>NC_040914.2:2137377-2799550 GCF_004126475.2 Phyllostomus discolor
TTTTCTAGGTCATTTGCATTTTCATATAAATTATTCTGTACAGAAAAGCCTGCTAGAATTTTGATCGGGGTTATTGACTCTTATGGATCAATTTGAGACCATCAACATTGGAACAGTACTGAGCCATCCAATCTATGAATGTAATATAGCTCTCTATTTACTAGGAAGTTTAATTTCTCTCAGCCATACTTCCTAGTGTTTGGCATAGAGGTTTTACATCTTTTCTTAAATAGATTCCTAAATATTTTTGGTGCTATTGCAGACTTAATTGTTTTTTAAAATTTTTGTTGCCCTCATAGCATCTTTGACTATTCCTTCACAGCACATAGCTCAGTTTATAATAATACATTTATTTCTGTGAGAATTTGCTTAATGTCCATCTCCCTTAAAAGACTATCCATGAGGGCAAGGAACATGGCTATTTTGCTCACCATTGTGTCCTCGGTGCCTGACAGAGAGACTGGCATATGTTATACACTTGATAATTATTTCCTGGTTGATGTGTGGATGGTAAGTGGTAGAATTAAAGTGGAGAGAAGTCAATTTTCAAAAGCTCAGAGATATTTGTCCTCAGGTGCCCCATTTTATTTTCTACTGGGACCATGATAATCACAGCCAGTAATCACTTGAGAGCTCTCTTGTAGTTTAAAGGCACTCCCAGTGCTTTTGCTGGAAGCTGCAAGGACCTTTTCTCAGGATGAGTATTGACAATTCAGGCTAATATACCTTTATTATGTAGACACTGCTTAGCAAATGAAGAAGGTATAGATATAAAATATTCAAAGTGAAGGGGAGTGCAGAATTTCACAGTAGCAAACTAACAATTTAAAAAAAGCTGTTGTTTCATTCATTAGTTCAACAAATATGTATCTCCTCCTTAGAAGAGTGGTATTTGTATCAAATACCAGGAATATCAGAGTAAAAAAAATAGCTGTGGTCTTGCACTCATAGAAGGTGGGTGAATTCTAATGGAGAGAGATAGACAGTAACACGTAAATGTGAACACAGGAGTAATTACAGAGATGTTATGGAGAAAATAAAGCAGGGCAATGAGAGGGAGAGTAGTCAGGGAGTGACAGGGACTTCTTCAGCTGGAGGGCTCAGGGAAGCCATCTCTGAGGTTACTGCTGAGCTGACACTTGAGAGATTGAGCTAAATTGTGAGAAGGGGCTGTGCAAAGTGCTGGCAGATGAATGGTCTAGGCAGAGGAACTGGCAAGTAAGTGTAAGGCAGAAAGCACCTTTGTGTTGGGGGGACAGAAAGGCCAGTGTGATTAGAGCATGGTAAACCAGGACACTTACAGTAGGAGATGGACTGTGGCAGGACCTTATATCAGTTACGGTAAAGAGCCGGAATTCCACTTGTAAGCAGTGGGAAGTCACTTAAGGGCCATAAGAGGAGAGTGACATGATGAGATTTTTGATTTGACAAGATCATGCTGGCTGCTGTATGAAGAATGGTCTCCAGAGGGAGTAAGTTGGAAGCTGAGAGATCTACTAGATGTAGATGTAGATTACATTCATTCAGGGAGGACTGATGGTGGTGTGGATTCAGGAGAGCATGGCAATGGGGGGCAAAGAGAGTCAGGTGGGCTTTGGGGTACATACTTTTCATAAAAATGAATGAAGAACTGCAAGATGCCAGAGAGAAATGGAACTCTGCTGGGGAGTAGGAGGGCAGATGATCTGCACCAGTACATCCAAATAGACTGAGATTTCATTGCTGTCCTGTGCCAGTACGCTTCCCGCTGCTTCCATGTGTGTTATTACCTTTTGGAGTCCTTGCAGTGGCTTTATGAAAGTGTAAGGTGACAGTTTATACTCTTTCCTGCTTGCATCTCCTCTTTTGGTTGCCACATGTGCAGCCTTTCCTCTGTCATTACAATAGTGGTGTCCTCCTACTCTGTAGCCTTTCACATCCATTCCCAGTTCTGGTGCTACTAAAGGAGAGAAATAAGAAGGATCAGTCAAGCACTAGCACCTTTGGACCCTGTCTTTCTTGGCCTCTGTTGTGGGCATTGCATGTTTTCGCCACCTACTGCTGGCAACCACATCACACCCTCGCTGTGCAGAGACCTCTCCTTCCTTCCTCTGTCCACCTGCTCACTGTTCATCAGACTCCACTCCTGGCAAATAGTACCAGCTTCAGTGTCTGGATAATGGTTCCTCCCAAAGAGACCCATGTCCTAATCTCTGGAAACCGTGAATATTGCTTTCTCTACATGGCAGAAAAGGACTTTGCTGATGTGATTAAGAATTTTATGATGGGGAGATTATTCGGGTTTATCTAGGTGGGCCCTAAATGTAATCACAAGTATTTTTATAAGAAGGAGGCAGAGGGACATTTCAGACAGAAGAGGAGAAGGTAATATAATCACAGAGGCAGAGACTGGAGTGATGTGGCCACAAGCCAAGGATGTCAACAGCCACCAGGAGGTGGAAGAGGCAAGGAATGGGTTTTCCTCTGGAGAGCCTCCGCAAGGACCATGGTCCTGCCTACACATTGACTCTAGCCCACTGATGCTGGTTTTGAATGTCTGGGCTCTAGAACTGTGAGAAAATAAATTTGTGTTGTGTTAAACCATCAAGTTTGTCGCAGTTGGTTATAGCAGACATAGGAAATCAGTTCAACAGCCAACATTTACTGCTCATATGATACTATGTGTGAGGCACTATGCTAAAGAGTTTTACAAAGGTGAACTCATTTAATCCTTAAAACATTCTGTCAGGTTGGCACACATCCCCATTTTACAGAAGAGAAAACTGAGGTGTAGAGAGGTTTAAGTAATTTGCTTGATGTCAAACAGCTGATAAATGGAAGAGCTGAACTCTGAACTTAGGGCCCAGGCTGTCTGGCTCTGGAGTCATGGTGTTCACCACTGCACTATGTTCCCCACCGTACTGGGAGGGTGCAGGTTAGACCCAACCTCCCAGCAGACCCTGGAAGTCCTGTAGATGCCACACAGGAGGATACAAAGGCACAGGCCAGGGTGTCATGTCATCTACTTCCAACATGATCAGGCTTTCTGACAGTAGCCTTCACTCTTTCCCTGAAACCAAGAAGGCAAGAATGACCCTCAACCCCAGTTTCCCAGGTTCTTGGAAACTTCCAGCCCTTCACATGTTCTAGTTGCTGCTCTAACCCCAGATCCCAGATATGATCTTTCATTGATCTCTCCCTCTGTGTCTCTAAAAGTTTGAATACCCAGAGAATAGAGAGATGACACCATTCACTGTTTATTTTTTGCTACTAGATTCACAGTGTCATTTAACATTTATGAGTATGAATGTTTATAAGAATCTGGATTAGATTGTGAAACAGAAATAAGAACTTGGGAGGAGACTCTTCCTTTATTATTAAAATCTTTAAGAGGTTGTCTGAACCTTTCCTTCCTCTCTGACCCCCTTCTCCACTTGCTGTCTATATAGAGCTGAACTTCAGACCAGGAACTGGCCTGAAAAACCAATCCCATCCCTCATCCCCTTGTCCCCTTGGCCACACACACACAGCTTTCAGGCCAGACCACTGGGTAGCTTTCATGGGCTCAGGCCACCTTTGGACGCTTTTCAGTGTTGACCTTGAGTGAAGGAAGATAGGCAAGACAGCCTCTGGAAGTGGAAGTGGTACAGATTCCCTTAGTAAAGCTGGATGTGCCTGCAGTCAGGTGCCAAGGGTGAGCCAAGTTGGTGCAAAACTGAATGCTCTCTCTTCCTTTTCTAAGCCTTCCCTCTGCTTTTCTCCCTTAACCTGCTTCTGTCACATACATGACTTCCCTCACTAGTTGTGGTATCACTGGAGTTACCAGGGTTTCTGCCAGGTTTTCAGACTCTAAAGAAACTCAAGTTAGACCATTGAGTCTCAAGAGGTGTGGTGAGATCATCAAAAGCTCCTGGGTGAGGAGAATGGTAGCTCATGTGGTTTGAAAATGTTTGGGAATTTTTCAGGAGAGGGTAAAGCCCTGGTTTTCTTAATACAAACTATAGAAAATACAGTTTGTGTTTATCAGAAGTGGAAATTGGTTAAAAAGATTGAGAAACAGTGATGCAGTGATGTAATGCTCTACTACTAGCTCTCAGAAAAGTTTTATGAACCCAGGTTCTTTGCATGTTGAGTCATTCTCCCCCAGCTCCTTCTGCCAGAAGAATTCAGTTCCCAGAAAGAGCATGAAGACTGTTATCAAGAGTTAGGGTCACAGGAGCATGCAGATGGAGGTTGCATTTGGAAGATGTCTTTGGGGTTCCCTTTTTTTGCCTTGGGCCCTTGCCAAGCCACAATGAATTAGCACCTGAGAGTCCCCTTGTGTCCCAGGAGGTTTTTGTCATGTATAAAGCTAAAGGGTTTACATCTCAGTTACGGGTTGCCAAATGGGCCAGGAAACTGTAATCACAGAGGCTGAAACATATCCTTTTTCTCACGTCACATGAAGGAAACAGGGTGTCCAAGGCTGGTAGAGCTGCTCAGGAGTGTCCTCCACACAACAGGCTCCTTCTAGCTTTTCTGCCTCCCGACTTTTGGCTTTTCATTTCATGATATTAAGAAAAGTTGTCTTTAAAATTTTTCACCATATTTTATTTATAGAGCAGTTTTAGGTTCGCAGCAATACTAAGAAGAAGGCACAGGGATTCCCCATAGAACCCACACACACACAGGCTCTGCCATTGCCAGCACCCCCACCAGAGTGGCACATTCGTTACACTTGATGAATCCACACTGACCCGTCATCATCACCCAACTTATCCCTCTTTTAATGGAGAAAACTATAGCTCTTCTAGAAGACATATCCCGCAGACTTCTGCTTACTCCTCACTGGCTAGTACTATGTCTCATGACAACTCCTGGCTGCAAGTGTGTTTGGGCATGTGACTATTACCTGGGCACTTTCCCAATTGACAAAATTGGGTAAGGAATAAGGGGAGAGTACCAAACGTATATAGTTCTTGAGCTGAAAATATGGGAAAAATATTTCTAAGACTGAACATCTATGGTGGCCATAAAAAGGTATGGAATTTTAGAATTTTTATAAATTATTTTAGTTAAAGTGTAACATAGATACAATAGAGTGTTCTGATCTTAGTACACATATACACATATATGCATACATATGATGACTTAACATATGTATGCAGTTGGGCAACCACCAGTAGGTCAAGATATAAATTATTTTCAGTGCCCTAGAAGGCCCCTTTGTGCCCCTCTCAGTCAGCAACCCTCCCAGACCGAGATAACTATTCCCACTCTACCACTAAGAGAGGGATACTAACCATGACAAATGTTGGAAAGAAAACAAGTGATACCAGGAGAAGAACAAAAGGGAAGAAGAAGAGGGCCAAATTAATGGTTGCTTTGGTGATATTTTGCTCTCTTTTGCTTCAAATTATTCTAATTTCGTTTTTTAAAACTTCTATTTAAAGTGTCATAAAAAACTGAAGATAGAAATTTTAGTTTGTTATAAAGGTGATATATACTGAAACTCCAATCTGTTAGAACTGGATTCCACTGCACATAATAGAACAACTCCAAGTTACAATGGTAGAAATAAGGTAGAATTATATTTCTCTGTCATATCAAAGCAGCCTGGAGATATGTAATCCAGGGCTGTCTTTTGCAGTCCCAGGAAAACTTCAAGACCTGTCTCCCACTAGCTCTCTACTCTGTCAAGTCTAGAGTAGCCTTTGTCTTCATGGCCCACTATGGAAACTGAAGCTCCAGCCATTACATCTGTGTTCCTGGCAGTGGAATAGAGGAAGGGAAGAAGTGTTCACCCCTTCTCAATTTAATACACTTTTTAGAAGTTCCACACAACACTTCTGCTAATAACTTAATAGCCAGCACTTAGTCAAATAACCACACCTAGCTGAAAAGAGCCTTGGAAATAGACTTTTACCAGGGTGCATTGGGCTAATGACATGGATGAGACTGTTAGGCTTGTCATAATTGAAGAGAATTGTAGAATCAAGTGAAGCTCTCTGAGAACATTCTGCTTAAGAAAAAATTAGAACAAAGCATCTCCCTGATTTTGGGTGCCTTTCTCCAGGCTTAACTGACTGAGCTTCTACCATTTGCTTCTTTGAAAAATCTGGTGGTGCCTCCTTCCCCTCTTCCCAATCAAACCGTTAGTGAAGTTCCTTGATGGGGTAAGGATTCTGCTTGTTAGATTTCCTATCCTGAACCTCCTAACTCCTCACTTGCCCCGACCCCCCTTCTAGACACTTCAGACTTTCCACTTCTACCCTTCCTGGACAAGAAGTCTTCTTACAAGGACTTTGAAGTTTCAGAAGTACCCTCCTGCCACATAAAGATGAGGAGCTAAACATTTCTATCTGCATGTTGTACTGGTGTCGGATTCATACCCTCTCAGAGGCTTCTCAGGCCTCCTGAGGAGGGTGAACTTCGTTTGAGGGGAAAAAAGAACTTAGCTCTTTTCTCAGTTAGATTCTGCCATGCAGTGGCCTTTGGCCATTTAGGATTACAGCCTGAGCAGAGAGAGTGTCTCCTGTCCTGAGGTCCCAGCCAAGATCTCCACGCTGGCCCTGCTGGCTCACAGAAGTCTGGCCAGACCCACATGCCTATGGCATGTGCCTGAGGGTCAGGGTCAGCTCCGGTTGAACCACAGACAGTGAGAAATGGAGAGGATGACTTTCTGGCACCAAAGGAGGGATTCTATGTCAGGACCTGCTTCTCTCATGACCTGTGCAATTTCGGTCTGCAATGTTTCCCCTTCTTGCTCCCTCTAGTAAGTGCAATGAAATACTCCTAACTGACATTGTAGCAGCTTACCCTGTATTCCCTCATTGCCTTGTTTACTGAAACTCACAGACCCTGGTCCTTCCAATATTACCAGAGACCTTTGACTTCTATTTCTTGCCTCTAGTTGCCACATACCAGTGTGTTTCAACACGTTTTTCGAGAACTACAGACTTAGAGGACCAGGTGAGTGGAGAGGTGTTCCTGGCCTGGCTACAGATGGACCGACTACCTGGGGCTCCTGTCTGGCCTGGCACCAGTGTAAAATCTACCTGTATCCACATTCGGATCCTATCTGCTTTTCTTCACTGCTGCCATCCGGCAGATTGTTCCCAAGAGCAACACCCTCCACTTAGTCCTCTAGAAGTCCCAGTACCATCTGGTGTGCTCCACCATCCTTCTTTCCCAGACACAAACAGTGGTCAGGGTGCTTCCCACAGTGTTCCCAGGGAAAGTCTCCAGGCTTCTGGGAGGGCATGTAAGCCTGAAAGCACCTTGATGATTGTTCTGTCTATAGCCACAGAACTCTCTCATCCACAGGAGTCACTTGTCAGAGAAAAGAAGGGCATTCAGAGGCAGCCAGGTGCTCTGCTTCTCCCCAAGTCTCTGCCCCTGCAAATCTAATAATCTCTCTGCATGCAAGTTCTGGCTGTTCTCCCAGGCCGCTCTTTACATGTGCAATCCAGTATTTCTGAGGATCCTTTCTCGTAATTTCTGTATGCTCTCTGGCTGTTTCTCACCCCTTCCTTCTGTTCTTTCTTCATCTCCCTTCCTCCCCACCTCCACCCCGGACTATGGACTATTTCAAGTTCATGGCAAGTTCATCAAGTTCCTGTTCTCTTCCCAGCATGAACTAGTCAAAGCAGGTTAATCTTTCCAGTTTTGCATCACATGGTATTCCTCAGCCAGTGAAGTACATTTCATAGAAACTGGGCTACTGGCTTCCAAGGTCAGTAGCTCCAGCCAGCCCAGAAAGATGTTTTGAGTCCAGCTGGCACCACAAAGCTCCTCGCTGTGTAGGGAATCAGGCTCAGCTCTTATTCCCACACATCCTGTCTGTCCCAGTCTTCTAGCCCTGGTCTCTGTGCCACATCCTCTCCCATCCCAGTGTCCTCTCTCTGAGGGCCCAGGAGAACCCTACTTTCCCCAGGTGCAACAGACAGTCTCTTGGACTGGGCAGCTGAGGGCAGAGTGACAACCAGAGGTGTTCTTCACCTCTTCATGAATGAATGGGTTTAGAGCACCAGATAAGAGAGCCATGGTTTTTACCTTCATGGAGTTTACATTCCGGTGGGGAGGGAGAATAGAATAGTATCTACATGAATACGGAGAGTAATTTATTGTTGTGGCACATTCTATGACAGAAATAAATAGGAGGATCTAATGGAGTAGCTTGGGATGGGAGGTGGGGGCCTTAGCTGAGTGGTAGGAAGTGCTCCTTGAGGGGTGGAACTTGAGCAGAGCTCTGAAGACATGCTCCATACATAAGGGTGGGGGGCGAGGGGTGGCACTCTGGATAGACCAGACCCTTTGTCCCAAGACCCTGGGACAACACAGAGCATGGAGTGATGGAAGAACTGAAAAGGGGCTGGTGTGGCTGAGCAAAATGAGCATGAGAGGGTGTGATGGGAAGGGAGGTCAGAAATGTGGCTGCAGGAGGGAAGCTCATCACAGTGGCTCTATAGTCCAAGTCCAGGAGTGGGACTTTATTATCAAAGTAATAGGAAACCGTTGAAGAGTTTAGGCACAGAGGCAAAATGATCTGACTTGTAGTTTTTGAAGACCCACTGGTGACCTGTTAGAGTGGAAGTGTATCTCACTACATTGTCGGTCAGAACCTTATTCTTCCCTGGGTCTCAGGGGAGCCTGACCCTTGGAAGGACATGCTACTTGTCATTTATCCCTCCATTCTCTCTCCAGGCTTCACTGCTCCCCCTCCACTCCTTCTCACACCTGCTTTCTAGGTGAAGAGGAGCAAAAAGGAAGAGACTGATCTTTTCCTCTTGACTAACCTTATTTGTGTCATTTTACTTATTGTTTTCTATAGAGGTTCATAACATTCTGGATTTGAGTGAATGGCACTCACTGGCAAGGAAATGTCAGAAAGAAGAGTGCTGCTTTCCTCCTTGCGTCTTGTCTCACCACTCTTCCTACACGGGAGGGGCTGCAGGCTGTGAATATTACTGAGGAACCTTGATTCCAGAGGAGTCAAGTAGCAATTGGTTCCCATGACATTTGACCCCCATTGTTACCTCCTTTCTGCCTCAGTCACCTAAGGGACACCCCTGTTTTGCTCCTCCCCAGGTGTTAAGCCTGTATAAACAAGAAGGGGAGGAGGAGTTTCTGGCTTGGGAGGACCAAACTGGGGCATAGCTGAGTGCTTCCTCCTTTCTTCCAGCTGGCCTCTCCTCCTTCCCCTTTTTACAGAAAGCCTTCACAGCTCCAAGACACACCCCCATCCCTGCCCAGCGCTTTCCTGGGCCATTGGGGAGTCATACTGAAGACAGAGGCTCTACTCTGCCATGCAGAGTCTTAAGAAACTTTCCTATAGGCCAGTGTTTCCAAGGCCTGGCTGACTACCCCTATTAGTATCTCTGAAGAGCCAAGGATAGTGGCGATATTTGGGGAGAGGGAGTGTGGGATGGTATGAGTAAGCACTTAAAAAAAGCATATTTAATATAATTTTATATTTGAAAAGAAAACCCAAAACAGTTATTTTCATGGTATATACTAGTGAGAGTCATGTTTTGGTTTATTTTGACTAAAGGTTGAGAAGTACTGAGAAGGCAGGATGGCATCTCAAGCTCGACTCAAAGGAGGGCCCTCTCTCCAGGATTTCTTTAGAATGAGCTGCAAACTCCTATCCGATAGGGGACTCAAGACCTGGACAACTTTAGCTTAAGGTTGTCAGGATGGGTGGGGTAGGACAAAATGGCGGCTGGACTACAATCAATCATGGCGGCTGAACTAGAACCTGGAAAAGATGGCTGACATCAAACCAGGGCACGAGGAGAACCACCAATGATATGTTGCCGCTTTGTGCAGAGGGGACCAATCCCCAGCTCCCATGAAGAGAGCCAACCAGAACAAAACCCGGCCATATACCCTGCTTGGTGCAGCTTTTCTTGGCTTCACCGTGGGGACCGAAGAAACGTCGCCCGGGAGCACAAACCCCAATAAAGCTCTATACTGCCTAATTTTGTGGCTAATTAGCATTTATTCCTCAGAGGAGCCTAAGAAAACCTTTCAAATGTAAAAAGATATAAGTCTAGCAAGTAATGTGTATGTTAAGCTTTTGTTTCAGAAACTACAGATAAGGCCCACCCTGGCTCCTGGGAAAAGCAGCCAACCTCCTGGGGCACTGGCTAGAGATTATCGCCTGGGGACAAGTTGGAGGCATCTGGGCCTTTTGTGTGACACCCCCCTTCCACCCACCTGCAACTTGGGAACAGCTAACTGCTCAGAACAGGAATACTGCAGCTTTGCTCTCCTAATCCTCCCTGAATTTCAAAGCCCTCACCGCATCTTGTTTGTCCTTTCCCACTCCCTTACAAAAGATCTGGTCAGGAAAGAGAAGGGAAGATGGCTTTGTTAGGTTATGAACCCACCATCTTCTCAGATCGCTGGCCATCTGAATACAGCCCCCATAAAAGATTCAATCACTGTCATTGCTTATTAGTTTTGGTAGTGACAGGCAGCCCAAACACTGGTGTCTTTTCTGGTTACATATTTTGGTGACTCCATGCTGGGACAGACTTTGGGACTCTCCGGTAAGTCTGGGTATTTGGTGGGAAGTCCCATTGGCTGCCTGGACTGAGGGGCCCTGGAGGTTTGGAGTCAGAGAATCCCAAGCAGCTGCCAAGCAATTTCACTTGGGGATTCTCCCCCCTTGCTCCCAGCACCTCTCGTCGTGCATCACACTGGATTGAATCATTGTGCTTTCTGGTTCAGGTTGAAATCCCAGGTTACAACTAAGGACACCTGTTCTGTTTTGGGTGCCTTCTGTTTGGAGCTCCGTGGAGTTCTGTCTGGTAGAATGGAGGGAAAAGCCTCCATTTCATGAAATGGCCCTTTGAGCCAGTTCTAATTCGCTAACTTATGAGCATATATCAAACACATATGTTGTTTTGTTGTAATACTGTTCTGTTTGTGTTCTGTATAACTTAGACTCAGGAGAGTGCTGCTGGCTGAATGGGTCTTTAAATTACTGTATTATACTGTAACTAGAGTTGTTTTGTCAAAAATCAGGGAAGTTGGACAAATTGCCTTATCTAGAAGTTTTTGGGTTTACATGATAAAGATGCATGCAGAGTTAAAAAGTAAATAAAAGAGGAAAATCAGTTAATGGCTCAGAGAAAAGAGAATTTACATGTGAAAGATGGAAGCTCAGAGGAGAAGGGCCAGGAAGATCTAGATATTATGACCACTGCAAGTTGGTCAGAGTTCCTGCAGCTCCAGGGAATCTACTCTTGTGAGTGAAATGGGAAACTGGCATCGCTGTCTTCAATCAGTCAAAGAACCAGATTTGGTGGAGGAAAAACCCCTACCAGGGCAGGGCAATATCCTTTTTGGAGACTTTCAGTGGGAGTAAGGCCAGAGTAAGGCCTGCCAGATGTTATTGGGTATATACTCTGTTCTGTACATTGGATCTGTTAAACTGGAAAAGCTCAAACCCTTCTAATGGACATAACCCTGCTAAAATGACTGATTTGGTTGCGTCAGTTTTTGCCACTTATCATCTCAATTGGGCACACATAGGAGGCTCATTGAATTCTTTGCTTCAGTAAGGGGGATGAACAGAGGCTGGTGTTGGATAAGGCAAATGAAGAGGCTCGGGGGTTACACCAAGAAAATCCAGATGGGGCTCTGGGCCTTCCTAGGGAAATACCTGTAACTGAGCCCAACTGGGACCCTAATGGGGGTGGCCTTACTCTCTTAGAGCATAATAAGAGATGCCTCCTTGAGGGAATGGGGAAAAGCATCCCTGACCAGAAAAGTCTGACCATGGTGCAAACCATGCAGCAAAAGTCCCCAGAGGACCCCTCCCAACACCAGGAAACAGTTAAGGAGCTTCCTGGGGATGGCAAGTGACTACGTTTGAATTCCAAACTTTGGGCTCACTGCTAATCCTCTGTGTGAGGTTCTGAAGGGACCAGAATATTGCCCTTTAGAGTAGACAAAGGAGTGCACTCAGGCTTTTGAGTTCCTGAAAGTGCACCCGGCTTCAGCACCAGCCTTGGGCTTTCAAACCTACTGAAGCCCTTTTGAGGCATGAGATAGTCAGGAAGGAAGCTCCAGAGGCCCCGCAGGGCTGAGGTAGAAAACATCTATACATGACAAAGACCCCCTAAGACGGGTTGTTCCTGTTTTCTGGGATAACTCTGAATCATGGAATGCACCTGCCCGCTACTCCTGATTCATTATAATATCATTATAATGAAATAACATTGTGGGACTCCCTTCTCCAGTAGCCAATCAAGAAAATCATGGGAAACCACATATGTGCAGTAGCTTTGAAATCCAACTCCTTGTACCTGCGCAGGAAAAGCCCGCCAAAGACTAGCGAAGGTGCTTCTGCCCTATAAGAATAGAATCCCCCAGCCCACGTGTCCCTTCTGTGCTCAGAGTTGGCCCACTCCCGTGTCCTGTGGAGTGTACTATCACTTAATAAATCTTCCCTCTTTCTTTATGCAAAAACTTTGTGTGTTCGGTTCAATTCTTTGTCCTTGATCACTAAGAACCTGGTCACCTGTAGACACCTGTGACACTTTCAATGACATGTGTGTGAGAAACAGGGCGTTGCCCTAGAATTCCTCACCCAAATGCTTAGTGACATTTGTAGCCCATCGCATAATTGTCAAGGAAATTAAATCACACTGTCCAGGGGTGGCCAGCCCGCTTGAGAGTGGCAACCACCTGCGAGCTCTTGGAGGAAACTCAAAAAGTTTGCCTTGGGGCAGCCTATGCCAGTTATGTATCACAGCAAGTGTTGAGCCTGCTGGAGCAAAAGGGAAATATGTGGCTGACTGCTGAAAGAATGGGCAGGTACGAAGCCCTTTCTTCTCAACAATCCCAATGTCTCCCTCAAAACTCTAAGTAAAGTAATTCCTGCCTTTCTTCTCCCAGACCCTGACTTGGCTGCACCAATACATGACTGTGCTGAAATAACTGATGAAGTATATTCTAGCAGAATTGATTTACAGGACCATCCTGTAGAAGAAGCAGATTGGACTCTGTACAAATGGAAGCAGCTATATGGACAAAGGAAACAGAAAGGCTGGGTACGCAGTTGTGACTCTTGAAGGAGTAGTAGAGGCCAAGGCCCTGCCACCAGGAACCTCTGCCCAGAAGGCTGAGCTGATCGCATTGGCGAGGGCACTGGAATTATCACAGGAAAAAAGAGTAAATGTGTACACCAACTCAAGGTATGCCTTTTTGATTGCATGCACATGGTTTCATCTGGAAAGACATAGAACTGTTAACCTCCAAATAAAAAGGAAGTTAAGCCCACAGCGAAATTCTAAAGTTATTAGAGGCTATTCAGGCACCCTTACAGGTGGCAGTCATGCACTGCCTGAGGCATCAAAGAGAGAGAACTAAAGCAGCTAGAGGAAACAATCTGGCTGATAAAACAGCTAAAGAAACTGCTAAAGGAATACTTTTAATGCCTTTGGTACCTGTTCTGGACTTGTCACAATTTGACCCTGAATATTCAACTGCAGACTTAGAGAAGGCTAAGGGCTGGGGTTTTGATGAAGAAGGTCCTGATAGCCAATAGAGAAGGAATAAGAAAGGAGCTGTACTGTTTTCCTGAACATTTAGCAGAGCCAGTCATAAAGCATTTGCACGAGTGCACACACTGTGGAAAAGACTCATCAACCACCTATGTCAACTGTGGTTCACAGGTTCTGGAATTTCTAAAGCAATAAGAAATATAACTGCTAGATGTGTTGTATGTCAAAAGAACAACCCCAAAACAGAACTGCATCAAAGGAAAAAGAAAGCAATACAAAACATGGTGCCCATTTGAGGACTGGCAAATAGACTACCCAGATGCCAAGGCTCCAAGGGTGGAAATATTTGTTAACCTTTGTGCACACCTTTTTCAGGATGGGTAGAAGCCTATCCCACTAGAACAGAGAAATCTTCAGAAGTAGTAAAAGCATTATTGAAGGAAATAATCCCTCGTTTTGGTCTCCCTGACAGCATTCAGAGTGATAATGGACCTGCTTTTGTTTCAGTAATTACACAGAAGGTTAGTAAAATCTTAGGAATTAATTGGAGACTCCACACAGCATGAAGACCCCAGGCTTCTGGGAAAGTAAAGAAAACGAACCACACCTTGAAGAAAAATATAGCCAAAGTGTGTCATGAAGCTCATCTTCATTGGGATCAAGCTTTACCTATTGCCCTGCTCAGGATAAGGGTGGCTCCTCAAAGTGGGATTCAGTTGAGTCCCTGTGAAATTGTGTACAGGTAGCCATTTCAGGTCTCAATTGGGGTGAGAGATATGTATATAGATAAAAAACCTGAAGGTAAAAAAATATGTACAACATTTAAATCAGACCTTAGCTGTGATGAATGACCTTGCCTGTATTAGAGACTTTTCTTCCACAGGTTTGCTGCATTCCTTTGAGCCTGCAGACAAAATTCTACTCAAGATTTAGATGATAGCATCTCCAAAAACCCAACTAGGAGGAAAGTGGACTGGACCTTAGGACATATTCCTCACCACCCCCACCATGGTGAAACTGATGGAAATAAAACCTTGCACTCATCACACCAGAATAAAGAAAGCACTGGAAGAAGATCTGAAAGTCATCTTTGAAAAACAATGACTTATATTCTTTTCTTTACCTTTTGTTTAAAGCCTCGTTATACACAGCTTATTTTATTCAAACAAGATGAAAATATTTGGGCATATTTAGCAAAATTGTTCTAAATATTTTGAAGTTTTACTTTGCAGGAGGAACCTGTTGAACAAAAGTTTCACTTCATGTCTTATAAGTGTCTGTACTCCTTTAGAAAGCCTTATAGATTATACTGTGTTTGATGATATTGAAAACAAAATTACCTACTCTGGTATTTATAATTGGGGACCAGTGGTAACTATAAAGAACAGGGAAATATTTTCTTTAAAGGTCACTAATATACCTGTCAGGATGGGCGAGGTAGGACAAAACGGTGGCTGGACTACAACTTGGAAGAGATGGCTGACATCAAACCAGGGCACAAGGGGAACCACCAATGATATGTTGCTGCTTTGTTCACGAGGGACCAATCCCCAGCTCCCATGGAGAGCCAACCCAAAATAAAACCCTGCCATTTTTCCTGCTTGAGGCTGTAACCAGAAAAGACACCGGCCTTTGGGCTGCCTGTCACTACCAAATCCAATAAGCAATGACAGTGATTGAATCTTTTATAGGCGCTTTATTCAGATGGCCGGCGATCTGAGAAGATGGCGGGTTCATACCCTAACAAACCATCTTACTCTTTCTTTCCCAGCCAGATCTTTTATAAGGGGGTTGGGGGAGAGCAAACAAGGTGTCAGCGAAAGCCTTTGAAATTCAACAGTTGCCTCCAAGGGGGAAGGGTAGTCGCTTGCTTCTTCCTGGTACAGACGTCTCCAAGAGGTCATCTGCTTATTCTTAGGTGCCAAGTTAGGCCTTATCTGTAGTTACTGAAACAAAAACTTAACATACACATTACTTGCTAGATTTATGACTATTTACCTTAAGCTAAATTTTCCCAAGTCTTAAGCCCCTATCATTCCCCACCATTAGTATTAAACTACCTCATTTCTATGAGATCAGCTTTCTATGGAAGTATTCACTTTGTTGCCATGCCTGTTGCTGGACACTCGATTGTTCAGCGGGGGTTTTAGGAATACACGAAACTGCAGGCTTACATAAGGGGGCAAACTGTATACAACAACAAGCTATGATACTGAAGAAAATGACAAGGATAAAAACAATAAAAGCTTCTCGAAGACCAGATATGCTGGGCAGCCAGGAGGTCAGGCTAGACCAATCAATGCCAAAGAATCTTTTTCCCTGTTTTATATTGGACACCACATCATTTGTTTGCTTTACTTTATGCTCTCTAAGCTGTGAAGTATCAGTTAGGTTAAAACAGCAGAGTCCCTTAAATTCCTCACATCCATGATTATGTCTCAAAAGAAGGTAGTCTATAGCTGCACAATTTGCCAGTACTGTTCTCTGACTTGTCCTAATTCTTGACTAATGGCACTAATAGCTTGAGAGGTGGCATTTAAGGCTTTCACCATAGTGTAGGCTAACCTGCTTATTTCTATATTTAAATAAGTTACCATGGTTGGCATCACAAATATAGTTAAAGACATGTATTCAGCAGGGCTAAAGAGGCTTAAATCACTGATGCAATCAGGTGCAAGGGAGACATCCCGTCGAACCCAGGTTAAGTGGGGCTTCTGGGGCATAAACACCCTCAGTCTTCCCAGAGAGCATGGTCCCCCAGAGCTGTTTGCTGGAACATAAGAATAAACTGTCATTCCACAAATCAGAAACCATCCTGTTGGCAGCTTAACATGAGCATAAGCATAAGATATATCAGTAGTAGTGGTACAATTCATTTTTACACCTGCTGAGAGCACAATACAGTTTTTAGTGCAGTTGACAAAAATTACACATTCTCTAGCTGGGGCTACATTAGCGACCTTCAATGAAAACACCTCCCTGTCTTTTATATTTACCACCGGTCCCCAATTATAAATGTCAGAGTAGGTCATTCTCTTTTCAGTATGCTTAAACACAGTATAGTTTCTAAGGCTTTCTAAAGGGGCACAGATGCCTATAAGACATGAAGTGAAAGTCTGTTCTACATAAGTTCCTCCTGCAAGACAAAAGTCAGAAATATTCAGGACATTTTTTTTTGCCAAGTATACCCAGATGTTTTCATCCCGTTTGAATGGAATAAGTTGTTCATAACAAGGGGTTAAACAGGAGGCAATGAAGAGAACATAAGTCACTGTTTTTCAAAGATGACTTTTAGATCTTCCTGTGCTTTCTTTATTCTGGTGTGATGAATCGAAGGTTTTATTCCTGCCAGCTTCACTGCAGTTGGGGTGGTGAGGAGTATACCCCAAGGTCCAGTCTACTTTTCTTCTAGTTGATTTTCTGGGGATCCTGTCCTCCAAATCTTGAGCAGCACCTTATCTCCTGATTTGCATGAATGCAGTGGACCTATGGGAGGGAAATCCCTAATACAGGCAGTCATTTATCACAGCTAAGGTCTGATTTAAATATTGCACATATTTTTTTTCTTACCTTTAGATTTTTATCTATATACATATCTTTCACCCCAATTGAGACCTGAAATGGCTATCTGTACACAATTTTATAGGGACTCAACTGAATCCCACTTTGAGGAGCCACCCTTATCCTGAGCAGGGCAATAAGTAAACCTTGATCCCAATGAAGATGAGCTTCTTGACACTTTGGCTATATTTTTCTTCAAGGTGTGGTTCATCTTTTCTACTTTCTCAGAAGCCTGGGGTCTCCGTGCCGCGTGGAGTCTCCAATTAATTCCTAGGATTTTACTAACCTTCAGTGTGATTTTTGAAACAGAAGCAGGTCCGTTATCACTCTGAATGCTGTCAGGAAGACCAAAGCGAGGGATTATTTCCTTCAATAATGCTTTTACTACTTCTGAAGATTTCTCTGTCCTAGTGGGATAGGCTTCTACCCATCCTGAAAAAGGTGTCCGCAAAGATTAACAAATATTTCCACACTGGGAGCTTTGGCATCTGGGTAAAGTCTATTTGCCAGTCCTCAAATGGGCACTGTCCTTAATATTGCTTTCTTTCTTTCTTTTGGTTGGGTATGGTTTGGGGTTGTTCTTTTGGCATACAACACATCTAGCAGTTATACTTCTTATTGCTTTAGAAATTCCAGAACCTGTGAGCCACAGTTGACATAGGTGGTTGATGAGTCTTTTCCACAGTGTGTGCACTCGTGCAAATGCTTTATGACTGGCTCTGCTAAATGTTCAGGAAAACAGTATAGCTTCTTTCTTATTCTTTTCTATTGGCTATCAGGACCTTCTTCATTAAAACTCCATTCCTTAACTTTTTCTAAGTCTGCAGTCAAATATTCAGGGTCAAATTTTGACAAGTTCAGAACAAGTACTAATGGCATCATAAATATTCTTTTAGCAGCCTCTTTTGTTGCCCGTTCTCTAGGGCAATCTCTCTGAGCCAGATTGCTTTCTCTAGCCACTTCTCTTTGATGCCCCAGGCAGTGCATGACTGCCACCTGTAAGGGTGCCTCGACAGCCTCTAATAACTTTAGAATTTCAGCTGCATGCTTAATTTCCTTTTTATTGGAGGTTAACAGTCTTTTGTTTCTCAGATGGAACCATGTGCATGCAAAATCAAAAAGCTTACCTTGAGTTGATACACACATTCACTCTCTTTCCATGAGACAATTCCAGCACCCTTGTCAATGCAGCCAGTTTAGCCTTCTGGGCAGAGGTTCCTGGCAGCAAGGCCTTGGCCTCCACTATTCCTTGAAGAGTCACAACTGCATATCCAGCTTCTCTGCTTCCTTTGCCCATGTAACTGCTTCCATCTGTACAGAGAGTCCAGTCTGCTTCTTCTACAGGATGGTTCTGTAAATCAATTCTGCTAGAATACACTTCATCAGTTATTTCAGCACAGTCATGTATTAGTGCAGCCAAGTCAGGGTCTGGGAGAAAAAGGAAGGAATTACTTTACTTAGAGTTTTGAGGGAGACATTGGGATTGTCGAGAAGAAAGGGCTTCATACCTGCCCATTCTTTCAGCAGTCAGCCACATATTTCCCTTTTGCTCCAGCAGGCTCAACACTTGCTGTGACACGTAACTGGCATAGGCTGCCCCAAGGCAAACTTTTTGAGTTTCCTCCAAGAGCTCGCAGGTGGTTGCCACTCTCAAGCAGGCTGGCCACCCCTGGACAGTGTGATTTAATTTCCTTGACAATTATGTGATGGGCTACAAATGTCACTAAGCATTTGGGTGAGGAATTCTAGGGCAATGCCCTGTTTCTCACACACATATCATTGAAAGGGCTCCAGTAGGCTTGAAAGCCCCAAGGCTGGTGCTAAAGCCAGGTGCACTTTTAGAGACTCAAAAGCCTGAGTGCACTCCTCTCTCCACTCTAAAGGGCTATATTCCGGTCCCTTCAGAGCCTCACACAGTGGATTAGCAGTGAGCCCAAAGCTGGAATTCAAATGCAGCAGTCATTTGCCATCCTCAAGAATCTCCTTAACTGTTTCCTAGTGTTGGGAGGAGTCCTCTGTGGACTTTGTTGCATGGCCTGCACTTACTCAGACTTTCTGTTCAGGGATGCCTTTCCCATTCCCTCAAGGAGGCATCTCTTATAATGCTGTAGGAGAGAAAGGCCATCCTCTTAAGGGTCCCAGTTGGGCTTAGTTATAGGTATTGCCCTGGTGTCACAGATGGGCACAGATAACCAGGTTGTTAGTGATCGGGACAAAGAATTGAACCGAACACCCAGAGTTCATAGAAGAGAACATGGGAGCAGGCCAACTCCAAGCAGAGATTGACCTCATAGGCTGGAGGGACTTTATTCTTATAGGGCAGATCCTTCCTGGCTAGTATTAGTGGGCTTTTACTGAGTATATACAAGTAGTTGCATTACTTTAAAGCTACTGCGCATGTGGTTTCCCATGATCCTCCCTGATTGGCCACTAGGGAAGAGGGTCCCACAATGCTATGGAATTAATCCCTGTTTCTCCTGGGGTTCCCCTGTACTAGGTTCACCTTTCCCTAAGCCAGAGAATTATAGCTCTCCATGCTAGAGATTGGTGAAAAAGAAAAGAGTTATTTATTCAAGTTATACAGACTAAAAGTAATGACTTAATGTCTTTGTTAAAATCCCAAAGTTTCTTGAAACACCCACAAACACACACAGTCCTCCCTTCCCCCCTTTGTCCATCTGGGGTACCATATCTTAGGAAAAGAAATGGAAGTCCATGGTTTAGGCAGCTCTCAGTTTTTCCTAGTAATTTGTGCTCAGCTGGCAGGCCTTCCTTAGTTTCCAGCACCATTGGTTGTGTTGCCAGGATCTCCAGCTAAAGCCTCGTGGTGATTCTTCTCATGGCTGCGGGCAGGGGGGGGGGGCGGTGGGTGATCCCCCTTTCTGGGAGAGTGATGGCAGCAGCAGCAGCAGCAGCAGCACCGAGAGGGCCAGCGTGGAGCTCATCATGTCCTGGCCAGAGCAGGTGGCTGCAAGGTTGGCTGAGCCCGAACAGTGAAAGCGCGGGCGCAGCGTGTGGAGGCCTGGTGGTGGCTGCGGTGGCCGGGCAGTGAGCCGGTGCTCCCGAGAGACTTATTGGTGGCCCCTTCTCGCGGCCGCGGCTGCAGAGCTGGCTGGGCCTCGGAGCCAGGCGGTAAAGGAGCTGCAGGCGGCTGCATCTCGGATGGTGTCTGTGTGGCTGCGGGAGTCCCCACTCTGCTAAAGCTGCAAGGTTCTCTCCTCAGTGGCTGCGGTCATCCCTGCACTGCCACAGCTGCATGGTTCTCTCTTCAATGGCCGCCAAGTCTGGGTTTTAAATCCCCGCGGCCAATCTTCCTCTGCAGCCCCATTTCCGACTCCTCCCATACTCGGCTTCACATGCCAGAACTCATCTCCATCCAGCTTTACTGGGCTGCCATCATGAGTCTGGGCAGGCGTGGCCCCATGTCATGGTGCCAATCTTCTCTGAGCTCCCACGTAGGCGCTGTAACTCGGGGGACCTGCCCCCCAGTTATATCTTGGTGGGGAAGTTAGTTCCATTCCCCTGGCTCAGAGCTAGTCACAGCTATTTAACATATCTATGCAATCAGTTAAAGGTTATAGATATGTTCAATGACCACCCCAGAGGGTAGCTGCAAGGCTGTTGCTATGCGAAATAGCTCTCAATGGCCCTGCTTCATTTTTCCCTTCCCTCAACCCACACCTGGAGGGTGGGGGTGAGGACATCTTAAAATCACCAGGACACCTTGAGTTCTGGACCCCATTCAAAATCTCTATTTGGGGCCCCTTTGGCTGCACCCTCCTACACTGGGAAGGCCCAGAGCCCCATCTGGATTTTCTTGGCTTAACCTCTGAGCCTCTTCATTTGCCTTATCCAACACCAGCCTCTGCTCATCCCCCTTACTGAAGCAAAGAATTCAATGAGCCTCCTATGTGTGCCCAATTGAGATGATCAGTGGCAAAAACTGACGCAACCAAATCAGTCATTTTAGCAGGGTTATGTCCATTAGAAGGGTTTGAGCTTTTCCAGTTTAACAGATCCAATGTACAAAACAGAGTATGTGCCAGATAACATCTAGCAGACTGGCCTTCTGGCCTTACTCTCACAGAAAAAAGTCTTCAAAAAGGATATTTCCCTGCCCTGGTAGGGGTTTTTCCTCCACTGAATCTGGTTTCTTGACCGATTCAAGACAGTGATGCCAGTTCAGGCGCACTTTTTCCATTTCACTCACAGGAGTGGATCCCCTGGGGCTGCAGGAACTCTGGCCAGCCTGCAGTGGTCTCAATACCTAGATCTTCCTGGCCCCTCTTCTCTGACCTTCTATCTTTCATATGTAAATTCTCTTTTCTCTGAGCCATTAACTGACTTTCCTTTTTTTTTCTTTTTAATTTTGCATGCATCTTTATCATGTAAACCCAAAAACTTCTAGGTAAGGCAATTTGTCCCATTTCCCTGATTTTGACAAAACAAATTTAGTTACAGTATAATACAGTAATTTAAAGACTCATTTAGTGACCAGCACTCTCTTGAGTCTAAATTATACAGGACACAAACAGAACAGTACTACAACAAAACAACATATGCTTTCAATATACGCTTATACGTCGATCAATTTACCAGAACCCACCCCAGCGGGCTGTTTTCGGAACGAGGGTTCCCCCACCCCCATATTACCAGACAGAACTCCACAGAGCTCCAAACAGACGCCCTTTCGGGACCAGAACAGATGTCCTTTTGGACCAGATAGAGCTCTAAACAGAGGGTACCCAAACAGAACAGATAACTTAAGTTGTGAATCGGGATTTCAACCTGAACCAGAAAGCGCAACGATTCAATTCAGTGTGATGCGCAACAAGAGGTGCTGGGAGCAAGGGGTGAGAATCCCCAAGTGAAATCACTTGGCAGCTGCTTGGGATTCTCTGACTCCAAGCCCCCAGGGCCCCTCAGTCCAGACAGCCAGTGGGACTCCCCGCCAAACACCCAAACTTACCGGAGCGTCCCAATGTCTGTCCTGGCGCGGAGTGGCCAAAATATGTAACCAGAAAAGACACTGGCGTTTGGGCTGCCTGTCACTACCAAATCCAATAAGCAATGACAGTGATTGAATCTTTTATAGGCGCTTTATTCAGATGGCCGGCGATCTGAGAAGATGGCGGGTTCATACCCTAACAAACCATCTTACTCTTTCTTTCCCAGCCAGATCTTTTATAAGGGGGTTGGGGGAGGGCAAACAAGGTGTCAGCGAAAGCCTTTGAAATTCAACAGTTGCCTTCAAGGGGGAAGAGTAGTCGTTTGCTTCTTCCTGGTACAGACTTCTCCAAGAGGTCATCTGCTTATTCTTAGGTGCCAAGATAGGTCTTATCTGTAGTTACTGAAACAAAAACTTAACATACACATTACTTGCTAGATTTATGACTATTTACCTTAAGCTAAATTTTCCCAAGTCTTAAAAGCCCCTATCAAGGTGACTTCTCCAGCCCCTTTCTCTGGATCAGAGAACCTGGCCTGGAAGCACAAACTCCAATAAAAAGCTTTATACTGCCTAACTTTGTGGCTGATTAGCATTTATTCCTTGGCAGAGCCTAAGAAAACTTTTCAGTACCCCAGCTAGAGAGTGTGCAACTTGTGTCAACTGTACTAAAACTGTCTTATGTTCTCAGCAGGTGTGAAAATGAATTGCACCACCACCACTGATATATCTTATGCTTATGCTCCTGTTAAACTGCCAGCAGGGTGGTTTCTGATATGTAAAATGTCTATTTCTATGTTCCAGCAAACAGTTCTGGGGGGCCATGCTCTCTGGGAAGACTGATGGTGTTTATGCCTCAGAAGCCCCACTTAACCCGGGTTCGACGGGATGTCTCCCTTATACCTGATTGCATCAGTGACTTACGCCTCTTTAGTCCTGCTGAATTTGTGTCTTTAACTGTATTTGTAATGCCAACCATGGTAACTTATTTAAATATAGAAATAAGCAGGTTAGCCTACACTATGGTGAAAGCCTTAAATGCCACCTCTCAAGCTATTAGTGCCATTAGTCAAGAACTAGGACAAGTCAGAGAAGCAGTACTGGCAAATTGTGCAGCTATAGACTACCTTCTTTTAAGGCATAATCATGGATGTGAGGAATTTAAGGGATTTTACTGTTTTAACCTAACTAATAGTTCACAGCTTATAGAACAAAAAGTAAAGCAAGTAAATAATGTAATGTCTAATGTAAAACAGAGAGAAAGATTTTTTTAAAGATTTTATTTATTTATTTTTAGAGAAGGAAGGGAGGGAGACAGAGAGAGAGAGAGAAACATCAATGTGTGGTTGCTGGGGGCCATGGCCTACAACCCAGGCATGTGCCCTGACTGGGAATCGAAACTGTGACACTTTGGTTTGCAGCCTGTGCTCAATCCACTGAGCTACGCCAGCCAGGGCTTGATTCTTTAGTATTGACTTGTCTAAACTAACCTCCTGGCTACCTAGTATATCTGGTCTTTGAGGGGCATTTATTGTTTTATCCTTGTCATTTTCTTCAGTGTCATAGCTTGTTGTTGCATACAATGTGCCTCCTTATGTAGGTCTGCAATTAGGTGTATTCCTAACCACCCCCCAACCGATGTTAAGTTTTGATCTCATAGAAATGAGATAGTTTAATATTAACAGTGGGGAATGATAGAGGACTCAAGACCTGGAAAATTTTAGCTTAAGGTAAAAAGCTGTAAGTCTAGCAAGTAATGTGTATGTTAAGCTTTTGTTTCAGAGACTACAGATAAGGCCCATCCTGGCTCCTGGAAAAAGCAGCTGACCTCCTGGGGCACTGGCTAGAATTTACTGCCTGGGGACAAGTTGGAGGCATCAGGGCCTTTTGTGTGACCACCCTCTCCCTTGGGAACAGCTAACTGTGGAGAACAGGAAGGCTGCAGCTTTGCTCACCTAATCCTCCCTGAATTTCAAAGCCCTCACTGCGCCTTGTTTGTCCTCCCCCACCCCCTTATAAAAGATCTGGCCAGGAAAGAGAAGGGAAGATGGTTTGTTAGGGTATGAACCCACCATCTTCTTGTATCATTGGCCATCTGAATAAAGCGCCCATAAAAGATTCAATCACTGTCATTACTTATTGATTTTGGTAGTGACAGGCAGCCCAAACACTGGTGCCTTTTCCGGTTACATATCTACAATCTCATCCCAGCTCAGTAGCCCCTTCATTGCTATCACCAACTGCAACCTGAATGGGACCGTGTGCAGGAGTTCAACACATGGATTTCAGAGTCACTCATATTCAGATCTCGATTCCCATCCCATTACTAGCTATGTGTTCTTTGACAAGTTACCTAACCTACAGTTAACCCACTAAACCTATAATTTCAGGGGTTAAGAGCACAGGCTCTGGAGCCAGCTGTGTGGATTGGAATCCTGGCTCTGCTACTTGTTAGCTGTGTGACCTTGGGTGGGGTTACTCATCTTCTCCAGGCCTCAGTGTCTTCACTTGAAAAAATGGGGATAATAATACACCTGCCTTAGAGGTGTGCTGTGAGGATTGAAATGAACATGTAGACATAGGTGTGCATGTGTGTGTATGTACATGTGAACACATATATGTGTGTGTGCCTGGCATACTTATAAGTACTGGTTGTTACTATTATTTTATTTTTGTTTATGATAAGAGTAAATAATATGTGAGAAAAGTAAGTCAGATTTAAAAAATCTATAAGTAAATCATAATGCAGGTTGTACATGGACATAGTAAAAGTTGAGATGTGTATCTGAAAAATGAAGTAACTCTAGCTGGACTACAGCATTCTGTCCTCTACTTCATGTCACACTGGTTCCTATGGACTGTTTTTGATCTTACCTTGCTACTTCTTTTCTTTACTAGGTTTTCCATCCTGTGCCTCATGGAAAACCAGCTTCTGTTGAGTTCGTCCTCTAGCCCTGTCATCCTTTCTACTTCCCATGAAGATTCCAGAGTCTCATAGGGAAAATACCAGTTATGTCACACATCAGTGGTTCTCAAGGTGTGGGCCTAGGGCCAGCAAGCATCAGCACCACCTCCCACCCAGACCTGCTGAATCAGAAACTCTGGGCATGGGGTCCAGCAATTTGTGTTTGAATCAGCCCTTCAGAATATTTTGGTGCATGTTAAGGTCTGAGAGCCACTGTAACAGAGGAAGAGTGGGTTTGGTAATTGTTTTGGGGTTGCTCAAGTTCACAGTCCTATTTTGGATACCTGGTGTTCAGTGATACCATACAGCTCAGTTGTGAAGATAGGAACCAGAGCCAGATGGGGAGACAGCTAACCACTCTGAATGCCTTTTGGCCTGGTCCCTTCCTGATCTTTCCAAAGTCGGAGTTTAGGGATATCAGCCAAGCATTTGGGAAGATAGCCTGGGTCCCCACGTAGTCTCTGTCTGATCATCTGGGAGGTCTTGAAAAGTCACCGACTTTCTCTGGACTTTGTTGTGGATCGTAGCCCTCAGTGAATAAAGCAGGATTGTTTGGGGGAATAAAGGAGGTAATATATGTGAAAACACTTTGCAAAACTGCAAATACTTGTCTGTTGTAAATTGTAACCAGATAACTACATGTTTTACAGGAGCAATTCTCAACTTTTTCCCCAGTGGACACACATGGGATTGATTATACTCACCTGCTGGATAGACTCTCAAATCACTCCAGCTGCAACTTCTCCCATCCATGTCTTGCTCAAGAGAGGGAATGGCATAGCCTCTGTGTCGGAAGTTCCAATGGGCAGAAGACTTGTCTCTGCCTTGTGGCCATGATCTTATCGGTTCCCTTTCCCCAACTATAGCCCAGTTCAGCACCATGCAGTCTCTCCATTAGCATCTCTGTGACCCTGCTCTCTTTCTGTGATCTTTCCTCTTCCTGGTTACATCTGTCCCTTATAACTGAACCTCTTGCCTTGTCCCCACCAGCGTGGCCCTCTCCTGATTTCTTTAATTCTGCGCCACCAACAGTCTTTTCCCAGAGCACAGGAGCCATCTGGAAACCTTGCTTTATTCTGAATTTTTGTTGGGCAAGGGGGCCGTAGCTTCCAAAAGAAAGTCTTTAGGTGCCTTAATGAAGTAGCAGAGTTGGAGCCACCTCTGTCTCATCTGGCTCTGCTCCGGGGCCACATCTTTACCAAGACTGTGTGTCTTCAACAGAAATTCAATAGTTGGTTACTTCCCTGTCTTTCCTCAGAAATCTCTTCCTTGGCAACTCCATCTAAAGGAGTCCTCCTCTCCTCCTTATTACAGGACTCTGTTCTGTTTTCTTCATCATGCTTTACCCAAACCCGACATTGTGTATTTACCTTCTGTGTGTCAGCAGTTCCTGGTGATTGGGAGGTGCTACTCAGCTCACCGTCTTGGTTTTATACTGCCCCAGTAAAACTTTTTGTTGCATCTAATAATTAGAAATGCATACGTAGACATCCTTTCAGGTTGAACAAACAGTATTATTATTTTTTGTTGTTGTTTGGTATTTGCTACCTCTCACCATCCTTTGGCTCAGAAACAGGGAAGAAGAAGCCACACTTACATGATACAAAAAAAATGATAACTAGCTGAAGTCTTTTATTAATTCAGTTATGTAGTAATCAATCTAAAGTGTGTCTCATTCCTGCGGAGCCCAAATGCTAGGCCTGAAGGGGTATGCCAGTATTCCTCAACTCCAGTGTTCTTCTAGAACGTAAACTTATGAGAGCTGGTAGCTTCTCTGTCTTGTTCACCATAATGTTCCCTGCACCTGGAGCAAGGCCTGCCATGGAGCCGGCACTCAATAAATACAGTTGCATGAAGGAATGAAAGAGACAGATAAGGATGCAGGCAGGTATCTGTGTCTCTGGAGAACAGACTGGATCTTTGCCTTCCTGAAGCCTTGTAGCCAGAGCCTTCTGGTAGAACTAGCACAGTGAGTTAAAGGATATGAAACATTTAGAACAGTAAGTTCTCTATAATGTTTCCTATTCCCTCAGGACCCAGGCAAAAGCACCAGCAGACCTAGTTCCCCTCACAGGGTCCTAGCATTTAGCCCTTTAGTGTTCTTTGTACCATACACAGAGGCCATTGGACACAATTCTGTAACTGCTGTCCCTGAGTCCCACACACTGTCTCCTGATTTTTGAGGAAGCAGGTGGAATAAAAGGAGCACTGGACCTGACAGACCAACATAGATTCTTGTCCAGGTTTGATCACTGTGGCTGTGTATCTTAGAGGAAGACATTTAGCCTCTCTGGACCTCAGAGTCCGTACTTATGAAGCAGGCATAAGAAACCAACCTCATAGGATTGTTTTGTGACTCAAATGTGATAATATGTGCAGAAGTACTTTAAAACTACAGAACACACTTCTCATTTAAATTATTGTTGTTAACACTGTATGTGAAGGCAGTTACCAGCATGCCCAGCTACGTGTCATTCCTAGACCATTAGCTATGGCTCTAACCCTTGCATGTCAGAATACAAGTGATTTAGTAAAATTATTATACAGATAGCCTTGAATCTAGTTTATTTAAAAATACCATGACATATAATTTAGAAACATCTATTCTTTATTATTAGTGACAAGTTATTTACCAATGGTTTGTATTAGTATCATGAGTCTAGGCAACAGAAACTTGTCCAGCTGATTAAGCAAAAATAAAAATTTATTGTCTATATAATTCAAGAGTCTGGGGCAAAGTGGTGGCTTAAGAAATGGCCAGATCCAGGAGCTTAAATGAAGCTTAGATGAAGCTTTGCTCAAATAAACTCCAGGTGTCCACTCACAGGTGGTCACCACACAGCAAATGGGTTGGCAGAAGTGAGGACAGTTTAATCACTGGCCAGTTGAATACCAGAGCATTTCTCTACTCCAACAAGGAAGGTCAGTTCTGTTTGGTATTGTACTTCCCATTTCAACTTGTTTAATACCTCTACCAGTTTCTCTCAAGTCCCCATTCAGTTTTTTTTAATCTTTTACTATTCTGACTTTACCCCTCCTCTGGGAATGAACATCTCACCTTGTTTCCCCACTGGTTTCTCCTGTAGTCATTTGAGCCTCTCATCCTTTTCTTTTTCTGAGTCAGATTTCAGAGTGCCTTCTTCCAGGACTTGCTCACTAATTTGGGCATCTAGCCTCATCCCATTCTCAAGTAGATGGCTCTCGGAGATCAGCCCTAAATGGACATTTACCAATATGTGGAATAAGGTGCAGAGACATAGGCACTTCTGCCATCTCAGGGTCCCCCATGAGCCAAAAGTGTTTACACTTGAACTTCCCTTCAAGAAGGGAAAGGTCAAGAATTGAGCTCTTTCTCAGACTACTCAGCCCTCTTTGTTTTCCCCAAAACTGTTCCCACATATCTAATTAATCTCTAGATCTCAAGCCACGAATAGTCTTTCAGATTTTGTTCTGCTTTCATAATTCAGGCTTCCTTTTTGACATCATTCCCTGGGCTGATTCTTCCAAATGAACTTGCGTACTGTCAGTTTACTCAGGTACTCCCATCCCTGCTCCTGATCACACTCCTTGCTTGGCCAGTTTTTCCAAGTCAGAATCCAGCTGAATTGGTTATTCTTCAGCTCTGCCTCATAAACCTCTCTAAATCTCTGGACACATGAGCACCCCAGAAGAAAGTGAGGCCACATATTAAAATGTTCACAGAGGTCCAGGGGTCCTCAATAACCCGTTGCTATCCTCAGGCAGGCTCTGATTCTGTCTCCCAATGTCCTATCCCCTGCCTCTGTACTACCTCTGCCTTCTTTTCACCTCTTCTCTGCTTACACACACACGTGTCTGTGTCAGATGTCATGGAAGCCATTTGATGCAGACATATGTGACAGACAGATTATGCTTTCTTTCTTCACAGACAGATTATGCTTTCTGTCATCTTGGCCCATCTTGGCCCTGGTATATGGCTCAGAGCCAAAGGAACCAGGACACTTGGCCCCCTGCCTCCCAGATTCACTCCCTTAGGATCCCAGCATTTTATTTTCCCTTCACTTTGTTGTCAAACTGTACTCTCCTCCAGGACCAAGAATTCCTAGCCTTCCAGTTACTATTTCTCTCCAGCATGAGTGCACTTCTATGTAGACAACGGCATGGGGGAGAAACCTCTCTCTGCTATATTTTATTATATCATTTTACCTTCATGCTTTTCTTGAATGTTCATAACAGTGTGGATTTGGTTAAGAAAGGTAAGAGATGGGGAGATGGACCATTCCTTTACTCCAAAAGTGCCAGAGAGGTTGTCTGCCCCAGTGGGTCCCCCATAGCCCATGTGTATGCCAATCCACTGGGCTACATTGAGGGTCTCAGGCCTCATTTGAACTCTTTTTCCTGTTGGCAGTTAGTACATGCCTAGCTTCTTCCCTTCATCTGTCACTTGGTGTCAGCTGCAGGGCCAGGGTTGGAAGAACCACTGCTGGGGATGCAGGGGCTTCTGTGTTGTGAGCCTTTCTTCAGAAAGCTGGATTTATGCTCTCACTTTGGAGAGAAGTTTGGCAATTTCTGCTGAAAATACACATGTTGTGCCAGCCAGTATTTCCCTCCTCCAAGGAACTTTGCCACATATGCACCAAGAGACATGCACTGGGGTGTTCAAAGCAGCATTGTTATGCTAGTGAAAAAATGGGAGATTATCTAAATGTTTATAAATAGTGGAATGGAAAAGTAAAATGACTTAGGAATACTAGGGCATAGTATTATTCAGCAGACCAAAGAAATGTATGAAATATGTAAGCGTCAGTGATAGGTTATCAAAAGGACAGATATCAAAGGTATGTTGGGTGGAAAATAGCAAGTTACAGAATGACTTGTACCATATGATATTTATGAACATTAAAAAAACACAAAAGAATGCCATATGGTGTTTATGGATTAAAGCACAAAATACATTTTGTGTACAGGAAAGACACACTTAAATTCCAAAATAATGTTGCCTCTGGTGAAAAAGAGAGGAAATCTAGTGAGGTAGAAGATCAACTTTAAAAATCTGAAGAAATGTGACCATTAATAAGCATCCTTTCTGCATGATGAGTATATCATATTTTTTATGCTTCTAAGTTTCCATACTTAAAGTTTTAATTCAAATTTTAAAATAATGAAGAAAGACTTGCTGCAACTATGATAGCTTATGAAATGACATCTATTTTGGTTGCACATGGCTGAAAAGCCAATTCAAACCAGCTTAAGCTAAAAAGAAAGAATTTTTGGTTTTCAGATCTAAAAAAGCCCATAGTATATCTGCTCTGAAGGGATGTCCAATTCCTGAACTTGGTGTTTTGCAGTTCCGCCTTCCTTTCAGTTGATTTCAGCCTCTCTCCTCAAAGTGACCCCCAAAGCAATGGCCAGCATTCAATCCAGGTTTAGTTCAGTAAAAGAGAGGTTCTTTCTCCCAAATGGTTAAAAGAGAAGGACTGGGCTAGTTTCCTTGTCCTAGATTGAGTCACATACACACGTGCAAACCATAGCTGTGGTCAGAAGGGAACTAGGCTGATGGCCCAGATTCTGGGTCACATAGCTACCTCTGGAGTATAATGAGGGGAGTGATCTCAGCTCCACCAAACCACATCACAGAGGGGGCAGGTGGGTGCTGTCAAGAAGACCAAAGCAACAAATGCCTGCCTCTGATTGCTGGCTCCTTTTTGAAAAGGGGTTGCAGTGAACATAGAGATAAAACTGTAACCTTCAAGTCCACTGATCAGTACTGTCTTCCCTGCCTCCCTCTTATCACTCTGCACCCTGACTCGGTCATGGGGTTCCCTTATGGGAATGCCCTGTAAATGCCAGATCAAAGCTCTCAGTTGACTTCCTGTAAGCCATCAGCTCTCCACCCACGTGGAAGTGGGAGCAGAGCCTCTGCCAAGTGGGCTTGTTAGAATCTCAGAGCTGGATTTTGCAAGTAGGATGGAATGGATGGATTGAAAGTGCATGTTTAGCCCTGGCTGGTGTAGTTCAGTGGATTGAGCGCGGGCTGTGAACCAGGCATCACAAGTTCGATTCCAAGTCAGGGCACATGCCTAGGTTGCAGGCCATGACCCCCAGCAACTGTACATTGATACTTCTCTCTCTCTCTCTCTCTCCCTTTCCTCTCTAAAAAATAAATAAATAAAATCTTTAAAAAAATACATTTATCTTAAAAAAAATTCGAGACTTCCGGCAAGATGGAGGAATAGGTGGACGTACCGTACCTCCTCGCACAACCAAGAATATAACAACAATAATTTACAGACAGAATATCACTCAGAACTGACAGAGGATTTATCTGAATGGAAGTCAGACAGCCAAGAAGTTGAAGTAGACCCGTACATCCAGACTGGTAGGGGACGATGAGCCGGGCGAGTGCGGGACTGGTGCAGGACTGGTGTGGGACTGGCGCAGGTAGGCGGCGCGCGGAGGTCGGGGAAAATTTGGCGCAAAATTGGCGCGACAGCCATCTGGGGCGCAAGAACGCGGTGGTGATCCCTGAGTATGCAAGCTGCGGCTGGGGGACCCAGTGAGGCAGTGATTGTGGACCAGGGCGGAACTCGCAGCCCAGGATCCTAAAGAAGTGTCTGAGCCCAGGAGAACGGAACTACCGCCATTCTTCCCACCCGTCCCTGCTCCCGCCCCTGCCCCCACCCCCACATATAACGTCACAATCTAGCGACTGGGGTGCCCAGCCCCGGTGAACACCTAAGGCTCCTCCCCCCACTGTAACAAGAGCGACCAGACCGGGGGGGTGGGGGGAGGAGAGACAGGGAAAGACATAAGACATGTTTCCAGCAGAACAGATCAGTCCCCCAGGACTCATCCTTTTGAGCGACCAAGAAATAGCCAATCTATCAGATGCCCAGTTCAAAACACTGGTGATCAGAAAGCTCACGGAATTGGTGGACTTTGGGCGCAAATTAGATGAAAGGATGCAGCTTACCATAAAAGAGATGCAGGAAGATACGCGGAGGAGAGCCAATAGTGAAAGGAAGGAATCTGAGTCTCAAAACAATACAGTGGACCAGAAGGAAGATAGAATCAACCAAGCAGGAAAGCATGATGAAATAAGAATTCAAAAAATTGAGGAAAACCTTAAGAGCATCCAGGACACCTTTAAACATTCCAATATCCGAATTATAGGGGTACCAGAAGGGGAGGAGCAACAAGTGGAAAAGTTATTTGAACAAATCATAAAGGAGAACTTCCCCAATCTGGCAAAGGGAACAGTCTTCCAAGAAATCCAAGAAGCTCAGAGAGCCCCAAAGAAGTTGGACCCAAGAAAAAACACACCAAGGCACATCATAATTACATTAGCCAAGGTAAAAATGAAGGAGAGAATCCTAGAAGAAGCAAGAGATAAGGGACAGTAACCTACAAAGGAGTTCCCATCAGACTGTCAGCTGATTTCTCCAAAGAGTCCTTACAGGCAAGAAGGGGCTGGAAAGAAATATTCCAAGTCATGAAAGACAAGGACCTACATCCCAGATTGCTCTGTTCAGCAAAGCTCTCATTTAGAATGGAAGGGCAGATAAAGTGCTTTTCAGATAAGGTCAAATTAAAGGAGTTCATCATCACCAAGCCCTTATTTTATGAAATGCTAAAGGGATTTATCTAAGAAAAGAAGATAAAGAAAAGACATGTATAGTAAAAGGACAGCAAACTCACAAATATTAACAACCACACCTAAAGCAAAACCAAAAGAAACTAAGTAAACAATTAGAACAGGAACAGAACCACAGAAATGGAGGGCACATGGAGGGCTAGCAGCAGGGGGGTGGGAGGAGGAGAGAGGGGGAAAGGTATAGAGAATAAGTAGCATAGAAAGTAGGTTGAAAATAGATAGGGGGAGGGCAAGAATAGTACGGGAAATGTAGAAGCTAAAGAACTCATAAGTATGACACATGGACATGAACTAAAGGGGGGAAACGTGGGTGGGAGAGGGGGTACAGGGTGGAGGGGAGAGAAGGGGGGAATGGGACAACTGTAATAGCATAATCAATAAAATATATTAAAAAAAGAAAATGCATGTTTAATACAATTTTATATTTGCCAAATAATACTTGTTTAATGTAACACAACTGCAGACAATTAGCAACTTGTCAAAAAAGGTGTGTATTCGATGACTGTGAAGTGCTGGTTCGAGGTATGGTATCTTAAGGAGAAAGCTCTCACGTAAGTTTACATAAAACAAGTAACCCAGCTTCACGTCAGAGTCCCTTTCCAGTAGAAGTTTACCCTCCCTACCATTAACCTGAAAACTAGAAGGAGCTGAGGAAAACCTTCCTTCCCCCTACACCTCTTAACACAATGCTCCAGGAGCTGTTTATTTACTAGCAGATGCAACAGACATTACGCTGAACTAGATTATATGAACTACATGTTATTGAGTACTCCAGCAACAAAACTGGGGCTTTGTGAAGCTCCCCTTCCAAAATAAATCACACAAAGCATATTCATAACTTTTACCCTGACATGCTTTCTTTCTTTCTTTTTTATCATTGATGCTATTATGAATGCCCCCCTTTTTTCCCCCATTAGCCTCCCTCCACCCAACCCCTGTCCCGCTCCCCACCCCCACCAACTTCACGACATTGTTGTCTGTGTCCACGTACTATGCATATACCCATATATGTTCTTTGGCTAATCCTTTCCAGTTCCCCCCAGCTCCCCACTCCTCTGAGATCTGTCAGTCTGTTCCATGTATCCATGCCTTTGGTTTTATTTTGTTCATGCCCTGACAAACTTTCTTTAATATTTACTGACAAGAATCAAATGTACATTTTTTTTCAGGATGATGTAGGCCAAATACAATTAGTATTGAGCTTCCCCTTCCTCCAGTTCATACAGTTTCTCAGATCAGAAATCCTACCTATATTTTGGATCAACACACTACCACCTAAATGTAGATGAAGTATCCCTGCCCCATAAAGCAAGAAGAAAAACTCTGGTTCAAAGAAACATTGAACAAGAGTAGTGACTAGTATATAGTGACAAACATGCTGACCTGAACAGCACAATCATACCTTATCCACCTAAACCAGTTTTGTTACTCTTTATCTCATGGAGGAATAGTTCCAGTTTTTATGTCTCATACTTAATACATCAAAAAGCTTTGCATTTGACCAGGCAGACTTTAAATCACATCTCTGAAAGTTCAAGCAGCATTAAAGTTTAACTCAAAATTTTGAATCATTAAATGCTTCTACAATAGGTAGCAAAATGTTTTATATAGTGTCAATAGATGCAATTGCATTCAGCAGAATAAGCACAGTTTATCACTTCAATAGATTGGCAACTCACAGACTGATTGAGCTTAGGGCTCCTTTATACTCTTAAACTTAATGAGTTCCCCAAGGAGCTTTTCTATGTTTGTATATGTTATAGCCATTGACATTTATCATATTAGGAATCATATCAGAAAAATTTTTAAATAGACTAATTTATTTCAAAATAATAATCATAAACATAATGTTAATATAAATAACATATTTTCATGAAAATAATGAAATTTTCAAAAACTATTGAGAAGAATGGCATTGTTTTGCATTTTTGCAAGTCTCTTTAATGTCTGGCTTAATAGAAGGCAGATATATATTCTCACATCTGCTCTGAATTCAGTCTGTTGTGATATCACAGGTCAGGTAGCCTCTAAAAAACTTCAGTGTACATTCACTCATAAGAGAATGAGAGTGAAAAAGCAATTAGCATCTTAGTATCATTACGAAAATAGTTTTGATTTCATATATCCCTGAAAGGCTCTCTGGGCCCAGCAGGGTCTTCAGACCCCACTTTGAAAACTGCTCTGCAGGTATGACATACTTGAATGTCTTCTGAATCACTTTTTCCTTAACGTGTGGTTTTTAAGAAGAGAAGGAAAGAAGGGAAGGAGGAACAAACTAAGGAATTCCTAACATATTTAAATGCCTAAAATAATAAAAATAGGTCATAGACTTTCCAAATCAGCAATATGAGAAATGAAATGAGAATATGAGAAACAAAAAGAAATAAAATAACTTAATCCCAAAGGGAAAAAGAAAAATTAAAAGGTGAGGAAAATAAAAACCACAAAATAAAATGGTAAATATTTCTTTTTTTTTTTTACTTAAATGGCTGTGTTCACTGTGATAATGCATTTGACCAGCACAATTGTTATAGGGCCAAGCATGGTATGCATGCATATTTTAGTATGCATGTACATGTTGATGGAAGGTGTTTAAAAATAAGATGGAGAGCATACATTTAAACACATTGAAAAGTATTATTATATAAATATAAAAGAGTAAAATGATATCATTAAAGACAAATACTGTCAAATTGTCAGACTAGATTACACAAAAATTCAAATATTCTATATACTGCTTGTTAAAGACACGCCTAAAACATAAGGATATAGTAAGTTTGAAATTAAAAGGATAGACAAAGAGATACTAGGCAAATACTAACAAAAAACAAATTGGTGTGGCTATATTAAATATCACTCAAAATCGATTTTAAGGCAAAAGAAATAATGAAACGTTCAATTCACCAAGAAGACAGAGGTACAAGGAGAAATAGACAAGTTCACCATCATAGAAGAGTATGCAACATATCTCTCATGTAACTGATAGATCAAGTAGGCAAAATAAATAACAGTATAAATATTTGAACATCACAAATTAAGAAGTTTGATCTAAGGCACATAGAGAGAACACGACACCCAACAATTGCAGAATATATATTCTTATCACACCTGGAACATTAGATTGACTATATCCTAAGTCAGAAAGTAATTTTGAACAAATTTTAAAGAACTAGTACCATTTGAACAATATTCTCTGACCACAGTGCAGTCTAGTTAGAAATTAATAACAAAAGGATCAAGAAAAAATGCATGTGCTTGAAAACTAAGAGACATTTCTAAACTCAAGAGTCAAAGACAAAATTATATGAAAATTAGAGCCAATTTAGAAGTCAAAATAATAAAAATTCTGCAAATCAAAACTTGTAGCATCCCACTAAAATTGCTCTTGTAGGGAAATTTATAGCCTTATATACATATATTAGCAAAGGCACAAAAATTGAATGAGCATCAAACTAGAAAAGGTAGAAAAGGAACAACTGAAAAGACTCAAAGTAGAAGGAAGGAAACAATAAGGTAAAATTAGACATTAATAAAATAGAAAACATAAATACTAGAGAAGATCTCATTTTTTTAAAAGACAAATTAACAGACCTTTGGCAAGATGGATCAAGGAGAAAAGAAGGCACAAGTACAGAATGGTGGGGATTGGAAATAGGACATAACTACTAAAAAGTATCCTGACTCAAGATTCTTCACACTAGCACTGACTCGTCACTCAAGAACTATTTCTTTTCTTGCACGTTTTATAGACCTGAGCCAACAAGTGCTTTGATTGGGGTGCTGGTCGTTGGGCTCACATGCAGAATTCTCTCTGGCTGTCCAGACTCTTGCTTGTGTTGGATGGTAAAATCCAGCATGTGGAATCACTCCCCTGACCAAATCAGGGTCAAGGATATAACAAACTCTCTGTAGTAGATAAATGAGTGCTACCATCTTATAGATACTGAATTGGGAACATTAAGAATTCTGGCCCTGGGTGGCGTAGCTCAGTGAATTGAATGCAGGCTGTGAACCAAAGTGTTGCAGGTTCGATTCCCAGTCAGGGTACGTGCCTGGGTTGCAGGCCATGACCCCCAGCAACCGCACATTGATGTCTCTCTCTCTCTCTCTCTCTCTCTCTCTTTCTCTCTCTTTCTCCCTCACTAAAAATAAATAAATAAAATCTTAAAAAAAAAAGAATTCCAAAACTGTGATATTGTAGGATAACAGAGCTTGTGGCTTACCACGAAGCAGTACCAGCCATAAAAAAGGAAATGGAAACTCTGGAGGAAAGAACAAAAACACTCATCCAGATGTATGAGTTGGATTTGGGAAGCTCTCCTTTGCTTCTTAAGCTGGGCACAGAACTTGTCCCCAGTTCTGTTTTACTGTTCCCGTTTTTTTTTAGCCTCCCTCTGCAAGGATGTAACAAGCTGGCAAATTAGTCTCCTGTGAAGCTGACATTGCTCATACTTAAGCTCCAATTTCCTCTCTCTGCAGGTGGTTTTCCAACTCTTATCCACCCAAGCTCTGTAGCCTTTCATAAAAGGCTTTGTCGACAGCTCAGGAGGAAAAATAGGAAATGAAGGGGTTGATGCAAGCATCCAGAGCACTGAGCAGCACCACGCACACTGCCAGGTTTTGTAACCAGAAAAGACACCGGCGTTCGGGCTGCCTGTCACTACCAAATCCAATAAGCAATGACAGTGATTGAATCTTTTATAGGCGCTTTATTCAGATGGCCAGCAATCTGAGAAGATGGCGGGTTCATACCCTAACAAACCATCTTACTCTCTCTTTCCCAGCCAGATCTTTTATAAGGGGGTTGGGGGAGGGCAAACAAGGTGTCAGCGAAAGCCTGTAAAATTCAACAGTTGCCTCCAAGGGGGAAGGGTAGTCACTTACTTCTTCCTGGTACAGATGTCTCCAAGAGGTCATCTGCTTACTCTTAGGCGCCAAGATAGGCCTTATCTGTAGTTACTGAAACAAAAACTTAACATACACATTACTTGCTAGATTTATGACTATTTACCTTAAGCTAAATTTTCCCAAGTCTTAAGCCCCTATCAGTTTGACATTTCTTATAGAAGAGCCCTGACACATGTGACACACTGTAGGGCCCCAAACAGACCAGGAACTTGAGAAGGGTCACAGTGACCAGCCCCACAGCTCTCTACCACTTCCAGGGCCCCAGCTTGGCCCAGGAGAACATGACATGCATCAAGTGCCAGTAGCAGAAAATGGTGACCACCATGGGGATGAAGAGGACAAGACAAAACTCCAACTGTAACCGGAAAAGACCCTGGCATTTGGGCTGCCTGTCACTATCAAATCCAATATGCAATGACAGTGATTGAATCTTTATGGGAGGTTTATTCAGATGGCCAGCAATCTGAGAAGCTGGCAGCTTCATACCCTAACAAACCATCTTGCCTTCTCTTTTTTGGCCAGATCTTTTATAAGGGGGGTGGGAGAGGACAAGCAAGGTGCAGTGAGGGCTTTGAAATTCAGGGAGGATTAGGTGAGTGAAGCTGCAGCCTTCCTGTTCTAGGCAGTTAGCTTTTGGGATTGGGAGGTCACACAAAAGGCCCTGATGCCTCCAACTTGTCCCCAGGCAGTAAATTCTAGCCAGCGCCCTAGGAGGTTGGCTGCTTTTCCCAGGAGCCAGGATGGGCCTTATCTGTAGTTTCTGAAACAAAAGCTTAACATATACATTACTTGCTAGACTTACAGCTTTTTACTTTAAGCTAAAATTTTCTAAGCTTTGAGTCCCCTATCACAACCTCACAGAAGGTACCACATCCAGCTGCCCTTGTGGCAGGTTCTCATAGGAGACAGGGAAGCCTTTAGCATCACTCATTACATTGTTTAGTAAGTTATTGAACAGTAATCACAATGCTACAGTGTCCAAAGGACAAAGTCCAGAAGACCTGAGCAGAAATCATTCAGTACACAGTCTGGTGGAACGGCTTGTACTGTATTGGGAAAGCCACTCCCAGGTAGTGCTCAATGCTAATACTGGCCAGCAGCCATGTGCTGTTGTAGGAGCCATCGCCAGTGAGGGTGCAGACTATCTCATGCAGGTAACAGTGGAAGTCAGATGCAGCCTCAACTATCTTGGAGGGCAGCAGGAGGTCTGACGGTGCAGGGTGGGGCTGGTAGATGCACCTCACAAAGGGCCAGGTGGTTGTCAGGGAGATCAGTGAGAAAGGATCAGTAGACAAAAAAAAAAAAAAATCCCAAGTGTCCAGGACTTGGGGCCATCCTTCCTGAAAAGAGAAAAGATGGGGTCAGAATCCTTTGACCATGGGCTTCCCAGCCCCAAGTCAAGCTGAATCTATTCTCAGCTTCATTGCATCTCCTCTCTCTGCTTCACCAAGTGATTATTGGTAACCCTTCAAATTGAGTACTGTTCTGCTTCCTGTGTGTAATGGAGAAAGAAGATCTCCTTGCTTTCCAGCCAGATTACTTCTTTAACATCTTCCCCTCCTCTCCATTTCCATGCCACCAATAGAGGGAGAGGGAGGGGAAGGGGAAGGGGGAGGGGAGGGGAGGGGAGGGGAGGGGAGGGGGAGAGGGAGAGAATGAGTCTCCTAAGAATTTTGATGTCTCAGAAGCTCTCACAGGAAAAGTTCTAAGGTCTCCAAGTCCCCACAGGACAGGACACTTTGTGAGGACAGTAACAGTGCCTGTCTTCTTCACCATCATGTCCCTAGCACCTAGAACTGTGTGTGACACATGGTAGGTGCTCAACCAATATCTGACAGGAAATGAACGTCTATATACACTGAGTGGAAGGAAACAGGTTGCTTCATCACAAAGAGGGAGGAAGCCTGAGAATGTCTCGAGTTTCTCCATTCTACTCAACCTGATTGTAGCTTTTTTTTCTCACTTATCTTTATATCCTTTCTTTTTCTTTTCTCGCCTTAGGATATTGGGCTTGAACACAAGTTTCTCAGCTCCACTTTTGAAAATGGGAATTTGATTAAGCACAAGAGAAAAACAGTTTAAGCTCAAGGTGAATCCCAGTTGCCCAGTTTCTTAATACCATGCTGAGCAATTCAAAGAAAACCTATAGGTTTGGGTATAGTAACAGAAGGGGCCTGACCTGGGCCAGATAACCAGGATTCCAATCTTGACCATTCAGATCAGTCATGTGACTCTGGGAAAATCACTAGTCTACTCAGCATCAGCTTGTTTTCATTCTGTACCACACATATAATCAGTACTTTCACCAGAACTACCAGAGTCTCTAGTATGATGTCTGCAGATTCACCCTTTTCTCTACCCCCAAAGAAAGCATATGTGCATGAGATTTATGTCAATCAAGAGTCACCTTCAGTCTCCTCTAATTTATTATTACGGTACACATTTGAAATAAAGTTTTGAGTCGTTAAACTGTTACTGGTAACAAATGATTGGTGCATATCTGTGTGACTCATTCCCACATTAGAGAGTCTCATAGAGGACCAGGTGAATAAGGAGGTTCCAACCCTTTTAGAACTGAGCTCACCTTTTGTTTTCCTCCTGCTCTCACCTGCAGCCAGCCCTTACCAACAACATTGCTCCATTACCTTGTCCTTGCCCCTTTACCATTTTTATGACCTCTTCTCTCTCCTCTTGGAGAGTAAACTCCATACTCTGCTCTCTCTTGCTAAGTTTATCTACATGCATTCCTTCTATCCCAACTCTTCCTAGGTTCATAATCCCAATGGCCTCTTTCCTAAGCACAAACAAAATCAGGTCCCTTGCCTTTTCCTGGAGGCAGGCAGACAGCTTTTCAAATTCATCAGGTCTCAGAAGCAAGTGGAACCTTGTCCAACTGGACCACCTTTTTCTCTTTCACGAATAGCAGGCTTTTATGCTTGGAAGAATCACGTGTTAAAAAAGAGAAAGTTCAATAGCTGAGCTCTCTACAAGGCAACATGATCCTCCAAATTCTGTCCCCATAAAACTTATTTCTCCCAGAATCTAGATCACAACTATTCTTTTTGGTTTCTTCCTCCTGCATTCCAAGGAATCTATTCTGTTTCCTTTCCATGGACAATTATTTCAAGCAATTTTGCACACACATCCACATCCTGCTCCCTTTGTTCTTTCTTCTCCTACTCCTCCCCCATCTTTCTCTTGAGGCCCCTGATTTCTCACTGCTGCCCTCTTATCAACCTTGTTGATAAGACCTTGTAGGGTCCACGTTGTTCCCTGGTGGTGTCTGGGGGCAAACACATGAAGATAATGGACACAGAGAATGCTTTGTCTCTCCTCAGGGATTGTATATATTTTGCCACCGGCTGCCTGACCCTGCCAACAGAGGCTCTTCTTCTTGCCCATGAAGAATTGAAACCAGAAAAGACACTGGAGTTCAGGCTGCCTGTCACTACCAAACCCAATAAGGAATGACAGCGATCAAATCTTTATGGGTGCTTTATTCAGATGGCTGGTAATCTGAGAAGATGGCAAGTTCATATCCTAATAGACCATCTTGTCTTTTTTTTCCAGGCCAAGGTGTTTATAGCAGGGAATAAACAAGGTGCAGTGAGGGGTTTTGAAATTCAGAGAGTGTCAGGTAGAAGAAACTGCAACATTCCTGTCCTGGGTGGTTAGCTGTTCCCAGGGGCAGGTGGTCAGTTTGCCCCTCCCTGAAACACAATGGCCTGGATGACTCCACTTGTCCCTAGGTGGTAATCTTTAGCAGTGCCCCAGAGGTTGGCTGTTTTCCCAGGAGCCAGAGTGGGCTTTATCTGTAGTTTCTGAAACAAAAGTTTTAACATATACATTACTTGCTAGGCTGATAACTACTTACCTTAAACTAAATTTCTGTAACTCTTAAGTCCTCTATCAGAGTGACCTGCAGCCCACATTCTCCAGAAGAAATGATCTCACTTAGCTCATTATTCTCTGCCTTGGTACTCACATGGTTTCTCTACATTCCTGTGGCCTGGCCCTCGCTAACCCAAACAGTGCCTGGCCTAACATGGGCATTTGGGAAGTGGTTTTGATATTTGATGTATATGAGATGAAAGCAACATAATAATCTTTTATTCTCTCCCAGATTAATTTGTGCCATTATACTGTGTGCATTTGATTGAGAAAGAGAAACTTCCTGGAAAGGTGAAGATTGCTGGATAGGGCGGCTCTAAATTATCTTAAAATGCTAAGGGAGAGGCCTCTTTTCTCCATTACTATCCATGACCATGCAGAACTGATTCCCAGGTCAGGAACAGAGCTGAGAACCCTTTCTCCTAGTAGGTGCCAAGACTGTGAGCAATTTCTAGGACTTCAGGAGTCCCCTTCTCATAGGGTCCTAGTGTTGAATTTAGGTAAGATCAGCTCTTCTGGAAGTAACTATTTTGAAGTTTGTCCTTAAAAAATACCTAACATAATCCCTTGCATATAATAGGCATGTGACTGTGTGGAGTGAAAGGATGAAAGTTGAATGTACCTGTCATAGCATGCTACCTGATGATACAAGCAACAAATGCTTGTTGCCTTCTTTTATCTTCATTCTGTCAGCTTACCAGTAATGGGACATCCTTGGTGCTGGGGTCCTAGGGTCATAGGAGCAGAAAGGGGAATTCAGACTAAATTGTTCTGCAGAATCATAAGGCTGCATTGGCCTCTCATACAGCTGCACCATGGGAGCAGGCAGCGCAACATCTCAAGTCTAATTCAATTAAGTCAAAGTTCAGGTTGATTTGCATTAATTATGCATGTGCACTTTCTCTCCACAATGCCACACCTTTCACCATCACTCTGCTTCCCATTTATAAAATGCCCAGAGCCCTTACTCTGGGAACAGGAGCGGACAAGACAGATAGTAAACAAGTAAACAGAACCACCAGGTAAGTTCAAGTGAAGAAAGGAAGCAAACAGGGAAATACAGAGATTGGCATGGGCTTTTTTTTTTTGGAGAGAGATGTCAAAGGCCTGAGCTGACAAAGGAAATTTGAACTGATGAGAAGGAGCCAGCCATATGAAGAGCATTCCAGGTGGAGGGAACAGAAAACACCAAAGCCCTGTGGTGCGAAAAAGCTTACTGTATTAGAAGAATGGAAAGAAAACCAGTGTGTCTGGGTAGAAGATAGGTCAAGCTGCTCACACTAGTGGATTGTGGGGACAGGACACTGGAACAAGCTTGAGAGAGCTGACTTTTGTCTCGAGTTGGTTGACTTCGAATGATGTTATCTTAACTGTTGATCCCATCTTCCTCTTCTAGCCTTTGATATGTCCTGATAACCTGCTGAAGCCAGTCAGAATCTGACAACCCCTTTCTGGTTCAGAGCCCTTCTGATATCTTTTCTTTCTTAACATATTTTATTTGTTAAGTTGTTACAGTTGTCCCATTTTTTCTCCCCTTTACTCCCCTTTGCCCTGTACCCATTCTCCCACCAGCATTCCACCACCTTAGTTCATGTCCATGGGTTGTGCATGTAAGTTCTTTGGCTTCTCCATTTCCCATACTATTATTAACTTTCCTCTGTCTATTTTGTACCTACCATTTATGCTTCTTATTCTCTGTATCTTTCTCCCCTTTCTCCCCCTTTTCCCTCTCCACTGATAACCCTCCATGTGATCTCCATTTCTGAGAATCTGTTCCTGTTCTAGTTTGCTTAGTTGTTGTTGTTTTTTTTTAGGTTTGGTTGTTGATAATTGTGAGCTTGTTGTCATATTACTGTTCATAGTTTTGATCTTTTTTTTTACATAAATCCCTTTAACATTTCATATAATAAGGGCTTGATAATCATGAACTCCTTTAACTTGACCTTCTCTGGGAGCACTTTATCTGCCCTTCCATTCATTCCAAATGATGGCTTTGTTGGATAGAGTAATCTTGGATATAGGTCCTTGCCTTTCATGACTTGGAATACTTCTTACCAGCCCCTTCTTGCCTGTAAGGTTTCTTTTGAGAAATTAGCTGACAGTCTTATTATAACTCCTTTGTAGGTAACTGTCTCCTTTTCTCTTGCTGCTTTTAAGATTCTCTCCTTATCGTTAACCTTGAGTAATGTAATTATGATGTGCCTTGGTATGTGACTGCTTTTATCCAACTTCTTTGGGACTTTCTGAGCTTCCTGGACTTCCTGGAAGTCTATTCCCTTCCCTTACCAGATTAGGGAAGTTCTCCTTCATTATTTTTTCAAATAAGTTTTCAATTCCTTGGTCTTCCTCTTCTCCTGGCACCCCTATGATTCAGATGTTGAAAGATTTAAAGTTGTCCCAGAGGATCCTAAGCCTCTCCTTAATTTTCTAAATTCTTGTTTCTTCATTTTGTTCCGGCTGAATGTTTAGTTCTTCCTTCTGGTCCAAACCATTGATTTGAGTCCTGGTTTCCTTCTCATCACTGTTGGTTCCCTGTACATTTTCCTTTACTTCACTTTACATAGCCTTCACTTCTTCCTCTATTTTGTGACCATACTCAACCATTTATGTAAGCTTCCTGAGTACCAGTATTTTGATCTCTGCTTTTGATAGGTTGGCTATCTCTTCATTGCTTAATTGTATTGTTTCAGGAGCTTTGATATATTCTTTCATTTGGGCCATATTTTTTTTTGTCTCAGTGCACCTGTTACATAGTAAGGGGCAGAGCAGGGCAACCCATGTTGCTGTGTTGTGGAGCTGTTTGTGGGGGAGGGATCTGAGAGGAAATGCTGCTTGCTTGACTCTCTGCTGGCTTTAGTAGCTTCCTCAGCTAGCCATAAGCAAATTGGGCCCTTCTGGTGCTGATAACTGGAGGGTGGTTTTGTGTATGTTTTAGGACCCTGTGGGTCTCTCCAATGAGCCTGTGAGGCTGGGAGTTTCTCCCACCATTGCAACCCCCACGGATTTTTTCAGTCAGAGGTTTTAAGACTTTATTTCCCTGCACTGGAACCCTGGGTTGCATGGTCTTTCTTGCTCCCCAGTTGTCCCTCGCATTTTATCCTCACACAAATGTGGGACCACTTGGTCCACCAACTGCTCCCTTACCCAACCTGGTCTTCCAGCCACTGCCTTGCCACAAAGCTTCTCTTCCCTGGCTGCCGGTCTCCACCCCTCCTACCAGTCTGGATGAATGTTTCTTCTTTAACTCCTTGGTTGTTGGACTTCCATATAGTTTGATTTTCTGGCAGTTATGGGGTTTTTGTTTTTGAATTTGTTGTCCTTCTTTTGGTTGTGGGGGGAGGCAGAGGAGGCATATCTACCTATGCCTCCATCTTGGCTGGAAGTCCCCTTCTGATATCTTGACAACATGGAACCACTGCTATCCCCTTTAGCACCCAGCAACAACAGATGAGGTGAAGACCAGATATAGCAACACTGAAAATGGAATGACTAGGAAACACATCAAGATGACAGGAAAAAGAGATTCCAGCTATACATATAGCTGCTTATGCTGACAGGAAAGGCAAAGAGCAAGGAGGGACAGTGGCCCAACCGGGGAACTGAGTTCCAGGTGGTCACTGCTCTCATTTGAAGTTCACACCTGTACCCCTTTGAAACCACACAGACAATCTGAGATCAAGAAACCTTACCTGTTGTGTCTTCTAGATGCCTCCACTCCACCAACTCTGCTGCCTCTCCAGGATCACTTCCAGCATCTCTGGAGTAGGATCCCAGGTGACACAGACTTAGTTTCCCCATCCTTTCAGTTGCTTAGGCCCGAAAGCTGAGAGATATCTTCTCTTTCTCTGCCATTTTACTCCATCAGCAAATCTTCAAACTATACCACAAATCCAGTCACTCCTCACTCCATCTACTGCTACCACTCTTTTTAAAAAATAAATATTTTATTTATTTATTTTCAGAAAGGGGGGAAGTAAGGAGGAGAGAGAGGGAGAGAAATATCAGTGTGTGTTTTCCTCTCACACTCCTTCTACTGGGGACCTGGCCAGCAACCCAGGCATATGCTCTGCCCAGGAATTGAACCGGCAACTCTTTGGTTTGCAGAGTGGCACTGAACCCACTGAACCACACCAGCCAGGGATACTGCTACCACTCTTGTTCAGGCTCTCATTACCATCTCTTACCTGCTTTCCATAGTAATCTACCAGGCCTATCTGCTTCTGTTGTTGGCCCTTTTGATCTGTTCTCCACACAGCAGCCAGCATGACCTTTTAGAACACAAGTAGATCATATCCATCCATTACTCAAGATCTCATTGTCTCCTCATATCTTGTCAAAGGCACAGTCCTGCAGTGACCTACAGTTCTGTGTCAGCTCCCTGCTCCCCTCACTCCTTGACCTCATCTCCTACTTCTCTTACTCTCTCTCCCTGTTACTGGGGACATGTTTCTGGGGGCACAATTTGTTGATATCTTTCAAAATTAAAAATCCTAGCCTTGGCTGCTATGCTTCAGTGAATTGAGTGCCAGCCTGTGAACCAAAGGGTGGTGGGTTGGATTCCTAGTCAGAGTACATGCCTAGATTGTGGGCCAGGTCCCCAGTATGGGGCACATGAGAGGAAACCACACATTGGTGTTTTTTCTCCCTCTCATTCTCTCTCCCTTCCTCTCTCTAAAAATAAATAAATTAAATCTTTTAAAAAATCCTATGTCATCTGTCCCAACAAGTTGACCTTTATGAGTTTATGGTATAGATATACTCTTTCATGTTCACAAAGAAGAATGTTTATCACAGAGTTTTCTTTTTGTTTCTTCTGTAATAATAAAAGACTTGGAACACCTTATATTTATCAATAAAAGCTTTTGTTAAGTAAAAACTATGGGATATGCAACAATAGAAATACTATGCATCTGTTACAAAGAATGAGGCAATTCTACATATATCAATGTAGATCAAACTCCAAGATGTATTGTTAAATGAAAAAAGCACGGTATAAGAACAGCGAGTTGTAAGAGAAGGGGATATATACCCACACATTCCCACACATTACTTGCAGAGCAGCCCCCATGGGGGAGCTCTCCCTGGTGCTGGGCAATCAGAGTGAATAGGCATTATTGCACAGAGCTGATGTTCTATTGCCTGAGGAAAGACAGGCAATAGATTGAGAAACAGATATAAACCATCAAGCCAGGGGCTAGGCTGGCACAATGAAGGAAGACAGAGACTGGAAAAGCAGAGTATGGAACAAAGTGAGGGCAGTCCTAGAATACCTCTCAGAGGAGGTGATGTTTGAGCAGAGACCTGCAAGAAAGAAGAGTATGAGGTGTGAGACTGTTGCAGGCATCCAGGCAGCACAGCAAGTCTAAGATGAGTTACTGCATGTCAGAAGAGGTTGGGGAGGTCAGAGCGCCTACAAGGGGACCAAGTGAGAGTCATGGGAATGAGGTCAGGTCAGTCAGCAGGGCCCAGATCATGTGGGGCCTTATGGCTGTGTCAGGATGTAGAGTGACATCCGGAGTGTGATGGGCAGAGATGTGCTGCAATCTGCTTCACATCTCCAAAGGATCCATCTGGATGTTGGGGAAATGAATACCCAGGAAACTGTTAGCAGTGGTTTGTCTCCATATAGCCTTTTATACTGCTATTTTTTTCTGAGTATGTGCACATATAATCTTTCTAAAAGACATTAAAAGCAAGGAAAAATATTCATAGCTAACAGTTATTGAACATTTATTGTGAGCTATGATGCTCATCACATGAACACCTAGAATTAAGGTTAGATAGTTCATAGGACTGGCAAGCAGTGCAGTCCACACAGCTCAGCCACAACCTTTTCTTCTGTTGGGCAGCACCAGATGGGAGAGTGGATGAACGAAAATAGACAGAAAACAGAAAGAGAGCAGCCATTGGAACAATGAGCCACACTCCGACCCAGACTTAACATTGTCCAGCTGCCGGGTCTTTGCCAGCTGAATGGATATCAGACAATGTCTCTTTGCTGTTTTAATGCAGCAAAGACATTACTAATGGGTTGAGAATCTCTCATTAGAATGCAGGTTTTCTTAGCTCATAATCATCATGAGGGGTCTTAATTGCAGCAACAGAGGCCAACTCTGGCTAATTTAATGGTTGTATGATAAAAATGTTAGAAGACTCAGAGATTGGCCAGGAAGGCTGGTAAACTAGGCTTGGAGAATAAAGGAAACTGTGCAGTCAGGACCACATGAAATTCATACCACTGACCCATTCCAATGAGGACACGGGATCCCCTCCCTCCCAAACACACAAACACTGAACACTGGGCTCTAGAGACACATTTTATTTGCACTACTGTTGCCACCACCTGAATTAATTCTTCACTGCCCTGCCTTCTTGTACATTTTTGTAGCTTCAGATTCAGAATTTGGGCAGGTGCATCTGATTGCCTAAATACAGGAAGGATTCATGAAAAACAAAGTCCTAGTATTATCAGCTTCTCTAGTGGGAGTGGGGCTCTGCTTCCCACCAAAACTCAGAATTCACACTTAGGCAGTTCCCTAAACATGGGAAGGGGTTCGTATGCTAGGCAACCAAAGGATGACCAATGTCCTTAGAGCAGGGCCTCTCAGAGGTCAGGACAGGCTAGACCACTTCTATTTTTTGAGGTTCTCAGTGTTTGAAAAAAAAAGTGATGAAATGCCAAAATGGGATTATAATAGAAGAGCAGCATTCTCAAATAAAATAAGAAATGTAAATGGTCTGTTCCAAAACAGTTTTAGGATTTTATTTGCTTGTTCTTGAAAGAGTTCATTGAAGTATAAAGTCAGAAATGAGCCACAGGTTTAAAGTTGGGTCCTGTCAAGGTTTTTCTGTGACTGTATGTTTAACCCTATCTGGTGATCATGCCTAAAGAGTAATTGTGAGGCGTGGGCAATCCCCTCTGGACCAGCACTGTACCAGACCCTGTTGTGGGCAAATGGTCCAGTGCTGCCATGCTCTGACCCTCTTGGGCAGCAGTCCCTTCTATATCTGGTCATGCAAGAGCCCAAGACCTGCCCTGGATGTTATTGCAATGCTAAAAGCCAAAGAGCCAAATGACTGCCCCCTGAGGCCATCTAGAATAGAATAGAATAGAATAGAATAGAATAGAATAGAATAATGCTATTGAATGAGCTGAACTTGACAAGATTCAAGCAACCCCTAAGTTTATTTTTCTCCTACAGCCCTTCTTTCTGCAGCTTGCTTTGCTCTTTGGGTGTCGTGGCTTCTTCGGACACTCTTAGATGATTAAAAAGTCCAGTCCAGTTTAGTAATCACACAGCTCCTGGCCATTTTTATACCAAAATTCCCCATCCTATTCCAGTGGCACTTGTCCCTTCCAGCTCTGCAATGTCTCAGGCTTGCAGCCCAGAGAAGGCCAGCCACTGGGATTCCTCTTTCTTGGCTCTATCTCATCTCTTCTCCTTTCCCACTCCTTAGCCTTTACTTTGAACCCACCTAGGGCCCTGCCCTATGGGCAGAGAGTAGGCCTAAGGGCTGGTAAATGTCCAGCTGGCCTGGTACAGCATTGATTCTCTAGGCTGACCTTTGGGCAGTATCATTTATAAAATGCCTCTAGACTGGCTCCTCAGCAAAGGGCCCTTATTTGGTCCAAGGAAGCTACACACCTTTGCCCCATTATTGGTGGGCCAGCAGCTCACTCTGCCAGGCCGAGCGAGCCACATTTTGATTTCTCCCAGCAAGCATCTGGCATCAGCCCTGTGTCCTCTAAACTTCAGGGCCATGTCAAGCCCTCCCAGCTGCTATCTTAGAGTCTCACTACTGTGCATCTTTTTTAGAAATCCTCACCCAAGGTTATGTTTATTGATTTTAGAGAAAGAGAGGGAGGGGTTAAGAGAGGGGGGAGAGAGATCAGTTGCCCCCCGTATTCACTCTGACCAAGGTTTGAAGCATAACTTTGGTATGTGCCCTGACTAGGGATCAAACCTGCAATGCTTTGGTGTGTTGGATGATGCTCCAACCAACTGAGCCACCCAGCAGGGATATTGTGCATCTTACCTGTGAGTGGGGAGCTCTCCTCGCCTTCCCACTGGGGTCAGAACACAGGACTCACAAATCTCCAGAATAGTCCTCAATGTCTGCCTCCTCTGCTTCCCAGTTCCTTGTATGTGGCCTAGAGGGTGCCTTGAGTGAGTGCAGACAGAACTAGTTTTCAGAGAGTACATGGATGGTCTAACACCCCTCATTAGGTTGGGCTGTGGTGGTGCTTGGTATCCTTTGACTGTTCATAGCTGAAGCTAAAACAGCAAAGGTTCTCTTTTTATACCCTGTCTTCCTTTCACAGATGTTATCCTCAGTGATGTTATCTGTAAAGAGAGCAGAATGATGCCAACCCCTCACATTTATTTTACAAGTTAAAGAGATCATCTACGGGGGAAATCTTTGCCAAATTGCAAAGTACACCACCAGCTCTGCTACTTGCTTATCTCACAGGCCAGTGCCACAGTCTCCATCTGTGTTACCCACACTGTGCAAAGGAATGACACTCTCATGTGTGAGGCTGGCCTTCAGGGAGACCAGTTTTTAGCAATCCTTAGTGCACCAGTTATAACTTTACCTCTTCTCCCTCACTGAAGAAAACTTATGAGCCAGACTCTTGTTGCCACAGGGACAGTCTTGGCTCTGTACTGTATTTTTTCTAAGTTAACATTTTAAAATTTCTCTTTAGCGGTTATGATAGGAGGCTCCTCCTAAAAGGCTGTGGCACTGTACCTCAAAGGTTATTGTCTTGTGTCTCAGGGTCCACAGGAGCCTGCTACTTTGGGGAAAGTCCTATGTCTGCTCTTGGAGGTGTCTGGGACCAGTCTGGGGAGAGACTGATGGAGCAGTGCCAGAAGTCTGATTATGTTTTAACGTTTTGAACTCATTGCTGATGATTCCTTGTGACTGGCTCACAGGAGACTGATCAGACAGGGCTCTGTCTGGGTGTGATTATTCTGATAGTCACCCTTTAGGGTACGTTTTGATCTTAGTGAGAAAAATGGCATTGTCCAAAAGCATATGCTGGCCCTACACTAATGAGCCCCTCCTACACATCTCCTGGGCATCTGCCCTGTTGGTCATTGCCTGGTGGTGTGTCCTGCTCACATTCCCCCATCTCCCAATGAGGCCACCCTCATTTCTCTTAGAGAAGACACTCTTCCCGTTTCAGTGCCTGAGGTCTGAGGGGTGGGCACTTGGAGGCCTGACTGTGTTGAATGGATTACCCTCATTACCTCAGCTAACCTTACAGCATCCCTCTGATTTTTCAGACAACTTGAATTTCTGTGCCCTGTCTTCTAGCTGGTTGGAATCAAGGTGGTAAATGTTTTTCCAGTATTAGGGCTTTCATTTTTAAAAAAGTGTGTAATAATGTATGAACATATCTCTATTATAATACAACAACCCAGAAGTAAGCTGAGAAATACCACTTTACTTCTCCCTAACACTTCTCCCTTCCCAGGGGCAGTCTCTCTATTGTTTATACCCATATATGCACACTATAAATGCATAGTTTTCAAAAATAAATGGATAGGCTCATACTATATATATATATATATATATATATAGTTTTAAAATTTTATTTTTTACTTAGATGATCTTTCCATATCAGAGAGTACATATCTACTGTATTTTTTCTAATGGTATTTTATTTTAGGACCGTCTTACAATTTATGCAACCATGTAGGGTCCATTTTCATAGTTCCCAGTTCTTTTGCTATAATAAACACTGCTTCAGTGACTATCTCTCTCTGTGTTTGTCTATCTATCTATCTATCTATCTATCCATCCATCCATCTATCTACATATGAGTATTTTAGGTAAATGGATTTTTACATATGTAATTGATATTAATTGCTGGGTCAAAGAAGTGTACTTTAAAATGTTTGATAGATATTTCCATATTACCTTTCTGAAAATGTTCAGTAATTTGCATTTCTACCATGAAAATACCATTTCTGTGCACCTTCTCCAACACTGGATATTTTCAAGTTTTAACACTTTTTCTAATAAGATGGGTAAAATGATGATATCTGGTTTGTAGATTATATTTTGAGGATTCTTTCCTCAAATGATCCAATCAAATGATCCAAGTCCATAGTGTAGAGAAGGATGGACTCTTCAATAAATAATGTTGGGATAGTTGCCTCTTCATTTGAAAAGTTGCAATTGAATGATAAAAGTAAAATCCAGGTATATGAAAGATGAAATATGTTTTTAAAAACAATAGGGGTTGATAAATACCATATGGTTACTTTAAAGTCTCATAAATAAGGCTTTTTTCTAGCATGACATAAATGTAGATGTCATCAAAGAAATGATAATTTTGAGTATATAAAAATATAATGTTATGAAAAAATATTAACAAAGTAAAAGACTACTCTTTTTACATATATAACTGGTAAAGTGTTTATATAGTCAAAGAACTCTAGCAAATCAAATAAGAAAGAGGCAAAGATAGGAAGAAACATAAATGACTGTACATAATATGCAAATATTTTCCACCTCACTTTTTATCTAAAAAAATTAAAGTTAAAATAATACTGAATGCCTGGTTAATTTTATGTGTCAACTTGTTTGAGCCATAGTGTCCAAATATTTGGTCAAATATTACACTAGATGTTTCTGTGAGGATGTTTTTGGATGAGATTTACATTTGAATTAGTAGACTTTGAGTGCAGGTTTCCCTCCATAATGTGGGTGGGTCTCTTCCAATCAGTTAAAACCTGAATAGCAGCACAAAAGGCTGACATCCCTGAGCAAGAGGGAACTCCTCCCCAGCAGACTGTGTTCAGACTTTGTCTGCAACAGTAGCTCTTCTGCCTTCGTCAGTAGACTGCCTTTGAACTTGAACTGCAACACTTTCAAGTCTTGAGCCTGCCTGGCCTCCTTCATCAGATTTTGGACTCATCAAACCCCCACAGTCATGTGAGCCAATTCCCTACACAAGTCTTTCTTCTTCTTTTTTAATCCTCACCTGAGGACATGCTTATTGATTTGAGAGAGAGGGAAAGGGAGGGAGAAAGAGGAGAGAAACATCAACTGGCTGCCTTTTGTACATGGCCCGACCAGGGACAGAAAGTGCAACCCAGGTATGTGCCCTAACCAGGAATCAAATCTGTGACCTTTTGGTGGGATGATGCTCAACCCACTGAGCCACACTAGCCAGGGCATGAGTCTATTTCTATGTATGTATACATCTTTTTAGTTTTGTTTCTCTGGAGGACCCTGACTAATACACTGAGATGCTAAATTTTAAATATAAACATTTTTAAAAATTAAAATGTATTTTCCCCCATTGGCAGGGTTATAGGGTTTCTTACAGGCTGTTAGAGGACAGATGGTTGATTTAGTTGGGGAAAGTAATTTGTCAGTATCTATAAAAAAATCAACTGTATGTACCATTTAATATAGCAGTACCACTTTTAGGACATGTGCAAGTGCCAAGCATTTATATAAAAAGATGCTTCCATAGCATGTTTTGTAATAGTGGAAAATCAAGGATACCTTTTATTATTCAATCATTTGTTTATCAAATGTCAAATGCCTGCTCTGTTTTATGTACTGTTTGAGGCACCTGGGTAGACAGCAATGAATAAAACAGACATGGTAACTGCTGTCAAGAGCTTCCCCGTCTAGAGGGGGGAATCACATATTAAACAAATGAACAAATATGTAAATCAAACAGTCATAGCACAATGTAAGATAATACCTTTAGAGAAATTGTCTCTAAAGAGTGACATTTGAAGAGGTGATCACTCCCTAAGTTATGTAAATGTCTAAGCGCACTATGGCGCACTTCTGAAACTAAAATAGAAAATAAAAATATATGTATTTTAAAGTGACATTGGAGAGAAAAGCTGAAAGAAGTGGGTGAGCCAGCCAGCTAGCATGTAGAGGAAACAGTGCATGCAGAGCATGAGAGCCTGGCCTGCTTGAGGCCAGGCCAGCAGAGTGGTGTCCGTCAGTGAAGGTGGCGTGGCCCCAGAGGATCTCAGAGAGAGAGGCAGGGCCAGATGGCACAGGGCCTGATTGGCCATGAGGAGAGATAGGGATAGGATGCCATAAAAGGTTTTATTCAGGGCAATAACATTATCCAAGTTATGTTCTTCAAAGCTTCCTCTGGTAGTGGGGTGAACTAATGAGGGTGAGGACAAAAAGAAAAGCCAGGTTTTGAGATAGTTCAGGTGAGGGATAATGGTTGCCATGGAGTTGGAGATAAACAAATTTATATAAGATATGCTGGAGATGTAAGAAATAGCACTTGATGGTGAGTTGAATGTGGGCAGTAAGGAGAAGGCATCAGGCATGGCTTCCAGACCATTATACACTTTTCAGAATGGCTAACATAAAATACTAACAGCACCAAGTGCTGGTGACAGTGTGGAGCAATTGAACCTCTTGTACACTGCTGGAAGGAATGCAGAATGGTACATCCACTCCAGCAAACAGAGTGAAGTTATTTTAAAAAGTTAAACATACAATTACCATATGACTCAGCCACCCACCTTCTGGATACTTAACCTAGGGAAATTAAAAGTTATGTCCATACCAAACTTGTACATGAATGTTTAGAGCAGCTCTGTTCATAATTGCCCTAAACTGAAACAACCCAAATGTCCTTCACTGGGCATATAGATAAGCAAATTGTGGTCTAGTCATACAAAGGAACAAACTACTCAGCAATAAAAGGGAACTATGATACAATAACTAGGATGAATCTCAAAGACATTATGCTGAGTGAAAGGAGCCAGTCTCAAAAGGTTATCTGCTCAATCTGCTATCAAAAGGTTAGACTGTATGATTCCATTTACGTGACATTTTTGAAAAGTTTAAACTGTCTTGATAGCAGATCTGTGGTTGTCAGTGGTTAGGGGTGAGGGGCAAATGTAACTATAAAGGCTCTTTATCTTGATTGTGGTGGTGGTTACAGGAATCTTTGTGTGTTAAAATTCACAGAGCTATACACATGAAAAAGTTCCTTTTTATTGTGTGGTCATTTTAAAAATAAAAAATAATTAAATCTTTTTTAAAAAAATGATGCCCAGGTTTCTAGCCTGGACAAATAGGTAAATAGGGTTGCCATTTATAGAGGTGGACTAGGTGGAGAAGTTGGATCAGCTTTGTGGGGGAAAATGAAGAGCATGGTTTGAGTTTGTGAAGACTAGATGATGTCCTGTGTACAGTTGGGTGAACAAGAGTCTGCTGCTGGAGATAGATTCTTAGAAGTCATCGATGATCAAAGCTACTCTAATGGATTGGGACACCTGGGGAGAGGGTGTAGAACAAGAGCAAATGGGGAGAGCCTTCCAGAACAATGCCTCCAGAACATGAGGGCAGAAGGAAGGGCCACAGTACAGATAGAGGGAACAGGTCTTGCTTCAATCACTTATTGGCTATAGGATCTCAGGTAAGAGACTTCACCTCTTTGGACCCATTCCCTCACCTGTAAAATAGAAATATTACCTGCTACATGGTGATTGAGAAGGTTAGAGAAGATAACATGTCAGCTATTATTATTCCTCCAACCCAGATCTCCTCCCAGCATCCAGGTATCTTATTGTTTAGCTCTTTCCCTTCAGAGTCTAGGTGTTTTATCTTTCCATCCACTAATTGCACCTGACCTACATATACCATAAGAAAACAGAATAAGGAAAGACAATGCTTGCTATCAAATTTATTTAGGTAACTTTTGTTCTGTCATTTTTCATAAATGTCTCCAAAAATATGAATCTATTGAACAATGGAAACTTTCTGCAAGTCCACACGAGCGCAGGATGCTCCTTCGTACCTGAAGTCCTGTGTTATGCACTGCCGGCCTGCCATACCAGCAGTTCTGAAGGGTAGATTCTTCTTTCCCGTCCCAAGTCACTGGCAGGTCCCTCAGATTCTGGACACTGCTCTCACCTCCTCTTTAACACTCAGAAAAGTGCAAGAGCTAGCCTGCTGCCACAGGAAGCTCATTTTTCTCCAGGGCCCTCTCTCACCTTGACTAATTCTCAGGGCCTAATCCACAGCTTGTGGGGAAATGGGAAGGGAGGGCAGTGTGGTGAGATCAAGAGCTGGGCTTTGGTGAGCACACCCTTAGGAAGGCTGGGGGCCTGCTCTCCCTGGCTGTGCCAGTCCCCAGACTGCCACTCCCAGGTCCTACTAGACTTGAGCTGGGAACAGCCCTGTGGATGGGATGCCTTTTAGTCCAAGCCACTTGGCCACCCACTCCACGGCCCTCCCAGTTCCACTACCTGTTCTCTACTGTGGGCAGCTCCTGAAGTCGCCCCTCTCCATTCTTCTTCAGTTTCAAGCTGCTCTCCTGCCTAGAAAGGCCCCAGGCCCCAGTCAACCTCCCCAGCAGCCTCTGAAACTCAGCTTGAAACCCAGATGATGAGAAGTAGTAGACCAGGGGGTCAACACAGGAATTCAGGGTGCTGAGGAGCAGCACGTAACTTCTCCACGGTGGGCTTTCACCCTGGAGGTAGCCCACAACATGGGACACATTGTAGGGCCCAAAGCAGATGAGGAAGTTAAGCAGCGTGGCTGCCACGAGCCCCGCTACCCTCTTCTTCCGGTGACGGCTGGCTCCTCTATTGAGTATGCACAGCAGGCGGCTGTAGCAGTAGCTGGTGATGAGCAGGGGCATCCCAAAAAGGACCACAGCCATCTCCAGCCGGACAGGCAGGACGACGGCCAACTGATCCTTCTGGAATTGCAGGTAACAAGTGCCATTGACACCCTGGCTGTGGGAGGAGTTCCCCGATAATTCAGTGACATAGACCACGCTACAGTGCGCACCAGCCAGGAGCCAGCAGGCCCCGCTGACCAGGCCAGCCTGGAGAAGCCTGGGCCGAGTCTTGTACCACAGTGGGTAGGCCACACTCAAGAAGCGCTCGATGCTCACAGCTGCCAGGAAGAGGGAGGTGAGATAGATGGTGGTGAAAAAGAGGAATCTGGATAAAGGGCAGAAGATGAAGGGCAGGGGCCAGCGCATGCCACTGGCTGCCTCCACCATTCGGAAGGGCAGGAAGAGCAGCAGGAGCAGGTCCGACAGGGTCAGGTTCAGCAAGAGAACGTCCACGGCCACTGGGCGGCGCTGCAGCTTGCCTGCGAAGATCACCAGAGCCACCAGGTTGAGGGGGAGCCCCAAGAGGAAGGTGAAGAGGTACACGGAGAAGTACAGCCAGTGATTGCCAGGGAAGAAGGACTGGTCCAGGCTTGTGTCCATGGTGATGGCTACTAGAGAGAGAGAGAGACAGAGACAGAGAGAGATGGCAGTGTGGGTGGAGATCTGGCACCAGCAGCATCTCAACAATCCACAGGGAACATTGCCACCACCCCTACTTCCTCTTGCTCCCTGGTGCTTTCCCCAGTGGGGTCAACCCACCTGTCTCCTATTCCCGCCACCAGTAAAGTAAGTACCAAGCCTTTCTCCATATAATCACTCAGGGCCCAGCACTCACCTGCTTGTTTGAGAACCCAGGTATTCTGTTGCTCAGCACCTTGAGGGCTCCTCCAGAACAAGTGCAGTTAGTTATTAATATGACAGAACTGATAAAGACCTGGCAGTGCTCATGACGTCACCCACTGCTGAGCGAGGGCACAAAAGATGCTTTCAGCTCCGTTAGCAGAGCTGCACGGTATGCAAAATGAAGAGCAAATTCCACACATGTAGGCCTGGCTGCTAGGGCAGCCTCTCACGGAATGCCCTAACCAAGCCCAAGCAGACTTCATCTTTCCCTCACTGATTCTCCATTTGCGTTGTATCTGCTCCTCTAGAGGGCACTCATCCAGTTTGCCTTGTAAGGGCAGGAAGCACAATGCAGTGATGGAGTGATGGAGCCAGGGCCTGGGTTCAATGTCAGCTCTGTCACTTAATAACTCTGATGTGCAGCAAGTGACTTAAACTCTCTGAATCTCTGCTTTCTCCTCTAAAGGACAGATAATCATAGTACCAATCTCATATGTCATGGTGTGAATTAAAGGGTTAATACATGTCAAACGCTTAAAAGGGAGCCTGACACGCTACGATGAGAACTTGACAGATGTTCTCTGCCATCACCCCCTGGTGTGAGCTTGTCTCTGGGGTGATGGTAATAATAATATTAATGATAATGGTGATGGTGGTGATGATGACAGCAGCCACCTTTTAGGGGGCATGTAATCCATGGCAGATACTCTGCTTCTCAGGGTATCACCATTATGTCTCAAACTCCTTGTGCCTTACAGTGTGGAAGTGACTTGCTCTAGGTAACACTACTTGTGAAGTATCATCACCGGAATGCAAACCCAAGTTCTGTCCAGCTTCAGAGGTTATTTATTTATGCATTCAAATATTTATGGGACACAAGGAAATACCATTTCACTCACATGCCACTGAAATGGTTATAAGCAAAAACATCAGATAATACCAAGTATTGGTGAGGATGTGAAGAAACGGGAATCTTCACATATTGCTGGTGAGAATATGAAATGGTGGAGTTACTTTGGAAAGTAGTTTGACAGTTTCTTAAAAAGCTAAACATAAACGTATAATGTGACCCAATTCCCTTATAGGTAATCTACTTAGGAGAAAGGAAAACATGTCCACACAAAGTCTTGCTCATAAATGTTCAAAGAGCATCAGTCATAATAGCCAAAAAATGGAAACATCACTTGGTGGTCCATCAGCTAGCAAGTGGACGAACCAGGTGGCATATCCACACAGTGAAGCACTATCCAGCAATAAAGAGGAAGGAAATACCCAGGTGTACTATAATGTGGGTGAACCTCTAAAACATTATGCTAAGTGAAACAAGCCAGACATAAAAGACCATGTATTGTATATTTTCCTTTATATAAAATGTCCAATATAGACAAATTTATAGAGACAGTGAGTAGATTATTGCTTGCCTGAGGAATGGGGCTGGAAATGGAATGTTCTGTAAATGAGCAAGAGGGATCTTACTAGGGTGATGAAAATATTCTAAATTGGATTATAATGATAGTTGCACACCTTGGTAAATTTCTAAAAATCACTGAATTTTACACTCCAAATGGGTGAATTTTGTAATTTAAAATTTGTATCTCAAGTAAGCTATTAAAAGTACAGCAGTGAACAAATCAAAGTTTTTGCTGTCATGGTGCTTACAGTTGGTAATATGGATTTGGGATGGAGGTTGAGAGGGAGGATACTACAGACACCACTGGAGGGAACATTGCAGGCAGAAGGAATGCTGGGTGCATAGGCTCCACCTGCTGGGGCAACTGGTAGAAGGTTTAGGGCTCAAGAGGCGACAGTCAGGAGAGGATGCCAGGGCGGGTCATGCCAGGAGACCCCATTGGCCCCAAGGAGGAACTGAAATCTCCCCTAAGAGGAGGAGGCACAAGTAGCTGGAAGAAGTGGCCCAGCAGCACATGCTCTGGAGCAGTGGGAGGAGGAGTAGTCCCTGGCATTATTGGGAGGGTCAGTGGGGCCACCTGAGCTTTTATTGAAATTCTCTGGTGTCACCACTGTGGAGGGAACAAACTTGTTTCTGCCTCTCACAGAGCCTCTGGTAAGTTACTTAATGTCTCTGGCCTGTTTCCATATTTATAAAACAAATAATAAAACTTTCTTTGGAGGGCCAGTGTGAGCATTCATTCATTCAACAAACATTTGCTGACAGCCTATGACGTGCTAGGCTTTCTACTAGGTGCTGGAAATATATCAGGAAATAAAACAAAATTCCTTGCCCTTTGTGGACATTTACACATGAAAAGAGACAACTTTTATAAACCAGGTCACACGTGCTGGGCACGCAGCTCCCACTGTTGGTGCTCCCATGTGTTCTCGGCATTATTGTCACTAGAGGAACAATCTTGCTTCCTGCACCTGCCTCATCAGAGCGGATGCCCAGGTGTCTGCCTCCTTTATGGCCACTGTCTGCTTTCTCATGCCACAATTCACCTTTGCAAAATGGACCCCAAGGATAGACATTACCCCAATAGCCCAAGTTTTCTAAATGTCACCTGACCCTTGGGGGTTCTGCCTTGAAGGATCACATCCCACATCTACCCATTCCTTGCTGTAGGGCCTCGGGCAAATTTCTTCACCTTGCAAAATGAAGATGACAATGGCTTCAGATTTGTAGCTAACTCATGCAGCTCCTTTGTGCAAATTAGGAAAAGGTACCCCGCCCCCGAGGTGAGCACAGCCCTGCTCTTTACCAAGGTGTACTGTTTCAGGAGTGGGTAGTGTTTTTGTTCAGATTAGAATAAGATGCTGCTTCTTCTGGATGGAGGCCAGCATGAGCCAGGCACATGGCTTGGTGAGCAAAGTATAGTCTAGAATTTAGTCAGTGTTTGCTCCTCTGGCACCCTCATGCAGTGAATAATCTGCGCATCCATACAGCAACTGCACGGCTAAATCAAAGGATTGTGTGAGGATGACATGAAACTTGTAAAGCATTTGGCATGGTGACTGTCATGTGTTACTAACTCTATATTTGTAATTATTTCTGGTGTTGCTAATATTTTCCCTCATCTGCCTGAAGCATTCCTTCCAACTTCTTGTTCACAGTTCCAGTGCTGCCCCCTTGTGAGTTCCTAATGGTATCACAGTGTCATTACTTTGCCTCCTGCCTCCTCTCATTCAGAAATTTTATTCTTTCCTAGGAGAAGATTTTGGAGTAGCATCTCCCAAAGCGTATCATCAGAGTAGCAGTTCCTCTAGATTAGAAGCAAACTTCTTTCCTCCTTCCCCACTAGTAAAAGACCTCTGCCCACAGCACACTGGCAGACAGGAAAGTAAGGACTAAGGAGAGGAGAAACAGATGTGAGGAGTCACGCTGTTGAGCAAGGAGGTAAACTTACCTCTCTCCTGCGACCCAGCTCCTGGCCTCCATTCTCTCCCAGGGGATGCAGTCTTTCCAGGCTCAGTTCTTCCCATAAGTGGCTCCAGGGGTGCCCCCAGGGAAGGCCACCCTGCAGTTCCTTTGGAGCAGCCTCTACCAGGGGCCTAAAGAAGCAGCTGGGGTCTGCTGCATGTTCCTTCTCCCCGGCAGTGGCTACCGCTTCTGGGCTGTACTCCCTTTCATTCTTGCCACACATGATGTCCCGTGGCCAAACCTGCCTCCCAAGTAGCCTGTCACCAGTGGGTTGAGCACCACACTCCAAGCACCTGTGAGGAGCCCCAATTTCCGCCAGCGGCCTCCCATGTCGGGGTACAGGAAGCCAGCCACATTGGAGGCATTGTAGGGTCCCAAGCAGAGCAGCAGTGTGAGCAGAGCTCCGCCAGCCACCCAGGCTGCTCTTAGTTTTCGTCTGTGGCTCAGGCCTGAGCCAGCCAGTGCCCGAAGGCAGCCCACATAGCAGAAGGCTGTGATAGCCAGTGGCAGAAAGAAGAGCAGGAGAGAGAGGCTGAGGCGAGCAGGGCCCGCTGAGGCTGGGTCCCAGGCCTCCAGACAGACTGGAGAGCCATTGATTGGTGTGTTGATGCCCAGGGAGTTGGTGGTATTGTCCATCCAGCCTCCCGGAGCCTCCAACCCAAAGACCAGCCCCAAGTGACAGAGGACCAGGGCCCATATGGCCACACACACCCCCCAGGAATAGCAGGGCCTCCGGGCAGCTTGGTAGCCCAAGGGGAAGGCGGCTCCTAGGTAGCGGCCAACGCTCAGGGCAGCCAGGAAGCCGCCACCTGCATAGAGTGGAGCGAAGTGGGCCAGGGCAAAGGCTGGACAGAGTGGGGCCGGCAGAGTCCAGGCTCCTGCGGCCAGGGCCTCCACCGCCTTCAGGGGAAGGGAGGCTGCCAGCAGGAGGTCTGAGCAGCCCAGATGGAGGGCATAGACAAGGCTGGGGGTGAGGCGGAGCCGGGCATGGGCCACGGCACCCCTGATGGCCAGGGTGTTGAGCGGGAAGCCCAGCCCAAATGCGGCCACATAGAGGGCAAAGGAGAGCTGTGGGGGCAGGTCCATGGGTCACAGTGGCCTAATGGGCTCCTGTGCTCACTTGCTTCCTGCCCTCAGATCTCAGGCCTGAGGAGGGGTGCTCTTGGAATCACAAACTGGTTTCAGCACTGCTCAGGGTATTAGAAGCCATGTGGAGACGGAGGCCCACAGAGGGAGGTGGCAGCCAGTTAGCAGGGAATCCTGGATCAGAAGTGAGGCTGCTAACCTTCAGTCCGCTGCTTTCTTTCCACTGTATCACCTCTTAAAATGAAGAGTGTGATAGAGGATTAACAGAAGATAGAACAAAAGCGTACTGGTACCAGAAGAGCAAAGGCTGCTTGACTTCAGAGACTCTGGGGAGAGAAGGGGTAGAGAGAATTCAAAACAGAGTTGGGCTCCACAGTATGTGCTTTTCTTAGACATGGAAGTTAGAGTTCTGCTCTCACCCCCTCCCCGCAATTCTCTGGAAAGAGAAGGAGCTGCTCCCCCATAGTGGACTTTTGGTGGAGGGTTGGTGGCAACTCCTAGCCAAGGGAAGAACTAGGGGTTTGGGTAGAGTGGAGGTTGCTGCAAAGGGCAGGCAAAGGCAGTTCTCAGGAGAGAACCCAAGGGAATGACCTTAGCTAACTTCAGAGGCACCATAAGCAGAAGGATCTGGGAGTGTGAGAAATAATTATTGGTATAGAGAAGAGCTACAGAAAGAAAGACTCACCTCTTGGTGCTGCCGGATATCTCTGAGGCTCAGGAGTCCCCCTCTGGGCTGAGGGAGGGTGCCTGGGATGCTCAGTGAGCCAGAAGGGAAAGAAGGGTGGGATGAGAGGGCCATTAGCCCAAGGCACTAGCAGCCTGGGTAAGCAGCTAATGGGGCATTTCCTGCTGGAGCTGAGGCCAGATGGAAGAAGGTAAGGGTCCAGGATGATGTGAACATAGAAAGGGGAGATGGCAGAAATGGGGGCTTTTCCTGGGTAGAGTGCAGAGTGCAGAGCCAGCACCTTGGAGGAGCAGGATTGGTGACATACAACCAGAACACAGCTTTATCCCCCACCCACCTTCAAACCTTGCCTGGGGCAGAGTTTTCTCTAGTCCTGTATGAGTTCTTGGGCTGGCCTCTGGTCACTTCAGTCACCCACACTGTCTCCATTTGGTCATTCATATGTGGGATCATATGTGACCATTCATACTGGAAATAATTATTCTGAAGTACAGCCTGTGCCCTCATCCCCTGACATGCACAGGTGTGGGCATGTGTTTTCAGGAGCACACTCCTCCACTCTCCCTCTCCTTTCCCCTCTGTCTTGATGACACTGGTCCCTGATCCTTCCAGTATAAGCAGAAGGAGGAGGAGGAGAGACAAGGGACAAGCAACGTCTCATTTGGTGGCACTAGACGAACCCGGTTGGTGTCTTCACCCTGCCTCTCTGGGCTGCATGAATGTCCAGGGGGACTCCTCCTGGGTCCTTGTAGAGACATTGGCCGGCACAGTGGGTGCCCCAGCTGTCTTCCTAGCTTTCCTTTCTCAGCCTCTGGGAATTCAGCCACTTACTTCCTGTTGGGATCACCTTGTCCTTCCAGGAAGACCTCCTCAATGAGATTTAAAATGGCCAGAGGCTGCCTCTGTGGTTCTATATCTGTTTCTGACTGTGTGTTGTCTCCCCATCTACCTCTGTCTGCTGCCCTAGACTGACAACACATCCTCTTGACTTCAGTTTTCTTGGGTGTGCGTGAGGATCACTAAGCTACTGTGCCCCTCCCACATCCCAAGTCACCCTAAATAAGTAAATGAGCTTCTTTGAGTGGTTTTCTGAGAGTACTTCTTGCCAGGCTTCAGGTGGGGGCAGCATAGCAACAACTCCCTCCAAAGAAACAATCTAATTTTCTTTTTCTACTTTAGTCACTAAGTTGATTCCTGGTCACCTCCCTTCCAAGTCCCATGGATGTTATTCAGCCCCTCTCTTGAAATGTAGAACTTGCCAGCCGTTGTTTAGGGTTTTCTGTTTGGAAAACACTGAGAGACTGAGAGAACCAAGGGAAAAAATCAAGAGCAGTGCCATTTCACCTCCTGTAACAAGTGTTTGGGAGAGCAAAGCTGGGTGTAAAGTAAGACATCAAATCTTTGAGATCTCTGCTCCGGGCTTGCCCACCTGGTGGTTCAGGTCTCAGGCCAGTGCCACCTTCTCAGAGGGCCTTCCTTGATCCCTCCATCCAAACAGGCTCCTGCCTTGCTCCAGTCTCTCTGTATTCATCTTGTGTTCTGTTTATTCAGAGCACTCACTGCTAGAGACATCGGAGTTCCTAATTCCTCTGCTAGAATGTTGGTCAGTGAGAGCCAAGATTTCTGTCTGCTTTGTCCACTGCTTGTTGCACACCTAGTGGTGACTCGGGGAGCTTAATAGTCATTTGTCCTGGTCCTGGAAGGGTGGTGAGATCTGGGCTGGGGTGGAGGGGTGCCCATTGTCTGGAGTCTCTGAACCTCTGAGCTTCCTGGCCACCTGCTGTGCACACCTCAGCTGTGCCTATGGGTGGCTACATCTCTTGGTCAATTGATCATGAAGTAGATTTACGTCAGCAGCAAGGCTCAGAGACAGGATGGAAAGGTACTCACTGGTTGCCAGGAATCCTGAGCCAAGCCTCATCAGGCTCAGGCCCGACTCCAGCCTCTCCAAGGGGACCCTATCCTAAAACTCTTTGGGCATCCCAGAGATCCCCAAATTAGAGTTATGTCATATCTTTTTTGTTATGAGATTTATTTTTAGAGAGAGGGGAAGGGAGAAAGAGAGGGAGAGAAATATCAATGTGAGAAATATCAACTGGTTGCCTCTCTTAAGTGCCCCAACCAGGGACCAAACCTGCAACCCAGACATGTGTCTGGGATCAAACCAGCGACCTTTCATTTTGCAAAATCGCACCCAACCAACTGAGCCACACCACTCAGAGCTGTCACATCTTTTTTGTGCCCCAATAATTGGCTCTCTGCTGGAGGTGTCATGTGTTCAGGAACTGTCTGCTAAATGAATGGTTGAATGATACTGGACCTCATTTTCAATACGGAACCCCCACTCCCAACCCTATCCTTTTCATTTAAACAGTTCTTGGAGTCTCCTCTTGCTCCAGAAAAACTGGTGGTGCTCACAGGAAATCAAACTGGGACAAAGTGGACTGATAAGAAATCAGTGCCTTGCTTTGCATAAATCCAAGGATGACCAGAACCTCCTCTTCCATTTGAGAGCTTTCAGTATTTAGCAGACGGGGAAAGGGAGCAGGAAGGAAAGGTGGCACTTTCGAAGCACCTGCCATAGACAGGAATTTTACAGTCCTCTTCCTGCTGATTGATTAGCCACCTGTTCCGGACCCAAGGAGAATGGGCTTTGGCCCACTGGCAGAAGCAGGAGAATGGGTGGGGAGAGATCAGCCTGAGAAGTGAAGGGCAGCAGGAAGGACCTAACTGGGAAGTTGGAATTAGTGAACACAATAGGGAGCTGGGGGTGCGGAGTGGTGGCAGTGGGAGGTGGAAAAGCTATGAGGTTTCTCAAGGCAGCTGTGGATTGTAAAAGAACTTGTCAGGGATTCTTTTGAGAACAGCTGAGTAATGAATTGCCTTGCCCTTTTTATATTCTTCAAGAGATGCAAATAAGATGGGAATTTGGTTTGGGGGACTTTTGGTTGTCAGGTAAGGCTTCTTATAACGAGACTCCAGTAATGTAAGGTTATACATCATTTCCTTTCTTGAACTTGCACAACAGACGTCTCCATTTTACAGAGGAAGAAACTGAGGCTCAGATAAACTGGTGAACTTTGCCTACAATTTTGCTCAGCTAGTTAAGTAGAAGAGGCAGGCTCAGACCCAGATCAAGTGCATTCTTTGCAACAAGATAACAGACTCTTCAATCTGAGGACTTGATCATGAAATTACCTTGATTGCTATCCCTTCTCCCCGAGTCTCATTTGTGATGCCTTCCCCATGTCCCTGTCCTGCTCTAATTCTACAGACTGGAAATAGTTTACCGATTCTTTGAAGTAATATCTGAGCCATTTTTATTGTGCAGCTCTGTGCTTATTACATTTTTGTCCACATCGGTGTATGTCTCAGACCACGAGATCCCTGAGGGTAGAGCTGCAGCAGCTCTCCATGGAATGCCTCCCTAACAAACAGAGGAGAAACCAGCACCAGGCAGTGCCTCTTTCTACCTCATTTCCATCCCTTTCCCTAGACTTTGCCCCAGAGGCAGAAATCAGGCATAAGATTAGCAAGCAGGGCTATGAGAGTGGGGCAGGAGTGGAGTGTCAAGGGGATGGGGAGTGAAAGAAGAAAAACTAGGACTAGCTGATCCTAGCCAGAATATAGCCAGCTGAGGGTGGGATTTAGGAGGGGGTGGGTGGTGGCAGATGGCTAGGAATGGGCAGGGGGATTTGTACAGTGCAGGCTAGATGTTTAGATGAGTTCCTGGGAGGGAAGGAGAATGACAAAAATTAAAAGGGGGGCCTGCCCTTTTGAATGGCTGGGGTAACCAATGTGAAAAAAAAAAAAAAAAGACTGCCTCTGGGCCATGCCCAGAATTCTCTGTACTAACTGGGAGTGCACTAATCATGTGTCCGTGTAAGGGAAGGCTGTGTAACTTCTCAGCTGAGCAGTGGGGGCGGCATGGGCCATGACCACCTTGTCCTCTACAGCCTCTAGGCACCTCCACCTCAGCCAGTTTGACCCATTAGTGCTTGAGGGTCACGTATTCCACTCCTTCTTGACTCAGAGGCCGCTCACCAATCCCCAAATGAACCAGCTCCGAATAATGTATCCCTTCGTCTTCTGGAACATCTGGAGTCACATTCTCATAGTCGCCCTGAAAAAGCCACATCATCGTCAGCTTGGCTTCATGGTCCCCATCCTCCCACCTTCTTCTTTGTCTGACACTCTCTCCTTGACTCCACTAAGAGCTCAAGTGCCCAAGCATGGGCACTCTTGTTCAGAAACTGGCAGCCATTGGCATCTCAGATTGGGAGGGGCCTGCCCTGTACCTGAGCAACCTACCTCTTCATTGCCCAGCTTTTGGCACCACTGAGTCCACCCAAGTCTCCCCATCTTGGACTCACAGCTGAGGCCAGCTCCTCTACTCTCCTACTTCTCATAGCCCTGCCCTCTTACCACTTGACGCTTCTGCACCACAGAGTAAGTGACTGTGTTGTCTCTGTTTAAGGGAGTTCTCTGCACCTCTGAGGTTCCTGCTTCTCTGAAAGAGAAGGCAGATAGATGATCACAAATAAAGCATTTCTCATGAATCCTCCTTCTTTTAATTCCCCTAGACCCTAAGAGCACCCCAGCCTCTCAGCCCATTATGTATATGCCTAATGCCCACAGTAGGAGTTAATGTGTTAAATGAGTGGGTGGATGTATGTACCACAATCTTAATTTTGGTGATAGAGACTGATTCTGGACATAGTTTCTGCTGACTTGAAGGAACAGGTCCAATTCCTGAGATAATTACTTACTGAGGGAGCAGGTCATTATGAAATGAGAAAATGGGAATATAGTGGTGCCTGGCATGAGCTTGGCATGGAGATGGCAGGTGGGACATGCGCTTTTCCTCCCACAGCCCTCCCAGGGTGCAGCTGTCACCCTCCTGGGGCCTTCTATACCCAATCCTTGGTGTGTCAGTCTCGGCAAGAGGAAAGCGCAGAGTAGCATAGCTGATGGAATCTTCCATCACTGGGTTGTAGCAGCCTAGGGAGTGGGGGCCTTCAGAGAGCGGGGCTCTTCTAACCTGTGAGGGAGGCAAGTTTTCAGCTCTTACCCCTCCTTTCCCCACCATAGTTCCCTTCCCCTGGCCGCTGACAGCCCAGGCTTCTCCACAGTATTCTTTATTCCCTACCCACCCCCCGCCCGTGCTCCCAACCCCTCTTCACTTTGTTTCTTTGCTTGACTTCAAGGTCTGCCCTGTACTTTATCTTTCTTCCATCCTACCTTTCTATTTCTCACAAAGAAGCTCTGTGCACTGGAGTTTTCCTGAAGCCCTTGTTGGCTCTGAATCCTCTTCCAGCTAAGAAATAAAGACCTGCTCAGTGAGGATCAAGGAAATGGGGACAAGACCCTGTAGAATGGGTAAGCTGGTGTCTACAGGACTGGGTAACTGGAGTTACTCCCCAGAACTGGCTGAGGAAAAGAGGAGGGGAAGGGGGACACGGTAGAAAAGGAGGGGGAGGAGGGCATGTGAGGAGCTCACCTTCGCTGAAGCTTGACTCCCAAGAGTGGCAGGAGGAGGATGGCCAGGAAGAGCCCCATTCCCAGGGCCACTTGCTTGCTGATGGTCTCTGGGCTATCTGATGAAGAAAGGAAGACCATCTGTTGATGACACAGTCTCAGTCAGATACCAGATCACTCTGTCCTGATATTCTGGAGGGCATCCTCGACTTCTCTTTGTAGAGCTTTATCATTTTGTCTGCATGACTTCCACCAGTGGGGACAGGATGCAGACAAAGAGGGAGAAGCCAGTCCCTACCCTTTGGACCTGCCTTTAGGAGGATAGCTCTTTTTCATGAGGAGCTCCTGCTTTGTGACAGGCAGGGGTACACACAGAGCATGTAACCCCCATAAATGCATACGACATCTTCAGAGAGCACTTTGGCCATACTATTAGAACTTCAAACCACTGTCCTTTGACCCAGAAATTTAGTGTAGGAATTTATCTTCCAACTATTCCTGCAGGGGTGCCCCCAAGCAAGAGAGTATACACATCTTGAGGAGGGCACTGGGTAGTGAGCTAAGCAACATCCATACACCAGAATATAGCACAGTCCTTAGGGGGGAAAGGCAGGTTTCCAGGGTGTCTGCAAAGTGGGAGACCCAGGGAACATGTTTTTATACAATATAGTACATTTCAAAGTCACACACTCAAGCTATTTTCCTTTAGTGTCCAACTTTGCAGTCAATGACCCTCTAAATTTAAAACCATGGCACCAATCATTAATCTGAAAAAGTATAACAAATAAATTAATGTCTTCCCTATGCTTCCAGACTCTTTATACACTCTGTATATGCACTCTCCAGGCAGTGTTAATATATGGAAAAAAAAAAGGTGCAAGACAAAGTGTGAGCCCTGCCACCATTTGTGTAATGAAGGGTTATATAGATACAGACGTATAGATGCATGTTGCACACATAAAGAATTCTGTGAGGAGATGTAAACACCTTCCAACAGTGAAGGCTTAGAGGGAGGGGTAGAGTTCCCGGGAAGCAAGAAAGGAGAGGTGTCTGTATTTCCACTGTTTGCTCTTTCATGCTGTTTAAAACGTTTACTATGTACTCATACGGTCTTTTTAAAAAACACTTAAGCCCTGGCTGGGGTAGCTCAGTGGTGAGCATGGGCTGTGAACCAAAGGGTCACTGGTTCGATTCCCAATTAGGACATATGCTTGAGTTGTGGGCCAGGTCCCCAGTGGCGGCTATGTGAGAAGCAACCACACATTGATGTTTCTCTCCCTCTCTTTCTCCTTCCCTTCCCCTCTCTCTAAAAATAAATAAATAAAATATTTTTAAAAAATGAAAAAAAAACCCCACTTAAGTTTCAAAAGATAAAACAAGGGTGATACAGAGAGTGACAGAGGGAGGGACCCAGTTGGACCTCAGGGTGTCTAGAAGGTGGAAACAGTCTGAGAGGGAATCCTCCTGGAGAGAGTCAAGAAGGGCAGGAAGAAGGGAAGACTGGTGAGCTATGTGCAGCAGGGATTGCCTTTGAACACACAGGCTGGGCTGGCCTGGCAGGACAGGGAGGAGATGCGGAGGGAGGAAGGAGTAGGTGGCTGGGATGCACAGCCTTGGGGCAAAACAACAGGAGTGATCAAAGCCAGAGAAGAGGGAAGGAGCCTTACAGTAGACAGTGAGGATTCTGGGGGGTGACTGGCCCATGCCCAGTCGGTTGGCCCCCTGGCACCAATAGGCGCCTGAGTCCTGGACCTTCACAGGATCCAATCTCAGCGTCTGATCATCATGGTGAAGGTTTTGGTTATTCCAGTCAAACCAGGTATACCGGGAGATGGGAGGGTTGGCATCACTCTCACACATCAGGACGGCCTTCTTCCCCTCCATCACACTGTCTTTAGGGCTAATGGACACCCGTAGCCTCCTAGGTGCATCTGCAAGGAGAAGTGAAATCAGGATCCAGGTAGCCAGTTACCTGCCCTTCTCTGCTGTTAGCCTCTAGGCCCAGCCACTCACACAGCACTTGGAGCTTCCAGGCCTCAGATGTGCTCTGTCCTATGGAGTTGTTGACCAAGCAGTTGTAATTTCCAGCATCTTCTGGAGAGATGGAGTCAAAGCTCAGATCTCTTCCTTCCTTCAGAAATATTCCATTTTTCTTCCAGAAGAAGAGGACATCAGTGGGGTAGCTACTTGAGAAGTTACATCGGAGGAGGACTGGGTGCCCAGAGTAAATCTCAGAACCAGGACTAATCAGCAGGACCTTGACACCTTTGGGGGCATCTGGAGAGCAAGGGCCTCAGTTTAACCTCTTGGGTCCTGTTCCCTCTTCCTGTCCCCAGGACTTCCTCTCCCTTAGGTGCTGAGACCTGACTCTCATCCCTTAGTTCTCTGTGAGGATTCCGGTCAAGGCTCCAGTCTCCTCACCCTTAAAGCCCCAATCCCACCTTGCCACCTCCCAGATGCCCCTGCCTGGGTCACTCACACTGGACATGCAGGTTGACAGAGGAAGCCCATGAACACCAGCGATTACAGGCTGCACAGGAGAATGGACTGGCATTCCAGGGAACTTTTTGAATCACCAAGGCCCCAGGCATTATCTCTTTCCAGGAGCCTTGGGTTCGCCATTCATATCTGGTAACACTGGGGTTACTGGAAGTGTAGTTGCAAAACAGGGTCACATCATCTCCTTCTCGAATTGGTGTGGGGTTTTGAATCACCATGGTTACTTCTTTGGGGGAATCTGGGAGAAAATGAGAGAAATGGGTGAGGAAAAGTCAGCTGTTCATAATACCTGTTCCTTTCTGCTTCCTCTTTTCCTTCTGCCTATCCCCTGAACCCACACAATTCCGAAATTAAGCACAGGAAGGCTCACACTTCCCTCTTGTATTCATATGAGGACGGAAATCCTGCCCTTCCTATTTGGCCTGGTTATTAGAGGTAGGATGGTGCATCGGCTAGGAGCATGGCTCTGGCAGAGAACACGTGGCACTGTCTGTTGTCTTTGCAAGGGTCTGGGGCACATTGCCAGGTGGCTGCAACATGAGTGGTAGTAATAGTAATAATACTAATACTACTACTACTAATAATAAATTTAAAAAGGTACAGCTCTGGAACCAGACTGCCACGCCCTACCACTATGGGCTGCAAGTCTCAGTTTATTCATCTGTCAAATGAGGTCCTAAGAATATCAAAACTCATGGAATTGTTGCCAGAACAAAAGAAAATGATGTCCTTGGAGCAGCGTAGTAAACACTCAATAAACATCAATGCTGCTGCTGCTGCTATTGTATATCAGCCTACCTAGATGTTCCAGATTTGTGTGTTCCCATCAGCATATTTGGTCCAGACATTGATGTTCCAAGATTCAAGGATGAAAACTATGGATTCTCTTTGTCTTGGTCTTGACTCAATGACAAGACTCACTGTGTTAAAAAGGGTTTGATGATGGCGAGGTAATGACACATGTTGCCCCATTTCTCCTCAAAAACTTCAGGACCCCTTCTAGGACTCAGCCACTGCTTAGCGATGCCAAGCCTCTATTTCCCTCATGGGACCCTGGTATCGTGCAGCTTATTCATTCAACAAACATCTACTAAGCACCTACGACCAGCCAGGCCTTATTTTGGTGCAGAGAATACAACTGTGAACAGCAGCAGAACACCCGCCCCAAGATTACATGTCAGGAGTAACTTGGCTTTTGTTTGCTGTTCATCCTAGGTCTCAGGAATCCCCTGCACTCATCTGCCTTCCTCCTGTATCTTCTTCCACAGATTCTCCCTCTAGAACCCACATGCTCTGTGACTACTCACACTGGACATCCAACTCAGCTGCTTGGCCAGCTTTTCCTGTGCCCACACTGTTTTTTGCCAAGCAGGAATAATTTCCAGCGTGCTTGAGGAAGACGTTTGGGATCTGGAAGGTCTTGCCTGTTTCCGATATTTCAATCTTATTGTGATACCAGGTATAATTTATTGGAGAAGGATAGGCTTGTGATATACAAGTCAGGCTTATTTTACTTCCCTCCTTAGCTGGTGAGACTGTGATCTTAACTGTGGAAGGTTCTGGAGCATCTGCAAAAAGGGGCAGAGGCAAGTATGGGAGGTGAGCAGAGGCCGCTCCTGCTTACCTCTCAAGGGCCTTGGTTCCACCCCCTAACTCCCTGCCCTTCCACAGCTCCCAGGAGGCTCACAGTGCACTTGGAGGGTCACTTCTAACTTTGTTGAGCCTATTTCATTATGGGCCTCACAGTGGTATTTTCCAGCTGCCTCCTTGGTCACTGAGGGCAGAGTTAGTGTGGCTGTCTTCTGCTCCTGGTGCAGTGTCTCGTGCTCATTCAAAGGGTTTCCATCCTTGAACCATAACATACGAGGGAACTGTGGGTTGCTGCTGATGATCTGGCACTTCATGGTCACAGAATCCCTCTCTTTCACAATGGCATCTCCAAGACTCGTCATGTTCACAGAATTCCCCTCTTTCACATTGGCTTCTCCATGACTCAACGTGATCTGCAATTTGGGGGAGTCTGGTGGAGCAGAGGGACAGTGGGGGAAGGGACAGAGAATTCTCAGAGGGTGTAAAGTGGTGAGAAGTTGCCCAGCTTTTCTTCTGATAAAGCAGTGGCCTGCATGTAGCATTTGAGGTGTGCAGCCACTCACTGTTACCCCTGTCACGTGGGCTGGCAACTGTCACTGCCTCCCACTCGTTTCTGCTCTTCCCACCGCCAGTTCCTGAAGGTCTGGTCACCACCAGCAGCCAGCAGCATTCCTAACACCATCAATTAGACCTTGCCTCTCCCTTGCTTGAAACCTTTCAGTGGAGTCCTCACTTAGAATAAAATCCAAAACCCTAAGCGTTGCCCACAAGCTCAAATGCCCTGGTTCCTCCCAACCATCCTGTCCTACACTAGACCCCTCAGACACGGTACTGGGGGTCTGTGGCCCCTTGCTTGTCACAGACACACCAAGTTCCTACTTCAAATCTTTGTCCTCACTCTTTCTTCTTCTTGGAATGTTCTCGAAATTATCTGCCTGCCTCAATCCCTCCCTTCATTCAAGTCTCAGTTCAGGTTTACGTGCCTCACAGAAGTCTCCATCTCTTACTCCCTCTGTCCAACCTCTGCTTTATTTTTTTCTTAATACAGTTAGCACTACATACCGTTATGTTCTCTATTTTGTTATTGATCTCTTTATTGCTTGTCTTTCCCACTGCAATGCTATCTCCACATGGGCAAGAATTTTGCTCACCACTGTCTCCTCACCAACCATAAGACAACCTGACACCTAGTACATTTGCAAGAAATATCTATTGAATGAATAAATGCGGCAAAAATAATGATATGAAAAAATTCTTCTCTCCTGTCCCCAAATAAGAACAAGAAAACCTACCCAGATGATCCCAAAATCATGTGATTAATCCTCATAGCTTGAGGATAGATTAAAATATTTTACTCTATTAGACCAAAGAAGATGCTGAAATGAATCAGTTTCCTGACAACAGGGATGGTGGAGGAATGAACCCAGCTAGGCCTGGACCATCCCCAGGTTCAGGGGCCCACAGACTGCTTATGCTTCCTTCTGTGGAAGTTCCTGCTACTCTGGGTGCTCACTGAAGTGTTAGGAGAAGAGGACAAGTCTCTCATCCTTCCCATAAGAGCACTGGGGAGACTCACGCTTCACATCCAGCTGCACCGTTTCCTGAGAGAGTGGCCCATCTGCATTATCATTCCGGAGCTGACAGATCAGTTTCTTGCCGTGGTTGGTCCACTCTGGCTGGAATGTGAGCTGGCTCTGGGTAAAGACAGTCTTGGTGGTCAGGGAAGTTGAGGTGACAGAGGAAAGATTATGTTGTGTCCCCTCCAGGGACCACTGCAATTTGATCTGGTACCCAAGGCAGGCAAAATCCAGTTGGCAGGTTAGCGTGACTTCCTGGAGCTCCCGGATCTCTGAAGGGAGGTTAATGCGAGGTGGAGGAGCCATCTCTGCAAAAGAGTAAGACCCATGCTGGTGGCCTGGGAGACTGAGGACTGCTGCATACTATCTTCTTACACCTGGCTTTAGATGCTATGCCCCAAATAACTCCTCAGGAACCCCTTCCCAGTCTATCTACCTCTCTCCAGGCCTGCCCTCTGCTGTGAATCACTTTTGCTCAGCTGAAGCAGACACTCTGGAAGGTCAAGGGCTGAACCTCCTTAGGGATTACATTTCAGATTTTGTATTTATTTTATTCTCACTGCCAAATGTTTGCTTTCTAAATGTTTTCAAGATTGCTCTCCCCGCCACCCCTAAGTGAATTTCACCAGTTTAGTTCAACATGCATTTCTTGGCTTTGATGACAAGCCTGCATTGTTTAATGGCCTCACCCCAACAGCATTGCTTTAGGGGGTTCCTTTAGTAGAGCAGGACTGTGGGTAGCCAATCCCAGCTGTCCCAGGGCCAGGCCACCCTCAAACTGCCGGGTCTGAAGCTACATCTTTCACCCCAAACATAGGGCTGCCTAGAACAACCCACCTACAAGAGGCTATGAAACAGAGTCAGCACATGTCCTGGGGTGCAGGCTCCAGAGCTGTGTTTGATCCACCTCTTACATGTTTGTCATTTAGCCATGAAGAGCCACTTAGGATTAAACACCAACATTAACACATTGCAAGATTTTACTTCAAGATCTAGAGTTTTATCTCCTTTTGAAAAATCAGGTAACCTGGAATCTAGATTATAGAATGGGCAGAGGCTGAGTGACAGGTGGGATCCTTAAGAAGGAACAAGTGCTCATGCTCCCATTTGGCCACAACCCCATGTGTGTGCTGCCTGAGCCACCCACTGGCACCCCCTGCCTAGCCTCTGTAGGCAATCTCGTTTGGGGCCCCTGTCCCAGGAGTCAGTGTTTCCCACTTCCCTCCTTGACCGTGCAGAGGCAGAGGAACCCCCCTCCCACCCCATGGCCTTACTGGAGATGTTGAGGACTATCTTCTCCATCCATCTGTCATTTTTCGATGTCACCCTCAGTCCCAGCTGACCATTGTCTTGGGCATTTACAGGGTGGATGTGTAGGGTGCAGTTGGATTTGTCGTCTCCCAGGAATTGTACCCTTCCCTGATTGTGAGGTGTCTCAACCTTTTTCTTTTCATAGAGGACTGTCCCACTGAAATCCTTGGTCTTGTCATCCCACTTATAATTCTGATACACAGTCAGGTTATCCAGGACCTTTCCATTCCCTGGGATTGTGTAGCTGCAGGGAATCCAGATGCAGGTCCCCTCCCAGGCGTAGAGGGTTGTCGGGTGTTCAAACTTCCAATCTTGTGAGTCAGAGAAAGCCACGTATTCTGGAATCCACCACAGTTATCAAAAGCATTATTGAGGGGCATAGAGAGCTTTCAAAGGAGTAAAGAATCCCCTCTAAAGAGAGAAGGAGAGACACAAAGAGCAAGACACAAAGAGAAAAGCATATATATACATGCGTCCACTGCCTGTCCCACCCTACCCCACATTTACTCTTTTCTGCCCCAGATCTTTTCTCCTTCTGCAGCTCCACAGTTCTCCACAGAACCCAACTACCATCCCAGCCCACAGTCCTTACCGAGAAGCAGGAGCAAGGGGCTGAGGAGATGCATGGTGTTGTGTCTAGGAGGGGGCCTGAGGCAGAAAGAGTGTGTCTTTGAGGCATCTGGTCTCTTATTCCTCCAGGCAGCTTTTCTTATTCATGTACTGAGCTCCAACCCCTTGTCCTTGATCCCTGGAAGCCCATGTCCAATTGTGGTAGGATGTGGGCTTCTGGAAGCACACAGGGCCTTCTCTGGTTGTGCTGTGCTTCTCCCAGCAGCCCAAGAACCCTGTTCGGCTAGTCTCTCTCTCTTCCCAGTACTTGTTCCTTTCTTCCATTCACCCATCCATCCATGATTGTATAAACTTCCTGACCGGCTCTCAGGCTTTGAATAGCACCAGGTGACTCAGCACTGACAGTGTCAGACCCTGGGAAACTTGGGGATCACCTTGGGGCAACTAGTAAAGGGTTTTACATAGGTGAGAGATATGCCCAAAACTTGATTTTAAGGACCAGGAAAAAAACAACTTTAAAACAAATAATTATGATATCAGGAGAGCATTTAAAGGAGTCTGAAAGGACTTAGGAGAATGTGGTCCCTCTCAGATGTCCCCAGGGGCTGGGTAGGAAACATAAATCAACCAGGTGGGGACAAAATCATGGGTTATGCCTTGTATGATGACTATCACAGCCTAGGGGATGATTCTCAGTTCTAGCTAATTGTTGCCAAGTGGGAATGTAGGCTCATCACTGCCTGATCTTCCACTGTTTTAAGAGAAGTAAGAAGCCAGATTGCCACATGAAATGTCCTGCTTTAAAAAAACAAATAAACAAACAAGCACAGTGTTGGTCAAACAAAACTTGTCTGTGGACTAGAGAGAGACCAGGGCTGCCATATGCTACTGCTGCCTCTCTCTCTCTCTCTCTCTCTCTCTCCCCCCTCTCCACCCGCCCCCCCCCAGTGAACTGACCTGCCACCTTACTATACTTTTACGAAGTTACATTTACATAAAGTTAAATTTAAGTCCCAATTTGCATAGCTAAGCCCTCAGTGACAGTCCCCAGGGAGCCAGGCAGGATGTGTCCACAGAGTGTGTCTCCGTTCTCAGCACAGATCCTGCCCCTCCCACTCACCCAGCCAACATTTCCCACACATTGACTCCCCCACCCAGCCACTGGCTGTGTGGCTTCTGCCAAAGGCTGTTGAGTATCCAGTACCTGGTATGGGGAAAGCTAAGCTGCTTGCTGAAAGCAGGAAAGCAGGAAGGGGGTCTGTCCCCAGGCTTAGTGACTGTGCAGGCCTGGCCCAGGCAGGGGTAGGGGTAAGGGGCTGGAAGTGGGGCAGTCTCTCCAGGCAGAGCTGACACCAGCTCTGTACGTGCTAACAGTGTTACACACAAAAAAGTCAAGGTCAGATCCATTTAAGAGAAGCTGATTTTTAAAAAGTAAAATAAGACTCTTTACTGCAGGTCTTTTCAAAACCTTTAATCACAGTGTGTGTGTGTGGTACATCTCCCAGCATGGTTGTTCCAGCACACTTCTTTAGCCATGGGAACTACTTTGTTTTCCATGAAAATGTTAAGCTTGCAGGGTCAGTGTTTTGAGAGATGCACTTTGGATACCCTTTGAGTTTCTACAAGATTTGTGGCAAGGGCCAAATTCCATGCCCTGAGGCAAAGACTAGCCCCCCATAGCTGGGCCACTGTGCCCTCAGCTGCCAGCAGCCACCAGCCATACCCTCATTGAGAACTGGCTTTTTAGGATGAGTGGCAGAGGGGCTTTGTGCTTACCCAAAGGAGCTCCAGAAAGTCTCTGGGGCAAAAGAAGTGGGCTCCAGGCCTAGAACTGAAAGGCTGCTGAGGCTTGGTGGAACTTGGAAGCTAGGGACAGTAGGCATTAGGCAAAAGACTAATGCAGGACACCATTCAGGACTTCAGAGCTAGCCTCCCTGAGTTTATGCTTCTCTTTTGAGCATCTAGTGACCCACCTTATTCTCAGAAGACTCACCAAGCTCAACCAGGAGATATTCAAACACAGGGCTCTACAACCTGCTATAACACAGCAAGAGAGGGTGGGGGTCCTCACTATACTAGTAGCCCTAAGAATTGTGTCTGACACACAATAGTTGCTCTATAGTTGCTTGCTGAATGCAAAAGAGAACAAAATCATTTTTTACCTGTTTTCTGGTGTCTTCCCTCTTCAGAGATCCTAGCAGCATCTGAGAGTAAAAGGGGAAGCACAGCAAAGTCTCTTGTAACTGATTTTCACACTCTTTGGCCACACCTCCTACCTTTCTGTGGCTCTGAGGGTGACTAAGAGGCATGATGAACTGGGGAGTGGAGAAATGAGGCAATGAAGGGGATATGGGCAGGAGTTAGATCAGATGAAACACTCAAATATCTATGGTCAATTTTTTGTTTTAGTGTATGAAGTTTCTGTATCAGATGAGTTTCAGAGCAGGCTCCTCCACAACTTCCCCTTTATCTAGACCTTAGGAAGTGTTAATGACTCAATCCAAGCAAATGAAAACTGCCAGCCTGCTGAAAAAGGCACAGTCAACCTGAAAGTATTTGTCATTTAGTGTCACCATTGAATTATTCTCGTTCCTGTTACTTTCCCTCGATAGCCTTGAAAAGTAGGGAATCTGGGGACTTCCGGCAAGATGGAGGAATAGGTGGACGCACCGTACCTCCTCGCACAACCAAGAACAGAACCACAATAATTTACAACAATGATTTGCAGTCATAATATCAGAACTGTCAGAGGATTTATCTAAATGGAAGTCAGACAGCCAAGAAGTTGAAGTAGACCCGTACATCCAGACTGGTAGGGGATGACGAGCCGAGCGAGCGGGCGAGGGGCTGGCGCGGGTCGCAGGCGCGCATAGGTCGGGGGAAATTTGGTGCAAAATCGGCGCGACAGCAATCCGGGGCCCAAGAGCGCAGCGGTGTAGCAGTGATCCCTGAGTACGCAAGCAGCGGCTGGGGAAATCAGTGGGGCAGCGACTATGGACCAGGGCAGAGCTCACGGCCCAGAAGCCCAGGGAAGTGTCTGACTCCAGGAGAACGGAAGGGTCGCCATTGATCCCTCCTGTCCCCGCTCCCGCCCCTGCCCCCACATATAACATCACAAGCTAGTGACTGGGGTGCCCGGCCCCGGTGAACACCTAAGGCTCCGCCCCCCACTGTAACAAGAGCGACCAGACCGGAGAAAAAATAAATAAATAAGTAAAATAATAGGAGAGATAGGGAAAGACATAAGACATGTTTCCAGCAGAGCAGATCAGTCCCCCAGGACTCATCCTTTTGAGTGACTAAGAAATAGCCAGTCTATCAGATGCACAGTTCAAAACACTGGTGATCAGGAAGCTCACGGAACTGGTGGATTTTGGATCCAAATTACATGAAAAAATGCAGATTACCATAAAAGGGATGCAGGAAGACATACGGAGGAGAGCCAATTGTGAAAGGAAGGAATCTGAGTCTCAAAACAACACAGTGGACCAGAAGGAAGACAGAATCAACCAAGCAGGAGAGCATGATGAAATAAGAATTCAAAAAATCGAAGAAAAGCTTAAGAGCATCCAGGACACCTTTAAACGTTCCAACATCCGAATTATAGGGGTACCAGAAGGGGAGGACCAACAAGTGGAAAAGTTATTTGAACAAATAATAAAGGAGAACTTCCCCAAACTGGCAAAGGGAACAGTCTTCCAAGAAATCCAAGGAGCGCAGAGAGCCCCAAAGAAGTTGGACCCAAGAAGAAACACACCAAGGCACATCATAATTACATTAGCCAAGGTAAAAACGAAGGAGAGAATCCTAGAAGCAGCAAGAGATAAGGGGACAGTAACCTACAAAGGAGTTCCCATCAGACTGTCAGCTGATTTCTCAAAAGAGACCTTACAGGCAAGAAGGGACTGGAAAGAAATATTCCAAGTCATGAAAGTCAAGGACCTACATCCCAGATTGCTCTATCCAGCAAAGCTCTCATTTAGAATGGAAGAGAAGATAAAGTGTTTTGCAGATAAGGTCAAATTAAAGGAGTTCATCATCACCAAGCCCTTACTTTATGAAATGCTAAAGGGACTTATCTAAGAAAAGAAGATAAAGAAAAGACATGTATAGTAAAAGGATAGCAAACTCACAATTATTAACAACCACACCTAAAGCAAAACCAAAAGAAACCAAGTAAACAACTAGAATAGGAACAGAACCACAGAAATGGAGGGCACATGGGGGGCTAGCAGTAGGGGTGGGAGGAGGAGAGAGGGGGAAAAGCTATAGAGAATAAGTAGCATAGAATGTAGGTTGAAAATAGATAGGGGGAGGGCAAGAATAGTACGGGAAATGTAGAAGTTAAAGAACTCATAAGTATGACACATGGACATGGACTAAAGAGGGGGAACGTGGGTGGGAGAGGGGGTACAGGGTGGAGGGGAGTGAAGGGGGAAATGGGACAACTGTAATAGCTTAATCAATAAAATATATTAAAAAGAAAAAGAAAAGAAAAGTAGGGAATCTGACCACTGACACTGATGTTTCAGCAGCCCCCGAGGGTTGAGAAAGCACACAGGTATCAGAAAGGAAGAAGATAAATTATGGGAAGTGTTATTGAATGCACAAGTCTTGAAACCAAAACCTCACCACTTTTCTCAGGTATCTAGTCTGTGTTTGAGACCAGAACTAGGTCAACAAAACAAGCAACAAGTGTTGGAGAGGTTGTGAAGAAAAGGGGACCCTAGAGCACTGTTGGTGGGATTGCAGACTGGTACAACCAATATGAAAAACAGTAAGGAATTTTCTCTGAAAACTAAAAGTGGATCTGCCTTTTGACCCAGCAATTCCACTGCTGGGACTATATCCTAAGAACCCTGAAAAATGCCCTGGCTGGCATAGCTCAGTGGATTGAGCGCGGGCTGGGAACCAAAGTGTCCCAGGTTCGATTCCCAGCCAGGGTACATTCCTGGGTTGCAGGCCATAACCCCCAGCAACCGCATATTGATGTCTCTCTCTCTCTCTCTCTCTCTCTCTCTCTCTCTCTCTCTCTCTCTCTCTCTCTCTCTCCCTCTCTCTCTCTCTCCCTCCCTTCTCTCTCTAAAAATAAATAAATAAAATATTTAAAAAAAAGAACCCTGAAACACCGATCCAAAAGAACCTATGCACCCCAATGTTCATAGCAGCACAATTTACAATAGCCAAGTGTTAGAAGCAACCTAGGTGCCCATCAGTAAATGAATGGATCAGAAAACTATGGTACATTTACACAATGGAATTCTATGCATAGAAAGAAAGTAGGAACTCCTACCCTTTGCGACAGCATGGATAGAGCTGGAAAGCATTATGCTAAGTGAAATAAGCCAGGCAGTGAAAGACAAATACCATATGATCTCACCTTTAACAGGAACCTAAACAACAAAACAAAGAAACAAGCAAAATATAACCAAAGACACTGAAATAGAGAACAGGTTGACAGTGTTCAGAGGGGAGAGGGGAGGGAATTTCAGGGGAAAAGGGGAAGGGTTTACAGGAACAAGTATAAAGGACACATGGACAAAAACTAGGGGTGGGTGGAAATAGGAGGCAGGTGGGGAGGGCTGGGTGGTTGGGCTGGGATGGGAGTGAAAGATAGAAAATTGTACTTGAACAATAATTAAAATAAAATTTAAAAAAGAAAAGAAACAAGCAAGCAAGAAAATATAACCAGAGACATTGAAATTAAGAACAAACTGACAGTAATCAGAGGGTGGTGGGAGAGGATGAGGGTAAAGGGGGAATGGTTTTCAGGAACATGTATAATGGTTGCATGGACAAAACCAAAGGTGGGTAGGATCAAGGGTGGGAAGTGGGGATGGCTGGGGTGGGGGGAAAATGTAAACACCTGTACTTGAACAACAATAAAAAATGTGAAAAAACGGAATTAGACAATAGGCAAAACCATGCAAATCCTACAGATGATATGGGAAGCTTCTGAGGAATCTTCACTCTGACACCACTACACTCTCTTGACTGCCAGGCATTAAGAAGGAAATAGAAAGAGTGAAGGACAAGTTCTTCAAAAAGCAGTGATGTTCTGGGAGGTTCTAGGTACTTTTGCTGTAGAATCCTTGCTGCAAGGATTTTTGCCACAAATGTTTTTGTCACATAAGTAATTTGCCATAAAGCAATTTTGTCATAAAAGATAAAATTATGAGAAATAAAATATTAATGTTAAAAATAAAATTAAATATAAAATTTGAAAGATTCTATAAGGAAATATAAAATATTTGAATACATTTAAAATGTGTGTAAATTCCTAGCAACACTTTGCAAATAACTGATTTTATTTTGTACCTAAGCACTTGTCTTTGTTCTGTGGGAAATGTGGGTTCAGCTCTGCACCCACAAAGAGGGCCCTTGGCCTCTTATTTTCCCCCAAATGTAGTATGGCTTCAAAAAAGGAAACCAACTCTTGGGGAAAATCATCACCTGAAAGAAATGCTAACTATTTTAAGGCCGGCACCATGTCTACTTATCACTGTATAGAGCACTGTGAGGATGGCAAAGATTTATTTATAATACAAAAATGTCAGTAACTGTGAACACTTTGTCAATGGAGAAATGAAACCAAACAAACAAAAACACCAAACATTTTTTACAGTGGTTGAATGATTAGTAAATGAAGAAATGAAACCAAAAATACTAACAAAAAAACCAAACTGTCAATCAGTTACTTTATTTTTTTATGGCAAAATTGCCTTATGGTCAATTAGTTATGCAGCAAAATGTTTGCAGCAAAGATGGTATAGCAAAAGTACTGGACATAGTTCTGAGAAGATGGAGTAGGTGTACTTTCCCCCATTTATTCTTCTAAATACTACAAAAACCCTGGAAATTATAAAACAAGCATAAGGAGACTCTGAAATGTGGAAAGAAAACACACTGGTTAGAGACCTCAGGACCTGAGGAATGATATAGCAATAAATTCCGTGGGTTTCCTCTTTGCTTCTTATATCCCAGACTAAATTCTAGAGAAGCCAGCAACTGGAAATACCAATAGGCCCAGACAAAAAAGAATTCCAGCAAAATTCTGCTCTTCTAGCCAAAGAACCAGGAAAGAGGCAGTCTAGGTAGAAATCCTTCAGGTAATAATTGCCCTACTCCAGAAAAATGTGAAGCCTCACCCCTATGCACTGACAGCAAAGGCTGAGTGGGGAGCCTAGACTTCTTTAACAAAGCTTCTCAGGCCACTCCCTGATACTCCATCTAAATGATGCCAGAGGAAGCTGAGTCTGGAGCTGGGCCCTCCATTCCCACTGGGCTCTTTCTCCCCACAGTGCCAGTGGAGAACACATGGGTAGCCTGAACATTTACCCCCACCCAGTGGTGATGACACATTTCTCTCTTCCTCCCTGAGGTGGTGTAAGAGAGAACTAATGGATAGTCGGGACATCTACCATCACTCAGTGGTAACAAGACCACCTCCTGTAGTGTAATCTGTGCGAAAGACGTGAACAGCCGTAATAAGTATCCTTCCCTTTTCCCAACTAGAGTGGTAATAGTGGGTGCCTAATGGGGAACAAACCCCCATCCCTTCAATCTTTGTCATACTATTGAATGTTCCAACAATAACAAGGAACCTTCACTTCCCAGGTGTCAAGGGAGGCTGAATGCAGAATCTGAACTCCTGCCCCCACTTAGCAGTAGTAAGGTAGTGCCCACTTCATTCCAGCGGAGCAGTGTCAGGGTGGCTTGTTCTAACACAGATTTAAGGAAGATCCAGTCCTATCACATGAGACCCCAAATTCTAGGTTTCCATTGAAAAATCCCTTGTCATCCTAAGAACTGGAAAGTTCTCAAACTGAATAAAAAAAGATAACAAACAGACACAAATGCTAAAATGACACAGATATCAAAATTATCTGCCAAAGATTTTTAAGCAGCCATCATAAAGTGATTTCATGAGCAATTACAAACATATTTGAAACGAATGAAAAAATAGGAAGTTTCGGCAAAGAAATAGAAAATATAAAGAGAACCAAAACCATTTTAGAACTAAAAAAAAAATGCTAAATAAAAGCCTTAATGACTGAACTCAACAGCAGAATGGAGACTACAGAAGAATCAGTGAAGTGGAATATAGAACAATAAAAATTGTTCTATTACAATTTGTTCAAGTATAAAATGTTCAAGTACAATTTTCTCCCTTTTACTCCCAATCCAGGCCCCCCAACCCTCTCCACTTCCCTCCCATTACCACCCTCCCCCTAGTTTTTGTCCATGTGTCCTTTAAATTTGTTCCCGTGAACCCTTCCCATTGTGCCCTGAAATTCCCTCCCCTCTCCCCTGTGGTCGCTGTCAGCCTGTCCTCTATTTCAGTGTCTTTGGTTATATTTTGCTTGTTTCTTTGTTTTGTTGTTTAGGTTCCTGTTAAAGGTGAGATCATATGGTATTTGTCTTTCACTGCCTGGCTTGTTTGGCTTAGCATAATGCTTTCCAGCTCCATCCAAGCTGTTGCAAAGGGTAGGAGCTCCTTCTTTCTTTCTGCTGCATAGAATTCCATTGTGTAAATGTACCATAGTTTTTTGATCCATTCATTTACTGATGGACATCTTGGTTGCTTCCAGCATCTAGCTCATGTAAATTGTGTTGCTGTGAACATTGGGGTGCATAGGTTCTTTTGGATTGGTGTTTTAGTATTTTTAGGATATAGTCCCAGCAGTGGAATTGCTGGGTCAAAAGGCAGATCCATTTTTAGTTTTCTGTGGAGGTTCCATATTGCTTTCCATAGTGGTTGTACCAGTCTGCAGTCCCAGCAACAGTGCACTAGGGTCCCCTTTTCTCCACAACCTCTCCAACACTTGTTGTTTGTTACTTTGCTTATGATGGCCATTCTAACTGGTGTGAAGTGGTATCTCATTGTGGTTTTAATTTGTATCTCTCTGATAGCTAGCAATATTGAACATCGTTTCATGTGTCTTTGGACCTTCTGTATGTCCTCCCTGGAAAAGTGTCTGTTCAAGTCCTTTGCCCATTTTTTAACTGGGTTCCTTGTCTTCTTAGAGTGGAGTCGTGTAAGTTCTTTATATATTTTGGAGATTAAACCCTTGTCTGAGGTATCATTGGCAAATATGTTTTCCCATACAGTTGGTTCTCTTTTTATTTTGATACTGTTTTCTTTAGCTGTGCAGAAGCTTTTAATTTTGATGAGGTCCCATTTGTTTATTCTTTCCTTTATGTCCCTTGCTCTAGGGGACATGTCAGTAAAAAAGTTTCTGCATGAAATATCTGAGATTTTCCTACCTATGTTCTCCTCTAGGACTTTAATGGTGTTACATTTTATATTTAAGTCTTTTATCTACCTTGAATTTATTTTTGTATAAGGTGTAAGTTGGTGCTCGAGTTTCATTTTTTTGCACATAGCTGTCCAGTTCTCCCAACACCATTTGTTGAAGAGGCTATTTTTACTCCATTTTATGTTGCTGCCTCCTTTGTCAAATATTAATTGACCATAGAGACTTGGGTTTATTTCTGGGCTCTCTGTTCTGTTCCATTGGTCCACGTGCCTGTTTTTATGCCAGTACCAGGCTGTTTTGATTACAGTGGCCTTGTAGTATAGTTTAGTGTCAGGTATTGTAATCCCTCCTACTTTACTCTTCTTTCTCAAAATTGCAGCAGCTATTTGGGGTCGTTTATGGTTCCATATAAATTGTTGAAGTGTTTGTTATATGTCTGTGAAATAAGCCATTGGTACTTTAATAGGTATTGCATTGAATGTGTAAATTGCTTTGGGTAGTATGGACATTTTGATTACATTAATTCTTCCAATCCATGAACACGGTATATGTTTCCATTTGTTTGTGTCTTCCATGATTTCTTTCCTCAGTGTTATGTAGTTTTCTGAATACAGGTCTTTTACCTCTTTGGTTAGGTTTATTCTTAGATATTTTATTTTTCTTTTTGCTATTTCAAATGGGATTTTTTCCTTGATCTCTGCTTCTGCTGTTTCATTGTTGGTGTACAGAAATGCCTTTGATTTCTGGATATTGACTTTGTATCCCGCTGTTTTGCCAAATTCATTTATTAGGTCAAGCACTTTTTGGTGGAGTCTATAGGATTTTCTATGTACATTATCATGTCACCTGCAAACAGTGACAGTTTTGTTTCCTCCTTTTCAATTTGGATGCCTTTTATTTCTTTTTCCTGTCTGATCACTGTGGCTAAAACTTCGAGTACTATATTGAATAGAAATGGTGAAAGTGGACAGCCTTGTCTTGTTCCTGATCTTAGTGGAAAAGATTTTAATTTTTGCCTATTGAGTACGATGTTGGCTGAAGTACGAAGGCTCATATATGGCCTTTATTATGTTGAGGAATGCTCCCTCTATTCCCACTTTGCTGTGTGTTTTTATCATAAATGGGTGCTGTACCTTATCAAATGCTTTTTCTGCATCTATTGATATGATCATGTGGTTTTTGTCTTTGATTTTGTTTATGGGATGTATTACATTTACTGATTTGTGAATATTGTACCATCCTTGCATCCCTGGAACGAATCCCACTTGGTCATGATGTATGATCTTTTTAATGTATTGTTGGATGTGGTTTTCCAGTATTTTGTTGAGGATTTTAGCGTCAATGTTCATCAGTGATATTGGCCTGAAGTTTTCTTTCTTTGTTGTGTCTTTATCTGGTTTTGGAATTAGGATGATGTTGGCCTCATAAAAACAGTTTGGGAGTCTCCCATCTTTTTGGATTTTTTGAATAGTCTGTGAAGGATAGGGGTTAGCTCTTCCTTAAGTGCTTTGTAGAATTCTCCTGTGAAACCATCTGGCCCAGGGCTTTTGTGTGTTGGGAGTTTTTTGATTACTGCTTCAATTTCTTTTGTTGTTATTGGTCTGTTCAGGCTTTCTGCTTCTTTTTCATTGAATTTTGGAAGATTGTATTTTTCCAGAAAGTTGTCCATTTCACCTAGGTTTTCAAATTTCTTGGCATACAGTTCTTTGTAGTAATTTCTTACAATCCTTTGTATTTCTGTGGTATCTGTTGTAATCTCTCCTCTTTCATTTCTGATTGTGTTTATTTGGGTCTTCTCTCTTTTTTTCTTGATGAGTCTGCTTAAAGGCTTGTCGATTTTGTTTATCTTTTCAAAGAACCAGCTCTTGGATTCATTGATCCTTAGAATTGTGCCTTTAGTCTCTATGTCATTTAATTCTGCTCTGATCTTGGTTATTTCTTTCCTTCTGCTTGCTCTGGGCTGTCTCTGTTGTTGTTCCTCGAGTTCTTGTAGGCGTAGGGTTAGGTTGTTTACTTGAAATGTTTCTAACTTTTTTAGGTGGGCCTGTATCGCTATGAACTTCCCTCTCAGGACTGCCTTGGTTGTGTCCCATAAGTTTTGGGTTGTCGTGCGTTCATTTTCATTTGTTTCCAGAAACCTTTTGATTTCTTCCCTAATATCATTCTTGACCCATTCATTGTTTAATAGCATGCTATTTAATCTCCATGATTTTGAGTGTTTTGCGTTTTTTTCCCTTCAGGTTGGTTTCTAGCTTCAGTCCTTTGTGGTCTGAGAAAATGTTTGGTATGATTTCAATTTTCTTGGAATTGTTGAGGCTTGTTTTGTGTCCTATCATGTGGTCTATCTTTGAAAATGTTCCATGTACATTTGAAAAGAATGTGTATTTAGCTTCTTTTGGATGGAGGGTTCTGTATATATCAGTAAAGTCCATTTCATCAAGGGTATTGTTCAATGCCACAATATCTTTGTTGATATTGTTTGGAAGATCTGTCCATTTTTTATAGTAGGGTGTTAAAATCCCCCACTATAATTGTATTGCTGTCCATATCTTTCTTGAAGTCCTCTAAGATTTTCTTTATGTATTTCGGTGCTCCTATGTTGGGTGCATATATATTTACAATATTTATGTCTTCTTGGTGGATTCTTCCCTTGAGTATTATGAAGTGACCTTCTGGGTCTCTCTTTATGGCCCTTTTTTGGAAGCCTATTTTGTCTGATATGAGTATTGCTACCCCGGCTTTTTTTGCTTGTCCATTTGCTTGGAAGATTTGTTTCCAGCCCTTCACTTTCAGCCTGTGCAGGTCTTTTATCCTGAGGTGGGTCTCTTGTAAGCAGCATATGTGTGGGTCATTTTTTCTTATCCATTCAGCTATTCTATGTCTTTTGATTGGAGCCTTTAATTCATTTACGTTTAAGGTTATTATTGGTAGGTACTTATTCATTGTCTTGTATGTACGAGTGTTCCTCTCTCTCTCTCTCTCTCTCTCTCTCTCTCTCTCTCTCTCTCTCTCTCTCTCTCTCTCTCTCTCTCTCTCTTCTCCTTTCCTTCCTTAAAGCAGTCCCTTTAGAATCTCTTGCAGAGCTGGGTTGGTGGAGGTGTATTCTTTTAGATTTCTTTTTTCTGGGAAGCTTCTTATTTGGCCTTCTATCTTGATTGAGAGCCTTGCTGGATATAGTAGCCTTGGTTGCAGACCTCTGGTTCTCATTACCTGGAGTATTTCTTGACATTCTCTTCTGGCTTGAAGTGTTTCCATGGAGAAGTCAGCTGTTAGCCTTATTGGGGCTCCCTTGTATGTTACTTCCTGTTCCTCCCTTTAAGATTCTCTCTTTGCCTTGAAATTTTGCCATTTTAATGATGATGTGTCTTGAGGTGGGCCTCTCTGGGTTCCTCTTGATTGGGACTCTGTGTTTCCTAGATTTGTGTGACTTTTTGTCTCATCAAATTAGGGAAGTTTTCCATCATCACTTTTTCAAATAGTTTTTCTATCCCTTGCTCTTCTTCTTCTCCTTCTGGTATCCCTATTATACGGATATTATTACGTTTCATATTGATTGTCTTGCATTTCTCTTAATTCCTCTTCATCCTTTCTGAGCCTCTTTTCCTTTTCTTGCTCTTTCTAGGTGTTGTTTTCTTCTTTGTCCTCTAGCTCGCTAATCCAATCTTCTGCTCCAACGATCCTGCTTTTCACTCCTTCTACTGTGTTCTTCAGTTCATAAATGGCACCCTTCACTTTCTCTTGGCCTTTGTTGAGAGTTTCAATTTCCTTTTTCATGTTTATATAGTTTGCAGTGAGATTGTTGTAGCTTCCCTCTAGTTTCTGATAGCTCATTGTGAGTTCATTGAACTTCATGATAATCATTGTTTTGAACTCACTATCTGATAGTTGAGTTGCCTCTATTTCATTTAGCATTTTTGCCTGAGGCTTCCTCCTTTCCCTTCAATTGGGGATTGTTTCTTTGTTTTTTCATTGTTCGTGGGTTTCTTCTTGTTAGCCTGTGTTTCTTAAATTGATCTGTTCTGGTTCCCTGTAATTATGGTGTGAACTTCTGTGGTAGAATACTTGTGGGATTCAGTGGTGCAGTCTCCTTCGTGTATCCTGGTGTTCACAACTTCCCCCTACTCTTTTTTGTGATCAGTTGGAGGAGTAAGGCAAAATGGTTTAAGACATTAAGACAGTATATGATGATCATACGATACGTAAATACGATGATATTTACATTAGCAGCCAGTAGAGAAGAGATGAGTTATCCTTTGGCTCCTTATAGTGTTAACCGTGATCCTCCACCCCACTATCCACGTTTTAGAAAGGATGGAAAGAAGGTAAGACTCTTATTGGGAATGGAAGGATTGTTAGTTGGAACTAGCAAGCTGTGAGGCTGTGGGAGGTCAGATTCTAAGGTAGGGTTGGAATAAAGATTATTAAACAGGAGTAGTATGATAAAGAATAGAGACATCCCCCACAATAGTATAGTTCAGGAAATTGCAAAGTGGGCTGAGATCAGGTAGGGGTGTTGAGTAGTATTTATAATTGTATAACTAGGTCTTATTAACAGTAATAGTAAAGCAACAATCTTCTGGCGGAATCAATGAGATCTAGATAACAAGAATAAGGAGTAGAGAACCTTGAGAGGTGTATTAATGGAGCACAGATGAAGGATAGTAAATTATCAACACACTGTGACTGAGGTACCAGGGGGAACCTATCAAATTACAGTATAACCAGCCAAGCAAAGAAGATTATACAGAAAGAAAAAGAATACCAAAATACTATTAAGATAAAAATGTCAGAAAAGTGAGAAAAAGATAATACAAATTTACAGTAGTAACTTGCAAGATCAAAAAAAAAAAAGGAAAAAAAGCAGAAGATGGAGTGCAGGAGAGATAAATTTGGAGTGGAAGGAATAATACTAGGATGAATGAAAGAGAAACATAAGGGACTGAGAGATATAAAAATAATAATTGAACAATAAAAAGTCACTTAAAACACAAGATAAAATCAATCAACCAACAACAGCCACAAAAACAAAACAAAACAAAACACAACAAAAAAACCTCTTGTTGGCTTTTAACTGGCCAGACCAGTTTTTCTGATCTTTCTGGCTTCAGCTGGCTGAGGGACATTTGAGATGCTTACCACTCTTCCCAGCCAAATCTCAGTAAGTGTCTCAGGTACTGTCTCCAGAGCCAATCTGACTTTCCCCTACAGGACCCTGGGTGCTCCCGAGCAGGCTCGCTCTCCGGAGCTCACTGCTGCAGTCTCCCGGGCTCCGGGGCCCTGCAGGGCTCCTGGGACTTTTTGGTTTCAGGATGCTCGCTCCCAGGATTGCAAGGAGACTTGCCTGTCCCCCAAATTACACCTCGGTGAGCTCTATAATCTCAGGAAGCACCTGCGACGTTTTGGGATTCATGGTGCCATCTCTGGGGACCATAAAAGGGCACACCCATCCACCAAATTTTTGAGTTTCGGGCTCTAGGAATGCACTAAGCGCTGCGTCCCTTCCGGGTTGACAGTGCAAGAGTCAGGATTTCCCATGGGGTGTGCACACTTCCACAGTTCAGCACCACAGGCTCCAGAAACCTGAGAACACCCACACCCTTTCCTGGATCGGGGCTGTGAGGTCTGGGTTTTCCACCTATCCACACTCCCACTGGGCTAGGGGTGCAGGCGCACTTCCAGGCCGCCCCTGGTTGTGCTGGCTGGAGGCACTCCCTTCTCCCTGGGATCTGGGTGGGTGTTCACAGACCCTGGGTGATTTTTTCCTCAGTCCAACTGGCCTCTCTGTGCCTTCAGGCAACAAGGTCTCCCCTAGTGTTGCTCAACCCCCGTATTCCAGGGAGGGAGCAGTGACTCTGCTCTCCCGGGTGCCCTGAGGCAGACCCGGGAGCACCAGGCCTGGGGACTGCAACCCCCTTGGTCCCCGCGCAGATCCCTGGGTCCCTTTTGTCCTGAAGCAGTCTCCTTACCGTCTGGTTTTTCAATGATGGCAATAATTTTTGATGCCCTGCTTTCAAAAATGTTTCGGTAACCCAGGCCACTTGCTCTGTTTCTCCACTGATCCGCAAATTTCCCTCCTCTTCACAGAAGCCGAGAAACACGCTGCCTAGAGTAAAGCCACCATCTTTCCCCCCGAGTTTTCTAAATGATCTTTGACAGTCAAAGCAAAACCTATGTAAACTGTGTAATGCTGTTCTCAGTGTATGTAGAGCAAATATTTGAGACAATTATATTAGAAATAATAAAGGATAAAAGGGTGCAAAAGGAGGAAAGATTTCTAACACTTCATTTGAAATAGTAAATGTTGAAATTAGTAGACTGATAAGTTATATATAATGTAATAGAGCAACCTCTAAAAAACTAAACCATGTGACATACTAAAAACACCAAAGATGAATAAAAAACTGGAAGTTTAAAAATTGTTCAAGGAACCCACAGGAAAGTAGGAAAAAGGAAAACAGAGAAATTAAAAACAGAGAGAACAAAGAGAAAATAAAAAGCAAAATGGCAGATTTAAGCCTTAGCATTAAGTAATCACATTAAATGTAAATGATCCAAATACATAAATGAAAAGATAGACGTTGACAGAATGGATTAAAAACATGACCCAACTATATGCTGTCTATAGGAAAATAACTATAAATAAAATTATATAGGTAAGTGTGTGTGGGGGGGTGCTCTGCCTGCAGGCCCCCCAACCCTCACCCCACCCCTGGCTGCCATGGATGAGAATAAGTCTACCAAGACATGATCTGCTTGGGGAGGAAAGGTGGCTGATCTTTCAAAGGAGAAGGGCCAGGAACCTGTTCCTCAATGGGCTTTTATTGGGTTTATTTTGCACAGGAATACACATAAAGCTCATTAATCATGATCAGGCAGTAAGGATCAAACAACAGATAGCATACAAAGAACTCTGAGGGCCTATTTTGAGTCAGGGTCTGTTAGCTAAAGGGCTACAAAACTTTGGGAGACAAACTTATTTCCTGTTTGGATCTTTATCATTTAATTGAGAGCATTCTTAGGAAAGCAGGTTTCACAGGAGTTTATGTATTCTTTCTTAGGTCTGATCACTCAGGGGACCCACCCTTTCCAGCACAAGTCTGCACCACCCTCTGTCATTGTTTCAGGATTAAGTCAGTCAGGGGAAGTAAGACAGCCACGAGATTAGGAGACCTCTAGCAGACAGAATGACCACTCAGGCTTTGTCAAAGCCGAGGGGGGAGGATCCATCACCCCCTTTCTCCATAGCCTCCCAAGTCCCTCCCTGAGGGCCTCCATGTGATTATGCCTGTCTTAGGTCATTCCCCCCATGGGGAATCTTACCATCATTGGCTGATCAATTAAGCATTGGGGGCCAGGCAGGTTAAAGGAAAAGGAGCAGAAGTGGTGCCCCTGCCAGGGAGATAAACTTTGTCTCCTTAGAGGCTTATGCTCTGAAGGGTGCTCACTCAGCCTTAGCCATGGGGGGTTTACAGCTTCTGAAACCAGGCAGGGTGATTCCCAACAGGTAAGATGAAAATGGGATAATGTACAAGGGTATACAATGCAAATATTAACCAAAAGAAAGTAGGAGTGGTTGCATTAATAACAGATAAAGCAAACTGCAGAACAAGAAAAATTACCAAAGCCAGAGAAGGATATTATATAATAAGGAAAGAGTCAATCCACCAAGAAGGCATAGCAATTCTAAATGTGTATGCACCAAACAACAGGATTGTAAAATATGTGAATAAATACCAATAAGAATGAATGGAGAAATAAACAAGTTCACAATTATAGTTGGAAATTTTAACACTCCTCCCTCAACAATTATTAGACCACTAGACAGAAAATCAACTCAACAACACCATGAACCAACAGGATCAATTGACATTTGATACATAACTATGGAACATATACCAAGATAAACCAAATTTAGGTCTATAAAACCAGCCCCAAAAAGTTTGAAATAACTTAAATCATACTGAGTATATTTTCTGACCACAATCAAATTAAATGAAAAATCAAAAACAGGAAATCTCCAAATACTTGGAAACTAAACAATACACTTCTTAGTAATTTATGGGTCAAAGAGGGATTCTCAAGGGAAATAAAAACACATTGAACTAAAAGAAACTGAAAATGGAACTTTGTGGGACAGGCCAAAGCACTTGAGGGAAATATACAGTGGTAAATGCTTACAGTCAAAGAAGAAAAGTCTCTAATCTATAATATAAGATTCCATCTCCAGAAACTAGAAAAATAAGAGGAAAAACCAAAGCAGGCATAAGAAAGGAAATCATAAATATAAAAGCAGAAATCAATGAAATTGAAAACAAAAATAGAGAAAATAAAATATCTGGTTCACTGAAAAGATCAATAAAATTGACCTACCTCTAGTAAGACTGACAAATAAAAAAGAGAGAAGACAAATTGCTAATTTCAAGAATGAAATGGAATATCACTATAGACACTGTAAACATCAAAAAGATAATAAGGAAATACTATGAACAATTCTACCCACATAAATTTGACAATTTAGATTACGTAAATCAATTTCTCAAAAAGTACAAACTACCACAATTCACCTAAAATGAATTAGATAACTTGAATAACCCTATAATTACTAAGGTAATTTAAAACTTGAAAAAGAAAACTCCAAGCCCATATGCTTTTCCTGGAGAATTCTATTCAACATTTAAAAAAGAATTAGCACCAATTCTATATAATCTCTTCCAGAAAATAGTAGACAGAATGTTTTCCAGCTCATTTATGAAGCCAGTATTACCATGAAGCCAAATTTAAAACAAACAACAAAAAATGAAAACAAAGATAGTACAAAAAAGAACATGACAGTTATATACTCCTCATAAATGTAGATGCAAAATTCTTTTTCTAAGATTTTATTTATTTATTTTAGAGAGAGGGAGAGGTAGGGAGAAAGAGAGGGAGAGAAACATCAATGTGTGAGAGAAACATTAATCAGTTGCCTCTTGCATGCACCCCAAGCAGGGACCAGGCCCGCAACCCAGGCATGTGCCCTGACTGGGAACTCAACAAGCATCCTTTTACTTTGTGGGATGACACTCAATCAACTAAGCCATGCCAGTCAGGGCTACATGTAAAAATTCTTAACAAAATATTAGCAAATACCCCTAGATGGGTGGCTCAGTGATTGGAGTATCGTCCTGTACACCAAGATTGCAGGTTTGATCCCTGGTCAGAGCACATACCTAGGTTGTAGGTTTGATTTCCAGTGGGGGCACATGCAGGAAGCAACCAATGAATGTTTCTCTCTCACATCAGTGTCTCTCTCTCTCTCTCCCCACTCCCCACCTCCTCTCCCTCCTCAGAAGAGGAGAGATAGAGACAGAGACAGAGATAGAGATAGAGATAGAAATACAGATAGATAGATAGATAGATAGATAGATAGATGATAGATAGATATGGATATAGATAGATATAGATATGGAGATAGATAGATAGATAGATAGATAGATAGATAGATAGATAGATAGATCTAGCTATACATATTATACATGATGACCAAGTGTATTATTCCAGGGATGCAGGGCTGGCTCAATATTTAAATATCACTAATGTAATGTCATATTAATAAGATAAAGAAGAAAATTCACATGATTAGATACATTTTGTTACAGAAAATTAATTTGACAATATTCAACACCCATTCATTAAAAAAACTCAATGAAAACTAGAAATAGAAAGGAAATTCCTCATCCTAATAGCCTATGACTAACCTACAAAAACTGTAGCACTAAAAGACTGAATACTTTCTCCCCTAAGATTGAGAACAAGGCAAGGATGTTCACTCTTACCGCTCCTATTCAAGATAGTACTGAAACTTCTAGACAACACTATTAGGTAAAGAAAGGCAATAAAAAGCATAAAGATGTGAAAGGAAGAAATAAAACCATCCCTATCTGCAGATAACACAATGGTCTATGTAGAAAATCCCAAGGAATTTACAACAAAATTCTCAAACCAATGTGTGTTCAGCAAGGTTGCAGAATGCAAAGTCAACACAAAAGTTAGTCACATCGTACTAACAATGGATATATGGAAACTGAAATTTAAAATACAAGTCCATTTATAATGACTTAACAAAAGAAATACTTAGGTATAGTAAATCTAATAAAACATATATAAGATTCATATACTGAAACCTACAGAGCACTGCTGAAAAAATCAAAGAACTAAATAAATACCATGTTAATGAATTAGAAGACTAACCATAGTAAAGATATAATTGTCCCCCAAATTTATATACATATTTAATCCAATTACTATCAGAATCCCAACAAGATTTTTTGAGTTGTGGACAATGTTATTCTAAAGTTATACAGAAAGATGAAAGAACTAGAATAGAAAATATTTCTGAAAAAGAAAACTAAGGGGGAAGAAATCACTTTGGTTTCTTGGGTTATTATAAACCAATATACAGTAATCAAAACTGTGTGGTATTGGTGAGGGTATAAACATAGATCAGTTGAACATACTAGAGAATACAGAAATAACCTCCCACAAGTATGATCAACAGATTTTTGATAAAGAATCAAAAGCAACTCAATGGATGAAAGATAGTCTTTTCAACAAATGGTGGCAGAGTAATTAGATATCCATAGGTAAAAGATGAACCTAAACCTAAACCTCACACTTTATATCAATATTAACCCAAAGTAGATCATAGATTTACATATGAAACATTAAATTATAAACTTTAGAGGGTAACATGGGGGAAAATTTGGGGGATGTTTCTTAGACATGAGACCAAAGCATGACCTCTAAAAATCAATAAATTGGACTTCATCAAAGTTGATCTTTTTTTTAATCTGTGAAAAATCTTGTCTAAAGAATGAAAAGAAAAACCATAGACTGGGAGAAAAATTTGTGTACCATATATCTGCTAAAGGACTCAGGATGACTATACTATATAAAGACCTCTCAAAACTCAACACTAAAGTAAAAAAAAAAATCAAACAATCCAATTAGAAGATTGGCAAAGAGATGAAGAAACATTTCATGGGAGAGGGTATACAGATGGCAAATAAGCACACATAAAGGTATTTAACATCACTAGTTATTAGTGAAATACAAATCAAGACCATGATAATATATCACTACATACCTATTAGAACAGCTGAAATAAAAAATGACAATATCATCCAGTCAAGAAGGCAGTGTAGGCAGACATGGCTCATCCCATCACACAACCACATCAACATTACAACTAACACGTAGAACAACCATCAATCAGAACCATTAGAAATCAAGTTGAATGAAAATCTGCCAACTACAAAACTGAGTTGAAAGGAAGTCTGACAGCTATGGAATGAAAGAAACCACATCCATCCAGACCGGTAGGAGGGGCACAGATACAGAACAGGCTGGTCCCATACTCACATGTGGTAGATGAAAATTCAGGAGGGATATCTTGGGAGTGAGAAGTCCCAACACAACACCATGCCCCCCCAGCCCAGGGTTCCAGTGCTAGGAAGATAAGTCCCCACAATTTCTAGCTGCAAAAATCAGCAGGGACTGAGCTGGTGGAAGAAACTTCCGGATCCCAAGCAGTTCCTCTTAAAGAACTTACACACAGACTCACCTATTTAGACTCATGCCCTCAGAGCTCCATCACTGGGGTGCCAACTCTAAAAGCACCCCTAGTATACAAGGAAAAATGGAAGTGTCTGGCATTAAGGTGAGCAGAGGTCATTGTCTCTTTGCTGAACTCTCCCCCCACAGAGCCATTCATATGAAAAAGCAGCTTAGGTGGGCCCATAAGTTGGGTGGGGCAGAGTCTCTGGGGATCTCCAAGGTAGGTCAGATAGTGTTAGCCAGGTTGATGGAGTCTCAGATATGGGGCTCCATATCTGAGTCCCTTTGCTAAACATCTGCTAAACATAAGCACTGTCCCTTTGCTAAATCCTCTGCCCACAGAGCCAGCAAGCTAGTGCTGTATCCGAGACTCCATCAACCTGGCTAACACTGTTTGACCTACCTTGGAGATCCCCAGAGACTCTGCATCACCCAACTTATGGGCCCACACAAGCTACTTTTCCATATGAATGGCTGGTCTTGGCACATGCTGCACAATTTTCTAAATCCTATCAAATAAGCAACAGCTGGCTTCAGTGAGCCCCAGGCCTGGCAGTAGCAGTAGCCAGCTTGGACACACAGCTTTGGTTCACCTAGGAATCTCCACACCCAGCACAAGTAGCAGCCATCTCAGATTGCTTTATAGCTCAGGCAGGGTACCCTGGGCAAAATACAGGTGGGGGCTGACCTTGGTCTGCACCATCCAGGAAACCCCAGGGTCAGTGCACCCAGTGTTGCTGCAAAGTTTCATATTTAAAATGTCAATAGTTAAAGATAAAGAATCTTAAAAGCATTAAGAAAAAAGCAGTTAGTAACCTATAGGGGAGTTCCCATAAGACTGTCAGCTGATTTCTCAAAAGAAACTTTGCAATCTAAAAGGCATTGGCAAGAAATCTTCAAAATATCTGACAGACCATGTTGGAGCACCACCACCCTGCCCCTGCATAGCTGATCCTTCACAGAGGGAGGAGCTTGGTAATCAGTGGTCAAAGCCAGTCCTTGCAGCTACTGGGCTGGGTAAATCCCTCCAATTGATCTGCCAACAGCAAGCAAGCCTCAAATATAAGAGGAGAGTGTACTTAGCCCACATGAATGGCACACCTCAAATACCCAGCTTGGGTGATAGGGATGCTGTGCCAGTAGATGCTATAGGACACCTACTACATTAGGCCATACTACCCAGATATGGAGTCAAAGCAGCTCTTACCTACCTAATACATAGAAACAAACACAGGGAGGTTGCCAAAATGGGACAAAGAAACATGGCCCAAATGAAAGAACAGATCAAAACTTCAGAAAAAGAGCTAAAAGAAATAGAAATAAGCAATCTATCAGATGTAGAGTTCAAAACACTGGTTATAAGGATGCTCAAGGAACTTAAGATCTCAATAGCATAAAAAAGACCCAGTTTGAAACAAAGGACATAGTAACTGAAAAAACAACAATTTGCAGGGAAACAACAGTAGAGTGGATGGAGCCAAGAATCAAAACAATGATTTGGAACATAAGGAAGCAAAAAACAACCAATAGGAACAATAAGAAGGAAAACAGAAACGAAAAAAAAAATGAGGATAGTATAAGCAGTCTCTGGAACAACTTCAAGAGGTCCAACATTTGCCTCATAGGGGTCCTAGTAGGAGAAGAGAAAGAGTAAGAAATTGGAAATCTACTTGAAATAATAATGAAAGAAAACTTCCCTAATTTGCTGAAAGAAATAGACATGCAAGTCCAGGAGGCACGGAGAGTCCCAAACAAGATGGATGCAAAGAGGCCTACTCCAAGATACTCCAATAATTAAAAAAAATGCCAAAGGTTAACGTTAAAGACAGAATATTAAAAGCAGCAGGAGAAAAGCAGTTAGTTACCTACAGGGGAGTTACCATAAGACTGTCAGCTGATTTCTCAAAAGAAACTTTGAAGGCTAGATGGGATTGGCAAGGAATATTCAAAGTCATGAAAAGCAGAGGCCTACAGCCAAGACTGCTCTATTCAGCAAAGATATAACTTAGAATTGAAGGGCAGATAAAGAGCTTCCCAAACAAGAAAAACTAAAGAAGTTTATCATCACCAAACCATTGTTATACAAAATGTTAAACAGACTTATTTAAGAAAAAGAAGATCAGAACTATGAACAATAAAATGGCAAAAAATACATATGTATCAACAACTGAATCTAAAAAAACGAACTAAGCAAACAAGAAGAACAGATACAGAATCATGGATACGAGAACATTTTGATGGTTGCAAGATAGGAGGAGGGTGAGGGAGAATAGGTGAAGAGGTGAGGGGATTGAAGTACAAATAGGTAGTTACAGAATAGCCATGGAGATGTAAAAAATACAGTATAGGAAATGGAGTAGCCAAATAACTGATACACATAACCCATGGACACGAACAATGATGTGGGGACTGCCTGAGGGAGTGGGAGGTTCTGGGCAAAGGGAGTAAAGGGGGGAAAAGCAGGACAACTGTAATAGCATAATCAATAAAATATAATTTTAAAAATAATGACAATATGAAGTGCTGGTAAGGAGGCAGTAAAACTGAATCATTTATACATTACTGGTAGAAATGTAAATACAGTATAGCCACTCTGGGAAACAGTTTGTGAGTTTCTTAAAAAACTAACAAAATACACCTACCATATGATATAACTATTGCACTCCTAGGCATTTATCCCCTCCCAAATGAAAACTTATGTCCACCCAAAACCTGTACTTGATTGTTCATAGCAGCTTTATGTGTTATTACCCCAAACTGGAAACAACCAACATGTCCCTCACTAGGCTAAACCAATAGTGATACATCTATATATGGAGTGCTACAGAGCCACAACAAGGAACAGAGTGCTGATACATGCAACAACATGGACAATTCTGAAGGGCGTTATACTGAGTTAAAAAAAAAAAAAGCCAGTCTCAAAGGGTCACATTCTGAATGATTCATTTTATGTAACATTCCTGAAATGAAAAAATGATAGAGATGGAGGACAGATTACTAGTTGCCAGGGGTTAGGGATAGTGGGAAAGGGAAATGGGATGGGACTACAGGGAGATCTTTTGTAGTAACAAAAGAGTTCTGTATCTTGATTGTGGCAGTGGTTAAAAGGACCTCGAACTATACACACACATTTGAACCAACCTCAAATTCTTGGTTTTGATTTTTCACTACAATTATGTGAGAAGTAACCATGGGGGAACTGAGTAAAGGGCACACGAGATCTGTTTTCTTTCCGATTTCTTGTGACTCTATAAGTATTTCAAAATAGAAGTTAAAAAATAAGATAGTGATCTGACTGGTGGCTTCCAGTCAGGGGACAGGGTCCCAGAGTCTTCAGCAGAGGACCCACTGAGGAATTAAATTCCTACTCATGACCTAGAAGGAGTGTCTGGAGACCTCAGCTGGCACAGCTCCAGGCACTGCTCCTGGTCCTGTAACAGGAGAAAATTGGGCCATAGGCTCATGTATGTGCCTTGATTTCTGGAGGCCAAGGGCTGCGAGAAGAAGGTAAGGGTTGGGGAGCAGAACTCCTGAGAACAGTAGCTTTGATGCCTTCACTCTTCCTTCCAAAGAGGGAGATGGTCTCCATTTTGGGTGACCTGTCACCACTCCACTCCTACCAGAGAAGAAATGGAGCCAGGCAACCTGGTGCCCCTGAAAGGCCTGGACTGTCACTCCTCTCCTGGCTGTGTGGCCCCCTGAATCCCCTGTCCAAGACTGTAGGATGGAGATAATGGTAATGCTTTCCTCACAGGGTTAGTGAGGTCGCACACGTGACACACACAGTTGCATGCACAGCCTATGACAAGCATGTGGTAAACAGACCTGGGTTCAAATTCCAGTTGTGCCATTTATCAACTGTGAGCTCCCTCAGATTCCTTCCTCAGAGTGATGCTGATATTGGCAGTACTGATTTTTTGGTGCACTGCAAGAAATTACAAGCACCCACAGCACTTTCATGGGGGCTGTCACAGCATGAGCATTCTGTAAAAGTGAGCTGTCACTTATTGTCAATTATGCACATTGTCACTTACTCTGCTTGACCAACACTCCATGGTGACTTTGAGTCACACACCTGTGGCTACTCAGCCCTAGCCTGAGCTTGACAGGAACCAAAATGTTGTTCCCTTCCCACTCCCCAGGGAAGTTGGAATTTCAGGCAGACCAAGCTCTGGGGGTGGGAGGGGGTGTTCTGCTTGGCTGTTGCCCAGCCTGTGAGCTGGCTAGAGTTGAGAGTAAGGTGTGTAGGGAAGAAGGAGCCTTGGAATTTTGCTACAGTAGGGCTGTGAGAACCTTACCCTGGCCCAGGGGAGGAGACAGGAGCAGCCAGTGCAGACCTGGAGCCCTTTCATCACTGAGATTGAATCATGGAGATGCTGCCTCAGGCTAGATGCTGCCTCAGGCACAGGACAGGGTTACCTCCACCAGCTTCAACCTGGGAGGCTGGTGTGAGGGAAGGGACAAAGAGGCCTGTGTTGTCCTGATCCTGGCCTGGTGCCTAAATGTCCTCCCTCCTGCACCCAGTGGCTTATCCCTCTCAACAGATGGAACATGAGACCTGCTCACCTCTACTCAGCCCAGCTAGACCTCATCTGTGCATCTGTTACAGAATTAACCCATTTGGGGGCCAAGATACTGTTACCAAAATAAGCCTCCTCCCCTGGGGTCTTTCTGTTTTAGGTTCATCTTGCCTGCTGCCAAGTAGGAGCTGTGGCTCTCAATGCCAGAGTTGGTAAAAAGGAAAGGAACTATTTATTCAAAAGTTATACAGGTTTAGAGTAATGACAGAATGTGACCATTGAACTTTAAAGTCCCTGTAAAACACCCAAAAACACACACAGTCCTTCCTCCCCTTGCCAAACCAGGCCAGTCAGGAGTACTATATCTCAGGAAAAGCAAACAGAAGTCTATAGCTTGGCTATAGACTTAATCCAAAACCACATCCTCATGGCGGGCCTATAGGAGTCCTCCTGCAATCTTTCAAACCACTAAGAGAGAGCTCCACTTCACTGCTATATCTTGTTTTCCTGCTTCTTAAGCTGCGTGGTCAAAGGAACACTGTCTCTGCTCCCAAAACTGCATGCTTAAGTTGCAGAATGGCTGCTGCACCTGGGTTTAAATCCTGGCTCAGATCTTCCTCTGTAACCCCATTTCCAATTCCTCCCACAATCAACTACATCTGCTAGCACTCCGTATTCTCTGCCTTTCTTGGCTGGCCTGGTTAGTGGGCAAGTGTGATCCTGTGGCGTGGAGTGAACCATCTCCAAGCTCCTTCACAGATGCTGTAACCAGGGGAGCTGCCTCCCAGTTATATCATGGGTCAAAGTCATGTCCATCTCCCTAGCTAGCCTGCTGTTGCTATGCAAAATAACTTCCAATGGCCCTGCTCCCTGTCTCCTGTCCCCCAGCTAGGCTTGTTGGGGGTGGGCTCTCATCCTACACCCTGTTACACATCTGTCCTCATCACTCTGAGTTACTGTGTCATGGGTTCTGACTCTTCTTCAGCTAGACATTCCCAAGATAGGGGTGCCATCAGCATTTTCTGATCTTGAATTTGGCCAGAATAGAACACACCTATGTTCACTGAACATGTTTCTTCTGCTTTTTTTGACATCAAGGAGGTGGCCAGTCATCTTGGACTCCTCTCTTTCCCTCCCTTCCAGCATTAGCAAGCCCCATCAGTTCCTCTTCCAAAATAGGTCCTGGCCCCATTGCCTCTCACCATCCCTACTTCCTTTCTCTTAGACAATTGCCATGATCTCCTAAGGCCTCTCTCTGCCCATTGTCCACACAGCTCTCCTCCATAACACTCCTCTGTGTATAATTCTCCAGCAGCTCCCCGGTTCTCATGGAGTAAAAGCCTGGTTGCAGATGATGGCCTATAATGCCCTCTGTGATCAGGTTCCCTTGGGTAACCACCCTGGCTCCATCACTGCACTCCAGGCATGGTTCTTTCCTTCTTCATTCTTGAACATTATAAGTACATTCCCACCACAGGCCTTTCCACCTGATCTCGCCTTTCCCTGGACTCATTCCCCATAAATGGGTGGAACTCCCTCCCTCACTTCCTTGCCGTCTCTGCTCAAATGACCTCTTTCTAAAATGGCAGCCTTGCACAGAACACTCTGTCCTATCTGACCAACATTTGTTTATCTGATCATCCCTTCCACAGAATGTCCCTTCCTGAGGTTAGAGAGTGTTCCTTCTTGGGCACTTCAGTGTCTCTAGAGACCAGTATAGGCCTGGCACACAGTAGGTGCCCAGTAAACAGGTTGATAGAAACAAGTGGAGAAACTCTGGGGAAGGGGGGCAGTGGACGGTCCAGGAGCTTGGTGCTGTGTGACGCCTGAGTTTTGGTCCTGCTTGTGTGTCACCAGTGACTATTAGTCTTTGTGTCAGAGCACTTCATTGTTTCCCAAAGTTTTGATTCTTTTTTTTTTAAAGTTAGCCTCTTCCTAAGCTTTTATAGAAAAAAAAATCACCAGTCTGGTATGCTAGGTTTTTTTTTTTTTTTTTGGTTCTGACACACACTAAATAAATATGAATATTAATGGAAAAATTATTGCCAACCTCTTCTCAGATCTAGGTGCGGAGGTGGGACTTTGGGCAGCCGGGGTTACCTAGAGTCCCTCATTATTGACACTGCTCTGCTCCTCAGGGCGAAGTCCTTAGGGACATTCCTATCGGGCCAGACCTGCTGGAGCCAGGGTCTGTTGTCAGGGGACAGGTGTGTCAGGGTAGGGCCCCTGCCTGTGCAAGAGATCTGGTCAAAATTTCCACTGTTGCTGCCATGAAACCCTTACTATTCTTTATCTCATTTCACACCACTTGGCCTGGTTCAGCTCCTGGAGGTTTATTTTTATTTTTTAAAGATTTTATTTTATTTTATTTTATTTATTTTATTTTATTTATTGTTGTTCAAGTACAGTTTTCTGCTCCTGGAGTTTTTCGAAATGTTTCCACTTGAGACCTTCACTCAGGGTATTTCCAAGTAACTTTGCTTCCACAGGGACCCCTGACAGCTGAGGCCCTAAGGCACACTTCCATTTTGTGCTCTAAAAGTCCATCTTGCAGCCCTGGCTGGCGTAGCTCAGTAGATTAAGCGCGGGCTGCAAACCAAAGTGTCGCATGTTCGATTCCCAGCAAGGGCACATGCCTGGGTTGCAGGCCACGGCCCCCAGCAACCGCACATTGATGTTTCTCTCTCTCTCTCCCTCCCTCCCTCCCTTCCCTCTCTAAAAATAAGTAAATAAAATTTAAAAAAAAAACAAAACTCCATTTTGCACTGGCCTTGGGAGCAGATGTCACAATAGGAAGTTGGGCATTATGGGTGAGGTTACCTCTCTGTGTCCTCCTGCCTGCAAGACTGCCAGTTCTGTGAGGAGAGGACCTGGGCAGGACTCAGGGCAGGGACTCCACCCCTCTGCTCACAGCCTGCTACCATAGGGACACAGCAGCCTCTGTCTATCACCTTCCCTCCCAACTTGCTTTGGTTATTCTTACTACTAGAACCTGACTTTGGCTTCTGTTGTATCCTCTGCCTTCTTGCAAAACCAGGGAGAGCTGCCTTCCTCAGGAACCACACTAATTGCCTGCAGCCCTGCAGATCTGTTTTTACCTCTCCCTTAGCACTTTTGGCCCCTGGGACTCCTGTGGCTTCTCACCAAAATGGCAGTAGAGCAAAGTGCTAAGAGCATGGACTGGAGAGCCAGGGCTCTGGGTCCAAATCAGAACTGCACAGTTACCAGCTGGGAGGTCCCAAAGAAGTTAAATACCTTCTCTGTGCCTCAGCTCCTCCAGGTTCTCAAACAGTGCATTGGAAGCACCTGGAAGCCTCATAAAAACAGAGCACTGAGCCCTACCCCAGAGTTTTTCATTCCTGCAGAATTTGCCTTCCTAACAAGTGCCCAGGCGATGCTATTGCTGCTGCTGCAGGGACCCCATTTTGAGATCCATTGTGATAGTTGTTAGGAAAGGTAAATGGAGACGAATTAATATGTACTAGGTAGAATCATGAGGCATGAAGCAAGTGCTCAACAACTGTTAGCTGTTAATACCACTTATACCAGAGGGTCTATCTTTGTTTACTCTTTTTGTTTATTTTTTTAAAAGAACTTTATATTTTTCTATCAAAATTTACATTCAATGTTATTTTGTATTAGTTTCAGGTGTACAACACAGTGATTAAACAACCATGTAAGTTACAAAGTGTTCCCATAGTTATTACAATATTTTTTACCATATTCCCTGTGCTGTACTTTATATCCCATGGCTATTTTATAACTATCAATTTATATTTCTTAATTCCTTCGCCATTTTCACCCAGCTCCCCCTGACTCCTCCCCTCTGGCAACCATCAGTTTTTTTTCTATATTTGTGAGTCTGTTTCTGTTTTGTTTGTTCATTTATATTGTTATTTAGATTCCACATATAAGTGAAATCATATGGTATTTGTGTTTCTCTGACTGATTTATTTCATTTAGCATAATACCACCTAGGTCTCTCTATGCTCTTGTTGCAAATGATAAGATTTTGTTCTTTCCATGATGTAAGATAAACAGAGGTAGTCTAGCTTCCTCACCTAGATGTCTGGGCTATGAAGGGAAGCAGTTTCCCACAACCTTGAGAGTGGCCCTGATAAGAAGTTCTCATAGCCTTGAGACTGGGTCCAATAAACTGTTCCCAAAACCTTGAGTGGGCTGGCACGCACAGTATGAAGCTCTGTTGCATAATACCTGTTGGCACCCTACCAGCATTGTTTGTATCCAGTATTTAAGGGGGCAGGAGCTCCCTGCTAGGTGCCACACTGGGGGATGGGTGAGATTCAGTGACATACATAGGGACATACAGCTTGCAGCATGTGTGGATAGCCCATCCCTGAAGAAAGGCATGTCAAATATCCCAATGGCTCTGTGAATATTCTTCCATCTGCCTGAATCCCATGAACTTGTTTGGCCTTGAACGGCCTTGTTTGTGTTGAGTGGTATACAACACACATGGTATGTATGTACCACGACTTTTTTTATCCACTGCTCTATTGATGAGCACTTGGCTTGCTTCCAAAAAAAATGCTACAGTGAACTTAGGGGTACATATATCCTTTTATATTAGTGTTTTGGGTTTCTTTGAATATATACCCAGAAGTAGAATCACTGGGTTATACATAAGGCAGTTCCATTTATAATTTTTTGAGGATACTCCATACTGTTTTCCACAGTGGCTGCACTAATTTGCATTCCCACCAACAGTGTATGAGGGATCCCTTTTCTCTGCATCCTCACCAGCACTTGTTTGTGGATTTGCTGATGACAGCCATTCTGACAGATGTAAGGTGATTGTCTCACTGTGGTTTTAATTTGTATTTTTTTGACAATTGGTGACATTGAGCATCTTTTCATATATTTATTGGCTGCTTGTATGTCCTGTTTGGACAAGTGCCTTTTTGGTCCTCTGCCCCTTTTTAAAATGGATTGTTTGTTTTTTTGTGTGTTGAGTTGTGTGAGTTCTTTATAACTTTTGGGTATTTACCCCTTATCCAATGTATCACTGCTGAATAAGTTCTCACATTCAATAGGTTGTCTATTCATTTTATTGATGGTTTCTTTGCTATGCAAAAACTTTTTAGTTTGATGTAGTTCCATTTGTTTATTTTTCTATTTTCTTTTCCTTGCCAAAGGAGATACGTTAGAAAAAATACTGCTAAGAAAAATGTCAGAGATTTTACTGCCTATATTTCGTTCTAGGAATTTTATGGTTTCAAGTCTTACATTTAGGTCTTTAATACATTTGAGTTTACTCTTGTATATGGTGTAAGAAGGTGACCCAGTTTGATTTTTTTGCATGTATGTGTCCAATTTTCCCAACATTTATTGAATAGACTGTCTTTACTCGATTTTATGTTCTTGCCTCCTTTGTCAAATATTAATTGACCATATAGGTATAGGTGTTGGGGACTGTCCTGCCTGGTCTCAGGAAGCTGTAACCCCCTGTGACTTAGGCTGAGCAAGAGACCTCCGGACCGGGAGGCACTGAGGAGACAAAACTTATTTCCCTGTCATTAACGCTGCCTATTCTGTGCCTGACCTCCTAAGCTTGATCAGTTAGCCAACGACAGGTAAGATTTCCCATGGAGGGAATAGCTTAAGATAGGCATGATCATGAGGAGTCCTCTGGGAAGAGACTTGGGGCTGTGGAAATGAAGGGGTGATGGACATCAACCCCTGCCCCCTTGGCTTTGTCAAAGCCTGAGTCCTTGTTCTTAGAAGTGAGAAATCCAAGTCTCCTGGCTGCCTTTTCTCCTCTGTTGACTCAGGCCTGCAGAAATAGTAGCAGCAGTGCAGCCCAGACCAGAAATGGTGGAACCCCGGGGTAATCAGGCCTGGGACATAGAATATGCAAGATCCTGTGAGATCTGTTTGCTGGAGGATGTTATTAAATTAGAATATGAAGGCACAAGCAGGAAACGAAACTAGCCCTTTGAGCCATATGTTAAAACTCCAAGCTCTGCCCAGAATCACAGCGGGGATTCTGTCTACACCTTTGTAAGTTACCCACTTCTTCTGATCTTTTCTGCCAGACTGTGAATCCACAAACTAAGTCTGTATTCTCAATAAAAATCTGCTTGGGAATGGAAATGGGGTGCTCCCCACTAGAGAGAGTGGCCATTCCATTCCTACTTCCCCACAGGACCTGGTTGTCTCTGTGTATGTTTTTTTTTCGTGTGTCAATGAGCATCCACAGCGTTCTGTGCTTACTGCAGGCCGGTCAGCTCTCGTCATGTAGGTTTATTTCTGAGTCTCTATTTTGTTCCAATGATCTATACATCTGTTTTTATGCAAATACCATGTTGTTTTTATTACTATACCCTTTTACTATAGTTTGATATCAGGTGGTGTGATACCTCCAACTTTGTTTTCCTGTCTCAAGATTGTTATTGCTATTTGGGATCTTTTGTGGCTTCATATAAATTTTTGGATTGTTTGTCCCAGTTCTGTGAAATATACCATTGGTATTTTGATAAAAATTACATTGAATCTATATATAGATTGCTTTCAGTAGTACCATGAACAGGGTACTACTTCTAGGAGCACATAACTACTATAGGGAAGCATATAACTATATGCTTCCATTTAGTTATATCTTCTTAAATTTTTTCTTCAGTGTCTTATACTTTTCTGAGTACAGGTCTTACCTTCATGGCTAAATGTATTTCTAAGTATTCTCTGATACAGTTGTATATAGGATTATTTTCTTAGTTTTCCTTTCTGATAATTCATTATTGATATATAAAAATGCAATTGATTTCTGGGTATTTATTTTGTATCCTGCTACTTTACTGAATTCCTTTATCAGTTCTAGTAGTTTTGGGTAGAATCTTTAGGGTTCTCTATGTACATTATCATGCCATCTGCAAATATAATGACAGTTTTACTTCCTTTCCAATTTGGATGCCTTTTATTTCTACTTCTTGTCTGGTTGCTGTGGTTAGGACTTCCAATACTATGTTGACATAGTACTATGTGGACATCCCTGTATTGTTCCTGATCTTAAGAGAAACGCTTTTAGTTTTTCCCCATTGATTATGATGTTAGCTGTGGGTTTGTCATATATGGCCTTTATTATGTTGATGTATGACTCCTCTGTTTCCACTATTGCTGAGAGTTTTTATCATAAATGCGTGCTGGATTTTGTCAAATGCTTTTTCTGTGTCTATTGATATGATCTTGTGGTTTTTATCCTTCATTGTGTTTATGTGGTATGTCACATAATTGATTTGTGAATATTACACCAACCTTGCATCTCAGCAATAAATCCCACTTGATCATGGTCTATGATCTTTTTAATGTATTGCTGAATTCATTTTTCTAATGTTTTGTTCAGGATTTTTGCATCTGTGTTTACTAGAAATGCCTATAATTTACTTTCTTCATAGTGTCTTTATATGATTTTGGAATTAGGATAAGATTGACCTTGTAAAATGAGCTTGGAAGCCTTTCCTCCTCTTGATTTTTTGGAATAGTTTAAGAAGGGTAGGTGTTATCCTTCTTTGAATGTTTAGTAAAATTTAGCTGTGAAGCCATCCACTCCAGGATTTTTGCTTGTTGGGAGTTTTTTGATTACTGCTTTGATATCATTAGTTGTGTTTGGTTTGTTCAGATTTTCTGTTTCTTCTTGATTCAGTTTTGGAAAATTGTGTTTCCAAGAATTTACCCATTTCCTCCATATTCTTCAATTTGTTGTCATATAGTTGTTCATAATATTTTTACACTACTTTTAATATTTTAATATTCATAATATTTTCTTAAAATACTTTGTGGCATTAGTTGTTATTTCTCCTTTTTATCTGATTTTATTTATTTGGCTCCTTTCTCTTTTTTTCTTGATGAGTCTGCTTAAAGGTTTATCAATCTTATTTATGTTTTCAAAGGACCAGCTCTTGGTTTCATTGATCTTTTGTATTGTTTTTGCTAGACAATTTTATTTATTTCCACTCTAGTTTTTATTATTATTTTATTATTATTTTACTTATTTCCACTCTAATCTTTATTATTTTCTTCCTTCTGTTCACTTTGAGCTTTGCTTGTTATTTTTTTCTAGTTCCTTTAGGTATAAATTTAGATTTTATTTTAGTTTTGCTTATTTCTTGAGTTAAGCCTATGATGTTATGAATTTAGACTGCTCTTAAGACTGCTTTTGCTCTATCCCATAGATTTGGGTTTATTGTGTTTTCATATTCATTTGTCTCAAGGTATCTTTTGACTGATTCCTTGATCTTATTGTTAGTCCATTCATTGTTTAGTAACATGTTATTTAGCCTTCATGTGTTCATGTTTTTAGTCTCTTTTTCTTGTAATTGATTTCTAGTTTCATACCTTTGTGGTTGAAGAAGATGCTTGATATGATTTTAATCTTCAATTTACTGAGACTTGTTTTGTGCCTGCACATGTGGCCTACCCTAGAAAATATTTTCATGCACACTTAAAAATAATGTATATTCTGTTGCTTTAGGAAGAAATGCTCTGAAAATATCAATTAAATTTATCTAGTCTGATGTGTCACTTAAGGCTGTTGTTTCCTAGTTGATTTTTCTGTCCAGATTTATCCATTGATGTCAATGAAGTGTTAAAATCCCTTACTATGATTGCATCATTGTCAGTCTCTCCCTTTATATCCATCAAGATTGATCCATCTTGAGTTTATTTTTATGTATGGTATAAGCTGGTGCTCAAGTTTCATTTTTTCACATGTAGCTGTCCAAATCTCTCAACACCATTTGTTGAAGAGGCTAGTTTCACTCCATTTTATGCTTCTTCACCCTTTGTCAAATATTAATTGACCATAGAGACTTGAGTTTATTTCTGGGTTCTCTATTCTGTTCCATTGGTCTACATGTCTATTCTTATGCCAGCACAAGAATGTTCTGATTACAGTGGTCTTGTAATACAGTTTGATATCAAGTATTGTGATCTCTCCTACTTTGTTCTTCTTTCTCAAAATTGCTGCAGCCATGGAATGGATCAAAAACTATAGTGTGTTTACATGATGGAATACTATGCAGCAGAAAGAAAGAAGGAGCTTCTACCCTTTGCAACAGCTTGGATGGATATGGACAGCATTATGCTAAGTGAAATAAGCCAGGTGGTGAAAGACAAATACCATATGATCTCACCTACAAGTGGAACCTAATCAACAAAACAAACAAGCAAGCAAAATATAACGAAAGGCACTAAAATTAAAAACAAACTGATAGTAACCAGAGGGGAGGTGGGATGGGATAATGGGGGGTAGCGGGGAGAGTTGTCAGGAACACATACAACGGACACATGGACAAAGCCAAAACAGGGTAGGATCAAGAATGGAAAGTGGGGATGGCTAGGGTGGGAGTGGTGGGGAGGAAATGGAGACAAACGTACTTGAACAACAATTAAAAAAGTGAAAAAAATAAATAAAATAAAAATCTATTTTATTGGCAAAAAGATTTACTTTATATATTTAAGTGTTCTCATGTTGGGTGCATAAATGTTTGTAAGGGTTCTGTCCTCTTGCTGGATTGATTCCTTAATTGTTATGTAATGTCCTTCTTTACCTCTTACTTTAGCCTTTGTTTTAAAGTCTATTTTGTCTGATAAAAGTATAAATGCGCTGGCTTATTTTCTGCTCTCATTTGCATGAGATATCTTTTTCCATCCCTTTACTTTCAGTCTGTGTGTATTTTTTGTTTTGAAGTGGGTTTCTTGTAGACAGCATATGTTAAAGGTCTTAGTTCCTTATCCATTCAGTTACCCTATGTCTTTTGGTTGGAGCATGTAATACATTTACACTTAAGGTGATTATTGATAGTTATGTATTTATTGACATTTTATTCTTTATTACTGTGTCCCTTTTTTTTTCTTCTTCTTCGTAAAGAAGTGACTTTAACATTTCTTGTAATACTGGTTTGGTGGTAATGAACTCTTTTATGTTCTTTTTGTTTTGGGAGCTGTTTATTTCATCTTTAATTTTAAATGATATCCTTGCTTGGTAGAGTAGTCTTGGCTATAGGATCTTGCTTTTAATCATTCTGAATATTTTTGTGCCAATCCTTTCTTGCCTGGAATGGTTCTGTTGAGAAATCAGCTGATAGTCTTATGGGAGCTCCCTTGTAGGTAACTGTCTTTCTCATGCAGCTTTTAAGATTCTCCCTTTGTCTTTAACCTTTGCCATTTTAATTATGATATGTCTTGGTGTGGACCTCTTTAAGTTCATCTTTTTTCGGACTCTGCATTTCCTAGACTTGTGTGATTCTTCCCTTTACCAGGTTAAGAAAGTATTTAGTCATTATTTCTTCAAATAGGTTTTCGGTCCTTTGCTGTCTCTCTTCTTCTCCTTCTGGACACCTATGATGTGAATGTTGTTACACTTGATATTCTCCCATAGGACCCCTAAAATATTCTCATTTAAAGTTTTTCTGCTTTGAGTGGGTGTTTTCTGTTATCTTGTCTTCTAAATCACTGATTTGATTTTCTGGTTCATCTTATTTGCCATTGATTCCTTCTAGTGTATTCTTCATTTCAGATATTATGTTCTTCATTTCTGACTGGTTCTTTTTTATGGTTTCTATGTCCTCTTTTATGCTTACTATCTCTTTAAGTTCTCACTGAGTTTATCCATTCTTCCCTTAAGTTACTTGAGCACTCTTATAACTATTGTTTTGAAACATGTACCTGGTATATTGTTTGCTTCCATTTCATTTAGTTCTTTCCTGGGGAATCCCCTGTTCTTTCATTTGGGGCATATTTCTTTGTCTCTCCATTTTGTCTGCCTTTCTTTAATTGTTTCTGTGTATCAGGTAGATCTGCTATAGATTCTAGTCTTGGCATGGTGGTTTTATGTAGTAGGTGTCTTCTGGGCTTGGTGGTGGAGTCTCCCTGATCACCTGCTCTAGGTGCTCTAGGAATGTTCTCCTGTTGTGGTCGAGCCTTGATTTCTGTTGACTCATCATGGGTGAAGTTGACCCTCAGCCTGGCTATGAGGATTGACCCCAACCATACTGTATAAGCTACTGTGGAGGGACTGACCCCATGCAGCATAAAGGTGCCTGTATGTGCACAGGCACCTTCACCCCCGAAGGGTGTGGTGCCTGTCAAGATCTATCTCCCTTTGGATGTGCTGATTGTGAAGCTAATTGGGTTATGTTCTGATGTGATCTGAAGCCCACTAGGTGTGTTGTTTCTGGGGCTCCTTGGGGGGGATTCTGGTGCAGGTGAATGTCAGTTGCTTCCTGTGACTGACCCTGGGCTACCTGTTTAGAGGTACAAACAATCCACAGTTTGTGGCTGCTCCTGCTTGATCTGGGTGCACATGGAGGGTGTGTGCAAGCTGCATACTAAGACCAGCTCCCATTAGCATCAAGCTTGTCAGCAAAGGACCCAAGATATCAGAGGTCCAAGATCTGCCTCTGCCTGCTAGCTGCTTGTTAAGCTCAGTCACTGAAAGAGCCTCTGGCAACACATGAGTTGCATGAAGTAGGTTCTCAGTGAGTCACCAGGTAGGGTCTAGTGGTGTTCACAAGGGAGCTCACCAGGTTCATACAGATTCAAACTCAGCACTAAATCAGGGTCTGAGGCCACTCAGCAAAAGTCTCAGGATACACCAAGGCCAACCACCACCTGCCAGGGGCCTGTGGACCTTTGTGGTTAGGTAGGGTCTAGGGAGTCATCAGAATGAGATCAGCAGAGTTCATCAAGCCCCAAAAACCCAAGATTTAGCCATGTGAAAGAAAGTCTCTGCACAGGGAAGTGGTACCATTTAGGTGTATGTGGGGAAAATGGACCCCATCCTAGAGCCACACAATTCAGTCTTCTCCATGAATCTATTCATTCCTTCTTGAGAGCCTTCCAAGACTGTCTTAACCATGGGCCCAGGCTGGCCAGAATCAGCTGACAATTTTGCAAAGTTCAAATTGGACAAGGAAGGGCCACCATTAAGTTGGGAGAGAAGGCATCTTTATAACCATGAGGCTAATAAAACTCCTGTGAGGGCATGGCACTATTCTGGTGCACAGGGTCTGGCCCTCCCTAAATTCCTGACAGGTATTACAGAAAAAGAAGAACTGGGTCCAGAGCCTGGCCACACCATTTCCTAACTCTGAGACCCTGCAAAAATCACCTAGCTTCTCTTAGCCCCAGTGTTATCATCTTCAAAGGGTTGCCCTGGTGGGTCTCTTCCCAGGATAGCCTGAGTCTCCTGAAGGGGTTCAACATACAGCTAGTACCTAAGTAATGTTGTTTGAACCAAAATGGAGTAAAGTTTGAAGACAAAAGTTGCAAAATACAGCATGAATGTGAGGGATAGTAGGCAAACCAACACAGGTTCATGAAACATTGAGACCTGGGATCTCACTGACCTACAGGGCATAGGAAGACATGTCAGTGCATGAGTGAAGCCAGCCAGATGTGGGACAACACAGGGAATGGTGGGGACTGTGGCACTTAGGGGCAAATAGGGAGCCTGTGCCACTTCAGAAGCGGCAGCTATCTTCTCTTTCAGTGAGTCACAGCTGTGGCCAAGTGTGAGCTGAATATTGTCAGTCACTCTGTGATGAAAGGAGGAATGACTGTTGTTATGTGAAATCAACCACAAGTCAAATAAGACATTCTGTGGGCCAGATCCTGCCCACAGCTCAGAGTAGGAACAACTTATTGGCAGTTGGCCTGGGCTCAGGGCTGGAATCCCTGGGCCTTGCCTCTGAACAGGTCCCAACAGAAGGCAAGGAGGGAGATGAAAGGCTTCCCCAAGGACAGGTCAGAAATCATCAGGATCTACACAGGTATTTGGCTTTGGGGCATTTATTTCATGTCCCTTCAGTACAGACCCTGGGGCCAGGTGTGGGGGAGAAGACCAGGTAGGAGATAGCAATAAATAACACAAACAGACGAAACTCCCCTCCAGACAGATGAGGTTAAAGGAGGTTAGAGGGGAGCCACACTGTGAAGGTGAGGTGCTGGCAGGGTGTGGGGTAGCTGGGAAGGAGGGGGAGGCCAGGCCCCCAGCACCTCACTGTCACCTGCCCCATCCTTTTCCTGCCCCAGCGCTCACTACTTTTGGAAGGAAGGGAGCCTGCAACCAGTGGGGGCCAGTGAGGGTCCTGAAGGGGTGGTTGCCAACAGGCTGCCCCCAGCTCCCTCACTTGACACGGATTTCAGCATACTCGGCCAACTCCTCTGTCAGGGTATAGCTGTCCTTCGTTGGTCGTTTTCCCAGGTCTGAGTGAGGAAAGCTCAGGTCCAGCTCTGGGCGCTCCCCACGAAGGCCCAGAAGCCTCCTCTCCAATCCCAGGCGCCTCTCACTCTTCTAATGAAGAGAAACAATCCATTAGAAGAGTCCTGTTCTGCCTTTTCCATATAGAAGGCTGGAGTTGCTTTCACCATCACAACCCTGGAGTTATGTCTCAAAGCCCTGTGTGAACATTTTTTCTCAAGTACCCCCAGCTCAGCCAGCCCCATAGTCCCCACCCAGGTCCCACTCTGGGGCCTTTGCCCACACTGACCCTCCTTCGCAACAGCCTCCTCATTGCTGACCCTGATAACAGCCTACGAATTCAGCAAGTTCAGGAAGGCTTCTTCAAAATGGGAATTTGGGGGGCACACAATTCAATCCATTAACACCTTCCCAGAGCAAAACCACCTGGTTGGATCCCACCTTTCCAAATGTTTGTACACGCTTGGCTCCATAAGTCCTTACCCTACGTTTGGGTCTGGTGTGGTCCCCCCTTAATCTTGACAATCCTGAAAGTGTGACTTTGGTTTCCCTTTCATGCTTTCCACCCCCCATAAACAAACACATGTGAGCCTTTGGACAGACACATAGAACAGTGGCCACAGACAGACAGAAGGGAGCAGCAATGGGACAGGAGTACTGGGCAGGGCAGACTTAACAGGAGACCATCCTGGACTCCTGGCAGTGACATACACACATGGATGACAGCCCCAAGGCCCAGAGGCAGGCACACTGAGGTCCCCCAAACCTACCTCCTGGGCTGCTCATTCCAGGGTAGAGACCTCTCTGGACTATTGGAGAAGGAAATGCGGTCATAGACCCAGATGAGGGCTTCTCTTGGGCCTGAGCCCCATAGCCCCCTTCACAGTCTCAGCCTAAGCATTCCTCCTAGCCCCTGTCCAAGCCAGCCCTCCGCCCTTCCTCTTTTTCCTTCCTAAGGAGCCTGGCCTCCTCTCTGGCACTTGGCCTCCCAGGCCCCCAGTGTCCTCTGACATCCAGGTTCTCCAACTAGCCTGGAGCCACAGGCCTCTAGCCCTTACCTCATACTTCTCCGGTGCCCCAGAGATGCGGGAGTCACTGCTGAACAGGACTGGGGGGTTGTTCCCTGCTGAGAAGCTGGGGCTCTCTGTCACGTTCTTTCTGCAGGGCAGGACATGGCAGCCCAAGTGGGACTCCAAAGCTTCCCATTCCCCTCTATTTCTGTACCCCCATCTACCTTAGGAGTTTGGTCCAAGGGACCCCAGAGTTGTTCCCACCCATCTCTCTAGGACAAGGCAGATGGCTCTTCAAATGACCTCCTCCTGTCCACCACTGCCCATCCCTCCCCTGCTTTGTGGCTGAGGATGAGCCACCTAGCTCCTGGTCTCTGATGCTTTTCAAGACCCCAGCCTAGCTTCTCTGGGTTCTCTTCATATGCTCTGGGTCTGTCTGTCCCTCTTGCTGCCAAGATGTGGAGCAGGGAGATTAATTCATTTTTCAGAGAGCCACAAGGAAGAATAATAATAGCACAGTTGTGGCAGGTGGGTGTGATTTGGGGCCAGGGATGGTTTTTGTTGCCACACATGTGTGTAGTCATTGGCACTTGCTGTAGCTGCAAGCCAGGGGAAGCTGGCTTTTCCCATCATACCTCTTGGAGGGCAGGAGATCATAGCAGAGAAGGTGGGGAAACAGGAAATGGTTGGTGGAAAGTGCTTGGCTCAGACACTGGCACATGCATAGGGCCCCTTTCTCCTCCATCCAGCTGAACATTCATTCTCAGCAGAATACACCCTCCCCCACCGACACAGGGCTGCCCTCCCTTGCCCATCCCTTGGCCCCTCTCCCCACTCCCAGGTCAGCCCTGATGGGGCACTCACTTTCTGCGTGTCTGGGTAATGTAGCAGACGATGGCAATTAGGATGGCAAAGGCAACAACAGCTCCCACAGGCCCAATCTTGGCCCACATCAGACGGTCTGAGAATACAGAAAACCCAGGTGCCCTCAGGGTTGCTGATGGGAGTGAAGACACCTGGGTTCCTAGGAGATGGGTGGGGACATTAGTGATAGTGAAAAATAGCTGGCACATCCTTGCACTGACTGACTAGTCTGGAGGGTCTGGGGAGGGTCTAGTGTAGGTAAACTTGTGGCAGCCTCTCCTTACCGACCAGAAGGGCCTCTTTACCACTTGATCAACCTGCATAACCTGACCCATGCTCAGTGGCCGATGATCAGCCTTTGGGGAGAGGAGTCTGGATCCAAAAGGAGCCCCTCTGTTCCTGTGGCTCCCAGCCCCAGGCCACACCACTCACGGGCTCCCTGGAAGGGCAGCTCCAGGCTCTTGGTTCCATAGAGGTTTCGGGAGGTACAGATGACCCGTGGTGGGGCCTGGGCCTGTCCCCGAAGCGTGAGAATGCTGGTGAGCAGAAGGCCACTGCGCTCAGAGTACACGAATTCCCGCTCTGTCTCGTTCACCGTCACGTTGCGTGAGGGCAGCTCAAAGGCCACAGAAGGTTCCGGGTTGGATTTCACCACACACAGGCATTGCACTGTGTCTCGGGCTGCTGCACAGTGAGACTCCAGAAGGATCACAGGGGCAACTGTGGGACAAAATCAAGATTTGAGTGGGCTGTGGACAACTAGAAGCCAGGACTCATTGGCTGAGGGCCAAGAGCAGGGTGGTAAGCTGTCAGAGAAATGATCTGCATTTTCTCTTTTGCACTATCCCTGTGTACCCTTTCTAACCTAGTTCACCTTGTAAAATGTAAATCACATCATGACACTCTCTGCTCAAACCTGTCCTCTAATTGCTCTGTATCACAGAATAAAATCCAGTTTCAATTTTTTAAAGATTTTATTTATTTATTTTTAGAGAGAAGGGAAGGGAGGGGGAAAGAGAGAGAAACATCTATGTACAAGAGATACATCAATTGGTTGCCCCTTGCACGCCCCCAACTGGGGAACTGGTCTGCAAGCCAGGCATGTGCCCTGACTGGAAATCGAACAAGCAGACTTTGGGTTTGTAGGCTGGCACTCAGTCCACTGAACCACACCAGCAAAGGCTAAAATCCAACTTCATTATCTTTATCCACAAGGCCCTGTGGGAACGAGCCACTCTCTGATCTCCTTTTCTTGCCCTGAAAGGGTATTCCTTTCCAATCACACTGGCCTCCCTGCTGTTTCTCACGTTTATGGAGTTTTTTCCCACCCAGTTATTTGTATTTCTCTCTCAGCCTGGAGGACTCCCTGAAGGTACCTTCCCTTCTCACTCCCTCACTCCATGAAGGTTCTACCCAGATACTCCAACACTCTCTTGCTTCACTAACTTGACTCCCTGTTCCACTAGGTTTTCTCTCCAGCACTCATTTCTACCTGTGTTATATATTGGTATGGCTTGTCTCTCTTTTACATGAAGACAGGCTCTCTTTCTGTCTCCACTCTGTTGCCCACACTTAAAATATGCCTTTCAAGTAGCAGAGCTCTACAAAGACTTGTGGGGTGGGCTATTGAATTCTGCTGGCGCCCCCTTCAGGTCATCCTGCAGATGGCCCTGCTGACTCCCTAGAGATGGTCATGCATTCTGACCCTCACGCCCTCACAGTATTCCCCAGTGCCACTAGCACTAAGCACCACCCTCCACCCAAGACCATTCGGTTCAGCTTTCCTTTGCTGCCATTTATATTTTTTAAATGGTACAGGTATGATCATTTTCTTTACTTTTCCAAAATATGAAATTACAATAGAACTTTGAATGTTGTTTTCAAAACTATATTCTTGCCCTGGCCAGTGTGACTCAGTGAATTGAGTACCAGCCTGTGAAACAAAAAGTCACTGGTTTGATTCCCAGTCAGCGCACATGCTCGGGTTGTGGGCCAGGTCCCCAGTAGGGGGCATGTAAGAGGTAGCCAATCAATGTTTCTCTCCCTCTTTCTCTGTCCCTTCCCCTCTCTCTAAAACTAAATAAATAAAATCTTAAAAAAAAAAACCTATATTTTCTTTCTTTCCTGGAGAGGCCAGCACTCCCCTCTGCTCACTCTAGCCTGAATCCTGGTTCTCAGTTCTAACGAAAACCCACTTACACACAGGCAAAAGACCCTTGGCTCACCAACCCCACTTATTCTCAATTTCAAACAAAAACGAATATGCAAGTGAGAGTGATGGGCCAAGAGTCACATGATCAGATGTATTCGCAAGAGAGATGATTCTAATTGGAACCTCAATGCATACATGTATCTAAGTCTAATAAATTAAAAGATATATACCCCAATTCTGTTTAGGCATTGCACCATGCTTGCACCAAGCATGCACCATGCTTGCTGTAGTGTTACTGAATTAACACAATGCAGAGCAAATCAATAACAACAAACCTGAACTCACAGCAATGAAAATTTTAAAAAACCCTTTTATTCAAGATTGCACTGCTGATGATCCTGTGACAGTGTCTGCCCTAGATACTGCTGGAACACTGGCATTCTGCCTGCACATGCTTAGCCTCTTCGAAGCTTCGAAAGCAACCTGTGAGACCTATGAAGCCCTAACTGACACTAGATGTGTCACCCCAAGTGACCTTCATTTCTCCTTAGTTAAGGATTAATGATAATACACACCTGCTTCACAGGGCCATCAGAACGGCTTAGCAAAATAACATCTGTAGAGGATGTAATCATGACCCAGAGGAGGTCCTTAATGCCCATTTGCTGCCACCACTTTTATTATGCGGGGGAGAGGGGGTCGGGTCTGTGGTGACAATGTACATGAGATGGTTTATGTGTATGTTCAGTGGCTGCCATCAGGTTCTCAGAGGGTTCTGAGTCTTAAACTTAAGGACCACTGGCTTGAGGTATGACAGGGAAAAGGGTAGAGCAGAAGAGGGAAGCAGGGCCCAGAAGGGTGCATATGGAGAAGACAGAGTATGGCACAACCCACATGCAGTGATCACACTGGATGCTGTGAGTGACCAAAGACCGGAAGGAATGTGGCCAAAGATTGAAAGGTTACCGAAGGAGTAGACAACCATGGCATTGCCCTGGAAGATAGCACTCCAGGAATAATCTATAGCTACTATGTACTGGTTATCACCATACATGCAAATATTGAATATGGACTGTGCTCAGTATCTTCTGGCAAACTTGTGTGGTAGGGACCATTGTAAGTGGAGTAATTGAGACTGGGAGTAGTGAAGTTTGGAGACTAGTGCCAGAGGTCAGGTCAGAGCTGAGGAGGAAATAGGAGCAATGGAAATATGGAGGTGACATTCCAGAGGGAGTTGCTGGAGGAGGGGGACTCAAACCTGTGACTTGGGAGCTACAACCCAGAATGGTGGCCAGGGGCGGGGGTGGGGTGGTGTTATCCATAGAGAAGAGGTCAGGAGAGGCACCAGCTGGCAATGGAATAATGAGTTTTATTTCCATAATAGTTAGCTTTTCATATTGCATCATCTCATCTCTCTGGCTATACTCTTAATCAGCTTGGCATCCCTTTGGTCCTGTCCTCCACCTCTCACTGAGCACACAGCCCTTTGTGCATATAACTGCTTGACCTCTGACTATATTTTGATGTAATAATGCAGGAAGAAGTCAATTTGGGGCAGTACAGAAGAGTGGGACCAGACTGCCTGGATGTTAATCTTAACTTCTGCTGTTTTCTAGCTGTGTGACCTTAGTCAAGTAGCATAACCTCTCAGGACCTCAACTTCCTTCTCTGGAAACTAAGGACAACGATAGAACCTCCCACGTATGGATGGTCATGAGGATGAAATAAGTGGGTCCTTATACAGAGTTTCCAACAGTGCCTGGTACAAGCAATGTTCCACAGGGGTTAGATGTCATGGTTATTATTTTAGTTAATGTAAAGGGACAGTGGCCATATCACACCAGCTCAAGATGGCTCAGGTAACCCCAGGCCTGGCTGTCCTGTTTACAAGGATCCAGAATCTCCCTGGTTAAAAGCACACTCTGGGATGTGGAGACACTGTTCTCAGATAGAACTTGTATTTTCTTGCTGTGGATTCTGCTTTCCTGCCTTCCCCATCCTTGTCTGCTGGTGCAAAGCTAACCCTCGTTTGGGATATGTGGGTACATCCAGTTACCCAAATGTCCCCCATTGAAACATCTACCTCAGGCTGGAGGGGAGACACAAGTGCTGCCAACTCTCGGCAGGAGAAGGGGAAAGAAAGGGAAGTACTTACACTCTACAGATAGGTTGAAGGCAGTGGCTCTCTGGCCATACTGGTTCTCAGCTACACACCAGTACTCTCCATCATCCTCAGGTGTGACAGCAGGCAGCTCCAACTGCAGCTCACTCTCGTAGATGACTGTGGCCAGGATCTGCTTCTCTTTGAAGATGGTGAGAATAGGATCTGGGTTGCTTTGTGTGGAGCACAAGATGGAGACTGTCTCTCCCTCCACAGCCACCACTGTCCCATTCACTGTTGGCTTCCAGGGTGCATCTGGGGGCAGAACAAGGGACGGATAATCAGAAGCCAGAAAGTACCTCTTCTGCCAGCCAACTCCCATCCCCTAAATGTGGCCCCAGACACCCCAACCCAAGCACACCAGCTCAGGATGACTCAGGTAACCCCAGTCCTGGCTGTCCTGTTTACAAGAGCAGGGACTCTGCAGCCAGAATGCTTGTGTTTGAAACTGGGCCCTGCCCTTTCCAGCTGTGTGTGGGCCCAGGTCTTAACTTCTCTGGGCCTCATTTTTTATGTAGGAAATGGGCTTAATAATGGTCCCAACTTGCTCTGGCCAGGTGGCTCAGTGGGTTGGAGCATCATCCCATACAACAGAAGGTTGCAACTTTGATCCCTCGTTGGGGCACATATGGGAGGCAACCAATCGATGTTTCTCTCACACTGAAGTTTCCCTTTTTCTCTCCCCCCCTTCCTCTCTCTCTAAAATCAATAAATGTTTCCTTGGGTGAGGATTTAAAAATGATAATAATAGTCCCAACTTCATAGGGGTCACTGTCACTAAGTGACAGGCACTGTTGCAGCCTGAATGAGGTAGACAAAGATCCCTGCCAATGTGAGTGGATGTTGTGTAAGTAAATAAAATATATCATTGGCAAACTGGGCATAAGTGCTTTGGAGAAAAATGAAGGGAGGGATGGGAAATCAGGGTAGTTACAGTTTTAGCTAGGATAGTGAAGAAAGGTTTCAGTGAGAGTAGCAAGAGGTAGAAGGAGCCAACCTCTGGGATGCCTAGGGGAAGAACATTTGTGTAAAGCAGTCAGAAAGTGCTGAGCAAATGTGGGCTGTAGCTGTCATTATTATTATCCCCAGCCCTGGCATTTTGCCCCAATAAGCATTTGTGAATGAATAAATGAATGAATGACCTCTTCTGGGCTCCCAACTAAGAATCCTGTCTGACTAGCCCTCTCCTCCAGGCCCCCATAACATACTGGTGTGCACAAGGGACTGGGTGAGGCCTGGGGTTCCTCCAACCCTCCCATTAAAACTGCATTGGGGCTCATTTTAAAATGCAGATTCCAGGGCCAGGCCCAGATCTACTACTAGGTCAGGCAGGGCTGCCCCAGGAAACTGAACATAACCATTTTTCTCAGGTGACAGACTTCATCTGTCTTCTACTCCTGTTCTGGGGATGAAAGTGGTGCAGAGTAGGTGTTCATTAGATATTTGTGCAAAGAATGAAGAAATGCCTTGACCCACAGCCCTTTTCTCCATCTTCACCTCCACCACCATTCTGTTCCTGACCCCGCCCTGGGCCAGCCCCGCCCCACCCCGACCTGCCTGGCCCTGAGTGAGGCCCCTTCCCCCCTTAATCTGTGCTCAGCAGCACCAGTGCCAGGCGAGTGTGCGCACAGGGCGGCCACTCACACATGACGCTGAGCCCCACGGTGCGGTTGTCCTGGCCGTAGGCGTTCTCTGCTAGGCAGGCGTAGATGCCATCCTCCCCAGGGGTCACCTCTTCTAGCTCCAGGAACAGGCTCTCGGCCACTGCCTCCTGGAGCACCGTGCCATCCCGCATCCAGGTCAGCAGCGGCAGCGGATTGCTGTCAGCCCCACAGAGCAGGCTGACGTGGGAGCCCTCGATGGCCTCCACCGAGGAGTTCATCTCCACAATCACGGGCGGGTCTGAGGCCCGCGACACAGCGGGGTCAGCCAGCATGTGCCACATGCCCTCCCGAGCCCCGCACCTCCCCGTCCCCCCCCCCCCCCCCCCCCCCCCCCCCCGCCACCAGGCCCGCACCCAAGCTCACACTTGACGTCCAGACTGGCGTAGCCCTCGAACTGCAAGGTGGTGTTGGGGAAGGAGGCCTGGCAGCCCAGCCGGTGGCCGTTGGCCTCTCTAGTGGGCACGAAGTGCAGCAGGGACACCTGCACCCAGGTGCCCTCATCCTCGCGCAGCCGACCCAGAACTGTGGGCTCCCCCAGCCCATCGTGGCCCAGCCAGCTCAGCTCTGGGCGCAGCTCCGGGCAGTTGTCAGGCACCATGCAGCTGACCTCCACTTCCGTGCCTGCCACCACCTCTGGGGGGACCACGATGTTGGGGGTGTCTACGTGAGGTGGGGAGAAGGAGGATTGAGGAAGCAGACACCCCCACTTTGCCCAAGTCCAATCCTGGTACCTGGTCCCCTCCCCTTGGAAACAGAAATCCCTAAAACCTTCACCCAGAAGCCCTGCACAGATCCAACCACAGATAATGGACAGTAATGAACATGTATGGGTCTGAGCACTTTACAAGTGCTGAGCTTGCCAGGCCTTCCAGCCATGCTGGCAGGACACTAAGGCCACAGCTGGTAAAGCTGAGCTTCAGACCCTGTCGTCACTGTGTCTTCATTGTCTGTGTGTCTCACACTACAGCATAGTCCTTGTGAGCCCTGCCTCCTCCCCATGTTTGTTTTGGTTTACTTCCAACAGTGTCAGGGGCAGGCACGTGTGCACATGTGTGTGTGGGGAGGAGTCTCTTTCTGCATCAGGATCAGGGTTGCAATCTGGCTCCTCGTAGACTGGATGCTGATGGGCAGCCTAAATCTAAGACCTCCAGGTAGTAAGCTTCTCAGAAACTAGGCAGTAGAAATGCCCGAAATCGAGCACTTAGCCCTACTCTGATTGTCAAATTTGGCCCAGACCTGCATTTTATTTGGCCTAAATTTAGGAATTAAAAAAAATATATATATCTGAATCAGCAGCTAATGTTTAGGAATTAGGAGATCACAGGGAAAGTCCAGTTTCTTTTGAAAATTCGGAAGAAATTGCCTAGTAGCAGTGGCTCTGCATTCTCGCTGAGCACCAGTTAGCGGAGCTGGATCCCATGTGCCAGGCTTGCTATGTGCCTGAGCACTTGATAACCATTCATTCACTGAGCTTTAAATGTTGCTCTTATCCCCATTTTACAGAAGAGGGAACCAAGGCTCAGAAAATTTAAGTAACTTGTGCACAGCTGCCCAGCAAACACAGGGATCAAGAAGTTTTACCCATAACCCCCTGAGCCCCATTGCCTTTTCCCCAGGTGTTTCTAGAAGAGTAAGAGCACTCCTTTCTCTCTGAGGGCAGCAAGACTGTTCGGGGCCCCACTTTGTTAGTTTTTGCCATCTGCCTAGTTCCTGTGGGCACTGGGCTTTGCACCTGTCAGCCTAACAAACAAGTCCCTGGATCTTGGCTGGAGAGACCTCCCTGGAGCGGTGCTTGGGAGGACTTCCTGCTGCACTCCTGCCTGCCCCAGGGATACCCCTGCCCCGCTGCTTGTGCAGCCTCTGGGGGACTCACTGATGATGTCCAGGACGCTGTGCTCAGAGAAGGTGTACTGGTTGTAGCCCCCTAAGTCCCCGCGGAAGTAGTACTTGCCGCCGAGCTCAGGGCTGAGGTTGCTGAGCAGGAGGGTGCAGTTGCGCAGGCCCAGGTCCCCCAGGAGGCGGCTGCGGCCCTGGAAGCTTTCATGGACAACTTGGGTGCGGGACTTGAAGACCACTGGGGGGTAGTTTTTTGGGTAGGGGCTATTGAAGTACCAGACACCGTGCACAATGGCAGGCCGCAGTTCATCAGGGAAGTCGAAGCGGCAGGGGATGGAGACGCATGTGCCCTCGAAGGCCGAGATGGACGATGGCATCCAGGCACCCCAGTGACCACCTCGAGAGGCTGCGGGTGAACAGGACCGCTCAGGCCAAGGGCCAGGTCCTGACTGAATCACCCCTTCCCCGCTCCCATCACCTTGTCACAGTCTGAGGGGTCTGGGGACCTACAGAAACAACCCCAGCCTGCTTAGGGCCAAGACCCCGATCTCCAGCCACCCCCACCCCCAGCCATTACCTGCAATCATAATCCAAAACAGGGGCAGTGTTGTGAGGAATATCATTTTGTACAGCAGGTGAGTGACAGCTGGAGAAGGAAGAGGAGGGGGTTAAGGGCTAGGAGAAGGGAAAAGGGGTGCTTCTAATTAAGGCTTCAGGAGGAGGCTTGTTCAGATGGTAGGTGTTGCTGCTATTAATACTTATAATTACAAACATTTATGTGGCATTCACCATGCACCATTTCTCAGTGCTTTGCTCTGCTGTGTTAATTCATTTCATCTCCTTGAGGTAGGTACAATTATTATCCTCATTTTATGGCTGAGGCCCAGAGAGGTTAAGTAACTTGTTCATGGTCACACAGCTGGTAAATGACAACTAGGATTCAAGCTCTATCTACCTGGCTCCAGGTTTGCAGACTTAACCACCCAACTGTCCTGACTCTGTGTGGTTGTAATATGCTGACAATGATCTTCATTACCATTGTGCCCCTAGGGGTCCCCAGAAGTAAGGACAGAGCCAAAGCTGAACCAGCAGCAGGAAGAAGAGGGAGCCAGGAGGAAGAAACACTGCCCCTTACCCCAGTCTCCCTGAGTTGGGAACGTCTTCTGGTCCCACTTGAAGATGTTGGCCAGTGACCCTGGAACAAGAGTCAGGCAAGTACAAGAGGTTGGAGGCCTGAGCACCTACTGTCCCTCTCTTTCAGCATCTGCTATGAGTTATGGCCTGTTGTAAGGCCACATGGATGTTTGGGACCCTCCCACAGCCTGGGAGCTACTCTACATGGGATCAACGCCCCCCATACCTCCCCCTAAAACTGCCATGGACAACTGTGGGAAAGGAAAGGGGAGTGACAGAGCACTTGGTGGGGGGTGAGGATGTGGTGAGCGGGGTGAGGCCTGGGGGTGGCAGGCAGGGACCCAGTGCCATCAATGACTGGGTTTCACAGCATCAACATTCCCAACATGCCGTGTGAATTCCTGCCGCCTGCTCCCACCCCACAGACAGCCCCTGCTGTCTCCACCCTCAGCAGAGACCAGTGCCCAGCACAAAAGAGCCCTGTTCCCTCAGGGGGAGGGTGCTGCCTCTTGGAGGACTCCTGGGGTAGTAGGTGGGGTGGGAGAAAAGTCGTCACTACTAGCTGGGCTCTATATGGGGCCAGGAAGGATCAGCAGTTGGGAGGTAGGGAGACCCTGGCTTCTGGCTGCTCTGTGGGCCCCCTCAGAATGGGACCCAGGGTTTCCAAGTAGCCTTCACCACCCTCTTCCCACAGACACAAATGCATACACAGTCAGTCACATGCAAATGCTGCTATGAAGTATGATAGATCTATACACAGCTGGAGGAGCAGACTTGTGCGATAGAGACTCATGCAGGTACCTGATCAGGACCCTGCACACACAAACAGGCACTGTAACCCCGGTGCCCACAGTCATAGAAGCACACACTCACTGCCTTCCTCCCGCCCACCTCACACCTGCACTGACGTGGGCACAGCATTCAGGCATGCACGTGGCCCTGCCTCCATGCCATGCTCACAAAGACACTCCGACTTGTACACCCACACCAAAGAGTAGCTGAGGACAGACCCGCCCAGATACATGCTGATGGACACAGGGCTCACACCACCCTTGCACCTGTGATGGGAAGGTGCAGGAGACAGATGCAGGGCCTGAGCAGACATGTGAAACAATCACGTAGACCAAACATTCTTAATGGGGATGAACACTGGTTTTTGGGGTGGGGGCAAGAAAAGTCAATTTTGCAAGTGATTTGTGACTCTCTCCAGGGTCTCAGTACACAAACATACATACACACAGCCTATCTATAGTAGTGAGATTCATAGGGGAAGTGGGATTTAGGAAAAACAGGTCTAAATATTTCCTTAGTGGGGTGTAATGAAAAAAAGGTCGACAAACACTGATATAAATTAAGACCCACCCAGGAGAGGTGCGCACACACACACACACACACACACCTTGTTGTGATCCCAGTTGCTGCAACTTGCTCACTCACAACCCACTGCCCCACCCCTTCTCAGAGGGCAAGATGCTGGTATCTAATCACCTGAGCATCAGTCCATCTTCACCCCACCCCAGGCTGCTTTCACCACATCTGCCCCAAACTTGGAAACCCTAGAGCAGCTGTTTCCAAATAACCTCCACCACAAGGGGTGCTGAGGAGGGCCCTTGGTTCTCTCTCTGAAGTTTCTTCCCAAAAGACTGTCACTGTCCTGCCATGGTCTCAGCTCATTCCAAAGTCCTAAAGAACACCTCCCCGCACTGCAACATCCTAAATTAGTGGCAGTTCACAGCAACCATCCTCAGTCTGCACATGCTTCGAGTGCCCCTGCTCCACCCTCTCAGTCCTGTCCCTCGGTTCCCACCGTCGCTGGCCCCTCTTGGCTGTTGTGTACTCACCAGGATGCTCCTGTGTCTGCACCCTCTGCTCCTCAGCCCTGCTCACAGTCCCCTTGCCTCCCAGGGTCTAGGCCCCTTCTTGCTGGCCCCTCCCCTCCCCCCGGGTGCCAGGGGCCGCCTGCCTCCAGGGCCCAGCTCCTCCCTGTCCTCCAGGGGGAGGGGGGCACAAAGGGGCCCTTGTCATCACCGCTCAACTAAGCAGCCTGATGCCTGGGTTCTACTAGCTCCTTCCTGGAGTGGGGGGGGGGGCGCTGCCTCACTTGTTCCCCTCCATCCTCCATCGCTGTACACCCTGGTTCTGAGTCCTTGGGAGGGCATTCTAATATCTCTGAACATCTCAGACTGAGAAACAGAAGGCATTGTCCTCAGCATTCAGGGAATCTCAGTGACAGTGATAGGTATATAACCCTGGTCACGAGAGGCAACAGAGGCTGGTGTGGGTGGGAGGAGGAGGCTTCAGTGTCACCTCCACCCTCGCTTACAGTCATTTCCCTAGGTCACGTTTGGTGCTTGCATCTGGTCTATTTTCTTCTAGGCTCTTCTTGTCATTAGAAATGACCTTAGGTATTGACTGTCCATTTTCATAACAGCATGACCTTCAGAAGGGTAAGGGTTTTGCCTGCTTATTGCCAATCTATCCTGTTGTAGAACAGCTCCTGGCACAGTTAAGCTTCAAAAATGCAGAGCGGATGCACAAACGTGCCCATCTAATCCCCTGTGGCACCTTCTGACTGGAGGCCTTTGCACATGTTCCTTCCTCTTGGGAAGCTCCCCTACCTCACCCCACCTGCACTCTGCCCAAAACAAAACTCCCTGAGTGGATGCCATTTCCTCCTGAAGCCTGCCTGCCTTCTCACCAAGCCAAAGCTGTTTTATGTATGTATGTATGTGTTTATTTATTTATTATTTTTAATCCTCACCTGAGGATATGTAGAAAGAAAGGAAGGAAAGGAGAGAGAGAAAGAGAGAGAAATATTGATATGAGAGAGAAACATCAATTGGTTGCCCCTTGTACACTTCGTGACCAGGGATCGAAACTGAAATCTAGATATGTGCCCTGTCCAGGGATCAAACTCTCAAACTTTTGGTGCATGGGATGATGCTCAGCCAACTGAGCCACCTAGCCAGGGCAAAGCCCTCCCGTTTAAATGTGACCCTGTCTGCCCACAGCCCTCAACATGTCTGCCCACCTGCACTGTCAATGAGCTCCTTCTCTACTAGCCAAGAGCACCCAGAGGCGTTTCTGTCTGTCTGTCTTATTCATTGTGTCCCTTAGAGCAGAGCCTGTGCCCAGAGCTCAGTGAGGGCTGTGCTGACTCTGAGCTGGGTGGGGACCCTCTGTGGGCAGATTCCACAGTGATCCTCCTGCCACCACAGCCCCTCCTATTGGTCATGATCTTTGCAAAGTGGTGGCCAGGAGCTGGCAGTGGTTTGGTAAGTGTAGTGGTGGCTTGACCATGAGCTGCTCAGCCATACTGGGGCATTTTCTGACTCCCTTTAGGCCAGAGCAGTGGGGAGGGAGGGAGGGAGTGTTCTTTCTCCCAAGAAAAAACCTGGGTGGATGGGGTGGTGGTGAGGGGTGGGAAATCCCTCGACAGGGAATTGAGGAGTCAGAGAAGGCTGGGTGGAGGGGGGAGAGAGTCCCATCCCCACCTCAGGCTTCATGATGTCAGACTCTGCCCGTGCCTTTCCCAGTCAGGAACAAAGGCCCATTGAGAGTGGGGTGGGGCTTGAATGCCTGGGTCCTGGAGAAGAGAGGGGCCTGGTGCCTGGGTATAGGGGAGGACACCATGATCCTGGGGTACTCATATTGTTACAGCCTTCAGTGTCAGTACCAACCCCCTTGGGCTCATGTGTCTGTGCAGTTTTGGGGGTACAGCTCCTTTCTGGGTGTGAACTGAAGGCTGTCCCTGGGAGAAGCATGCACAGGAGAGTGAGTCGCACAGACAGCACTGGCTACTATCTCCGAAGTCTGAAAACTACAATCTAGAGCACAGGCGGCCTCAGGGGCTGGAGAGCACGTTCCTGCCTACCTCGAGAGGGTCCACTCTCATCCAGCTTCCGGCACTGCCAGCTCAGCTGATCCTTCCAGACAGGGCAGGGCTGTTAGTCTGCTAGGGTTACTATGACAAGGTACCACAAACCGAATGGCTCAAAAAACAGTTTATTATCTCAAGGGGCTGGAGAATAGACGTCTGAGGTCACAACATGTTGGCATTTGGTTCCTCCGAGGGCTGTGAGAAATGGGCCTATTCCTTTCCTGGGGGCCTCTCCCCTTGGCTCGTAGATGGCTGTCTTCACGTTGGTATGGTGTTCTCCCTGTGTGAGGGTCTCTGTGTCCAAATTTCCCCTTTTTAAAAGGACACCAGTCCTATTAGATTAGAACCCACCCTAAGGGCCTCATTTTAAATTGATTGTCTCTCTAAAGACCCTTTCTCCAAATAAGGTCACAATCTGAGGTACTGGGATTTAAAACTCCAACTTATAAATTTGGAGGAGGGGGACACAGTTCAACCCATAAAATCAGAAGTTCAGATTTTTATGTGAGATACCTTGCTTTTTAGGTAGTAGCCCAATTTTATCTAAAATATTGTGCAGACCAAGCAAAACTCATTTTAGGGCAGAATCAAGCCCTCAGGCCCACTTGTTTAATGCTCTCGAGTGGGAGCTGGTGCTTGGTCCAACTCAGGGGCACTTGCTGCCCTCAGCCAGACTTGGCAGCTTTGTACCAGGAGTCCTCCAAGTACAGCCCCCAGGCCAGCCTGGGAGCAGGTTAGAAATGCAAGTTCTAGGGCCCCACCTCTACCCTCTGGAACTCCAGCAATCTGCACTTCACCAGGCCCTGCAGGAGGTTTGGGTGCACACTGGAGATTGAGTACCTCTGGCTCTCATCTCTAGGACCACCTGGAGAACTTGGTAAAATGAGCCAGGAGTACTCAGTGTCATTCAATGTACTTAGTAATTTCAGGTTTCCCACCTCCCAGGTGCTTATTGAGGGGATCTGAGAGTCCCCTACCTTCCCATCAATACTGGTCCTTTACATCGATGAAGGATTTGACAAGTTTCCAAAACCCCTTTCACACTCATTCTTGGCAGAGCAGTTCAACAGCACCATCACCTGAGAACTATAGAGGCACTTTGTCCTTCTCTACACATGGAGGTGGTGTTTCAGAGCCAGGAGAGGATGCCTGTGGGGTTCCACAGCCAATGGAAGGCCAGGATCTCCAGCTTGCCTTCCTCTCCCTGCCCCTCAGTCGCAGTCTCAGTTCAGGCAACCCTCTCTCAGAGGATGAGCCTCTCATGGCTTCCAAGGCAGAAGGCAGAAGTTTGTGGGTTACCAGACTTAACCAGCTCCCAGTTGGGTTAAGTTTGGCTCACAGAGTGTTGACTTGAAAAAGTCAAATTCCTTTTATCAGTTGCCAAAATTTTAAAAAATCAGGAAATTTCACATGAAATAAGGATTGCCACCTCTCTTGAAAAGAAGCTGTAGCTGTGTTCCGCCTGCCTTTGAGCATGGCGACCATTACTGGGAGCCCTCTTAGATGGGATCCAGGCCTCCCACTGCCCTTCCACAGACAACAGTGAGGCCAGATGGCCAAGGCCCTTTCTTATCACACTACTGCTGATGTTTTCTCATGAGCTAAGAAAACAGTGAATTGCATCTTTGTTTCTATCAAAATCGGAAGTCAGATAAATAGAGGAATGCAGTTTTTAAGAATGGGAGGGACTCCATTCCTTATGGAGGTGAACAATATTCTCTTATGTGTTTCACTTGCAAAGTGTGTTCTTATTGGGAGATTACAACCTAAGATGCTCTGAATCAAATCCACACTTCACTCATTCATGCATCTGTGTGGAAGGCCAATGTTCTCAAACTTTTTGGTTTCAAGGACCACTTCTGCAAAATTATTGAGGACTCAAAAAGAATTTCATTTAAGTGGGTTATACATATAGTTGCTTAACATATTAGAAATTTAAGTTGGGAAATTTTTAAAGCACAAGCCAGTCCATTAGCCATCAGAGTAATAATGTCCTCATGTGTCACAGGGCTTCAGGAAAACCCCATTGTACACTCGAGTGAGAGTGACAGTTAAAGAGATAAGTAATATCTTAGTCGCATTCGCCTGTGGAGCCCTAGTGGGAGCCCCAGACCTAACTTTGAGAACCCCTGCTAGGCGTTTGAGTGTGTCACCCATTTCAAGACTTTAAGAAAAAGAAAGTTTGTCTAGTTTTTATTCCCTGCTATGGCAACAAAAATGCTAGGTCTTATGAAGTGTGGCTTAAAGAAGGGGAAGAGCAGATAACAAATTTCCTTCACCAAACTTCCTTGCAACCCCACACATCCCACCAAGTACTGGCCCTTACCAAACAGTGGCCAGAACAAGCCTCTGGCACAGGCCTTTGGCAGGGAGAAAGGGCAACAGACACTCTGGTTTGGAAAACAAAAGCTAGAACCAGCCATTTTATTCCGAGACCATTCACCAAGTGTTGGAGGGTGACAGGAATAAATAAGGGAGGGAGAGGAGGGCCAGGAGGCTCTACGTCTTGCAGCAGATCCCACACTTTGATTTATGGCAGCAACCACAACAGAAGATGCAGATGGGGAAGTGGGTGTCTCGCCTCCTCAGCCTCTGGAGCCCAGTCTGTGGGAAGAAAGGGAGAGTGAGTGGGTGTGGGTCCAGGGGAGGCTGTGGAGGCTCCAAAGGGAGGTCCAGGTGTTCTCACCGTCAAGCCAGCAGAGGCTCTAGCTGTGTCCTGAGTCTGGAGGTCTGCAAGCTCTTTTGTCTGTGAAAGCAGAAGTGGTATTGCAGATGGCAGGGAGCCCAGCAGAGCGCTCAGCTTTGGCCCCGCCAACCAATTCCTTCCCTAGGGGCTGTGTCTGGTGCTCAGATAGAAGTCTTGCTTTCTGGCCTTTTCTCACCTTCCCACAGACGATCTCCTTCCTATAAACCACCCAAGTCTCCTGCTCTTTCCACAGCCACTGCTCTTCTTCGGGACATCACCCTCCCTGGCCTGGATGCCAGCCCTCACCTGTAACAAGTCTCCCTGCATCTTGCACCTCCAATCTGGGCCCCTTGCAGCATCAGTCAGATTGTGGCTTTACCCATTAGAAAAGCCTACAGGGCTCTAAGATCCTGCACTTGGAGGAAAATAGTTTGCCTGATTGCCCATAAGACTTGGTGTATCCATCCCTCAATCTCATCTCCAAGCACCATCACCTCCACTTCCTAAAGCCTCTGACCATCAAGCACACCATACTTGCCCCCGTCTCGGGTCTTTGCTTGTCCTCCCTTCTTTTAACATCCAAGTCATAGGTCAAGTAACATTTTCTCACAAAACACTCCTGCTTCACTGCCAGCTCCTGATTCCACCTGAAGTCCCCCCACCAGGGACACTCTGTTACAATCTCTTACGTTGTTTGTGAATAGCATTTACTAAACACCATGACCTTATGTTTTGTTTTTTGACTGATTCTGACCAGATTTTAAGCACCATGATAAGAAATTATCTCCCATCTACCTTGTTCACTGCTTGACCCCCACTGTCTAGCACAGGACTTTACACAGAGTAGGTGCTCAATGAGTAACTGTGGAATTAGTTCAGGGCCCCAGTCCCTGCTACTGGTCCCTATTTCTGTACTTTAAGCAGCTGTCCATCCCCTCTTTGCCTCCCTTGCACCCTGCCCAGTCCTGTGGGTCTCCAGCTGCCCTCAGCAGTCCCCTCCCAGGGCCTGACTCTCCAGTCCTAGCTGCCTGCTGGGCCCAAGCCCTGTGGGCTCTCCTCACCTGGTGCAGAACTGAGGCACTGGTAAGGCTGGCCAGGAGAAGGAGCAGGAGACAGGCAGCCTGGATCCGTGTGCTCAGTGCCATTGTGCTGTGTCTAGCCGTCCTGCTTGTAGGTCTAGGACCGCTCCGGTGTCTGGGCTGTCACAGTTGCTTTTATGGGGCCCGCTGGGGGAGGCAGGGGTGCTAAGCCCCCTCCCCTTTGTCCTAACTCATTTCCCAGAAGGTAGTGGCGCCAAAAAGGCGGGAGATAAGCGGGAACAGAGTGACAGGGCACAGGGTTGTGTCACCCTCAGCCAGCAGGTGTGTCCAGGGGGTGGGGTGGATGGGGCCACAGACAACACCTCTAGCCAGCCCCCTGGGAAAATACTTTCCCTAACACGACATCACCTTGTTGACCTCAGAAAAAATTCCCCCTTTTGCCTCACCTTGTTGACCTCAGAAAAAATTCCCCCTTTTGCCCCAGAGGTTGAACAGGTCGATAAGCAGGAGCAAGGTGTCCTTGCTCCCCACCCTTCCCTGACGTCCGCATTCACATGGGGAGTGGCTGTCTCTTACCAGGCCCCTCAGGGGTGCCTGGCACAACTGCCACAGCTTCAGTTCTGGTCTGTAGGGAACACTGCAATAGTCAGATGAAGGAGTTTGAGTCGGTACAGCATGTGTGTGATCTTTTGTAAGTGTTAGAACCTTAAGATGTGGCCCTGATATCTGGAAAATGTTCCTGTGCACTTTTGACCATGAAAGATACCAGTAGTAGTAGTGGTTGCACCTCATACGCCATAGCAGATGTACCGAGTCACTCATGTGTTAACACAGCCAGTACTACCTGTCCTCAAAGCAGCACCTCCCTACCCCATTCCAGACTTTGCACTGCACTGAGTCCCTAGCTGCCTCCTCAGCCCATCCCCAAGAACCTGGCTTCTCAGACACCGCTGCCTCTTAGGAGCCCACCATACCCACCCTTGTTTTCCTCACTTGACGGGAGAGGAACTGAAGAAGACTGGGGCACTGCCAGAGCCAGAGGCACAGCTGGCATTCCGGACTAGGCAGACTGACTCTGATCATCAGGCTTTCCCGCCTCCCCAAAACAGGGGGGCACAGTGGGGTGTACTAGACCTAGCTCATGCTGGCTCAATGGAGCTACTGTACACATCTCATCCCACCTCCACATTGTGTTGGTACCCTGACCCCAGCAGTGGGGTATGCACACCAGACATCAGCCAACACAACAAACCAGGGTGCTTTTTGGGTGGTCCCCTAGAACACCACTGGATGGGGAGATGAACCAAGGCTGCTTGACTGTCCTAGCCACTCCTGGCACCATGTGTAGTAGGTGCACATAGCCCAGAGGACCCACAAACTTGATTCCAGAGATGGGGCTTTGGCCATTTTGCAGGACTCATGACAGGATCATCCAGTGTCAACTCTATCGTTAGAGCCTGGAGATGCTGTTGCCAAGGAAAGCTTCTCCCTGCCATGAACAGTAAGCCAAGCACACTCACAAGCACAAGAATGGGGCACCCCTGGGAAGGAAAAGTAGCTCCCTGCCACCTGCTTCCTTATTCACTCAATGTTAGGTTCTTCCTGCTGCATACACCCTCGCTCTCAAAGATGGCCTCATACAGAGGAATGGCCAGGAAAAGAAGACAGGGCTCTCAGAGGGAAGAAACCAGTTGGTGACACTTTGGGTACACACAGGGTGAACTCAGCGAGGTTATGACTGGCAGGCCTAGACCCTGGCAGTGGATGGAGCTGCACGCTCAACTGCAGGGAGACACAGAAGCAGCCCTCAGCACTGCCTGGTGTCACTGCATCTCCACGCAGGCCAGGTTTCATCATCAGCCAGGGGCAGGGGTCACAGCACAGGCGCCAGAGCCACAGTGCACGGAGACAGGCTGACGGGCCAAGCCTGGCTTCTTGGCCGTCTGCCTTCCTTGGGGGTGGGGGGCTCAAGGCCAGGCCCCACCATTGGCTGGTGCAGAGGGAAGGGCTTCAGCACAGAAGCGCAGGGCCAGGAGTCAGTCCTGTTTTCAGAAACTGGTGACACAGGAGACCCCAGCCTCGCCTCCAAAAACATGGGTCCTTGACCTAACCTCTCCCCACCCCCACACCACATATACACACCTGGGGCCTCAGAGAATTCTTTGCTCAATTTCTCCATCCATCCATCCATCCAACAAACTGAGGACCATGCAATACAGGGTGGCAGGGGCTGACACACAGCCACCAACACAACGGCGGAAGCCCTGCCCTCACAGAGCTCTGCAGAGACCCCATGCCCCTCCCCACACCTGAGATGAACAGATACACAGACAGACAAGGCGGGGCCGCATGGGGCCAGTTTATTGCAGTTAAATACCTCTCTCTCTATTTTTTGTCCATTTCTCCATAAAGAAAATTAAAACACACACACACACACACACCCAAAGGGAAGCAGGAATCCAGAAAGAAGAGGTGGGGTGGGACATGGCCTCCCTGCTTAGGTCCAGGTCCCAGGGATGGCCCCCCAAGGGCTCCCGCTCCTTCCCATAAGCACCGTATCAGTACCTCTAGAGACCAAAGAGGCAGTGGGGTATGGCAAGGCCTCTGTCCTCCTCCCTTCTGCCTCCAGGCAAGACCACTAGAAGTGCTGGGGCTCAGTGGGGCCCAGGAGAAGGGACACAGATGGGGGAGGGAGGATATCACTTCCACATTGAGGAGAGTGGTGGGTGCTTATCCACAGAAATGCATTACTTCTCCCCATTTTTTTTTTGTTAAAAATCTACTATAAAAAAACGCAGCTGGGGGAGGGGCATCTGTCCCTCTCTGTGCTAAGGGCTGGGGAAGGGGGCAGCAGAGGCCCAGAGGAGGCCCTGCTACATGACGGGGTGGGTGTCACTGCCGGTTGCTCTCGCCCACCATCTCCAAGTTGTGCTGCTGCAGCTGGGCACGAAGCACAGCGTTCTCATTCTTCAGCTCCTCAATCTGGCAGACATGACAGGGGACAAGGAGCCAGGGATAGCTCCCTGTACCTTGAGGTCTGGGGTTCTCCACCCAGCTCCCAGCCCCGGCACTCACCTGTTGCCTCAAGAGCTCATTGTCCATTTGCAGCCGCTCAGCCTCCTTGAAGGTTTCCTGCATGCGCTGGTTGGTCTGGCGTAGCTCCCGGATGTAGTCGCAGGCCTTCGACAGGATCCCTCCTTTACTCTGGGGGTAGGATGAGGTGGGCAAGAGCATTAGAGCAAAGCCTGCCTGCTGGCCTCTGCCCACTGGCTCACCCAAGGACAATGCCCGTGTCCAGTGGTCAGGCAGACTTTCTGGGAGGGGTGTAGGGCACTCACCGCTCCCGTCTTGCTATTGTCTGCATTACAATCTGGAATGATTTTTGAAAGTTGGACGATCCAGTTGTTGATCTTGTCCCTCCGCCTCCTCTCCACTGCAGGAAGAACAGCAGTAACGACAGCTCGGTTTACAGTGCTTCCTGTGCCCCTAGGTGCTTTGCCTTCTGAGGCAGGTGTCAGCAGAACCCAGGTTGCCAAGGCAGAGGGTGGGCCCTGGGCAAGGTCACACTGCTAGCAAATACAGGGTCAAGATCTGAACACAGGTGGCAGGCTTCCTCTCCTGCGTCGCACTGCTTCTCAAGAGGAACAAAGGAAGTCTCTTAAGCACCGTATTTTGCTGTATATATTGAGATCCTGTATATGATGCGCACCCATGCTTTTGGCCCAAATGCTCAGGGAAAATTTTTTTAAATCATTTATTTGTATATAGAAACAAAACCAATTGTATTCCAGGATATCATTTTGCATATGGATATCGTTTTGCTTTCTAGAGTTGTACTTTTAACACATGAGCACAAATAACAGGATTAAAAACATTTATTAGATATGCAGTTAGTACTACCCATGTATAATGCATACCCTTATTTTTCCCTCAAAAATTTGGGCAAAGAAGTGCACATTATACATAGCAAATACTGTACTTTTAAAGGAGAATCAACAATGGGAGACTGTGGGTTCATTTTGTTTGCTTATTGTTAAAAATTTGAGCTAACATTTAAAAATTAGGGAATTCCACATAATAACATCTTTTGAGAAAAGGAGTTGTGGCTAGAATGGTCATGTATTCTTGAGAGGCAACAGGCAGAGTCTGTTCACATGGAACCAAGTGCCCTCTCTGGTCCCCATAACCCCTGCGTTTGATTCGCCAGGTCTCTCCAAAGCTCTGGGCCCCATGATTCTCTCTTCATCTTTACAATCAGTCTCACCATGCCTCATCCTTGTTTAAAACCCTTCTCCAGAGAGCTGGCAGCAAGTCCCAGATACCCAGAATGGCACTTATGGCTCACAGGGGCCTGGCCCATCAGGGCCCTGGGTCACCTAGGAACTACACGAACACTATCTTGAAGCCAGGGATGGCAAACCAATAAAAGATTTCACTTGAAAAAAATCCAGATTTGTGATTTCCATAAAACGACATAACCTCTTTCTGCCAGGAGAGTTCAGTGGCAGCCATCCCCTTCAGATAGGGCATGTCTTCCCTCTGGCTTTTCACCTGGCCAGCACATCCTGAGCTTATGATGACCGCCTGGGGTCTGCCTTCATCGAAGCCCGAGACCCCTGGTTTGGGGCCTACTGAAGCAAACCTGCCCCAGCCCTTCCTCACCTTCCAGCCCCAGCCCTAGCACTGGTGGGGACACCAAAGAAAGCCTAGTTATTCCCCCAACTCTCCTTCACAACGCTCAGTCCCCTGCCAGGATGGCCCATGGATAAATGCAGGCATGTCTGTGGAGAGGAGACTGGGCCTATAGGTAGGATTTAGAAAGAAGGGCAAGAAGATATTTTCTCAGGGTTGGTTAATGCTGATGAAAGACTTCGGAGGGGCTGAGGGTGAGAAAGGAGGGGTGGGCCAGGAGAATGCCCCTCAATCCTCACCTCCTGAGGCCAGTGCCGCCCCTGGCCCTGGTGTTCCTTCAAAGAACACACCTGGCCATTAACAGACAAATCCCACTGTCTTCTCTCGCCACTGGCTTTTTTCTACTCATTGCTGACCCGTCCTTCCCACCTCCAAGTGATGCCCCACTCTTGCCTGGGTGACAACACCCGTTTATGTGGAGGACCCTCCCCCTCCCTGGCCCTTCTTCCTCCCTCACTCTCCTCTTTCCTCAGAAACCTCCCCAATATCATGACAAGAACAGTGCCCAGTAGAGAGCTTCGTCTGACCCCAGCCCTGGGCCACACTGCTGTTATGGTGAGAACTTTCTCTTCAAGGGCAGCCATGTCTATCTTTGTCTCTGGCAACTCTGTGGCCAAAAGCTACAGCACAGCCAAGAGTACAGCCAGGCCTGGTAGCACAGCCCAGCACTTCCCTCAGCAGCATGCACACTCCGTTCTGGAGGTTTCGGCTGAGGAACTCAGTAGCAGGTAGCTTCTTGGTTTCTTTTCCCACCCTCATGCAGTCCAGCATTCATGAGCCTGGGCACCCAAGCTGCAGCTATATCTCCCATGTACTCCTTATTTCAAGACACCAGGGGGCAAGCACAGGGGTGTGGCACATCTCCATTTGGCATGTACTTCTTTAAAATGTATTGCCTGCCCTGTTGTGGGCACAGCACTCTGAGAGGCTGGAGTCCAGGGTAAACTCAATCTCTGTCCTGCTGGCACTCACTGTGAAGTACAGGTGAACAGGTGACAGTGACACTAACACAAAAGAAATGTGTCATAACTGAAGGTTGTGCCTAGGGAACTCCAGGGTAGAGGAATGATTTCCACATGGGATGAGGTGGGGTGTAGCTTCAAAGACTTAGAGAGAACACATCTGGGCTAGTTTCTGAAGGAAACGGCATCAGGCAGACAGGTGTCAAGATCCCAGAAGCAGTAACATGGAAATATTGTGGGGTAGGGGGTGGGCATGGAACAGGATGGTAGGAAAACATAAAACCAGGCTGTGAAGGCTTTGAATGCACTGCTAATTGGTCTGGACCCCATCTCTTACTCTAGGGGTCCAGGCCCTTGAGTCTGGGACCTTTCATTATGCAGGTGGTGATGTGGTCAGACCTATGGCTTTGGAAGACCATTCTGACACATTTAAAATGGAGGAAAACCATTAAGAAGACCAACGTCATGTGTATTCCACAGAAGTGCTTCAGTTATACCCATACAATATTTAAAACTCAGTTTACAAGTGAAATCTGCCAGGACTGAAGGGAGAAATGAACAAATTCACATATATACTTGGAGACAGCAACACTCTTCTCAGAAAGTTATGGAACAAGTAGACCAAAAAATCCAGGATAGGAAACCTAAACACTGTCAACCAACTTGATGCAGCTGACACCAAGGGAACACTGTAGCCACACTGGATACCTCTTCTTCCAAGTGCACATGGACACTTTCACTCAGACCGTATCTGTGGCCATACAATAAGCCTTAATAAACTTCAGAGAACTAAAATTATATAGAGTATAATAAAATTAAATTAAAAACCAAGCCATGGCTGGTGTGGCTCAGTGGACTGGGTGCTGGCCTAAGAACCAAAAAGTCACCAGTTCAATTCCCAGTCAGGGCACGTGCCTGGGTTTCAGGCCAGGTTCCCAGTAGGGGGCGCATAACAGGCAACCACACATTGATGTTTTTCTTCCTCTCTTTCTCCTTTCCCTTCCCCTGTCTAAAAATAAGTAAAGAAAATCTTCTAAAAAATCAATAACAAAAAAACACCTAAAAACCCCCAAATATCTGGACATTAAGCAACACACTTCTAAGTAACCCAGGAGTCAAAGAAGAAATCACAAGGAAAACTGGAAAGTATTTTGAATTGAATGATAATGAAAACACAACATATCCAAATGGGGTGTAGCTAAAGTGAGTATTAGAATGAAATTTGCAGCTAGGAAGGTTTGCATTAGGAAAAAAGAAAAGTTTAATTCTTTAAAAAGTAGGGGACCCCCGACCCCGCCAGCAAATTAAGCCCAAAGTAAGTAGAAGGAATGAATTAGTAACATTAAGAGTAGAAACTAAGGAAAAAGAAAAAGAAAAAGCAACCCCATCCCGAATTTAAAAATCAGATTTCTCATAAAGATCTGGATTTCTGGCTTCTCAAGAGGTTCTTCCCAACAGTGGACCCAAATGCTGTGATGGCAGCAATGGGCTGGGGCTGCAAAGGTCTCCCTTCAGGCAGGAAGGACACACACGCCCCAGTTCACTGAGGGGCCCAGAGATGGGTTCCCAAAGTACTAAGAAGTGGTGGGAAAGATGCAAAAAGAAAGAGAAGCTGATTTAGAGTCCACTTCAGCACAGAACCTCAGGTTTTGGAGATGTGAGGGAAGAAGGGGGCCGAGCTGAAGGTGGCCAGGCTTTAGGTTATGGCTTGGATAGTTGTGCCAGGGGTGTCTTTTGCCCCACCGGAACAAGAAACGTTGCATGGGAGCCTTTGGGGAGGGGAGATAGCAGGTTCTGTTTTGGATACATTGAGTTTGACATGTCTCAAGGACATCCAGAAACAGAAGCTCTAAATGAGTAACTCAAAATGAGTCTGGAGTTCAAGAAAGCCCCGGAGGGACACCAAGGAACGGGTCTCACCTTTCTGAAGTCACATAGGAGTAATCCAGCAGAACCTCCTCCTAGAGAAAGAATGAACCCCTAACAATTGGGGATGGAGCTTTGGGGATAATGACAATCCCTGAGCCTAACATTTCGCTCTCCTGAGGCTGATGTGAGAGGGGACCAGACCTTAAGAAACACCAAGATCCAAAGCAGTTTCTGAGACTTGGCTAATGGAAATCACTTGGGAAACTTGACAAAATACAGACTCCAGGGCCTCCCTCTTATCTACTCATTGAGAACCTGTGAGGACAGCCCTGGAGACCTTGATTATTAATGAGCTTCCTGGAGCGTTTTGGAAGCCCTGGGAGAGGGAAAGAAAGGTAAAGAGTGTAGGAGATTCAGAGTAGGTGGGGAAAAAGGGATCATTACCAAAAGGAGGGGAAAAGGCAAGGTCAGATGCTTGGAGCGCCTATAGCAAAGGAAGCCAGTGGATTTGGCAATGAGGTCGTCATGAATGACCTTAAATGGACCCATTTCAGTAGAGGAAAGAGCCAGTCTGCCAAGCATACAGGATGGGTAGAACTTGGCATAAATACTCTGTGGGTTGGGAGAGGCCAGATGAAGTTGGACAGTAAGGGCAAGATTATGAAAAGACTGCTTGTTGTAGGAAAAAGATTCCAGACTGTTTTCAGTTGGATTAATCCAGTGAGAGGCAGAGAGTGAGAGAGTGAGGTAGAGGGTGACTGGATGGCATCCCAAACCTAGTTTGCTGCAGTCTCACTGCGGGGCACACCACACTGCCAGGGAGACCAACATGTCTCAGCTCGCTGTATCTTCACTATGAGCCTCTGCAGGAATGGGGTTAACATCGCCTTCCAGATAACTAAATAGGCACAGAGATTAAAAACCAGTCTGAAAGCTGGGATCAAAAAACTGTAGCACATTTACACGATGGAATACTATGCAGCAGAAAGAAAGAAGGATCTCCTACCCTTTGCAACAGCTTGGATGGATCTGGAGAACATTATGCTAAGTGAAGTAAGCCAGGTAGGTGGTGAAAAACAAATACCATATGATCTCACCTAGAAGTGGAACCTAACCAATAAAACAAGCAAGCAAGCAAAATATGACCAGAGACATTGAAATTAAGAACAAACTGACAGAGACCAGAGGGGAGGTGGGAGGGGATAATGGGGGGAAAGGAGGAAGGGTTTTCAGGAGCAACCATAAAGGACACATGGACAAAACCAAAGGGGAGGATCGAGGGTGGGGAATGGGGATGGTTGGGGTGGGGTGAAAATGGAGACCACTGTACTTGAACAATAAAAAAATAAATGCATATATAAAATGAACCAGTCCGAGATCACATGATGTAAACGGCAGAGACGAAACTGCTGGGTAGCGTACAGGAGGCCCCTCAAACTTGCCACACCCAAAAGCCAAGCTCAGACTCATCCCCTCCCTTTTCCAACTAACCTGACCCCATCATGAAAACCTGATTCTTCAACCTTGGAATCTTCTCCCCATGGCCCCCCTCCCTCCATACCCTGTCCTGTCTCTGACAAGATGTCTGTAGTCACCTCCTATTTTCCTAGCCTCTGGTAACCCTTACTATCTTGTGCCATACGCAAACCTCTCTGTTGGTTTCCCCTCAAACTACAAGAAAAATCCAAGAGCAGGAACACTGGAGGGCCTCATTAAAGGCCCCACATGACCTGGCTTTGACCAATCCTCCCACAACCCTGCCAACTTCCTCTTTCCTTTCCTGAATTCTGCTGTTCTTTAAACATGATGAGTCTATTCTGGCTCAGGCCTGGGTGTTTACATTTGCTCATCCCTCTGCCTGGAACTCTTCCCCAGTACCTGGCGGGCCCATTCCTTAAGATCCATTCAGGCCTTCACTCAAATGTCACCTCTCAGAGGCCTACACTGCCACCATTACCCTCCATCTCCTTGCCCAGCTTTATCTTCCTTCACACGCTCTGATATCTTATTGTAGCTTTGTGTAATTTCTGTTTTTCCCACCCCAATAAACACTATAAGAGCCAAGACCTCATCTGTCTGATTATCCACTGTATCTAAGAACTTGAAACGGGGGCTGGCACATAGTATATAAGTGCTTCTGAATGAATGCTTCAATTTAGTGAGCTGCTTAGCTCATAGGTGCACAAGCCCATCCCCAGTCAAGTACCTTTAGGATTCTGGGGCCTCACCCTGGTATGCAGGGCCTTCCTCGACTCTCCTGGCTTCCCTCCCAAGGACTCCACATGGAACCTCTGTAATAACCAAACCAGCATCCTCCAAAGAAACTTGACTCCTCTCTGCCTTCCCTCTTCCAGCTTGTACTCCCATCTGACTGACAGGCCCTCCCAAAGACCATTTCCCTGGGGAAATATCACCTGATCCCCAGTGTTCAGTCAGACAACAGCCTGAACTCCTAAGCCTCCCTGACACTCCACACCAAGCCCCACCCTTGGCCCAGAGCACATGCTGCTCAGCTTGGAATCCACCTTCAGGAAATATTTTCTGAAGGATGGTTGTTTGGGTATAAGTATTCCCCTTGACCTGAATGCTGCTATGTCCACCACAATGGCTACTGATTGGGGGTAGCGGTTGCAGTGGGAAACTAGGGGAAAGCAAGGAGGGGGAAAATGACCTCAGACTGGATTTTGTGTTTATGGGAAGGGCAGGATGCTCCGATGTTGGCAAGCCAGAGATATAGCTTCTGATGTACTCCCTATCAGACCAGAGTTACTTCCTGAAGCCAGGTGGGCAGGAAAATGGCACACAACAGCCAGCAATGGAAAGGTAGGTCCAAGAAAGCCAGAATCAATCCAAAAGGAGCAGAAAATCCTTATGCAAATGTGCAATCTGCCATTTTAGATGCTGGCCATCAATTCAAAATCAGTAGCCAGGATGATAAAACACATTCTAGTCCATGACTCCTGCCTGTACATTCCAGACACTGAACTTCCTCCACCTGTTTCTATTTTTCTGGCATTCAACAAACGCCTCTCTCGCACTCGAAGTGTGTCCGGTGACCTCTGATTGCACACACCAGGCTTGGCTGTGCCTGTGAAGCCGAGGCCTGAGCTGGCCCCAGGCTCCACCTTGACCTTACCTTCATTGTGCTGAGCTCGCCTTCTCTCATCCCGTGGTGTTCTGGTTCCATCAATTTTTCTACAAGGAGAAAAAATGGGCACATGTTATCTCAGGCCGCATTTGTCTGAGAATTTATTAAGGAGTTAAACCTGAAAATGACCTTGTAAGACATGTCCACATATAGAAAGAGGAAATGATACTTTCCTTATACTAAAAAAACCAGAAACAGACCAAAAAATAAACTAAGCGCCTGCTGTGTATTCAACTGCCCGGCTTGTATTCCACAAAACCTTCCCTTTCTTCAGCTCTACACCAGGCCCTCCCAGCGTCCCCTGCTCCTGGGCCCAGGTCTCCTGCACATACGGGGAGTAAGGGTGTGTCCGGGGTGCAATTGTCCTTTGTGTTCCTGTCTGAAGCACGTCCTGGGGCGTCATCATGACATAGAACTGGCCTGTAGGGAAATCAGGGGTTAGTGCTAGAGTCAAGGGCAGAGTCAGAAATAGCTGGGGGCTCCCTCCCTGCTAAGCCTGTTGCCTCCCCTGCCTTCCACCTCGGCCCCCTTCCTCCTTTTACCTCCAGCCTGCAAGCTCTGGTCTGTGGTCTGTACTGACACAGCCGTGGTATCTCCCACACTGGACGCTGGGAAATAGGCAAATCGTGCCTCCCCACTAACAGCCTCAGCTGCTGGGCTGCCGCCATTGCTGAAGGGATTTTGGATTACAGCCTGGGGAGTAGGAGGACACAGAGGCCACCCTTAGCCATCTTGTTCCCCAACTCATCCCCTAGTTGTCCTGTTTGATAGAAACTGCATCCACTGTAGAGGATGAGCAGCCCCTCTATATGTGCCACTCTGCCTACATCTCAGATAACACTGGATCTCACAGACACTCAGCAATCATTTAGTAAACACAATTAACTTTTACTTAATTTTTACACAATTAATTTTTAAGAGGCTTTTCTATTACCATCATTTCTAACTTAGAAATGACAAGACCAAAAAAACAAAAACAAAAAACAAAATGATGTTCCAAAAATCTTGCCCAAGGTTTCACTACACAGAACAGGAATTTAACCCACACAGCTAGACAGCCTGAAGGCAGTATCTGTCTCGGACATGCCCCACCCACTGGGGCTTCCCAAGATCATAGTGTTGCTGACCACCTACCAGTGGGAAGGGTGCTGCGGGACCTGGGGGCACAGAGGCAGCAGCGGGACCGGGGCGTTGGGCTGCCCCATCCACACCCACCTGGGTCACAGCTTGCTGCCCCCCCGCAAAGGCAGCCGTAGACACGACGCTGACGGCACCTGCTGTGTCGCCCTGGCCATCCAGCTGACCATCAGTCACCTGGACTACGCGGTATGTCACCTGCAGGGGGCGGCAGAGCAGCGAGATCAGCGCTAGAACCCAGGAAGGGCTCAGGTTGGAGTCCTCCCCAACCCTCCAGTTCGACGCTACGCTCGCCCCTCCACTTGCCACCCCACCCCCGCACCGGGGCTCACGGCCCTGTCTCACCTGTCCTCCATTATTCTCTGTGCGGAACTGGTACTGAATGTTGTGGTCGCCGAACGCCGCCTGCTGGACGCTGGCGATGGCTACCGCCGTCTGCTCCTCCGCCCCAGGACCGTCCCCGCCTACGGTCGAAGGAGAGTAGGGGGATGGTCAGCGGTCAAGTGGGCCCGGGCTCCCCCAGTGCCCTCCCCGGGCGCGGGCATCAGCCCGCTGGGCCCCGCGAGCACTCACCCTCCTGCAGCTCGACGCCCTCCTCGGCCTCGGGTCCCTTGTCGTGACTGCGGGGAAGGCGGGAAGAGGTCAGGGCCGCCCGCACCCCCGCCCCTTTGCTCAAGTGCAAGCCCCCGACCCTGCCCGGCCTTTCTAGGGCTGAGGCACCGCTAGGACCCAGGGCCGGGGGCATTAGCACGTTCCCCCCTCGCTCGCGGCCTCCATTTTGAGCTGGGCCCGGCGGTCGCTCAGGATCATGGCGGCCTGGCGGCCCAGTCGAAGGGCCCGGAGTCAGGGCGCGCGGGGGCACGGACCAGCCAGGTGCCCTTACCTGGCGGCGGCAGCAGCAGTGGCCGAGGCAGCAGGATCCAGACCCGGGTCCAGCATGTCCATGGGGGGGGGTGGGGGCGGGGGGGGGCGCGGGGCCCGGGGGGAGGGGAGGGATGGGATGGGGTGGGGTGGGGTGGGGTGGGGAGGGGAGGGAGGGGAGGGGGCGGGCGGCCGGGGGGGCCCCCCGAGCCCGGCGCTCACGCCGCGCGGCAGGAGGGGACGGAGGAGACACGGGAGCCGCTCGCGCTGATCACGGGGACAAACAGTGGGGTCATGTGAGGAGGAGATGCCGCCGCCGCCGCTGCCGCTTTTCCTGCAGCCGCTGCCGCCTCCGCCCGCCCTCCTGCCGGCTCGCAGCGGCTTTAGGCTCCGGGACCCAGCGCGGTCGCCCCCCGTCCGCTGCACGCGGCACTCGGGCCTTCTTGCCCGAGCCGCCGCCGCGACTTTTTTTTTTTTTAACCCGGCCCGCCCTGGACGGCCGCCGCCTCTCCCTCGGATCTGCGGCTCTACCGTCAGCCGCCCGGCCTGGCCCAGTCCGGTGGCGAATCGCTGCTGCAGCGGCCGCCGCTTTCTATTTTTTCCTCCTTTTTTTTCTTCCTTTACTTGTGCTGCGCGCGCGCGCGCGGCGGCGGCGGCGCGAGCCCCGGGCCGATGCGCGCGCGGGGGGGGGGGGGAAGCAAGCCCCGGGGGACGCGCACGCTGTTTGTCTCGAATGCCGGGCAGGCGCGCGCCGGCCTGGGTGTCTGCGGGGCACGGGGTCGCTGCCACTCCCCGGGGCCGCCCGGGTGGAATGCGGCCCCGGATGGAACGCCGGGGACGGAGGCTGACTGTGGGGTTTGGAGACTATACAGTCAGGAGCTGGGTAAAGTGAATGAAGTGGAACGGGAGAGGAGCGCGCATGCGCGTTCCCGGCATTCATGTTAAAGTACGGGAAAGTAGAAGCTCGGGGGCGCATGCGCACGTCGGGGCGAGGCTGGAGCGCGCACGCAGAGCCGGGCGGAGCAAGTGTGGGGCACGTACTCCCTTCCTAGGGGAAAGCGAGAAGGCCGAGTTGGTCCTTTCCTGCTGGCCCAGGACAGAAAGTCCGGGGAAAGAAGGGCATACGCGGTCTTGTGCAAACACAAACGGTAGCTCTCGGGGCTCCGCACTTTAGGCAGCAAAACAAATGCTTCCCTCCGGATTTAGGCCTTGTGATTACATACTTTATTATACTTTTGAGTATCATCAACAGTTCCTCAAATTGAAAAAAAAAGTACAAAAACTACATACAAAACGAGATCAGACGACTAAACTTTCCCGACTCAGGGCCAAGTTCTGCAAAAGAGAAAGAGAAGAATGTGAGCTCAGTAAGCCTGGATGAGAGCGGCCAAAACAGGTCTTAATGCCAGAGAAGGCTGTCCACTCACCTTCCTAAGCCTCCGCTCCCGTGAGGCCTGGGAATCAGTCTCAGAGTAAGGGGGAGGGGCAGGTGGATAGTAGGCCTCCTCTTTCTCTTCCTCCCTGTAAGGTCTCCTTTCTCCTGGCCCCTTTTTCCTCAAGGCCTCTTCCAAAAGCCTTCCATCATATTGGGGGTCCCCGGAACTAGAGCTATCACTCCGAGGGTCCCGGGAGCGGTGGTAGCGAGACTTAGGGTCAGCATAAGGGCGGTCACTGGGCCTGAAGTCATTGAAGTGGGGTTCCTGGGAGCGTGGAAAGCCCCTCGGGTCTTCCTGGTCGTAGAGGTCATCACGGCTGCGGCTTCGTGGGGGTGCGTAAGCTCGGCCTCTCCTCCCACTACTTGGGGGAGACCTCCTCCCCGATTCTGCAGAGCCTGGCCGTGTGAGGTCATCCAAAGCATCCACAGAGCGGGCCCGGGGCCGACCAGCCCCCCAACCACTCTTGGGCCGCTCTGTGAGGGGCTCTTGCTCCCACCTCCTGGGGCTCCGAGGGGACTGTCGACCCCATTCCTCATCCCGGATCGGGGTGAGGGCAGGGCCCCTGGAAGGCCGAGATCTCCAGTCGTCTTCATGGAGGGATGTGACTTCACTCATGGCTGTAGGAAAGGGAAGTATCACTGACTGCTAGGTCAAGACTCAGTGCCAGGCACTCTGGGTCCAGGAGTGTCACCATTTGGCTAATACATTCTACAGAGCCCTAGGCTTCTCATCTGCTAAGGGTGATATGCAGCATTCCATACATCCATACACTTCTCACTATGGCCTCAGTAGGGAAGGAGGCACTATGTCCAGGGTTTGCAGCAAGCATCCCTGGGACAGGTAATCAGGGAGACATGCTTCCCACCTCCCCTCTGGAACCCCTCAAACTCTTAAGGCTTCTCACCCCTCTCTACACGGCCGTTTAAGGGGCCAGGTCGAGAAGGGTCAAAGTTGGCCAGTTCTTTCTCCATGTAGTACAGGACCCGCATGGAATCATCCTGCTGGCTGGCCTGAATTCTGTAGCCACTACGGACTTCTAGAGACAAGAGATGGAGGTGATCAGTTTAGGAGTTGACCCAGCCTCCCACCCCTACAGGTATGTCCAACTTTATAATGCTTGGATCTTACCAGAAGTCACACTGCTATCTGTATCACGAAGCAGGGGTACCTGGGAGCTACCGCCACCTACTGGAGTAGACTGGCTATCAGTAGCTGCCCCTCCTGGAGCAAAGCCCTGCATTCTCAGCACCCTCCCCCATCGCGGATTCCCTCTTTCTTCCCACCCAACACCCCTTAGTGCCCAAACACCTAGCCCACCTCTGCCCCAGCTGCTCACCAGAGCTCACCTGAGCTATTCTTGTCGAAGTCTCCAGAGTATCCATTGTAGACAGGGCCCATGGGAATCATGGTTGCTGGGGGTGGGGTCTTGGCAGGGGAGAGGTAAGCATAGGTGCTGGGGGCGTAGATACTCGGGATGCCTGAGGTGGCTGCTTTGCCAGCTGCATACACTGGTAGGACACACACAGCATGAGACAGTGGCCAGGAGCCATACTGCCCTTCCGTTATAAAAGGTCTGGAGGGGCATGTGCCTGTACCTTCCCCCCACCTCCCAGTTGTGGAGCTACCCTAGCTAGAGACTTTGTTTCTGCAGGTTCATTATCTTCCATGAGGCCAAACCTCTTATGTGAGTACTCACAGAGCTTTGAGGACAGTGTGATGGTTTGCCAACATTTGTCGAGGTTTTACATAAAATCCCAACTCTGTAGCCACCTTATCAGAAGATGTGGCCACAATAAGGCCTGCATTCTTTCAGAACAACAGGGGCAAAGATGCCTCTTTAGATAAAGCCTATGTGCTAGACCCATAGGCCAGCATATTCATGTTAGCAGCTAAACCCCAGCTTTAGAAAAGGAATCATCTTAGGGAAGGTCCCATACCTGCTCCCATCTCAAGCCTGCTGGGTGTTCCCCATAGGGTCTCCAGATCTAGCTGCCATAGGGAGTATCTCTAGTGTTTCCAGCTCCTGGGCTGCACCCACTCTCGTTCTGTCTTTGTCCTCTCCTGGTCCTTGGCTTAACAGCTCAAGGGAAAATCCTTGCTGCCTTCCTCCCCAGACAACAAAAAGCTGGGTTTTGGTAGCTGCTCTTGCAGCAGTCACTACGCCTAAGCAAACTGCTTCTTCCCTGGGCCTCCAACAGGAAAAGGTGGGGTGGGGTGGGAGGAGATAGGCTCAGGAAGATAGGCTTCACTTCTGATTCAGTGGGGAAGCAGAAAGCTCAGTGGTCTTGCCAGAAGCCTCCAGCACCTCAGGTAATTGGCTGTTTCACAATTTGTGGTGGGAGCTGCTGCTCTCAGATGGCCCAGGAGGGCTGTGGAGTAATACAGCCTCTAACAGGGAGTTAATGGGGCCTCGGTTTAGGGTAACAGGGACTCGGAAGGAGGGGATTTGCAGTCCTGGCCCTAGCCCTAACTTAATTTGTGGGGTAATTGCAAATTTATAGCCCCTGGGGGTCCTTCCCAAGTACTGGACTAACATCCACCACCTGAGCCAAAAGCTCTCAACTAAAAATGACAAGAAAGGTAATGGCTAGCATAAGCCCCCAGAGAGCAGTGGATTTTTTTTTTCAGGGGAGCGCTACTTTGGGAAAACACTCTGCCCACCAGTGAGCTCAGTGACCATAAAATTAAACAGCATGGATTGAACAGAAACTCTGCTGAGTATTCAGTCTTCCCTTAATGCTCATGATACCCCATGAGGGAGGGACCTTGGACAGAAGGAAATAGGCTCAGAGAGGGAACACTGCTTGTCCGGGGTTCAAGTGGCAAGGCTCTGGTTTGCTCTCTGGCCCTTGGTCATTACTGATGCTGACAGCAGTGATGTCCAATGGCTAATAGGTGTGGAACAATTTACATAGGCTGAGCCCTGCACTAAATGCTGGACACCAGTTTCTCATATTCACCCTGTAAAGAGGGCTCTGCCATAGCCCCATTTTATAGAAGAGGAGACTGAGGGGAATTCACTGGGCTTCCAAGCAGATAAGGAGGTAGGTTAGGCCTCAAACGTCCACCTGCCCAAGCATGCAGACAATCATTTGTGATTTAACTGTTTACACTGCTTGGGCTGTGTTACACTGGAATTATGGCATGTAAACTTTAAACATTAGTACACAAACATTCATCTGTCTGGAGTACATGGGTCATCTTTCCATTGCCCGTTCACTACTGGTCTAGAAATGAGCAGGTGCCATGAGAGGAGCTGGTCTCTCTCTCTTTGGCCTCATATTCAAGGTGCTCCTCAGGTATAAAGTTACTTGTTTCTAGCTGTCAAGGTCAAACAAAGATATGATGAACTTGACCATGATAAAGAAAAGGTGAAAGTGTTGAACTTACTAAGGACTAGTACAAAAGTATGATTTCATGGCCCATTTTCACTGCAAGAGACTAGATATCATATACATATGAAAGTGGCCAACATAAACGTCCATGTCAAAGTTGATGAAAACAGTCACAAAAATTTCAAGAGAGCTAAGTGCAGAGGTGCTGGATTACCCCAACTGTGCCTGCAAATGGGCACTGGGGCCACGGGGAGGAGGGGAACTCCCTTTCCCCTCTCCAATTTCGTTTGCTTCTTACCCCTTCACCTCTGGTCCCACTTCCATTCCCACCCCTCCAAGTGCCACTCTGATGTGCTAGGTATGTTTTTAAACATAGTATCTGTGTAAAATCCAAGTGCTTGTGTGGATGGGTTTTTTAAAATTTGTTTAAATTATGTGGTGCTATAATCCCAGTTTGGTTTCTTACCTTTCACTTAAGATTTTATTTTTTAAAAGGAGATTTACTTTCTAGTATCTGTTTTGTACTATTTGAAATTTTTTACCATGCATATACATTATACTTTCAAAAAAACCCTCAAAGATTCAAAATAAATGGAAAGTTGATGTGAATAAAAATCTAAATCAGCTGGTCCTCCTTGGCCCACTTCCTCCAAAATCGCTCAATTCATAACCTCCAGACCAGTGTAACTCCTCACCTTGGACCCAGGCACGTTATCAAGTGGGTGTGGTCACTCAAGGGGTACTTACAAGCCTCTGGGCAGCAGCACCTTTCCGGGCAGCAGGGGCACCTGACGTAACAGCAGCAGGTGTGTGGGCAGCACTGACACCAGCAGATGCCCAGGAGGAGGAAGACAAGGAACACAGCCAGGCAGACCACAACCACGAACAGCCAATCTGCAAAGAGATGGGAACAAGCCCTGAGCCAGGAGGCCTGGGCAGGAATAGGGACACAGGCACAGCAGGGCAGTGCAGAGATGGGGTGAGTCGAAGCTATTTTCATAGTTCTCCAGGGAAGCTGTACCCTGCTGGCGTCCCCACTGTCAGACTGCGGGGCACAGCAGAAGTGTGCCCACTCCTCTACAACCCAGGGCAATCCCAAAGTCAGGGAACTCGCTCTGGGCTCATGAGGGCAAGGCAGAAAAGGAGAGGTGATCTGGCAAGAGCAAGACAGGCTGTAACCTCAGAAAAGGGATAGAGCACCAGCTGCCCAGATCCCAAACCCCAGAAAAGCACTACAGGCACCAGTCACAGGAGCCTCCTGCCTACCCCAGGCCCATCCTCAGCCATCCCTGCCCACCCTAAAGCTCAGAGCCAGGTCACTGGATGCCAGAGTTGAAGTCAGGCAAAGTTAGTGGGGGTCCCACACAGCGAGCGGTGTTTGGGGTGGGGGAGACTACTTAGAAGCAATGAGTGGTGTGTAGGGGAACTCTATGCCCATACCTTCCATGGGCCCCGCCTGAAAACCAGGTAAGAGCTCAGCCACCCCTGAGGTCCTGCCTGGAGGGACAAAAGAGAGACAGATTACGCTGGCAAGGGCCAGCCCAGGCCATCCCTCCCCAGAAGCCCAGCTCCGGGCTTATCAGGGTGAAGGTGTGCCCTGAAGCAGAGGACAGGTTAGTGGCCTAGCAGGGTCACAGCACATGGTTCCTGCCCTCCACCCCCACCCCTACCCACGTGGGTCTCATGCCACAGGGGATTCTGTTGTCCAAACACGTCCAAGTACATTCCCCATGGGTTCTGAATGCGCAACCTCAGTTTGGGCACTTCCATCTTTTCCACATACACAGGTCCTACTGCCCCAAAGGGTTGCATGCCATGTGGTAAGGACAGTCCTGTTCCATCAGGCATGGTAGGCAGTGTCCTAAGGCCCTTGAAAATGTTTTAATTTCATTTTAAGATCTGAAGAAAAAAATGTAGTAACAATAAATACATAACAACAAATTGTCTTTATAGCAAGGTAATCATAAAATATGTATTTTTTTAATGCAGAGAAAGAAGCCCATGAAGTCAAAAGTACCTACAGCCTCTAAAAGTCAGTGTGGTCCTGGTTTTTGACCCACGAGGGTCCTACCTGGCTCCATGCATTCTGTCCCATCCACCTGTTTCATGGGCCAGCTAGTGCCTTCCCTCAGGTGCCATGGCTGCTCTGCACCCAGCAGCATATCACTGGGGCATGCACACACCCAGCTCTCTGCCAACAAAACTTCTATGCAGAGCTCACGCACTCCATGCCCCATGCCCCACTGAGGGGTTTTCCACCATCCAAACCAGCAGTTCTCAAAGTGCGGTCCTATCACCAAAGCCAAAATAATTTTCCTAATAACACTAAGCTCTTATTTGCCTTTTTCACTCTCATTTTGTCAGGGTGTACAGTGGAGTTTTCCAGAGGCTCTGTAACATGGGATGACATACATTATTGCTTTGATGGTAAGGGACTGTGGCCTTGTGTATCTTGCTTTAAACATTTTCTGGTTTCAATGTCTAAGCCATTGAACAACTAAAGATATAACCCACAAAAACTCTTTTGAGATCCTCACAAATTTTTTAGAGTGTAAGTGGGACCTGAGATTGCATTTTGAGAACTGCTAATGCAGATTGTGTATCTTACTAAAGGATGCGCAGAGGTTCCCCGGGTCACTGGTGTGTGCATTCTGTGGGCTGGTCCGAGTGCCCTGCAGCATGCTCCTCCCACCCTGTATGCTCATTCACACGTGCACTTCCTTGCAGCATGTGTATGATGATGGCAGTGTATGGCCTGGCAGCATCTCACATATAGCATGTCACTCAAGGCTATGTGTTGGCTGAGAATAGAGCATCTGGCTAATGGCAAATCCTTTCCACAAGTGGCAAGGGGGCTTTGTGGCCAGACAGGGGCTGCTATTGGCTACCCTGCCCTGCCCCTGGGCATCTGGAGGGGCCATGCCTGAGGGAAGCACTCACTGTATCAGCCTCGAACGCCATCCCAGCAGGGTAGAGGACAAGGTTCCTGTGATTTGGCAAAGGCCTGTGGGATCAGATGTGGCCGTGGAGATGTGACAGGTCCAGCTTCTTTTCAGTTATACACATCATCAACCCTCCTTGCTCACTGCCAATCAACTCTGACCATTTCTGTATTTTTTAAAAAATGATCCCCAATTCCCTCCACTCTTAGTTTGGCTCTGGCTTACTTGAGATGTCTGCCTAGGGTGTGGGGCACAGATAAGCCCAAGTGACTGGTGGTGCTGTGAGGGGAGAGCAAAGCAGGCAACAGAGCCCAAAGAGCGAGCTGGAGGGCAGAGGGAGACATACAGAAGTGGGAGAAAAGGCCCCCTTTCCCCTTCCCTTCCCAGGCTCTCAGGGACCAGCCCACTCACCCAGGACGATGAGCTCTGCGTAGGCCTCGTTGTTCCCCTGGAGGTCCTGTGCTGAGACCACAGAGCAGTAATACACACCACTGTCCCCCCAAGCCGTCTGGTCAAAGGTTAGGTCAGCATCTGTATCAGGAGGAGAGTGTGAGGCCACTGTAGGGGAGGCTGGATCCTTCCCCCACGGGGCTAGTGGGGAAGGGGTCAAGGGAATGGAGCTGCAGATGCACCAAATAACAAAGAAATAATTCACACTAGGCACTGCTCCCTCTCAAGCTCTGTATTAAATACCTGACATGGGGTAGTTCAAGAAATCTGAGGTGGACAGTGTAACCCTTCCTGGTTTGTAGATGAGATAGATGACTTGACCCACCCAAAGTTGTCCAGATCATCAGTTGTCTTGACTCCAGGGCCAGTGCTTCAGACTTACAACCACCCTCTTCCGTACCCTCTCAAAGCAAAAGTTTCCTCCCCCAACATGAACTACCAGGAGCCTGGTATAGGCCGGGAGGTGAGTATAGGGTAAGGAGGCAGCTTTAAGGTCAGATTCCAGGGATCAGGATACATGCAGGCATGAGAAAGAGTAGAGGGCGGGGTGTGAGTGAGGGAGAAAGACTTGGAATTTCTCAGTTCCTTAATCCATCCACCCACCAACAGCCCCCACAGTCCAGGGTCAGACCCATGGCTTGGGGACGCTCAGGTCTGAAGCAGCCCAGGGCAGGGAGCCTGTTAATTACACCAGTAATGGAAGTCTTTCAGCATTTCCTGTTGCCTCTCTACTTCTCAGGCCCTAATTATTAAGTCTCTTCAGCTATCTACCAGTGTGAGACCAACGGGGCAACTTCTCCTGAGGCCCATAGAGCACAGCAAACAGGAATACCCCCACAGCCATCAGGCCAGTTTCTTCCCAGATGCTCTGGCACTCCCAGATGCTCAGGCACTCTGACCTGCTTACCACCTTGCCCCACATACCCACTGCCCTTCTCCATGACGGCTGAGGGTAGTAACTGTTATGTCCAAGTCAGCAGCACCTGGCACCCACTAGTGCCAGGAATGAAAGGACCACAGCTTTCTTCCTTTGGAAGACCTTACATCCATAGAAAATCCCTCCTTTCAATGTCTACCCCTACCACTCACAGGGCCCTTGGCATAATCTGGCTATTGGTTACACCAGCCTCATCCTACCATTCTCCACTCACTAGACTCTGGACACCCTAGCCTCCTCACTGTGCACCCAACATGCTGGGCCCACACCTGCCTTGGCTTGTGCTCGTGCTAGTACTTCTGCCTGGCACTGTGTTCTCAGATCTTCACAGGCCTGGTTCCATCCTGCTCACATGGCTCCCCCACCCCACTGCTGAATTACATCAGCTGGGTTAGGGGCTGAGCACCCCTGAGCCTACCCAGGAGAACATGGGCTCCATGCAAGCAGAACCTGGTCTGTTAGTCACTGCTGAGTCCCCAAGTGCCCAGGACACGGGGCCTGGCCAGGAACCCAGAAACGAACCCCTTCCCTCCTCAAGCTGACCTCCCTTAGCTTCTGTTGTCTATTCCAGCATTCTAGGCACATGGTGATATTCAAATAAGCCCTCGATATATCCAGTATTCAGCACATACTTATCGAAACAATACTATGTTCTGGGGAGTATCTGAAGCACATGGTAAACTTGAGAGCAACAGTTCTGAGTGACTGGTGGGTCCTAAGGTTCCCCAACATCTTTTCAGAGGATCCCAGAGATCAAAGTTACTTGCATAATACATTTTCCACTTAATCTCTGAATGTACTGTGGAGTCTTCCAGAGGCTACATGACATGTGCTATCACACCATATATTGAATGCAAAAGCAGTTTTGAGAATCCAGTTTCTACTCAGCCAGACTTCAAGGAGATGTGCAAGGAGATTACAGTGGTGATATAGTGTTCACTGAAGTTTTTTGTTTTCTTTTGGGAAATACAGTAGTATTTTCATTAAAAGTATGCTATGTATATTAACCTATAAGGAACTTATCATTATCTAAAATATTTTTTAAACTTCTCTTAGTTTGCTAGCTATAAAAATGAATTTATTTGAGGGCCTCAGTAATTGAGAATGAGAGGCCAGCCTTGGCTGGGTGGCTTGGTTGGTTGCATTGGTTACAGGAGCATTGTCCTGTACACCAAAATGGTCACAAGTTCGATTCCTGGTCAGGACACATACCTAGGTTGTGGGTTTGATTCCCGGCTGGGGTGTGTTTGAGAGGCAACCTATCGATGTTTTTCTCACATTGATGTCTCTCTCCCCCACTCCCTCTCTCTCTAAAATCAATAAACATAACCTTAGGCGAGGATTGGAAAAAAGAGTATAGAGGCCCTAAGACTAACACGTTGAGAACCCTTGCTACAGAGAGCAGATGTAAACCTGCCCTTACAGAGCTCAGATCTTAACTGGGAAAGAGACAAGTAAAAAATTTAAATCTATAGCATATCAAATGGTGACAGGCAATACAGATAAAACTAATAGAGAAGGCAGACAAAAAGTGCCAGTGTGTAAGTGGGGGTGTGCAAGGTGAAGCAGGTGACCTCTGGAGCAGATGTGAAGGAGTAGAAGACGTGGCTCCCCTCCATGGTCACATGTAGCACCAGTTACTGAGTTCTTACTATGTGCTGGTCCCTCTGCATGTACTTTCACTGAATCCTCATGAAACTCTTCACTATTGTGCATTCTCCCAAACTCTTTAGACTATCCAGGAAGCCATCATTTCCCCACCCTATCTTTAAACCAGACTCTGACCACACCTCCCCCAAACCAGAGCTCCAGAGCAGGTCCCCGCCCAATGCTGAAGAAGTGGACAGGAACCCCCCCTCCTCGCTACAGTGAAAGTTTATAGGCTCCTGTGGCCTGGACCCGGGCCTCCATGTGTTTTGTTTGTCCTGCATGATATTTCCAAAGCCCATAAAAAACACGGATTTCCAACTTCTTTTGATCAATTCTAAGGACTGGGCCCACCTTCTTCCTGCAAGGCACACCCTGTTGCCAGTGTGTACTTCGTCTGGTCCCGACACCCTGGGCTGGGCATTGCTGTTTTAGATGCAGGGAGAAGACACCAGGTCCCCAGTTTGGAACAGAAGCTGGTCCTCTGGTTCCTTATCTGCACACAGCAGGGGCAGCTCTCACGATCTTGGGGGTCCATGGGCAATCTGGTCCAGTGTAACTGAGTGGGGGGAGGGGTGGTGAGGCACAAGGACCCCAAGCTGCCTGAAGAGGTGGAAAAAGGACTCCTTTGCAGGCAATCCACATCACCCAAAGCAGGGAGGGACTCTGAGGCTGAACCACCATTATGGTTTGCTCAGAACTACTTTCACTAAAAATCTGATGGCTGGTGACCCTTGGAACACCACAAGAGAGTCCACTTTTCTCCATTCTCAAAGCTGAAATGGAGGAAACTCCCATGGCTACTGGGTTTCCTGAGAGGATGTACATACAATGGACACTCACTGCCTGTATCAAACAGGGGCCCACATCAAAGCAGCTTGAAAGACCTGGGTCTGTGAGGCCTCTGGAGCATGAAAAATCTGCCCCAGCTACAGCCTGAGGGTAACTCTGGAATTTTGGACTCAGCAGAGGTGCGATTGCAGCCAGCCTTCCAGGGCACCCTCAGTACTTGGGCTGTCCTGACAGGGCTGCCAGACGGTCAGTCACACCTGGTCCTGGCTGGTGGGAGAGGTCGTTGGGATATGGGGGAGGGAGCTAGGACAGGTTAAACCCCCAAGAAGCACTCTGTCCTCAAGAAGAGCAGGATGCTTTAGACTGAGCTGCCTATGGAATTCAGTGTAAGGAGGTTGAGTCCCTGGACCCTCGCCTTGTGTTCACAATCTAGACAGAAAGAGGGGAGGGCTCTGCCCATGCCCTGGTCTCTTGGGGTCTACAGAGGGACGCTCCCTTTGCCCCTGTGCTTCCATACCCAAGATTAAAACTCTAATCTTGTTTAAGACAGTGAAAGATAAATCCATTAAGTGGGTGAGCTTTCACTCCTCACTCCCTCCTGCTCATCACCTTCCTTCCTGCCCTCTAGATTTATTAGGACCCAGTCCCAGCCCCTCTTCAAATCACATTCACAGAGGTCTTAAGGTATGCACCCGAGTCACTGCATAAAGGTCTGCTTTATCGTAGCCCTTAGTACTCTCTAATATTCTCTTATTCTTTCTTTATCTGCTATTTACTGCCAACTTCACCCCACTACACTAGCACATCACCTCCTTGAGGGCAGGGATATCAGATGTCCTCATCACCACTGTATCCCCAGTGCCTATGACAGCACCTGGCACTTAGTAAATGCTCAGTGAATACCAATTGAATGGACAAATGAATGAACAACTTCCCCACCACCCCTTAGTCCCAATAAGCACTTCCTATCATTAGGCAGCATTAAGGTATAGACAAGGACTCTCTGGGCTGCCTAGGTTCAAATCCCAGCTCAAGCTCTTTGCTAGCTGTGCACCTATATGAACTTCTTCACCTCTCGGTACCTCAAGTTTTCAAGTGTAAAATGTGGCCGTGAGGACTCAGTGATGTGCAAAGCAAGTCATGGACTTTCTCCATTAAAATCTCTGACCCTTTGACTTCACTATGACCTCCTCTGTGAGCCCTTTGCAAAGGAGTTACCAGCTTAGACACCAGACCTAAAGTGACTGACTTAGAATCCTAGCTGTTACCAGCTGTGTGATCCTGTGCAAGTCATTGTGCCTCTCCTCTCTGAGCCTCTGTAAAATGACACTCACAGAATCTACTCACACAATTATAATGTGGTCTAAATGAGTTAATCCACATAAAACTGTATTAGAGCCTAGTGCATAGGGGGTACTTTATAAATTGTTATTATGTAAATTTTACTTACTATTGCCAGTAGTATTAGTATTATAGAAGCCCTGCCTCTCTCTCCATTACCCACTGTTCTTAATTTTCAAGCATTGGACAATATGTGTTGTATTTATCTTGTCTCTCTCACTGCATTTCGAGCTCCACGAGGGAAATGATTTGATAATTTTCTTTACTCCAGTATTTCCAGAGCCTTGAACAACACCTGTATATGTTAGGTGCTCAATATTTCTTTGCTGTTAAGGGGATGGATGGATGGATAGAAGAATCCTCCCTTTATCAGTCATTTCAGACACTGGCACTAATGAGCCTCACTTGGGTGCACACAAGGGAGCCTGGCAAGCCTGTCCCCAACCCCATCCCCTGCCTTCTCCCTGGCCCTACCCAACATACTTCCTGTTATAGTGATCCTCCGGCCCTGGTAGTAGTCTCCCAGAGTCACAGCATTTCCCTGCTTGGTGGCCACAACCCTGACGGTGCGCACGCTGTCCTGGCACTCCACATAGGGGTTGTAGCCCGGGTTACCAGCTGCCAGCTGGGCATTGAGCTGGTTGTCAACACTGGCTGGAGAAAAGGCGTCAGCAATGCGGTCCCGGCAAAAAGACTTGTACTTCCAGATCACAATGGGTGCTGTGGGAGTCGTGGTCAACTGGTAGGTACAGGGCAGGGTCACAGGCTGGAAGAGGATCACCACATGGTAGGGGTCTGACACAGTCACCTGGATGGCACTGACAGGGGCTGAGGGCAAGAGGAGAGTCAGTAGGGGTCACTATGAGCTCTGGAAAATGCTTCAGCAGAAACAAGTAACAACACTTGTCACCAACTTCACACTTACAAGTGTATGGTTTTACGGAGACTGGCACACATTATTCCTTAATCCCCAGGACCCGTGAGGAAGCTCCGATAATCGTGCCCATTTTACAGACCCATGGGACTGGTGTGGCACATGCAAAGTCAGAAAGACAGGTTTCCTGGAACCCTGTCCATCTCTCTTCCAAGAGTATGTCCTTTGAACCACCCCAGCCCCCTCTTCCCCTAACCATTCTCTCACAGAAAGGGCTCCTCTCTGTGGCCCATACAGGCAAGCCCAAATGACCACCACAAAGTGTTGGAGGCCTCACTTTAAAAACCACAATCGAGGTTCCCAGTTACCCCCACTTTGGTGGGTTGGGGGTTAAATTTTGGAGTTGTATCAAGAAACTGCTTTGCCATTGTAGTAGCTAAAGCTCCACAATGTGTCCATTAGCTTCCCACCTTACCTTACACAAAGCCATCTCAAATAAACATGCCAAAAGTGCTTGGAAAAGATAAAATTCCCCCCCCCCCTCCGCCGATGCCTCCTCCCAAACATCTGATCCAGTGAAAGTTTGCCAGCATAAGATTATTTCAAACCAAGTCCAGAAGTTCATCTCACCAGACCCTTATGCACAAATACTGTGGAGCCCGGGGGACATGGGTGGGGAATTCCTAATCCCTCACTCAACCGAGGCTTGGGCACCGTTTCTTGATCTCTCCCTCAAGGACGTATCTGATTCAGCTCTCAAGTGCCCGCTCCGCGCTACCCCAAGACTTAGAAATCTCCGCGCGCGCTCAAGTCTCCATCCTGGCCTTTCCCAGTGGTCCCATCACCGCTTCCCTACAAAGAGTTCCATTCTCCTTGACACTCCAGGGTTGGCGGTCTCGTAGTTTCACTTCCTGCTATCTCTTAATAAGGACGGGGGAGAGCTTCCAACGCCAATGGCAGAATTCCCTGCACACTGGCACACAGGATCTCCCGAGAACCCGGGGATGGAAAAGTCCTGGTCCTTCCGATCCCCCTCCCCCAGCTCTCCTGCCTCCTCCGCGGTGTGGAACTTTATTCATCCTCCTTCTATTATGCGTTCCCGCCCTTCCGTGGCACTAGGGGCCCCGCTCTCCGTACCTGTGCACAAAGTGCCTAGAAAGAGCCACACGAAGGCGACCGCGCCCCAATCCGAGGTGCCCAGGTAGGAGCCCAGCACCCCAGTCAGCCCGCAGGCCACTGGCGCCATCGCGGCAGTCCGGGCAAGTCCTGTTGGCGCGTCCCCTGCGGAGTACCAAGAGGGTAGGGGGCGCGGCGCACACCAAGGCTGGGAGGGGTGCGAGCTCCTCCCGTTCCCAGTTCCGTTTTTTGTCCCTATTCCAAGTCCACACTTCCCAGTTCTAGGGCTTCAGTGAACGGAAACAACGTGGATAAAGAACTCTTTCAGCTTTCGGGGAGAAAATTGCTTGACTCACTGGTTCTCCAAGTCACTCTCCCCCCTGCGCACTCTGGAGAATGGATTGGCCCAGGTACAGAGGGCGAGAACAGAGGGCTGGGCAAGGGGCTGGGCAGCTTGCAACGGAAGGGGCTCCTCCACTCCTTGCCCGGAAGTGGGCTGACCCAGGTGCGCTCCGGCCCCTAGGGTTGGAACCAAGTAACAAGCCTGCCGGGGGGCGCGGGGAGGGAACCGACAGACCGTCCGGGCCCCCCCACCCCCTTGGCCCGGCCCCGTCCTGTTTGGGCCAAGCCCAGCAGAGTCTGACTCAGGAGAACCGAGATTCGACTGGGGTGATTCACCTGTTTAGGGGGCGGGGTCCCGGTGAGCACCTGTTCCCTCTCGCCCCTCTCGCGGCCGGCTATGGACCCGCCTAGATACACCGTGCAGGGCGGGGAGAGGCACAGCGAGCTTGGGCCCGGGAGAGGCTTCTTGGTAGCGCCTGACTAGTGATTGTCTGACTAGTGATCGAACCCACAACTTGGTGTTTGGAGACGAGTCTCTAACCAACTGATCTACCCCGCCAGGGGCAGGGCTTTCTCTTAGACTACTTGAAGAACCAAGTGAAGTTCCCGGAAGGGAAGCGTTTCTCCCTTTGGGGAGCCCAAGGGGAATCAGGCCCAGGAAAACTTGGAATTGTACTTCGCACGTTTTCTCTGCCTACGCCGCTTCTCTTCTCGTGTTTTGGCCTCTGGGCATCTCTAGCCCTAGGTCAGGCCTCCGGAAACCCTTGCTCTTGAAGGGGCCGAGCGGAAGCGCAGGACTAAAGACAGGTTTTCGGGTTTTCAGCTAAGATTCCCAAGGTCTGGACTACCTGCGTGCTGAGGCGGAGCGGGTCGGAGCCACCGAACGCCGCACGCTGGGCGAGGCTCTGCTGCCCCACGTTGACGGGTAGGGGAAGTGCGTCCTGGGGAACCGTGAGCGTTGGACTAGACTCTGGAGGTCGCCAACTGGCCACTCTGTCTGGCCTGTACCGTAACCAGGGATGTTTTATTTTGATCATGTTAAAATTCAAGTAGGATCACGTACCCCTGCTCAAAACCTTCCAGTGGCTCTCCCTTCCAGCAGAAACCAAAATACCTGTGTGGCCTGCGCCCTCCCTGATCTCACCCCCTCCCATTCAGTCACTCTGGCCTCCCCTATTCCGGAATGTGGCTCTCACTGCCACTTTCAGGCCCATGGCCCTTAATAATCCCTCTGCTGGGACACCCTTACCGAAGGTGGCCACATGATTCTCCGCCTCCTTTAGGGTTTTACTTAAAGGTGCACCTTTGCAGTAACATTTCCCCTGGTCACTTTCTACAAAATTTCAACATCCCTCCCTAACTTTCACATCCATTTCTTTTTAACAAGATATCTTTATCGTGATAAAATGTACATACCAAAATGTGTATCGTTTTAACCATTTGAGATTTTATTTATTTATTTTTAGAGAGAAGGGAGGGAGAAAGGGAGAGAAACATGATGTGAGAAACAAGGATGGGTGGCCTCTCCTGCGCCTCTACCGGGGAGCAACCGCATCCAGGCTTGTGACCTGACTGATAATGGAACTGGTGACCTTTCAGTTTGCAGGATGGCACCCAATCAACTGAGCTACCCAAGTCAGGACCATTTTAACCATTTGTGTGTAAGGTTCAGCATTAATTACATTTACCATTCTAACCTTTTTATCATCCCCAATATAATTTCTGTACCAATTAAACAATAATTCCCCATTCTTACCTGTCCCCATCCCCTAGTTACCTCTACTTTCTTTCCCTGTCAAATTGCCTATTCTAGATACCTCATATAAGCAGAATCATATAACATTTGTCCTTCTTTGTCTTGCTTATTCACTAAGCATAAAGTTTTCAAGTCCACCCATGTTGTCGTATAGATGACAATCAAAGCTTCATTTTTTATGGCTGGATAGTATTTCACTATGTTTATACCACATTTGTGGTATGTCCATTTAGGTTGTTTCCACCTTTTGGTTATTTATTGTAAGTAACACTGCTGTCAATGTTGTACAGGTACCTGTTTTAAATTTTTTTGAATATATACCTAGGAATGGAATTCCTAGATTATATTGTAGTTCTATTTTTAATCCTGTGGAACTGCTGAGCTGCTTTCCCCATTGCTGCATCTTTTACATTATATTACAGCAATGCAGGGGAGTTCTACACTCTCCATATCCTCACCAGCACTTGCCATTTCCTGTTTCCTTGAGGGTAGCTATCCCAGTGGGTGTGAAGTACATCTCATCATGGTTCGTTTTCACTTCCCTAAAAACTAATGATGTTGATCATCTTTTTATGTACTTATTGGTCATTTGTATATATTTTTTGGAAAAATGTCTTTTGAAATCTTTGCCCATTTTTTAATTGGATGTTTGGGTTTTTTTGTTGTTGTTGAGTTGTAGTTCTTTTTATATTCTGAATATTAGTCCCTTATCTGATATATAATCTGCAAATATTTTTTGCAGTCTGCAGCTTATTGTTTCACTTTCTTGATAGTATACTTTCATGTACAAAGGTTCTTAATTTGATGAAGTTCAGTTTATCTATTTGTTGCCTGTGCTTGTGGCATTATATCTATGAAATCATTGTTAAATCTGAGGTTATGAAGATTTTCCCCAACATTTTCTTCTAAGGGTTTTATAGTTTTAACTCTTAGACCTATATTTTAACTCAAAGACCTATTTTAGGTCTCTTTGATCAATTTTGAGTTAATTTTTGTATATGGTATAAGGTAAGGGTTCAACTTCATTCTTTTGCATGTGGTTATCCAGTTCTCCCATCACCATTTGTTGAAAAGTCTGTACTTTACCCAGTAAATGATTTTGGCATCCTTCTCAAAAATCAATTGACCATATATGTGAGGGTTTATTTCTGGGTTCTCTATTCAATTCCATTGGTCTGTGGAACACCAATTGGTTCTGCAACACCATACTCTTGTAATTAATAAAGCTTTTAGTAAGCTTTGAAGTTTGAAAATGCATGTCCTCTAACTTTATTCTTCCTTTTTCAAGGTGGTTTTGGCTATTCAGGATTCATTGCAATTTCATATGAATATGAAGATTTTCTTACATTTCTTTGAAAAAGGATGTTGGAATTTTGATTCCAACATCCTTTTTAGGCATTGTATTAACTCTGTATGTCAGTTTGGGTGGTGTTGACATCTTAACAATGTTAAGTCCTTCTATCCATGAAGATGGAATGTCTTTCCATTTATTTAGATATCCTTTAATTTCTTTCAGCAATCTTTTGTGGTTTCAGCATACAAGCCCTTTACCTTCTTTATTAGATTTATTCTAAGTGTTTAATTCTTTCAGATGCTATTATAAATGGAATTTGAAACATTTTTCTCTTCAGATTGTTCAGTACTATTGTATAGAAACACAACTAACTTTTGTGTGTTGATCTTATATGCTGCAAGTTTGCTGTATTCGTTAATTAGCTCTGGTGGCTTTCTTGTGGATTCTTTTGGACTTTTTTCTCTATATAGGATCCTGTTGTCTGCAAATAGGGATAGTTTTACCTCTTTCTCTCCAATTTGGATGCCTTTTACTTTTTTTCTTGCCTGTGGGTAGGACTTCCAGTACAACGGTGAATAGCAGCAATGAAAACAGGCACCCTTGTGTTGTTCCTGACCTTCTGGGAGAGCCTTCACATTCAGGCTTTCACCATTACAATGTTAGTGATGTCTTTTCTATAATACCCTTTAACAGGCTGAGGAGTTTTCCCTCTATTCTTAGTATTCTGGGCATTTTTATCATAAAAGATTGAATTTTCTCAAATGCCATTTGTCATCAATTGAGATAATCATGTAGGTTTATTCCTTTCATTCTATTAATGTAATGTATTACTTTGATTTTTTTAATGTTGAACCACCCTTATATTCTTGGATAAATTCCACTTGGTTATTGTGAATAGTCTTTTACATGCTATTAAATTTGCATTGCTAATATTTTGTTGTGGATTTTTGTATCTGTATTCATAAAGGACATTGATTTGTAATTTTCTTTCCTTTTGATGTCTTTATCTGTCTTTGATATCAGGTTAATTCTGGCTGCATAGCATGAGTTAGGAAGTGTTTCTCCCTCTTCAGTTTTTTGGAAGAGTTTGAGAAAGGTTGGTGTTAATTCTTCTTTAAATGTTTGCTTTAACTAATCTGTGAACATCTGTTCCAGGACTTTCCTGGGAGGTTTTAAATTACTGATACAGTCTCTTTATTTATTACATTCTCTTTATTTATTACAGCCTGTTGAGAGTTTCTATTTCTTCTTGAGTCAGTTTAGGTAGATCTATGCATTTCAAGGAATATATCTGTTTCTCCTAGGTTATCTAGTTTGTTGTCATGCAGTTTTTCCTAGTATCCTCTTATGATCATATTTCTGTAAGGTTAATAGTGATGTCCCTACCTTCATTTTTGCTTTAGGTTTGTAGGGTTTTTTTTGTTTGTTTGTTTGTTTGGTCAGGTCTAGCTAAAGGTTTGTCATTTTTGTTATTTTCAAGAAAACAACTTGTGGTTTCATTGATTTTCTCCATTTTCTGTTCTCTGTTTTATTTATCTCTTTGCTACTCTTCATTACTTTTTACCTTCTGCTAGTTTTAAGTTTGATTTCCCTTTTCTCCTAGTTTCTTAAGGTATAAAGTTAGTTATTAATTTGAGATATCTCTTCCTTTTTAATGTAGATATTAAAAGCTGTACATTTCTATCTGCATCCCACAATTTCAAAATACTGTATTTCCATTTTCATTTGTCATTAAGTATTTTAGATTTCCCATGTGATTTCTTCATTGACCTATTGATTGTTTAAGAGAGTGTTGTTTAGTTTCCACATAGATGTAAAATTTGCAGTTATTCTTCTGTTGCTATTTTCTAATTTTACCCCACTGTGGTTGGAGAAGATAGTTGGTATGATATCTGTTTTTTAAAATCTACTGAGACTTTATTGGTGACCTAAGATACAGTATATACTGGAAAATGTTCAGTGTACACTTTCATTTTGTTGTTGAGTGTTCTGTATATGTCTGCTAGGTGTATTGATTTATCATGTTGTTCAAGTCCCCTGTTTCCTTACTTATCATCTGTTAATTTGTTCTGTCCCTTATTGATAGTGGGATATTGAAGTCTCTATTATTGTAGAACTGTCTATTTCTCCCTACAATTCTGTCCACATTTGCTTTATATGTTGAGGGTCTGTTATTAGGTGTGTAAATGTTTATATTGGTTGTAACTTCTTGTATCAGACCTTTTATTAATATACAAGGTCTATCCAGAAGGTATCCAGCCATGTACTAGGAAAAATAGAGACACTTACTAAAGAAGATATAACATACAAGAAACATTGTACATAGGACAGTGATGGCTCAGTCCCCTTCCAAGTAGGCGCCATGGGACCTCACACATTTCTCCCAGTCACCATCAGCTGCCCCTTCATATTTTCCTGCAGCTCATTGATGGTCTGAAATCTCTTCCCTTTCAAAGGTGATTTTAGTTTTGGGAAATGCCACAAGTTGCAGGGTGCCAAATCTGGTCTGTAGGGGGCTGAGTCACCTGGGTCATTTGATGTTTTACCAAAAAACTCTGCATGAAATATGATGTGTGAGCAGGTGCATTGTTGTGATGAAGTTGCCAATCACCAGTTACCCATAGTTGTGGTCTTCTGAATCATCCAAATAGTTTCCGTGGAGGAATGTTCAGGCTTAACGCAAAATTTGATGCAGAGTCATTGCTTTGTTCACTCAGTCATTTTGAATGCAATGGCTACACAGTACACATGCTGACTCAATGGTGTCTACTGTCCCCACTGACTAGTATGGTGAAGTTGTCACTGTTCACACACATGCATTCCAGTCCACTCTTCTTGGCTGCCAGGTTACAAGGATATCATGCAAACCGATCTTGTTACATTAACAATGGTTTGACTTTTTCTGGACAGACCTCGTATAATATTCTTCTTTGTCTCTTAAAGCCTTTTTCAATATAGCGCCAATTTTATCTGATATGATTATAGCCACTCATATCTTCAAGTTACTGTTTGTATGAGATATCCTTTTTTACCCTTTTACGTTCAAACTATTGTGTTTTTGTACTTAAGGTAAGTCTCTTGTAGACAGCATATACTTGGATTTGGTATATTTTTTTAAGATTTTATTTATTTATTTATATATTTTTTAGAGAGGGAAGGGAGGGAGATAGAGATAGAGAGAGAGAGAGAAACATCAATGTGCAGTTGCTGGGGGTTATGGCCTGCAACCCAGGAATGTACCCTGGCTGAGAATCGAACCTGGGACACTTTGGTTCCCAGCCCGTGCTCAATCCACTGAGCTATGCCAGCCAGGGCTGGATTGAGTATTTTTTTAAAGTCCATTCTGCCAACCTCTGTCTTTTTATTTAAAGAAATCACTGAGAAAGACATTCTGACTTATGCCATTTTGCTGTTTGTTTTCCATATGCCTATAGTTTTTTGCCCCTTATTTACTCCATACTGCTTTCTGTTGTGTTTAATGTTTTTGTAGTGAAATGTTTTGCCTTCTGATTCCCATTCTGATTTCCCATTCTGATTTCCCATTGTGTATATTCTATGGCTGTTTTCTTTGTGATTACCATGGGGATTACATTACATATAATTCCCTAAAGTTATAACACTTCATTTTGAATTTATACAAGCTTAACTTTAATGGCATGTAAAAAGTCTGCTCCTGTACATCTTCATCACCTCCTTTCTAACATTGACATTATAAAGTACATTTTCATACATTGTTTCCCCAATAATAAAGATTAATGCACTTTTAACTCATCTAGACAATTAAAAGTGGATTGTAGTACAATGAAAGTAGTTTTTATAATTGCCCGTGTATTTATCTTTACTAGAGATCTTTATTTCTTCATCTGGCTTTGAGTTACTGTCTAGCATCCTTTCATTTCATTTCAACTTAAAGGACTCCCTTTAGCATTTCTTGCAGGACAGATATAGTGGCAACAAACTCTCAGCTTTTGCTTATTTGCATATATTTTAATTTCTCCCTCATTATTGAAGGACAGCTTTGCCAGTTATGGAATTCTTGGTTGAATGTTTTTTCTTTCAGCACTTTGAATATTCCTACCCATTGCCTTCTGACCTCCAGGGTTTCTTGTGTCAAATCAGCTAGAACACTTATTGAGGATGCCTTTATGGGACACATTGCCTCTCTCTTTTTGTTTTCAAGATTGTCTCTTTGTTTTTCAACAGTTTCATTGTAACATGTCTTGTGCATCTTGTAGGGGTTTTCCTGTTGGAATTTGGCGAGCTTCTTGACTTCTAGATTCATGTCTTTTATCAAATTTGGGAGGTTTATAGGCATTATTTTTTTCAAATGTAGTTATATCTGTGACTTTCTCTCTCCTCCTGAGATTCAAATGTTACTTCTTTAGAAAGGACTTCTCTCTTTACTCCCTTTAAAGTGGTCTTTATATTAGCTTGACAGGGTTCCTGTGACAAATACCACAGAATGGGTGGTTTAAACAACAGATATTTATTTATTCACAGTTTAGAGGCTAGGAGTACAAGATCAAGGTGTTGGCAGGGTTGGTTTCTTTCTGAAACCTGTCTGCTGGGCCTGCAAATAGCTGCCTTCTCTCTGTGTCCTCACATGTATGTATACTCTTCCACTTGGTAGTGTTACAGAGGTGCCTTAGACTCTCTTCACTATTTTTCAATACTTTTTCTTCTCTTCATCAGACTCTTTAATTTCACTTGTCTTATCTTCACATTCGTTGATTGTGTCTTCTGCTTGCTTACCTCTGCTTTTGAGCTTCTCTAGTGATTTTTTTTTTAATTTCAGTAATTATGTTTTTCACCTCCAGAATTTCTTTTTGATTCTTTTAAATATTTTCTACCTCTTTATTGATATTCTTATTTTGTTCAATCATTTTTCTGTCTTTGTTAGCTCTTTGAGCATTCTGAGACAGTTTAAATCTCTATCTAGTATATCTGCTACCTGGGCTTCCTCACTGATGGTTTATTTTTTTTTCTTTCTTTTAATAGGACATACATCACATATGGCCTTTCTGTGACTGTGATGAACCAAGACAAAAACAGAATTACTCTATAATCATGTCTGAACACAGATGAAAACAGGAACATTGTCTAAGCCACAAAATACCAAATGACTCCTCCCCCAGATAATATGAGTGACAGCTGCTCTAACTTTACTGCATTCTTCTCATCTTCTAGATAATATAGAATTACTCCCACTTCGTGAAAGCTCTCAATCCAAACGAAATCCCCCTTATTGGCACCTTCCCCTATATCACATAACATAAGCCCCAATTCTCTAAGTGTTTTCTAACACCTTTTTACTGAAACATTGCCCTATTCCCCATGTTGTCCATCTTCCCGAACTGCATTTGGTAATTAAAATCAGCTTTGTTCAACCACAGGTACATTCCTCATGGTCTTTGGCTGAAGTGCATTGGCACATGCCAAACATGTTCCCACCTTAAGGCCTTTGGTATGCCGTCTGCTTTGTCCACACCTTGCTTCCCCTAGAATCTGCGTGGCTCATATTATGTGGGTCTGCTCAAATGTTACTTCTTTAGAAAGGACTTCTCTCTTTACTCCCTTTAAAGTGGTCTTTATATTAGCTTGACAGGGTTCCTGTGACAAATACCACAGAATGGGTGGTTTAAACAACAGATATTTATTTATTCACAGTTTAGAGGCTAGGAGTACAAGATCAAGGTGTTGGCAGGGTTGGTTTCTTTCTGAAACCTGTCTGCTGGGCTTGCAAATAGCTGCCTTCTCTCTGTGTCCTCACATGGTTGTCCTCCTGTGTGTGTTGTCTGTGCCCTAATCTCTTCTTTTAATAAGGACACCATTTATATTGGATTGGGGCCCACCATAACTACTTCATTTTAACTTATTTACCTTTTTAAAGGCTCTATCTCCAAATAAGTTTCATTCTAAGGTACTGGGATTAGGGCCTCAATGTATGAATTTGGGGGCACACAATTTAGCCCATAAAAGTTGTTATCCCCATCTCTCTCTTACCTATCACATTTTTCCTTTTCAAAGCACTTACTGTGACCTGATGTTTTATTAGTCACTTATTTGTTTACCATCTTTTTTTCCTCAAGGCAAAGACAGAATTGCTCAGCAAATATTCCATGTGCTGCCTTCCATTTCCAGTTAGGTGGGGATATGTGATTAATTTTAGTGAATGTCCTGCAATGAGAAGTAATGTAGATCTCTCTCAGGCCAAATCATTTCCTTGCCAGTGCATGACTCACTATCCTCCTTTCTCTTGCCATAGCAGCTAATGGTGTCACAGATGGCGCAGGCTTCATAATTCATCGCGTTTGATGGCACTGTGTAGAATGGAGCTTTCCATCAACCCACTTTGGACATTTGCATGAACAAACAGAAATCATGTTAAGCCACTGAACTATGAGAATTCTTTTGTTACACCATATAACCTAATGTATTCTGATTAATACATCTTCACTATAATATAAACTCCAAGAAGGCGGGGACTTAGCCTGGATCCTTAGTGTCTCATGGAAGTAAGTAAGCAATAATTATTTATGGAATAAGTCAATGGGCCAGGCACAAGAAGGTGAAGTTGCTGTGCCCAAATTAATACAAGGTAGATCAAGAGATGAAACTGATCCCAGAGCCTGGGACTGAAACCTTGATCCCAGAGCCTGGGACTGAAACCTCGGCCACATTCCCTTTATCCTGACCACTGTCTTATTCCAAATCCAGACTATGCCAAGAATTTGACATGAATACTCTCTTGAAAACTTTGTAACAATCATAGTTTGTGATGAGAGTGGAACTGAGGCTTAGCAAGTTTCAGCAACTTGCTTGAGGCCATGTAACTCATACAGTGCCTACCAAAATCCCATCAGTGTATGCTGTGGCAGACATGGATGGTTACAGCAACTAAGCATCCCCTACTACATCTCATGCATACAAAGTTCTGATTTTGTTTGGGTCTTCAATGACTTCTGTGGTAACAGAAGAGTGTCCTTCCTCAATCTTAGAGAACAAATTCTGATTGGCTTAAGCCAAGCATGGACATTTTATTTCCTTTTAGGGATTGCTTTGGATCTGCACATGTGACCTAATCCGGGCAATGGAACTTGAGGAGAGATCTGATGGGAGGGTTTGGAAATGGTTTTAACTTTATGATAATGAAAGAATGTTCCTTTTATTAGACATTAGTTGTGGTAATCATTACTGATTGCCATTTGCCAAATGTTCCAAGGACATGTAGAATTGCCGATGTTGGTCTGTTAAATTGGTGATCCAGTGTAACTATTTCTGGCCAATGGTTTGTGAGCAAGAGACATATGTCATGTAAGGCCAGACCATTTAACTGTAGATATAATATACCATAGAGCTCTCTTTCTTTCTTCTCTAGCACGAAGTTGGAAATGTTAGAGATGGCAGTCTTTCCATCATCCTGGATCCCTGATGATTATAATGCCAACTCACAGTGGACATGGAGTATGAGTGAGAAATAATCTTGGATTTTGTTAGTCATTGAGATTTGGAGGAAATTTATTACTGTATAGTAGTAAATAACCTATCTGGAGTAATACAGAAATTAGTTATGAGTGATGCTGTTGTAATTAAAAATAAAAACACATGGCATTGGCTTAGACACAGAGCAAAGGGATCAGGAAACCTTATTTGAAACCAGAAGGATGGAAACTGTTGCCTAAGATATCTTGGAAGATAGATAATGTATTTAATGAATGTGCAGCTTTAGGGTAAGCAATTGGAATATAAGACATTAGGGGTGAAAGTTGGCCAAAGTTGGCTAAAAACTGGGAATGCCTTTGAGAAACAGACCCATTAGAACTCAGCTTTTGACAAGGATAAAATCAAGGACATATCACTAACTAAATCATAACCATTGTTAAAATCTCTGAATGAATTAAGATACTCCCAGAAAATCCTTAAGATATTCCCAGGTAGACAAAATGGCTCAGTGAATGAGAGAGGAAGACTATGGCTCTCTGTAGATGCCCGATAGACTTTAAGCTGCATGCATTGACAGAGAGAAGGAGAAAGATAGTGATAGATAGTGACAGATAGTGAGGGAGAAAGAGAGCAGGAATGGGGAGGGAGGAGGGTGGGAGCATCTTGAACAGAATGTGGATGTGGTTTTTTTGGCACATGAAACTGACTAAGAATATTTGAGTCTCAAATTTTGAGAGACAACAAGCAGGCTGAGAAAAATGTCCATTTGCCAAGGAGGGCACATCCTCCAGTGCCACCTCAGATGTAATCAATGAGGATAATGGAAAAGGAGGTGTCTCCCTGGACATTGAAGACATGACCACAGAGAAGAAAGGTTTGGGGAACTCCTTCTCCCAGTAGCTGATTTGTTGCTAATGAAAGAATTCTCCCCATCTACAAGATAGGAGGCCTTGCAGGTTCTTCTCACTGGATTTGAGAAATGGTACAGACCAGTGATTTTTGTGTGTCTCCCTTTCTTACCCTTCTTGATGAGCATGAAGCCATTTTGTCCCATTTCACGTGGGTATGTGGAGGATAAGTAATTTGTTTTTTTAGTTCACTTGTCCTGACTTAGGTTCACTCACTTTTGTTTCCTGCCTAGTTCTTGTGGACCTTTGACTTTTTGACCCTACAACCTACAATAAGCTATTTGATGACATAAACTGAATTGTGCTCCTGGAAGTACAGTGGACCAGGGTCCATTTCACTGCCCAGGGCTAATGCCTGAGTTCCAAAGGTGACTTCACAGCGTCCTTCTATAGCCTTGGCTACCATGCTGACTACCCTGTTGCTGCTTAGTCTTTCTGTCCCCACTTTGTGAACCCAAACATTAATCAGCTGCACCTACAAGACTCTATACTGGCAGGTTCTACTCTCAGGCATTGGTGTTGTCCTGCAGTGTGACCATCCCAAGGCACTCTGGTGCTTTTCTTCCACTCTAGGGGAGGATGCTGGTCTCAATGCCTACCATAAAGAAACCGCCTGGGGCCAGCCTCCACCTGACCAATCCTCAGCCCTCCCAGCCAGACCTCTATCACTGCCAAGACAATACAGGTGCCCTTGTGGTAGACTACGAGCTGCATTTCTAGGATGTCATCACCCTGCATATTACACACAAAAGTCTGGGCCAAATGCTCCTGCAGAATAAGACCCTGAAGCTGGATCTTTACCCACTGGGAGCCCTGTAACCATTGTGGGGAGCCAGGTGAGCACAAATACCTGGGACACTGCTACACTGAGGAACCCCTGGAAAAACCCATGCCCTGTTGGCTCTATCTGAGGACAAAAAAGGAGCAATACAGCTGTGTGTATCCTGAGCTGCAGATGGAAACCTGCCTTATACCCTATCGCCACTTAAAGGAAACTAACCAGTCCTACATCCTCTTTGACATTTATCAGTTGGGCAAGTTGACTAATAACATGTGGCTCACCTACCCCTTGGCCTCCATCTATAGGAGACTGGACTAGGACATTAGCCCGGGCTTTGACCCTCACCCAGGCTGTTCCCTGTGCCCACTGGGACTGGGGTTTACCTTCCAATGGAAAAGCAGTTTCTGAATCCCAGAATAGCCTTCATGGTCAGTAGGTACAGGATGGGGTCTCTTCCCTGGTTTGTTCAGATGTTCATTCAGCAAGAATTCTCTGGTTTCCCTTCTGAGCCAGGTGTTGGGTGGGTCATGTTGTTACCACAGCGGTCACCAGCAAAGACCTAATCCCTGCCCTCACAGGCTGCTGTGATTCAGGGGGAGACCAAATGTAAAACCTAGAGACTAAGACATTCTGACCCACGCACATGCCAACACAGACACTACTATGTTTTCTGTCTCCTAACTGATACTATTTGTCTACCCACCATTGCACCAATGCCACAATACGAGTGCCCTTGTGGTGTATTATAAAGGTATAATTATTATACCTTCATAATAAGTCATGATATCTGGTAGTATAGATTTTCCAACTCTGGTTTTCAAGATTGTATTGGTTACTCTTTACCCTTTGTATGCAAATTTTGACATCAGCTTCCATTACTAAGGCTTTCTTTAATTTCTAATAATGTGCAGTTATTAATGGAGAGATTTTTACCTATATTTAATTATATTTATCCCTAGGTATTTGATTTTTATTCTGTCATAAACTGTGTCTTTTAAATTTCATCTTCTAGCCCTGGCTGTTGTAGTTCACTGGATTGAGCTCGAGCTGCGAACCAAAGGGTCACGTTTGACTCCAGTCAGGGCACATGCCTGGGTTGCAGGCCAGGTCCCTGGGAAGTGGCCCATGAGAAGACCACCACACATTGATATTTCTCTTCCTTTCTTTGTCCCTCCCTTTCCCTCTCTCTGAAAGCAAATAAATAAAATCTTTTAAAAAATTGTCTTCTAATTGTTTGTTGTTGGTATACAGAAATATATTTGGTATTTGTACATATTTTTTAAAAATATATTTTATTGATTATGCTATTACAGCTGTCCCATATTTTTCTCCCCTTTATTCCCCTCTGCTCTGCACTGCCCTCCCACCAGCATTCCCCTACTCTCCTGCCACTTGGGTTGTACATATAAGTTCTTTGGCTTCTCCATTTCCCATACTATTCTTAACCTCCCCCTGTCTATTTTGTACCTGCTATTTATGCTGCTTATTCCCGGTACCTCTTCCCCATTATCCCCCCTCCCTCCCCACTGATAACCCTCCATAAGACCTCCATTTCTGTGATTCTGTTCCTATTCTAGTTGTTTGCTTAGTTTTTTTCTCTAGGTTCAGTTGTTGATTGTTGTGAGTTGGTTGTCATTTTACAGTTCATTATTTTAATCTTCTTTTTCTTAGATAAGTCCCTTTAACATTTCATATAATAAGGGCTTGGTGATAATGAACTCCTTTAACTTGACCTTATTTGGGAAGCACTGTATCTGCCCTTCCATTCTAAATGATAGCTTTTCTGGATAGAGCAATCTTGGATGGAGGTTCTTGCCTTTCATGACTTGGAATACTTCTTTCCAGCCTCTTCTTGCCTGTAAGGTTTCTTTTGAGAAATCAGCTGATAATCTGTGGGAACTCCGATGTAGGTAACTGTCTCTTTTTCTCTTGCTGCTTTTAAGATTCTCTCCTTATCTTTAATCTTGGATAATGTAATTATGATGTGCCTTAATGTGTGCTTCCTTGGGTCCAACTTCTGTGGGACTCTTTGAGCTTCCTGGACTTCCTGGAAGTCTATTTCCTGTGTCAGATTGGGGGAGTTCTCCTTCATTATTTTTTCAAATTAGTTTTTGATTTTTTGCTCTTCCCCTTCTTCTGGCACTCTTATGATTCAGTTGTTGGAACATTTAAAGTTGTCCCAGAGGTCCCTAAGCCTCTCCTCATTTTTCTGAATTCTTGTTTCTTAATTCTGTTCTGGTTGAATGTTTATTTCTTCCTTCTGTTCCAAATCGTTGATTTGAGTCCCAGTTTCCTTCCTGTCACTGTTGGTTCCCTGTACATTTTTCTTTATTTCACTTTGCATCATAGCCTTCACTTTTTCCTCTATTTCATGATGGTAGTCAACCATTTCTGTGAGCACTCTGATTACCAGTGTTTTGAACTCTGCACTGATATGTTATCTATCTCCTTGTTGCTTAGTTCTTTTCCTGGAGATTTGGTCTGTTCTTTCATTTGGGCTACATTTCTTTGTCTTGATGCACCTGTTATGTTGTAAAGGCAGAGCCTTAAGTATTTGCCAGGGAAGGGCAACCCATGTCACTGCATTGTGGCACTGTAAATGGGGTGGGTCAAATGGGGAACAATGCCATTTGCTTGGCTCTTGGCTTTCAGTCACTTCTCCCACTACCACAAGCAAAATGGGCCCTTCTGGTGTTGGTTCCCAGGTGGGTGGGTTCGTGTACATTCTAGGACCTTGTGGGTTTCTCCAATGAACTCTCCTGTGAGGCTGGGCGTTTCTGCCACTGCTGCCTCAACCATCACAGGTGTTTTCAGTAAGAGGTTTTGAGGCTTTATTTCCCCACACTGTAACCCCAAGTTGTATGGTCTGTCTTGCTCCCCAGTGGTTGCTCTTGGTTTTATCCACACACTAATAAACCACCACCTTGCCACGCGTCCTCTCCACTGCAGATGCCCCTCTCTGCCTCTCTTACCAGTCTGGATGAATATTTCTTCTCTAACTCCTTGGTTGTTGGACTTCCATAGCTCGGCAGTTCTGGCAGTTCTGGTGGTTTTTCATTTTTAAATTTGTTGTTGTCCTTATTTTGATTGTGTGAGGAGGCAAAGTGTATCTACCTATGCCTCTGTCTTGGCCAGAAGTCTCAGGTGCACAATTCTAAAATACATCATCTGTACACTGTATTGTGCGTTCACCACTCCAAGCCAAGTCTCTGTCCATCACCATTTATCCTTCCTATATCTTCCTGTACCTCCTTCCATGCCCCATTGCCCCAGCAGTCACCATACTGTTGTCCATGTCCATAATTGTTTTCTCTTTTGTTTTGCTCAATCCCTCCACCCGCCCAGCACCCATGCCCCTCACCCCTGCCGACAGCTGTCAGCCTGCTCCTTATCTATGAGTCTGTTGTTATTTTGCTTGTTATTTCATTTTGTTCATTAGATTCCATATATGGATAAAATTATATGGTATTTGTCTTTCTCTGACTAGCTTATTTTACTTAGCATAATGCTTTCCAGGTCCATCCATGCTGTTGCAAATATAAGATTTTCTTATGTACAGCTGAGTAGTATTCTGTTGTGTAAATTCACCACAGCTTTTTTTGTCTATTGATCTACTGATGGATACTTGGGCTGCTTTCAAATCTTGCCTACTGTGAGTAACACTGCAGTGAACATAGGGTTGCATACATTCTTTGGAATTAGTATTTCAGGTTTCTCTGGATAAATTCACAGAAGTGGAGTCACTGGTCATAAGGCAGTTTCATTTTTAATTTTTTGATGTATCTGTATACTGCTTTCTACCATGGCTGTACCAATCTGCATTCCCAACCACAGTGCAAAAGCATTCCCTTTTCTGCACATCCTCAACAACACTTGTTTGTTGATTTATTAATGATAGCCATTCCTGCAGGTGTGAGTTGATGTAATGGTTATAATTTGCATTTCTCTGATGATTAGTGACACTGAGCATTGTTTCATATGCCTATTGGTCATCTGTATGTCCTCTTTGGAGAAGTGTCTATTCAGGTCCTTGCCCATTTTAAAATTGGATTGTTTGGGTGTTTTTTGGCATTGAGTGTTATACATTCTTTATATAATTTGAATATTAACACCTTATCAGATGTATCAGTGAAATATGTTCTCTCATTCAGTGACTTGTCTTTTCATTTTGTTGATGGTTTCCTTTGCTGTGCAAAAACTTTTGAGTTTGATTTAGCCCAGTGTTTATTTTTCTTTTATTTCCCTTGTCCAAGGAGATAAATCAGAAAAAATATTGCTACAAGAAATGTCAGAGACTTTACTGCCTATATTTTCTTCTATGATTTTTATGGTTTTGAGTCTAACACTCAAGTCTTTAATCCATTTTGTGTTTATTCTTGTGTATGACATAAGAAGGTGGTCTAGTTTCATTTTTTTACACATATCTGTCCAATATTCCTAACACTGTTTGTTTAATAGACTATCTTTACCCCATCGTGTGTTTTTGTCTCCTTTGCCAAATTTTGATTGACCTTAAAGCCTTGAGTTTATTTCTCAGCTGTCTATTCTCTTCCATTGATCCCTGTGTCTGTTCTTATGTCAGTGCCATGCTGTTTTGATTACTATGGCTTTGTAGTATAGTTTGATATCAGGTATCATTATTCCTCCAACTTTATTTTTTTTTTCCTGAAGATCACTGTTGCTATTTGGGGTCTTTTATGGTTCTGTATGAATTTTTGGAATATTTGTTTTAGTTCTGTGAAATAAGCCATTGTGATCTTGGTAGGAATTGCATTGTATCTATGGATTGCTTTAGGTAGTGTGAAAATTTTAATGATGTTAATTCTTCCTATCCATGAACACTGTATATGCTTCCACTTATTTGTGTCTTCTTCCATTTCTTTAGTGTCTTACCATTTTCTGAGCACAGGTCTTTTACATTTTTAGTTAAATTTCTTCCTAGGTATTTTATTCTTTTTGAAGCAGTTGTTAATGAGATTGTTTTCTTAGTTTCCCTTTCTGATAGTTAATTATTAATGTATAAAAATGCAACTGATTTCTGGAAACTAATTTTGTATCCTGGTACTTTACTGAATTCATTTATTCTAGTAGTTTTTGGTGGACTCTTCAAGGTTCTCTAGAGTATCATGTCATCTGCAAATAATGACAGTTTTACTTTTTCCCTTCAAATTTAGGTAGAACTGTATTTCTTCCTGTTGTCTGATTCCTGTGGCTAGATCTTTCATTATTATGTTGAATAAGAGAGGTGAAAGTGGACAACACTGTCTTGTTCCCAATCTTAAGGGAAATGCTTGTAGTTTTTGCCCATTGAATATGATGTTTGCTGCAGGTTTTGTCATATATGGCCTTTATTATGTTGAGGTATGCTCCCTCTACACTCACTTTGTTGAGAGTTTTTATCATAAACAGATGCTGGATTTTACCAAATGCTTTTTCTGCATCTATTGATATGATCATGTGGTTTTTATCCTTCATTTTGTTTATGGGGTATATCACATTTACTGAACTGTGGATATTGTACCAACCTTATATTCTTGGAATAAATCCTACTTGATCATGGTGTGTGAACTTTTAAATATATTGCTGGATTCAGTTTGCTAATATCTTGTTGAGGATTTTAGCATCTATGTTCATCAGGGATATTGGCCTATAATTTTTTTTGTAGTGTGTTTATCTGGTTTTGGAATTAGGTTAATGCTGGCCTCATAAAATGAGCTTAGTACTCTTCCCTCTTACATTTTTTGAATAGTTTGAGGAGTATGGGTGTTGGTGTTTCTTTGAATGTTTGGTAAAATTCACCAGTGAAGTCATTCAGTCCAAGACTTTTGTTTGCTGGGAGGTTCTTTTTTTTGTTGTTGTTGTTTTTATTACTCCTTCAATGTTATTAGTTGTAATATGCCTGTTCAGATTCTCTGATTTTTCCTGATTCAGTTTTGGAAGGTTGTATTTTTTTCTAGAAGTTTATTCATTTCATTCATATTGTCCAGTTTGTTGGCATGTAGTTGTTCATAAAATTTTCTTACAATCCTTACTCATATTTCTTTAGTGCCAGTTATTACTTCTCCTTTTTCATTTATGATTTTATTTATTTGGGTCCTCTCTTATTTACCTTGATGGGTCCTATTAAAGGGTTGTCAGTCTTGTTTATCTCTTCAAAGAACCAGCTCTTGGTTCTCTAGCTCTTTTGTATTATTTTTTAATTTTATTTTTTAGATTTTTATCTTTATTGTATTTTTGCCATTACCATTTAGTTCTCTTATGATCCCCTCCCCACAGGAATCCCCACACTGTTGTCCATTTTCCTGAGTCTTTTTTCGTTTTTGCTCAGTCCCTCCACTCCTTAACCTTCCTCTCACCCAACAACTGTCATTATGTTCTGCATCTATGAGTCTGTCCCCATTTTCCTTGTTACGTAAGTTTGTTCATTAGATTCCACAAATGAGTGAAATCATATGGTATTTGTGTTTCTATGACTGGCTTATTTCACTTAGCATAATGTTCTTCAGGTCCACACATATTGTCACAAAGGGTAAAGTTTTCTTTTTTATGGCCAAGTAGTATTCCATTGTATAAATGCCCCATTGTTTTATTCACTCATCTACTGATGGACACTTGGGCTCCTTCTACATCTTGGTGATTGTAAATAATGCTACAATGAACATAGGGGCACTTATGTTCTTTCAAATTAGAGTTTTGGGCTCTTTTGAATATATTCCCAGAAGTGGGATTGTGGCAGGAAAAGAAAACTCCAAAAGTTTCTTATGCTCTGTAACTGTAACACTTGCAAAATTTCACACAGGACTGTAAAAGCAGACAAGTCGTAACCAAAGCAACCACCAGTTACTCAAGGTCGTACACAGACTCCCATGATAAGCTCCTGTGCTCTGTAGCTTCTGCAAATTCCTCCTGCATTTTCCCTTTGTCTCCCATATAAGGTAGCTGGACCTAACTTCCGCATTCAGCTTCTGTAACCTTGCTTCGCCACGTAGGTAGGGAGCCCGGGACTATTTAAACCCCGGGAGAGTAAGGATCGGTGCTCAGAGGATTTGGATGTTAACCACCCCCTCTGGGTCCCCAGGTAATAAAGTTTGTGCTTCGTTATCTCCCCGCGTGTGGGTGGATTTTCCACAACATTTTGGTGCATTGGCCGGGAAAGTCCTCACGCGAGCAGCAGGTATTTTGCCTCCGGTGAAGGCGACCGAGGGAGTCGGCGGGGGAGCCCTGCTGCAGGGGAGGAGCACGTGCCCTGGTGATTCCAGGCTTCCCGGGGCAGAGACTCCTGCGCTGTGTCCCTGACCGCTCTAACACCCGGGCAGAGAGGAGAGATGAACTATGAACTGTCGGAGGCGCCAATCAGGTATCCGTATGTGCCCTAGGGACCTGACCCGAGAATCTGAGAGGGACTGATCACCCCTCGACTGGAAAATTCAGGGGCTGGGCTTAGACCCAGACCATCGGGCTCCTTCTCGGGGGAGGGACAGCTAACTTCTGTGTGGCTGTCTGTGCGGCTGTGTGTGTGAATGTGTTTGTGACTCCACGAGCCAGCCAGGCTTACGGAGTCTGATTGGGCCCCCCACCTGCGGCGGGTGTGTGAAAGATCCCCTTTTCCCTTTGTTTGTCTGTGTCAGTCGGGAGAATTCATCATGGGTTGGGGGGGGGTTTCTGCCACAGTACTATATTGCATGTATGTGGGTGCGCCGCCATTTTGGGTAAAATGGAGGAAGAGCCACATGAGTGCCCCCCCCCCCAGGGTGGGAGTGCATGGTTGTCGTCATCTTGGAAGATGGGTCACGTGAGAGCCCCTCCATCTTGGAACTGGGCAAGGTGCCAGGCTAAGGGCTCTCTGCAGACTGCATCCGTCTGGTTCTTTGTGTAACTGGTTCTGATAAGAATGGCTCTGAAGGACATGTACTGAGGTTTAAGGAAAACATCTGGTCTGTAGGGTGTTTGCAGGGTCTGAGCTTCAGAAAACTGCAGCGTGCAGTGCCAGGGACTTTCGGCTGTCCTTCCCAGAGTGAGAAAGAAACCAGGATTAAAAGAATAATGATTAAATCTGAATAAGTAAAATTATGTATAAAGAATGTAAAGTTTTAAACCTGGAGTAAAGGAAACCTCAACTATTTGTTTTCTGGTTTTGTGGGAAAAGAGCAGTGTTGTTTCTGATCAAAACCCCTCTGTACTTAAATCTGTTTAACGTTGCCTGTAACCAGTTTGGGAAGATGCCTTTGCCACTCGGGACCCAGGAAGGGTCATTTGGGGCTGATAAGTGCTTCAGCCAAAGGCAAAGCAGCATGTCTCTGCCAAAAGACTGGGCCTGAAGGAGCATGTCTCTGTGTGAGAGAATGCCCCTACCTGTGTACTGTTCTGGAAACTCTGTGTTTTGGGTTTTGCTCTGCATCTGCTCTGAAAAGGAAGTGAAGGATTCCAGGGAAGGTTAAAACTTCACACTCTGTAGAAAAGTAAATAATTTAGATATTTATATATATATAAATGAAGAAGGTCTGTGGGAAACTGTAAAGATAAATGGAAAAGTAAGAGTTTTGGAATTATGTGATGTTAGTTAATAATAAAAGGTATAAGGCATGGAAATACACTCTTAATGGATATCAGAAAATATATGAAAAATAAAAGGGTTGTAAATGTTAGATAAGTCTGTAGCAGTAAAGGTTTTGAGAAGCCTGGTAAATATCAGAAGGGAAAAGATTTTCCTTCATGCTTTGTATTTTTCTCCCTACCTGATCCCTCCAGAATTTGGCATTCTGAAGGAGTAAGTGATAATATAAGGTTTCTTTGCATAAGACCAATAAGACCAGTAGTTAATAGTGGTTTTGTTAACCAAGACTTTGACTGGAACGTCACGTCTGAAGGAGGCATGTATGGGTTCTGGTCGTCACCAGAAAGCCCTGAGGAACTGGGATTGACTTGTGCAGGTAGTGTAAGCCCACAAGGAAAGCCTGGTACTTTGGTTGGTTGTGCAGTTCATGGCAGTCTTTCCAGGGAAGGAACGAAGGTTGCTTTCATGAAAGATGGCCAAACAGGAACCTGTAAGCACAATGAAAAACTCAAGGATCTGAGTGAAACAACTGGTACAGGCGAAGCCAGATGGTGGATGTGTGGCTCTGCTTCTGTGCCCTTAGGGGGCGGACTGAAAAGTCAATCTGAAGGTTCCCTGTGTGAGTTCCAGCAAGGCAGAATCAGAAATCATAAGTAATTCAGGCTGCTCTTGGTGTGTTTATGCAAACGAACAGTCAAAATAAAAAACAGAACTCAAAGTAGTCCCTTTAATAACAGTGAGGGTGATCTTAAGGAGAAAAATTATGGTTCAAGGAAAATCACTGTGCTCAGTATTAAACATCAGAATAGCGCAGCTGTCTTAAAAGTTTGTTTTCATTTGAAGGTTAAAGCTGGTTTTATAATATCATCAAAATGTACAATTTACAGGTATAAAGGACCTGTCAAATTGCCATTGCTGAATGTCATTGCAAAAAGGAACTTGCAACTGAATGCCTTCCCAAAGACAGTCTCACAGGCATGGAGACTGGTTTGGGGACTATTGTGTGAATTAACCTGTGTGTTCTTCTGTTTTCATAGGACGTATGCCTATGACTTCATTGCCTGATTGATTGGTTGCAATATAGGCCTCACTTAAGGAACCCATTTTCATCGTCACCCCCTGGAGCTCAATAGTTTGGCTAAACTAAGTGGTTGGGTTAGTAAGCAGTTTGGGCGATCTGTGGACTTCACTTTAAAACTGATTTTCCCTTTTCTGTCTTAGTGGCTTGAACAGGAAAGGTTTAGATATCTGAAAAGAGGGAAATATCATAATATATTCCCTTCAGCTTGAGTAAAGTATAATGGACCACAAAAGCTTTGGATAGGTGTAGCATGTCTTGTACACCTTCCTCCAGATAAGTCATACCTAAGCCCCTGCCTTTGTCATTTAATGATTATGATTTAATTGTGCCTTCCAACTCTTTCCAAATCTGTCACCCCAGAATATAACCAGGATGCCAACGGTCCAGTAATGCCAGCCTTTGGACACCAAGCCTGCAACTTCCTGGTAATAGCCAACCGGCCAGGATTCTGTAAGGTCCTTCCCTTTACAGGCAGGACTCCCTCCATGCTGCACCCACTTTCAGGGCACCCCAGACCCACGGGTAGGTAAAACAACATCCATTTCTAGCCAGAAGCAGTTACAAGAAGATGAGTCCGTTGTCCTTTAAAAAAATTTAAAGTGGGTATATACCTAAAATGAAAAATTGTTACAAGTTGCAGCCAAGGGGGGGGACCCCAAATGGGCATTTGGGACAGAGTCCAGAATTCAAGGTGTCCAGGAAATTTTAGGATGTCTTCACCCCTTCCCCACAGGTATAAGTTGGAGAAGGGACACACAGAGCAAAATATGCTGGGCTGTTTTGTACAGCACCAGTTTTGCAGTTGACCCATGGCATGGTCATTTAACATGCCTATAGCCTTCAGCTGGTCACTTGGATATGCTAAATGGCTGTGGCCATGCTCTGGGCCAGGGAGATAAAAGACTCCCCTGCCCAGGATGTGACAGGGAGGCAGGTCCCCCGAGTGGGAGCTTGGAGAAAAATTGGCTCCATAACATGGGGCCACACCTGCCCAGGCCCATGATGACAGCCAGACGGGAGTGGGTACTGGCCTGTCTAGGATCTTTAGGCTGTCTACGAAGCAGCCAACAGCTGCCACCCAGTGGTCCCGAACCTGTGCACCCTCTGGAGCCAGCTTCCCCCAACAGCAACGTGGTTTACCTGCCTTAATCTGAAGGATGCCTTCTCCTGCATTCCTGTGGCACCTTCCAGCCAACCCATTTTCTGCACACAGCAGTCAAGACTCAGTTAACCTGAACTAGACTGCCCCAGGGGTTTAGGAACTCCCCAGACCTGTTTGAGAAGCCCTAGCAGGAGACCCCTCGCTAAGGGGGGATGGACCTGACGATTCTGCAGTACACGGACAACCTCCTCCTGGCAGCCCATCCCTAAAACGGTGCCAGGAGGGAACGCACACGCTGCTGAAGTGCCCCCCTACAGCCGTCTGCGCAGTCCTCTGTCATGGCCCTTCACGGTGCTCTATCGGGTTCGCCTTCTCCAGTGGCCTGCAAGCTTCCTTGGGGCTCCGGCAACGTCGCCAGGTGCAGAGCTCAGCAACCAGGCTTGCCGGAAGTACTCACGGTGTGATCAGGGGCGAGGACAGAAAATGGCAAAGTTGCCAACGCCCTCCAGAACCTTGTCTGATTTCTAAGAAAAATGCTTGTTCTCCTGAGGGAAAGCCAGCCTGCACCCTGCGGCTGTGGAACTCGGCCCTACTACCAGGCTTTGAAGGGTCCGGACATTAAGAAAAAGCCTTCCAAATATTAAGAGGTGCCTCAGTAATGTTCCTGCCCTTGGACTGTCAAAGCCGGGGCAGCCTTTTAATCTGTACACCCACAAGAAAGACAAGGTAGCCCTTGGGTCCTGACCCAGCCTGTCGGACCATGGCAACACCCAGTGGCTCACCTATCTAAGCAGTTGGACATCTGCTAGCGCCACCGGCTGGCCACCTCATCTGAGGGCAGTCGCTGCTGCCATACCCCTCTTGCAAGGGGCACAAGTGGCTGTCGAACCCCAGACTAACTCAATACCAGGGCATCCTCCAAGGAAACCCAAGGGTGCATATTAAGACCATGAAACAAGTCAATCCAGCCACCTACTTACCGGCAGAACTTAAAGAGCTGGACCATGACTGTCTTAGAGTAACTAAAGAGGTCCATGCCAGCCAGCCAGACCTCCAGGACCAGCCCCTGGCCCAACCTGATGTTGATGTCACCCACTACATGGATGGAAGCAGCTATATGGTTAAGGGCAGAAAAGTCACCAAGTGTGCAGACCAGAAAACTGGACTGCCCTGGACAAACTTACTGCTGCAGGAGTCACCCCTTGGATCTACTACAGATGGGCTAGGACAACAGCAGATCCCAAAGACCCTAGGACTAGGCCTGTGCCAAAACCCACGCTAAGACAGTGGAAGACGCCAACCAGTAAAAAAGACGCCAAGGAATAGACGGTTGTTCCACAGGACCTGACTTTAATTGGCGCCTTCGCAGGAGCATTAACAATTGGACTAGTGACTGTGGCCCCTGAGGAATGGAATCCCTGCAAAGCGGGTCACCCTAGAAATAGTTTGTCTCTGTTTGATCTCTGTATTTGGATTTATTGTATGCTTTGCTTAACAAATGAGGCCCCTGTCTCAGCCCCAGCCTGCAAATGTAGTACCCCCAGGCATAGGATTATTCTCAGCAGTAAAGTGGTCTCTTATTATCTCCCAGGGTCAGCTTTCAGCTCCTCCGCTGACATGCCATCGGGTTGCATTCAGTCACAGCAATCCCTCTGAACTTGGGGAGGGAAGGTATACTAGACTAGAGTAACATCCAGGACCATGAAGTACCAGACCCAGAGGTGTCAGGCATATAGGACCCTGCATCCTCCGGACCTTAGTCCTACACCTAGGGCTACAGTAACTCATAGGGCAGCTGCCACAGTGCTAGCCCTCCGGTGGTACCAACACCAGTATCAGCAGATGTAACCCTCCCAGGACCTCAGCCTTACAGCCAGGTATTAGTGATGCTAAAAGGGATAAAAACACCTTATAGCATCAAAGGGGGGAATGTGGCAGGAAAAGAAAACTCCAAAAGTTTCTTATGCTCTGTAACTGTAACACTTGCAAAATTTCACACAGGACTGTAAAAGCAGACAAGTCGTAACCAAAGCAACCACCAGTTACTCAAGGTGTACACAGACTCCCATGATAAGCTCCTGTGCTCTGTAGCTTCTGCAAATTCCTCCTGCATTTTCCCTTTGTCTCCCATATAAGGTAGCTGGACCTAACTTCCGCATTCAGCTTCTGTAACCTTGCTTCGCCACGTAGGTAGGGAGCCCGGGACTATTTAAGCCCCAGGAGAGTAAGGATCGGTGCTCAGAGGATTTGGATGTTAACCACCCCCTCTGGGTCCCCAGGTAATAAAGTTTGTGCTTCGTTATCTCCCTGTGTGTGGGTGGATTTTCCACAACAGGATTGCTGGATCAAAAGGCAGATCCATTTTTAATTTTTTGAGGTATCTCCATTCTGCTTTCCACAGTGACTGCACCAATCTGCATTCCCACCCATAGTACAAAAGGGTTCCTCTTTCTCTGACATCCCTGCCAGCACTTGTTGTTTATTGATTTATTGATGATAGACACTCTGATAGGTGTGAAATTATATCTTATTGTGGTTTTAATTTTCATTTCTCTGATGATTAGTGACATTGAGCATCTGTTCATATGTCTATTGACCATCCGTGTGTCCTCTTTGGAGAAATATCTATTCAGGTCCTGTCTCCATTTTAAAATTGGATTTTTTGCTTATTTGGTATTGAGTTTTGTAAGTACTTTATAAATTTTGAATATTAATCCCTTATCAGATGTATAAACAAATATGTTCTCCCATTCTGTGGGCTGTCTTTTAATTCTGTTGATGGTTTCTTTTGCTGTGCAAAAACTTTTGGTTTGATGTAGTCCCATTTGTTTATTTTTTCTGTTGTTTCCCTTGCCTGGGGAGGTATATCAGATTAAAAAATTGCTATGAGAAATATCTGAGATTTTGCTGCCTATGTTCTCTTCTAGGATTTTTATGGTTTTGGGTCTAACATTTAAGTCTTTGATCCATTTGAATTTATTCTTGTGTGTGCTGTAAGAAGGTGGTCTAGTTCCATTTTCTATACACATTTGTCCAATTTTCCCAACACCATTTATTGAATAAACTATCTTTAGTCCATTGTATGTGTTTGCTTCCTCTGTTGAGTGTGAATTGACTATAAAGGTGTGGGTTTATTTCTGGGATCTCTATTCTGTACCATTGGCCTATCTGCCTGTTTTTATGCCACTGCCATGCTGTTTTGATGCCACTGCCATGCTGTTTTGATTACTATGGCCTTATAGTATAGTTTCACATTAGGTATAATGATTCCTCCAACTTTGTTCTTTTTTCTCAGTATTGTTATTGCTATGTGGGGCCTTTTGTGGTGCCATATAAGTTTTTGAAATATTTGTTCTGGTTCTGTGACATATGTCATTGGAATCTTGATAGGAATTGCATTGAATCTATAGATTGCTTTGGGTAGTATGGACATTTTAATGCTGTTAGTTCTTCCTGTTTGTGGACATGGTATGTGCTTCCATTTATCTGTATCTTCTTCAATTTCTTTCTTCAGTGTCTTATAATTTTCCAAGCACAGGTCTTTTATATCCTTGGTTAGATGTATTCCTAAGTATTTTATTCTTTTTTGAAGCAATTGTAAATGAGATTATTTTCCCTTTCTTTTAGTTTGCAATTGGCATATAAAAAGGTAGAGCTGATCTCCTTTTTAAAAAAGATTTTATGTTTTTAAAATATTTTTAAAAAATTATTTTTAGGGGGTAAGGGAGAGAGGGAGAGAAACATCAGTGTGTTGTTGCCTCTTGCACGCCCCCTACTGGGGACCTGGCCTGCAACCCAGGCATGTGCCTTGACTGGAAATCAAACCAGAGATGCCTCAGTTCACAAGCCAGCACTCCATCCACTGAGCTACACCAGCCAGGGCATGATTTCTGGATATTAATTTTATATTTTGCTATTTTGCTGAATTCATTAATCAGTTTTAGTAGTTCTTGTTGGGATCTTTGGGGTTCTGTATAAACAGTATCATGTCATTTGCAAATAATGACAGTTTTACTACTTCCTTTGCAATTTGGATGCCTTTTATTTATTCTTCTTGTCCAGTTGCTGTGGCTAGGACTTCCCAGTATTATGTTGAATAAGAGAGGTGAAAGCAGACATCCCTGTATGTTATTAATCTTAAAGGGAATGCTTGTAGTTTTTGCCCATTGAGTATGATGCTGGCAGTGGATTTGTTATATATGGCCTTTATTATGTTGAGGTATGTTTCCTCTATTCCCACTTTGCTGAGAGTTTTTATCATATAAATGGGTGCTGGATTTCATCAAATGCTTTCCCTCATATATTGATATGATCATGTGGTTCTTGTCTTTCATTTTGTTTATGTGATGAATGATATTTAATGACTTGCAAATGTTATGCCAACCTTGCATTCCTGGAATAAATCCCACTTGATGTATACTCAATTTTTTGATGCATTGCTGTTTTTGGTTTACTAATATTTTGTTGAGGATTTTAGCATCTATGTTCACCAGAGATATTGTCTATTTTCTTTTTTTGTAGTGTCTTTATCCAGTTTTGGAATTAGGATAATGCTGTCTTCATAAAATGAGTTAGGGAGCCTTCCCTCTTCATAATTTTATGAAATAGTTTGAGAAGAAGAAGTGTTAGTTCTTCTCAGAAGATTTGATAAAATTCAACTGTGAAGCCATCTGGTCCAGGGCTTTCGTTTGTTGGGAGTTTTTTTTTTTTTTTATTACTGCCTCAATTTTACTAGGTGTAATGTGTCTATTCAGATTCTCTGATTCTTCGTGATTCAGTTTTGGAAGACTGTTTCTAGGAATTTATCCACTTTGTTCAAGTTGTCCAGTTTGTTAGAAAATAATTGTTCGTAATGTTTCCTTACAATCCTTTGTATTTCTTTAGTGTCAGTTGTTATTTTCCTCTTTCATTTCTGATTTTATTTATTTGGGTCCTTTTTCCTTTTTTCTGGGTGAGTCTGGTTAAAGGTTTGTAAATCTTGCTTATCTTTTCAAACAACCAGCTCTTTGATTCATTGATCTTTTGTATCATTTTTTAGACTCTATTTTGTTTTATTTCTGCTCTGATCTTTATTATTTCCTTCCTTTGTCTCACTTTGGGCTTTGTTTGTTGTTCTTTTTCAAGTTCCTTTAAGTGTGAAGTTAGATTGTTTATTTGAGCTTTTTATTGTTTTTGAGATAGGTCTGTAATGCTATGAATTTCCCTCTTAGGATTGCTTTCCCAGCGTCCCTCAGATTTTGGATTGTTGTATCTCCATTTACATTTGTTTCAAGGTCAATGGGGCATTATAATTCCCAACTATGACTATATTTCTATCAGCATGTCCTTTTATGTCCATCAAAGTTTGCTTTACATATTTAGGTGCTCCTATGTTGGGTGTGTAAATGTTTACTAGGGTCATATCCTCTCTTGGATTGTTCCCTTTATCATTATTTAGTGTCCTTCATTATCTCTTATTATAGTTTTGGTTTTATAGTCTAGTTTGTCAGATATAAGAACTGCTACCCAAACTTTTTTTTTCCATTTTCATGAAATATCTTTTTCCGTCCCTTTACTTTTCATCTGTATGTATCTTTCAATCTGAGGTGGGTTTCTTGGAGGCAGCATATGTATGAGTCTTGTTTTCTTATCCATTCAGCTACCCTATGTCTCTTGGCTGGAGCATTTAAGCCATTTACATTTGCAGTGATTATTGATAGATATGTATGTATTGCCATATTATTATTTCCTTGACCTTGTTTATCTTTTCAAAGAACGATCTCTTGGTTTCCTTGATCTTTTGTGTTATTTTTTAGACACTCTCACTTATTTCTGCCTTGATGTTTATTATTTCCTTCCTTCTACTCACTTTGGACTTTGTTTGTTGTTCTTTTACAAGTTCCTTTAAGTGTAAAGTTAGATTTTTTATTTGAGATTTTTCTTGTTTCTTGAGATAGGCCTATAATGCCATGAATTTTCCTCTTAAGACTGTTTTCACTATGTTCCATAGATTTTGGATTGTTCTCATTTTCGTTTGTTTCCAGGTATCTTTTTTTTTTAATCTCTGCCTTGATCTCATTGTTAATTAGTTAATTTTTTTTAGTAAGACATTGTTTAGCCTCCACATCTTTCTGAGATTTTCAGTTTTCTTCATGCAACTGATTTCTAATTTCATAGCAGTATGGTCAGGGAAGATGCTTGATTTCAGTCATCTTGAATTTATTGAGACTTGTTTTGTGTCCTAACATATGATCTATCCTAAAAAATGTTGCGTGTGCACTTGAAAAGGATATATATTCTGAGGCTTTGAAATGCTCCAAAGATATTTAAATCCATCTGACCTAGTATGTCATTTTAGTCCACAATTTCCTTGTTGATTTTCTGGCTGGAAGATCTATCCATTGATGTCAATATAGTGTTTAAATCCCCTACTATGAGTGTATTACTGCTGGTCTCTCCGTTTATGTCCATGAAGATTTGTGTTACATATTTAGGTGCTCCTGTTTGGGTGCCTACCATATTGTGCTGTGTATAATGTGCAATTTTTTTGCCCAAATTTTTTAGGGAAATGTAAGGATGCACACTTTACATGGGTAGCACTAATTCCGTATCTATATAAATGTTAATTCTTTTATTTATGATTATGCATTAAAAGTGTAGTTCCAGAAAGTAATAACGATATCCGTATGCAAAATAGTACCCTGGAATACAGTAATTGGTTTTGTTGAACTTATGATGAACTTGCAATGAAAGCAGTTTCAGCCAGCAATTCAACCAAATGAAACAAAGGGCAGCGTATTATCCACAGAGTAAGGTAGATGATACTGATTGTTATTCACTTGATAAGGTAGATTATGCTGACTTTATTACCATAGGGTGAACAGCACAATGTTTCTCTTCATACATTTTAGGCAGGAGAAAAATCCCTTCAAAATTTTTGAAATGGTTTTTGTACACTGCAAGCTTTAAGCTAAATATTATTAAATATGCTATAAAGCATGGCATCAGAGCTGCTGACAGACACTTTGGACCTCCTCCCACAGAGTGTCATCAGACTGTGGAAGCAACAGGAGAAAAGCTTCTTCAGATGCCAAGGCAAAAGAAGGCACTGCGAGGGAAACCCCCAAAGTGGTCGGAGGTCACTGGAAGTGAAGACCTGGATTCTGGAACAGCATCAACCTAGGATCTCCTTTTCAACCAAGGTGGTATAAGAAGAAGATAAAAGGATTGCACAAGAAAATAACATTGATGAGTTCTCAGGAAAACCTAAATGGTGCTTTAACTTTATGAAGAGAGAAAGTTTGAGTGTGAGGACATGAACGAAGCTTGCCCCAAAATTTCCAGCAGCTTATGAGAATCAAGTTTTGGAATTTCATTCCTACCAGTCTTCAGAAGACTTACAACTGTGAGCTGTCCCAAATCGCCAGTGGCATCCCACTCACATTTGATGTGCCATCCAACAGAACTGTGGACATCAAAAGAGCAAAGACTGTGGCTGTTAAAACTAGTGGTCATGAGAAATCACATTTCACTGTCGTTCTAGCCTGTTGTGCCAATGGGACAAAGCTACCACCTATGGTCATCTTTAAAAGAAAATCATTTCTGAAAGAAAAGTTTCTAAGCAGAGTTATTGTCCATGTGCATGAAAAAGGATAGATGAATGAAAAAGGCATGAAAATCTGGTTTAACAAAGTCTTGTCACAAAGGCTTGGAGGGTTACTTTAAAAACCAGCTTTGCTTATTTTTGATCACTTCAAAGTCCATGTTACACAAAGTGCAAAAGCAATCACAGCAGACTTGAAAACTCAACTTGCTGTGATATCTGGTGGGCTAACCAGACAATTGCAGCCTCTTGATGTGTCAGTAAACAAACCGTTTAAGGCTATAATGAAGAGAGTGGATGTCATGGGTGCCGTCACCTGGTAATGATTTAACATCTACAGGCCGAATCAAGAAAGCATCCATCACCCAGGTTTGTGATTGTATCCTAAGATTGTGGAACAATGTCAAGGAGGAAGTGGTTGTGAAATCATTTAAAAAAAATGTGGCATCAATAATGTTATGAATGGAACTGAAGATGAAGAAACGTACTGGGATGAGGAAAGTGGCTCTTCACAAGACACCTGTAATGTAGAAACTGAAGAAGACGATACTTCTGATAATGACAGTGACAATGAGTTCTTGGCCTTCTATCTTATATAAGTATAGGTTTGTTACCAGTACATACAATTTCTTGTACCTTGTATCTGATCTTGTGTTTTGTAATTATTTGTCATATAAAATTTCTTGTACCATAACATGTTAAAAAATAAAGGCTAAAATTTCTTTGTAATACAAAAAAACAAGTATCTAAATATAAATAAGTAAATAAATAAATAAATAATTGAATTAAAAATTAAAACAAAAGTTTTTTTTCCTGAAAGTTTGGGCCCAAAATGTGCGTGTGCATTGTACACCGCAAAATACAGTAAATGTTTACAAGGGTTATATCTTCTTGTTGGATTGCTCCCTTTATCATTATGTAGTATCTGTCTTTGTCTCTTACTATATATAGCCTTTGTTTTAAAGTCTACTTTGTCAGATACAAGTATTGCTACCCCAGCTTCTTTAAAATTTCCACTTGCGTGAAATATTTTGTCCATCCATTTACTTTTAGTCTGTGTGTATCTTTCCTTCTGAGGAAGGAAAATATGCTGTAGATGGCATATACTTGGGTCTTTTTATCTTATCCATTCAGTTACCCTCTGACTTTTGATTGGAGTTTTACACCATTTACATTGAAAGTGGTTTTTGATAGGCATGCATTTGTTGCCATTGTATTCTTTTAATGATGTTCCTCTCCCTCTTCTCCTCCTTCTTTGCTCCTCCTCCTTCTTTTTCTTTTTCTTCTTCCTCTTCCTCTTCTGGAAGACCCTTTAACATTTCTTTTAACACTGGTTTGGCGGTAACAAATTCCTTGAGCTTTTTTTTGTCTGTGAAGCTCTTTATTTCCCCTTCAATTTTAAATGATAGCCTTGCTGGGTAAAGTAGTCTTGATTGCATGTCCTTGCTTTTCATCACTTTTAACATTTCATGCCAGTCCCTTCTGGCCTGAAATGTTTCTGTTGAGAAATCAGCTGATAGTCTTATGGGAGCTCCCTAGTATGTAACTGTTTTTCTCTTGTAGTTTTTAACATTCTCTCTTTCTCTTTAATTTTTGCCATTTTAATTATGATGTATCTTAGTATGGGCCTTTTTGGGTCTATCTTGTCTGGGACTCTGTGAGCTTCCTGGATTTGTGTGTCTTTGTTTTTTCACCAGGTTAGGGAAGTTTCTGTTCATTATTTCTTAAAATAGGCTTTTGATCCCCTGTTCTCTCTCTTTCCCTTCTGGTGCCCCTGTGGTACAGATGTTGTTACATTCCGCAGTGTCCCAAAAGTCCCTTAAACTATTCTCACCTTTGTGAAATTCTTTTTTTCTTTTTTGCTGCTCTGATTGAGTGTTTTTTTTTTCCTCCCTTGTCTTCAAAATCACTGATATGGCCCACTGCTTCATCCAGTCTACTATTTATTCCTCCCAGGGTATTCTTCATTTGAGATATTGTATTTTTTCTTTATGATTTGTCCTTTTTAATGGCTTCTATGCCTTTTTTTCTTGTGTTCAGCATCCTTATAACCATTACTTTAAACTCTATGTCTGATAAATTGCTTGCTTCCATTTCATTTAGCTCTATTTTTGGAGATTTCTCCTGTTCTTTTATTTGAGGCCTGTTATTTTGGCTGCCTCTTTGTGTTTGTTTCTACATATTAGATAGATATGCTATGCCTCCCGGTCTTTGTGGGGTTGCCTTATGCAGTAGGTATCCAGTGGGGTCCAGTGGTGCAGTCTTCTTTATCACCTGAGAGAGGTACTGCAGGAATGTCCCTTGGATGGGGTTATGTGGGCTCTCCTGTTGTAACTGAGTGTTCATTGCTATTGGTCCATTTGTACATGGGACTGACCCTCAGCCTGGCTGATTCTGAGGCTCAATGCTGACCACAGAGTTTGACCTGCTGTACAGGTGCTAACCACATAAAACAGAATTTGCCTCAGCAGGGTTTGGTGCCTGCTGAGATCTCCTTTTGGATATGCTGCTTGTGAAGCTTATTGGATCCTAGTCTGATGTCTGAAGCTGGCCTCTGCATCTTTGGTTCCCTGGTTCTGGACCTCTTGGGAGAGACTCTGGTGCAGGCCAATGAAAGATACTGATTGTGGCTGGCCCTTGACAGCTTGTTTGGAGCTACAAGTGATGTACAGTTTGTGACTGCCTCTGCTGGGCCTGGGGATGTGCAAGATCAAGCTGCATACCAAGGCTGGCTTTTACTAGCACCAGACTCAGAAGCAAATTCTCAAGGCGCCCCCCCCCCCATGAAATCCACCCTCACTTGCCTGCTCCTGCTGGCTGACTATTAGGCTCAGTCACGTAAAAGAGCTTCTGGCTGTACTCCTCAGTAGGACGTAAGCTCCACTGGGTGGGGTGAGAGGGAGTCCAGGGGGTGGGCTATACTGCACTGGGGGAATGCTCCACTCAAGAAAGATGGATGGTGTCTGGGGTATGGAAGAATGCCTCAACAGAGGTATTTTGATAGCTGTCCCTTTAGCTCCATCCCCAGATCCATAGACTTTCCTCAGGAGACCCTAGTCTTCTCTGCCTTCCCTCCTCCAGAGGCCAGGGTGAGTGACTGTGAACAAAATTTTGTGCATTGGCCCTTTAAAAAGGTGCCTGTGTCTCTAGCAGACTCTCTCTTCTCTGTGGTGTACAGAAACCTTGCTGCTTTGCACAGCCAGATGTTATGTGGGAACCTCTTCCTGGCTCTGGGGCTTTAGGCTGGGGAGCCAAGCTTGGGATTTAGACCCCACACTTCTCAGGGGAGAACCCCTGCAGTTGAGATATTCCTCTGGAACCTCAGCTGTTGCCAGTAGGAGTGGGGCTATCCCCTTTTGTGTCTCTGCCCTTCCTACTAGTCTCCATGTGGCTTCTGTAAACTCTTGGCTATAAGGCTCCGCTTCAGCTAGACTTCAGTTGGTTATTCAGGATGATTATTTTGTAATTTAGTTGTAATTCCAGTTTTGTCCTGGGAGGAGGTGAGTGTAGCTTTCACCTACTCTGCCACCATCTTGGATCTCTGTGTGTGCAGATTTTTAATTACAGATTTAATTTCTTTAACAATAAGTGTAGAGCTGTTCAGATTATTTTTTGTGCCAATATTGAATGAGTTTTTAATGGATTTACCTATTTCATCTAAATTTTCAGAAGTTTTGGCCAATATTTGTTTGTAATATTCTCTATCAGTTTATGCATCTAAGATCTGTAGTAGTAGCTCACTTTTCATTGCTGATATTGGTTTTGCAGTCCCTTTCTCTATTTTCTTGACCAGTCATGGTAGGACTTTATCAACTTCATTCATATTTTTAAAGAACCAACCTTCAGTCTTTTGATTTTTTATTGTACTTTTGTTTCTTATCCAATTGATTTCTGGTATTTGAAATGCTTGGTTAGATGTCTAGTTTTTATCCTTTTTTCCCAAAATACATAATCAGACTAAATTTCTCACTAAGCATAATATACCTCATCTCACAAGTTTTGATAAGTTATATTTTCATCTTCAGTCAATTAAAAATACTTTATATTTTCAATTATGATTTCTTTTTTCACTCATTGGTTATTTAGACATTTCATTGTACAATTTTTAAGTATGTAGGAGCATTCTTACTCTTTGTCATATGTAGCCAGCTTAATTTTAAAGATGAAAAATGTGATTCAATTCCTTTAACATTTGTGGCCTAGAATATGGCCAATTTTGACATATGAATGTGAAAAGAATATATGTTCTAAAGTTGAGTGCTGTGTTCCTTATGCAGGGTGGGGCAAAAGTATGTTTATAGTTGTTCATTTGGAAAATAATACAATGATTAACAAATAATAATATAGAAATAAACTCTGTGTTTTGTGTACTCACAACTATAAACCTTTTTTTGCCCCACCTTGTGTATGAGTTGGATCAAGTTTATATCACATAGTTCAAACCTTCTATATCACTACTAAATTTTTGTCTGCATGTTTCATTATGGATTTGTCCACTTTAACACTTAGTACTCTCAGGTGTTGCTTTATATATTTTTAGGTTTGTGTAAACTTAGGATTATTATATCTTCCTATTGAATTGACCATTTAATAAAATGTCTTTTTTAGTCTCCTTTAATACTGTTGACCCTATTTTACTTTCTATTATTAATATAGCTACTATGCCAGTTTTCTTTTGGTTATCATTTGCATGATACTTTTCCATATTTTTACTTTCAACTTTTCTATATTCTTTTATTCAAGATGAGTATCTTTTAAGCACTATATATTTAGGTATTTGTTTTTGTATTAAGCTTGAAAACCTTTGTCTTTTAATTGGAATATTTAGTTCATTTGCATTTAATGTAATTATTAATATAGCTGGGTCTAAAATATTTCTATTTTTTTTACTTGTTCTGTCTTTTCTTTGGTTCTTTTTTTCTTGCTTTAGGATTCACCAAATATTTAAAAAGTTATTTTTCCATTTCTCCCTCTAGTATCTTATTAGATATGCATTCTGTTGTTATTCTTTTATAATTTGCTTTAGAAATTACAACATTAATTCTCACTCATTAGGATACAATATAAATTTGTGCTTGTATCATTTCCTATGCAATGCAGCAAACTTAATAACCTTGTAGCTCCTTGTAGTTCTCTTCCATCTGCTGTGCTGTGGTTATCAGGTATTTTTTTTTAATTCCATGTATATTTTAAGCTCCATGAGACATTATTTTAAAATACTCTCAATATTAATTTAGTTTTACCCACATTTTACTTTTCTAGTGCCTTTTTTTTTTTTACCTCCACTACATTCCTTCTATTTGGGATCATTTTCCTGCTGCCTGGAGAATCCTCTTCAGTATTACTTTTAGTGTGCTCTACTGTGATGAATTCTGTTTTCATTGGAAAATATCTTTATTTTTGCCTCCATCTCTGACGGATATTTTCATTGTATTATATAGAGTTCTAGATTGGCAGTCATTCTCTGTTAGTGCTTTAATGATGGCCTTCCATTGTCTTCCAGCTTCCATTATTTTTATTAAGTTAATGTGGATGCTTTGATTGTTGCTTTGAAAGTAATGTATCTTTTTCTTCCCTGGCCATTTTTAATATTTCCTCTTTGTTTTTTAGTAATGTTTTCTTGTGAAGTGCTTAGGTTTGGTTTTCTTTATATTTATCCTGTGTGGGGTTTGAAGATTTTTTTTGTTTGTTTTTGTTTTTTATTAACCCATATGTCTTTTAGTTTTTGTCTTTTATTAACCCACTTGTCTTTCATTTTATTGAAGCAACAGGTTAGACAACCTTTGCCACAATAATGTCTGTCAAAGTGGCTGGCCATAGAAACTCCAGCACCACATTCATCAGAAGGGCACTCTTGACAAAGGCAACTGATGTTGTTATTCTCATCCACTTTGTAGTGTTTCAGGAGAGCTAACTCAGCCTTCTTTCTCTTGTGCTTATTCTTCTTGGGAGCAGTGTAAGATGACTTCTTCCTTTTCTTAGCACCATCACAAAGTCTCAAGACAAGATGAAAAGTGGACTTCTTTTGAGTGTTATAGCCGTGTAAAGTATTGTGTTGGCCAAAAAGCTCATTTGTTTTTTTCTGTAAGATGGCCATAGTAGCATTTAGTTGTCTTTAACTTCATTCAAAACAATTTTTAAAGATTGTATTGTGACAACTGTCATATCAGCATGCATTTCAAAAAACATCAAAATTCAGCCCTGGCTGGCATAGCTCAGTGGATTGAGCGCAGGCTGTGAACCAAAGTGTTGGAGGTTTGATTCCCAGTCAGGGCACATGCCTGTGTTGCAGGCCATGACCCCCAGCAACCGCACATTGATGTTTCTCTCTCTTTCTCTTTCTCCCTCTCTTTCCTCTCTAAAAATAAATTAAATCTTTAAAAAAAATAATCAGCTTCTTATGAAATAAATATTATAAAAAATCATCAAAATTGGTGAATTTTGTGTAGCCATTTTAACATTGGAGATGGAAGAAAATACACAACATCTTTGGTGTATTATGTATTATTATTTCAAGAAAGGTAAACCCACAACTGAAATGCAAAAACAAAGATTTGTGCAGTGTATGTAGAAGGTACAGTGACTGATCAAATGTGTCAAAAATGGTTGTGGCATTTCATGCCGGAGATTTCTTGTTGGACATTGTTCCATGGTCGGATAGAACAGTTGAAGTTGATAACGATCAAATCAAGACATTAACTGAGGACAATCAATTTTATACCACATAGGAAATAGATGACATACTCACATATCCAAATCAAAAAGTTATTGGTAAAAATGAAAAATTTGTCATTCATTTTACAGAAAAAAACCATCTGGACTTTTTGGCCAACACAATATGTCCATATTGCAATTGCTTGCCAACAAAGATCAGTCTTTGCTGATCAGGAGGAATTCCTTCCTTATCCTGGATCTTGGCCTTTACATTTTCTCTTGTATCTGAGGGTTCAGCCTCAAGAGTGATTGTCTTCCCCATAAGGGTTTCCACAAAAATCAGCGTGTTGGTGGCTGTTCCACCACAGATGGCTAATGACCTTGAATTTGTTGCTTGATGTCTTTCATCAGTCTTGGAAAGTTTTCATTCAGTATTTCTTCAAATACAGCTTATGCTTCTGCCTCTTTTTTTCTTTGGAATCTCCGTTTACATAAATGTTAGAATTTTTCACCATGTCTCATAAATCTCTTACAGTCTTTTTTGTATTTTTCCTTTCTTTTTCCTTTGTATAGATATGTTTCTGTGGACCCATCTTTAATTTTTTTAGTTCTCTCTTCTGTTGTGTCTAATAGATTATTAGCCTTTCTAGTGAATTTTTAATTTCAAAAATTTTATTTTTCATTGTAGTATTTTCATTTGATTCTTTTATATAGATTCAAAATCTTCATCTTGTCATCTCTTAGACATATTAATAATAAGTCTACAGTTGTTCTTATCGAGAGGGTTAATCTGATGTAAACTACTCAATTACAGCAGTAAGCAGAAATATCACCTACATTACTTACAGAATAGCAGGGAATCTGGATTATTGTATGAAATCTCTTGGATTTTACATGTTGCTTACTAATTTAAATATTCTCAAAACACCCTAAGAAGCCCATTAAGACATTTTTTCATCCAGTTTGTGACTTCTCTCACCTAGATAAAATGAAAGTTGGAAGTGAGCTTTCTCACAGTCTCTCCTCATAGACCTGACTACCTGTTTACCAGATTACCTGATTACCAGGGAAAAGATTCCCTGGGCTAAGGAGAAAGGCAGAGAGGTAGGGAGATGGAGGGGAAGTAATAGTGGTCTAGATGTTAATGTGGCTTAGATAGAGGGGTTTTATAAGGTCCTGGGAAGCAGATAAAAAATCTAGATGGTTTTATAGCTCTGCAGACACAGAATGTGAGAGCAAAGGGGATGTACCACTCTTTGAGTGGGATTAGTAGCAAGATACCATAAAAGCAAGTTTCAGAGTCTAAGCATACAGCTTATGCCACATACAGCCTGTAGAGGTCCCCACATGGGGCAAGGGCATAGCTAAGAGAGCCCTCAGCCTTGAGGAGCCAGGGAAAGAGGAAGGCAGGATGTCTTAGCAATGACTCAATGAACTCTGGCCTCACCCACCATCACTCTTCCATTGGCTACTCCTCAGTTCCTCTGCCTCCCCACCCTTTAAGCAGACAGCCATGTCAGGGTCTAGCCCTCTCTAGGAATATTCTTCCTTCAAATGTCAACGTGGCTCTTTATCTCAATTTATTCAGGTGTTTATGAAGTTTTACCTTCTCAGAGCATGCTCAGACGGGCCATCAGGATGATCACACCTTCCCTAAGGCAGCTCATAACCACATGCAACCTTTCCTTTTCTATCCCCAATTCCCTGCTCTATTTTTCTCTTTAGCAATTATTGTGAAATCACCTACTCACTAAGATGTATTTGTAACCCCCAAATCAATACCCATAGTGCTTTTATCGTCATTTATAGACAAGCACAGAGTGATGAAAAGATTGAGTCACCTAACAATGCACATTCCTAGTTGAGGCTGAACGAGGTGACATTCTACCTTCCTGTTTCAGCTCTCATACTATTAAGTGTCCTTTTTACAGTGTTTTTGTGCCACTTTATTTTGCATGTTTTGCTTTTTGGGGTGATTTTGCTGTATAATATAGCTCCCAAACTAAGTGCTGAAGTGCTGCTTAATGTTCCTAAGTGCAAGAAGTCTGATTTGCCACATAGGGAAAATACATGTTAGATAAGCTTTATTTAGGCTAGAGTTATAGCTGTTGGCTACAAGTTCAATGTTAATGAACCAACAATATATATTAAAGTGGCTTTAAACAGAAACACACCTAAAACAAGGTTATATATTGGTCAATTGACAAAAAACTTATGACCAAGGGCTTGTAGGACACTAACCTTGTATTTCTCCTGGGAGCAGTGTTTCAGTATTTGCCAGTTCAGTGACTTAAAAAAAAAGTTTTCATTTTCTAAAAAAATAACTACTGTGAAAAATGAGAATCTACTGCATCTGACAATATGTATTATATGTTTAATTTTTATCTATCTCTTCCAATAGAAGGGAAGCTTAAAGAGGGCAGAGGCTTTGTGTGGCCTGTTCACTGATTAGAATAACGGCCAGCACATGGTAGGCATTCAGGAAACATTTGTGAAATGAGAGATGAAGGCAGATCAAACCTGCATAGCAATTACTTTTCATTTCAGGACTAAGGAATTAGGAAAGGGTTTGGGAAGTGGGGAGGTGATGAAAATATTTATATCTTTTATTTTTAAAGATTATATTTATTTATTTTTAAAGAGGGGAATGGAGGGAGAAAGAGAGGGAGAGAAACATCAGTGTGTGGTTGTATCTTGCAAACCGCCTACTGGGGACCTGGCCCACCACCCAGGCATGTGCCCTGATGGGAATTGAACTGGTGACCCTTTGTTTCCAAGGCCAGCAATCTCCACTGAGCCACATCGGCCAAGGCAGAAAAAATATTTATTGTTTAAAAATTAATTGAGTTATGTAGATTATCTGTGGGAAGAGCCAAAGACCAGCATGTGCAAAGGTCCTGAGACAGGAGCACTTTGCTTTGTATTCAGAGAACAGGACAAAGGCCAGCATGGCTGGAGGAGTTAGTGGGGAGGGATAGGAAGTCAGAATGGTAACCAGAGGATTTGTTCACCTCTTCATCCCTAGTACTAAGAAATGTGTCCAGAACATAATAGGTATTCAGGAAAAGTATGTTGAATGTTTACATGTTACATTTTAATGCCAAAGCATGGGGGTGGTAGGGAAATCCTGAATAGACAAATTAAGTTTTCTCCTTTCCCAGCAAAGTGGAGGGCTTGCAAGAGAAATTAAATAGGGTTGTTAACTTGTCACAAAACAAGTGGGGATGATGACCTTACATACCCATGGGGTGTACTCCAGTTCATTCTGCTGCCCAGGGCTGCAGCATGAGTGTCATGGGTGACCTCACAATGTCCAGGGTGGTGCCCAGCCCACTGCCACAGTCCCAGTCCACCATGCTGTCCATCCTGTGGCTGCTGCTCAGCTTTGTGGTCTCTCTCCTGGGGTTCTATGTTTCCATCAGCTGTCCCCATGGCAAACAATGCCAGAGGGCCCTGCTTTCCAACAATGATATTTTTCTGCACTGCAACTCCCCTGGGGCACAGTGGTACTACTTCCTTCAAGACGGGACCAACTGGTCCAGCCCCATCCGCAGTGTTTCGAACATAGAAACAATGCCAGAAGGCAGCATTCTCCTTAGAAGTCCATTGCCATCCCAGACGGGCATGTACACCTGTATTGACAAGAAAGGCATCCAAGTGGTACAGTACGAGATTGACTTTCAGGACGTTGGCACCTTGCACATTACGCACAGAGGTCTGGGCCAAGCACCCTTGCAGAATGAGACACTGAGTCTTGGCCAAAAGGAGCTCATCTTCACCCAATGGGAGCCCTGGCAGGACTGTAACCGCTGTGGGGAGCCAGGTGAACGCAAACGTCTGGGGTACTGCTACATCCAGGAGCCCCTGGAGAAACCCACCCCCTGCCAGCTCTACCTGGGAAGTGCTATTCTGTGGTCCAACCGCATGCGGCCTGAGATGCAGATAGAAGCCTGCCATGTCCAATGTAAAACATCAGATGTGAAGAATGTTTTTTTTGACAACTTCGAGCTCAGTGAAGAGTCAGGATCTGCATGGCTCACCTGCCCCTTTGGGTCCATCTACAGGTATGCACCAGCCCTGCCCTTGGTCCCTAGCCAAGCTCTCTCAGTCTGGGAGCCTTGATGGTTAACCCATGCAGACAAGAAGGGGATCTAGATGGGTCAGCCCCACAGTCTCTCTCCACTGGCTCCTTTGGCAAGAATCCCCTAGTGCCCACACACTGTTGCTTTACCAGGTAGAACAAGGACAGAAAATACTCAGGGAGGGCTCAGCTGACTGTGCCCATCCCTGTGCTGGGTGATGCTGTGGACATGGTGGTCATCAGACTTCCTGCCCTCAGGAAGCCACCAGCTCAGAGGGAGGCAGCCCAGAGTGGTCAGGGCTGGAATGGGAGAAGCCCAGGCCTGGGGCTGTGGAGGGGCTGTGGGGCTCTGAGGCCTCTGACTCACTTGGGATGGTCAGTGGGCTCCAGAGGAGGGGAGGATGGTGCCTGAGGCATGCCCTCCAGGGCCTGCCTCCTGCAACTCACATTCATATTCTTCCTGCCTGGAGCCCCCAGGGAGTCTCACCATTGGCCTCCTCTACCCCAGTAATAAGAACTAGAACCACTCATGGTTTCAGTGGGGGCCAGCCCTGGACAAACTCTCTTTCTGAACTGCATCCTCTCCCATCCCTTATCCCTGGCTCCAGGAGCTGTGGACTCCAAGGAAGTCCATCTATAGATGGGGAAACTGCAGCTTGGAGGAATGCAGTCCTTGACCAAGGAGACTCGTAGTGGGAAGTGGCAGTGCAGACCCTTAATCTCACATACATCATGGAGTCCCCTTGCCCTTTTTCCCCATGCACCCCAGCAGTAGCCTCTTTCTTGCAAGAGGAGAGCCCTTGCAACCTCTTGGGGCCTCCGCAGCTATAGGTTCTGTGGGATCTGGTCTCACCAACTCCCTCTGGTTTTCTTTTCTTTATTTATGCCAGCTGTGATTCTTATTCCTCTCTTTTTCTCATTCTCATATCGTTTTGTCTCATTTCCTCCTTTCTTCCTCCCCTTTTAAGTATAAAAATAGCACCCACTCCCTAAAAAATACCACAGTTCAGAAGTGCAGGAAAATGCACTATGGATTCCTCCTCCCAAGGAGACTGGGACACCTAGTTGTCATTTGCTAGACAAGGAGTTCCCAAGTGCCAATCACTGGGAGGTTGAGGGAAGAGTGAAGACAGGTTACCAAGGTTTTAAGGATAGCCCATGTGTCTAGGCAGCTGAGTGAAGTGGCTCTTTGTGTGAGGTTTGTCTGAATGGAGAGATCTCAAGCTCTGAGTTCAGCCAGGCCTGGGTTCCAATCCTGGCACTATGATTTTCCAGCTGTGTTCCTGTGGTGTTTGTCTAGGCCTCAGTTTCCCTGTGTAGAATAGGGGTTGTATTAGTTTGCTAGGTCTGCCATTATAAAGTATCACAAACCGGGTGGCTTAAAACAACAGGAATTTATTCCCTTACAGTTCTGAGGCTGGAAGTCAAAAAGCAACTTGTCAGCAGGGCCATTAGCTATCTCAGATGCTGGGTAGGATCCTGGCTTCTTCCTGGCTTCTAGTGGTGGCCAGCAATCCTAAGCCTTCCTTGGTTTATAGCTACATCATTCTAATCTCTGACTCCACCATCACTTGGTGTTAGCCCCGTGTGTGTGTCTGTGTCTGTGCCTATGTCCATGTCTGCGTCTTACCTCCTAATAAGGACACAGGTCAGGTCATATTGGATTAGGGCCCACTCTACTGTAATGACCCTATTTCCAGAGAAGGTCACATTCTGACTTTCCATTAGAACATGAATTTGGGGAGGGCACTATCCAATTCAGTACAGAGGTCTTGCTAGCCCTGGGCTCAGGGGGTAATTGTGCTGCCTGAGGGGGCAAATGCCTGGGAAGACACAGCAACGTCTGACAAACTTCCACACTGATAGGTGTTAGTTATTCCTTGTATGATTGTTTGCCTTGCCAATGTTGTCCTTTGAGTGTCTCCTCTGTTTCTCGGCTACAATGGGTGTGTTATATGGCTGATTCACTTATTCACTTCCCACATTATTCACTTACAGTATTATTCACTTACCATTGAGCATTTATAAGTCAAACACTGTTCTGGGTACTTGAAATGCAGTGCAAAATAAAACTGAAAAAGATTCATGCCCTCAAAGACTAATAATCAATCATGTGAACGAAATATTCAGTGTTTTAAATCATTTTTTAAAATATTTTACTTATTTTTATTTATTTTTTAATACCAGGTTTTTTAAAAAGATTTTATTTATTTATTTTTAGAGAGAGGGAAAGGGAGGGAGAAAGAGGGAGAGAGAGAAATGTCAATGTGTGGTTGCCTCTCACATGGCCCCCACTGGGGACCTGGCCTGTAACCCAGGCATGTGCCCTGACTGGGAATTGAACCAGCGACCCTTTGGTTTGCAGGTCAGCACTGAATCCACTGAACCACACCAGCCAGGGCAATATTCAGTATTTTAGATTGTGATAAAAGCAGTGAAGGGAGATGGGAGTGAGTGAGGCAGAAGTTTTAAATAAGGAGATTAGGGACAGCATCTCTGAGAAGGTGTCATTTCAGCCAAGACTGAAAGAAGGTGAGGGAGCCAAGTACATTCCCGGCACAGGAAGCACCCTGGGCAAAGGACCTGAGGCAGGACCATGCCCAGCTTGTCAGAGTAACATCAAGGAGGCCAGTGTGGCTGGGGCAGAAGTAAGGGGGAGAGTGGTAGAAATGAAGCCAGGCAGGTAAGGGGGCACAAACCATTTAGAGAGCACTCTTGCTAATCCCTTAGTCCCTAAATAATTCTCTGAGGTAGGTACAATTACTACACCTCCAGTGTTCAGATGTGGACACGGAAGCTCAAGAAGTGGAGGCTTTTGGCCAGGTAACAAATTCAGTATATAGTATGGCTCCAAAAACTCCCAGCTGTCCTGCCCCACCCTCCCCTTGTTCACTGCTGCATAGTGTTCCTCAGAGAGGGTGCTGTTTGCTCCTCCCCAGGGAGGAGGATGCTGCTGTCTCCATCTCCTTCAGACATTTGTTCCTTTTCTCCAAGGGTGCTACATCTGACCTTGCCCTCCTTTGCAGGCCTGTCATCTGGGAATCCAACAGCACACCCCTGACCTGGCAGGGCCAGCTCTCCGGCCAGGATGTGAGCACTGTCCTGGACCCTTCCAGTGGCGGCAGGCGACTGCAGGTCTTTCAGCCAGCCATTTACAGGTGCTTTGTGCAGCAGGAGTTCATGGCTCGATTCAACCCCAAGCCCAATTTGGATACACTGGAGGTTCTGCTGAGAGAGGAAGCTAGACAACAGCAGGAGGCAAGGGAGACCTGGAAAGAGAAGGACTCCATCCTCCAGAAGCTGAAACTGATGTTGCTGGTGGGCACTGTCCTGGGCCTGTCTGGGGTGCTGCTGAAGCTCTTTTGCTCTTCACAGAGTAAAAGAAGCAATCAGGTGCTACTGGTGAAATAAAGTGAACCCACAGTGCTCAGGAGACCTGGCCTCCTATATCTTCATTGCCTCAACTGTTGTTTCCATAGCCTATTCCCTGTACCTGCCCCACACCACACTCTGAATGCATGTGGGCCACATAACCATGGCCACAGCTAAGGGTACTGAGCTCGTCCCTCTTCCAGGTCCTTCTCTGTTAAGTCATTAGCATTCTCCATTCCACAGATGAGAAAACTGAGGCAAGCCTACCTGTCTAGTAATTGGAGGGGGGCTTCAGTTCAAGCCTTGTGTTTATCACAAGAAAAAAGGAGAGGTAGAAGGAGGCCATTTTGGGTGTGAATGTCTGTGGTTGGTAAACTATAGTCACTCCACTCACTGCAGTACCCTAAAGACAAGGACTGAGACAGGGATGGCAGTGGGTAGCTCCTAGGTCCCCCAAGATCTGCACTGGTCTGCTACCTTTCCTTGCCCTAGTTGTGCCTATGGCCTTTAGGCTTAGCTGTCAATATATCTCCCCAAGTTAGGAGATGCTGCCACATTGGTGACCCAGTACAGTGGGATACACACCACCCTTCCTGGCTTTTGCAGTGGAAAGAGCCCCCTCAGAACCTGAGATTGGGAGACAGGTCCCTTCACTGGAACAAGGGACAAGGCCTGGTACAGGCCACCCATAGAAATTACCAGGACTAACTGTCCCAGAAATTCTATATACTGTTTAGCAGAGTGCAAGAGTGAGAAATAAAATATTAATGCCTCATCACATTCATTGCCCTATAGTTCATCATGGTCCAAAAAGTCTTGTAGGCTGGGTGACACTTCTGGTCAAGATGGATGCGTAGGTGGACATGCTTCACCTCCTTGCACAACCACAAAAAAAATAATAATAAAAGAATTACAACTAAATCTCAAAACAGATAACACCCAGAACTGTCAGAAAATAGAACTTTATGTAAATCCAACCACCAAGGATTTAAAGAAGCCACAATCACCCAAATGGGTAGGAGCAGCAGAGATGGGCGGAGAGGTGAGGAGACTCTGTATGGCACACAGAGGCAGTGGCAGCGACAGAATGAACACAGACAGTCCCACATTCATGTGTGGTGGATAAACACTGGGAGGGATACCTTGGGAGTGAGCAATCTCAGCCATAGGCCAGATCACATAGCCCAGGACTCCGGGGCTGGGAAGATAAATCCCCATAACTTCTGGCTATAAAAAACTGGGGGTTGGGGTGGCAGAAGAAACTTCTGGATTTTCAGGACACTTCACTTAAAGGGCCTGCACAGTCTTAACACATATGCAGGCATACCTGCTCTGGGATTCAACGCCAGGGCAACAGCTGGAAGGGTGCCAGTCACATATGGGGAGTGGGTGAAATGACTGCAAATGGGGTGAGTGTCTGGCAAACCCTCAGAAGCCAGGCAGTGGTACAGCCCCCTCTCCAAGCCCTCCCGTCATACAGAGTCACAAAGAGGTGAGACGGGTTGCCCCACCCTGGCAATTAACTAAGGCTCTGCTCCACACAATTTACAGGTGCCTTTTACAGAGAGTCAAAGAAGCTCTACCTAATACACAGAAACAGAAGGAGGCTATCAAATTAAGGAGACAAAGAAATATGGCCTGAATGAAAGAACAGAACAAGCCTCCAGAAAAGGACTAAACAAAAGAGAGATAGCCAACCTATCAGATACAGAGTTCAAAACACTGGTAACCAAGATGCTCAAAGAATTCACTGAGTAAGGCAATAATATAAAGGAAGAAATGAAGGTTACACCAAGTGAAATAAAGAAAAATCCACAGGGAACCAACAATGATAGGAAGGAAGCAGGGATTCAAATCAATGATTTGGAACATAAGAAAGAAATAAACATTCAACTAGAAGAAAAAGAAGAAACAAGAATTTTTTTTTTTAAAAAAGGAAAAGATGAGGATAGTATAAGAAGACTCTGGGACATCTCCAAAAGTGCCAATGTCCAAATCATAGGGATGCCAGAAAGAGAGGAGGAAGAGGAAGGAATTAAAAACTTACTTAAAAAATAATGAAAGAAAACTTCTCTAACTTGGCTAAAGAAGTAGACATACAAGTCCAGGAAGCACAGAGAGTCTCAAACAAGTTGGACCCAAACAGGAACACACCAAGACACCTCATAATCAAAATGCCAAAGCTTAAAGATAGAGTATTAAAAGCAGCAAGGGAAAAGGAGACAGTTACCTACAAAGGAGTTCCCATAAGACTATCAGCTGATTTCTCAAAAGAAACTTTGCAGGTAAGAAGGGACTGGCAAAAAGTATTCAAAGTGATGAAAAGCCAGTACTTAAACCTAAATTATTCTATCCAGCAAAGCTATCATTCAGAATGGAAGCACAGATAAAGTGCTTCCCAGACAAGGTAAAGCTAAAGGAGTTCACTATCATCAAACCATGATTATATGAAATGTTAAAGGTAATTATTTAAGAAAAAGAAGAAGATAAAAACTGTGAACATGAAAAAGGCAACAAATTCACAACTATCAACAACAATCTATAAAAAGAAAAGAAAGAAAAGAAACAAGCAAACAACTAGAACAGGAACAGAATCATAGGCATGGAGATCATTTGGAAGGTTATCAGGAGGGGGAAGGGGGAGAATAGGGGGAAAGGTGCAGGGATTAAAAAGCATAATTGGTAGGTACAAAATATACAGGGTGATGTTAAGAATAGTGTAGGAAATGGAAAAGTCAAAGAACTTATATACGTGATCCATGGACCTGAACTAAGGGTGGGGAATTGCTGAAGAAAAGGGGAGTGCCAGGCAGAGGTAGGCAAAGGGAGAAAAACTGGGACAACTGTAATGACATAATCAATTAAATATACTTGAAAAAAGAAGAAAAATGAAACCAACTATAAAACAAGTTATTCTATCTCATATTTCCCTAAATTTTGATTTAGGTTATGATGAAGCCACTTGCAAGATCATAGACTAAATTAAAAAAAAAAACAGATCAAGGTTTTAAAAGAAAGAATGGGGGAGTGTTCATGGAGACCTAAAGGGGATTTGTTGGGAAGCAGAAGCAGAGAATAACAATGATAATAGTTTCTAATATTTGTGGACCTCCTGGCATGGTCAGAACGCACACCCTTCACAAACACGTCCTCACAAACACCTGTGCAACTGAGAACATCTAGGCACAGAGGCCTAAGGCAAGCTGTCTGAGGTCACACAGTGAACTTGGAAAGGGGCCAGCAATAGGAGAACGAAAAGCAACATCTCAGTCCCCACCCTGCATGCTGCCAGGAACCCACTGTGGCCCTGCACCCATAGCAGTCCCTAGCATGTAGTGGCTGGAGGTAGAACAGCCAGAGACAAGTGTGAGTCTAATACCCAGGTCTATGACTGGAGGTCACATAATCCACACCCAATTGTTGGTGCCCCAATGTGGCACACAAATCCTAAGGTGGCTCTAGTGATTTCCACCCCCACAGCCCCTGCCCTTTTGTGATTCCATTCCTTTCAGTGTGGACAACATCTGTGACTCATTTCTAACCAAGAGAATATGGTGAAGGTGTTGGGATGTCACTCCCTTGATTGGATTACAGCTCCTCTGGCTGGCTTGATGAGTAAGCAACACGTTGAGCAAGCCCACTTGGCAGGGAGCCTCTAGGAGTTTCACATAGCCTCTAGAATCTGAGGATGACAGCAAAAATTCAGAACTGTAGTCACACGGCCACAAGGAAATGAACTTTGCAGACAACCTGAATGAGATCAGAAGCTGATTCTTCTTCAGTTGGCCCCTAGAGGAGAATACAGTCTGACCCACACCTTGACCACAGCCTCGGGAGATCCTGAGCAGAGGACCCAGTCAAACCCTGTCTCCTAACACATGGAAACTGGAGAATTATGAATGTGAGGTTTTTTAAGCTCTAAATGTGTGTCAATTTGTTATGCCGTGAAAGGCAACTCATACACCCACCCATATCCCTCAGCCCATCCTGAAGGCCCCTGCAGCTTCAGCAGTTACATGGGTGGTTCCCATAGGCACCAATGGCTTCCTAACTCCCATTAGGAGCCTGCTGGGCCAGGCATGGGGTGGGGGGTGGCTGGAAGCTGGGAAGTTGATGATGCCAGGGGAAATCTTTACCCACAAGCAGTGGGAGTAGAGGATAGATATCCAGCTTCCCCAGCCCAGGATGGTGCAACTCTGTGGCATTTTCTCCTCATTCTCTCAGAGGATCCCAGGGGCACTGAGCTCCAGGTGGGTAAGGCAGCAACCAGCTCATTAAAGCATCATTATCAGCTTACCCCACCTTCCTGCCTTGTTCTCCCTCACTTCAGATTCCTGAAATTATATACTTCAAATATTTTTTAGCCCCACACTCCCTCTCTGTCTCCTGGGACTCTGAAGGCATAAATGTTAGACCTGTTGTTGTTCCATGGGTCCCTGAAATTTTGATCATTTTCCTCCAATTTTTTCTGTTGTTCAGGTTAGAGAATGTCTATTGATCTATCTTCAAGTTCACTGACTCCTTCCTCTGTTATCTCCGTTCTGTTATTCAGTCCATCCACTGAGCCTTTTACTTTTGTTATTGTAGTTTTTAGTTCTAAGATTTCCATATGGTTGTTCTTTATATCTTCTATCTCCTTGTTGAGACTTTCTATTTTGGTATTTGTTTTTAGGAGGACCCTAACTGAGACACCAGGGTTGCTAATTCAATGAACTCCATTGAAAATAAAAATAAGGAGAAAGACCTTGGGGAGCTGCTGCAATGTAGGAGTTCTCACACGGGGTTGATGGAGAGGGACCTAATGATGGAGAGGTGACATTTCAGATGAAGCTGAATAACAAGAAAGAGGTTGACAAGTAAAAATATGGAGGAAGGGTATATTAGTTTCTTGTGGCTATTGTAATTTTTTACAATTTTTAAAGGCAAACTTAATGCCTTAAAACAATACAAATTTATAATCTTACTGTTCTGGAGACCAGAAGTCCAAAATGAGCCTTACTTGAGTCTTAAATGGCTTTGGGTGGTGGGGTAAGATAGGGGCAAAGTAGAAAGATTGGTCTTGCACTGTCTCCCAGAACCAAACTGCAAATAAAAATAAAGAGGGGGAACATACACCAAAAATAAGCAACTGAAGTTTACCTAAGGAAAGACACTTAACCAAGGATAGGCCAAAACCACCTTGAGACCAGTAGAAGAGCAGAGATGCAAAAGGGGCCGGCACCACTTTTATGGGCAGCAGGCTGAGTTTGCCACATAGCTTGGGAGTTTCACCCTGAAGGGAGTGAAGCCTGGGCCCCAGACCAGGCTCCCAAGCACAGAGCATCAGTGCTGGGTTCACCTGCCCAGGCAGCATCCAGCAGTGAAAAGCAACAGGGTTTTTGCCCACCAGAGAAAGACAGACACTGCTGGAAATGAAGCCATTTCTTTCTTTCTTTCTTTCTTTTTTCCCTAAGGGGCCAATGCACAGGATTTGCATGCACAGCCACTCACTTTGGGCTTGGGTGAAGGGAGGGCAGTGCAGTCTAGTGTCAAACAAGGAGAGTCTGGAGTGGGGAGCTTGGAGGAGAGGTGTGGGGGGATGGCTGCCGGGTTCCTGGTGCTAGAACATACCTCCGTACCACAGCAGCCATTTTTCCTGAGAACAGCAAGCCCCTCCCAGGGGAAAAAAAATGACCCCATCCCATAGGAAGCCATTCACTCCACCCTGTGATATCCTCCTAGCCCCATTCTCTGGAATACTGCCCACCCCACCCTCTGTATTCTGATCACCCTATCCTGCATCCCTTTTTTCTCTATCTTACTTTTCCCCAACCTGCTTCTTATCCCCTGCAGAGGAGAGAGTAACATAGGCAGACTCAGGGGTGTTAGAGACTGGCTTTAAAGCATGGCCATTCCACACACATCTCTGGGGACCCAACCGGCACTCCTCCCTTGTGGGAGAGCTTTGGAATGCCCTCCCAGTTTCCAGAAGATCCAAACTCTGAGCCCTGGAAGCCCCACCAGCTTTCCTACTATGGGCTTCTCCCTGATAAGTTCAGGGAAATAATTTGGGACAGACTCAGACATGCAGTGCTGGGTTGGGGGAACACACCCACCATCTTCCATGAAGTTTGAATGGCACCACCCTCAGGAGATCCAGGGGTCCCATCCTCCAGATTCCATCAGAAGTTCTCTCAGAAACAAGTCAGTGGCTAGACTAAGTCTAATGGCAGGACAACAGGCAAAGGCAGGTGGAGGTGGATCCTGTGGTGTCTTTGGTTGTTAGTTGTCCTATACTTGGGCCCTTTGCTGATAAAAAGCCAGGCTTGCAGAGCAGTGAGTCCCATCCTGGATGCAGCCAAGTCTGAAGGAAACTGCCAAAAACTGTGGATTGCTCCTAGCTTCAAACAGGCTGCCTACAGCTAGACATGGCCAGCCTCTGGCATTGACTTACACGAGCTTCAGACAACATCAGAGTTGTAGCTAGAGGGAGAACCCAGTGGACAAGCACTAAATTCTAATGAAGTGAATTCCACTTTTTTCCTTTTTATTATCTTTGTTATTTTTGATTTCACATAGGTTTTCATCATATTTTCTTTATCTTCAATGTTTTAAATTTTTTCTCTATTTTTCTTCCAAATCTTGTATTTTACTCTTTCCCTTTTCACTCTATTTTGCCTTCTTCCTTCCTTTGCTTATTATTTTAAAATTTATTTTTCCTTTCTTTGTTCTTGTGTGGCAGTTCCCTGTTTCTGTTCCTTATTTTTATAGTTTCTCCTCCCTCTGCCTTCCCACAATTATTTTTCTTTCCTTTGATCTTCTTGTATTCCTTTTTCTCTTATAATATTCTGTTTATCTTCCCACTTTTATTCTTTGGTCTTTCATCACTGATTTTTCTGTTGTTGAGGGTTTTTTTTTTGTGCTTGTGTGGGTTTTGTTTTCTGTATTGTCTTGTTTTGTTCTGTCAGCACCTGCACAACAGCACATAAGACATGGTGGGGTTTGAGCCTCTTAGTCAGTTAGCTGGAGGTGAGAACCCATTGATGAATAGGCCAACAACAATCAAGACCTAAATACAATAGGAGAGCCTACATAGACTGCACAAGGGGCAGTCCTAGAGCATCCAGCTCAGGATATGAAGAGGATAGCAGCAGTGAAACTTATAGGACTCCTACCACATAAGGCCACACTATGAAGACAGGAAGTCAAAGAAGATCTATCTAATATGTAGAAACAAACAAAAAATAGTCAGCTAAAATGGGGATACAAAGAAACAACTCCCAAATGAAAGGAAAAAAGGAATCCCCAGAAAGAAGGCTAAATGAAATTGAGGCAAGCAATTTGTCAGATATAGAATTCAAAGTAATGGTGATAAGGATGCTCAAGAAACTTAATGAGAATTATAAGGAACTTAGTGGGAACTTTATCATCATGAAAAATTACATAGAAACCATGAATAAGAACCAGTTGGAAATGAAGAATGCAATATCTGAAATGAATACACTAGAAGGAATTAAAAGCAGGCTAGATGAAGCAGAGGATCAGATCAGTAATTTGGAAGACAAGGTAGAAAAAAAACACCCAATCAGAGCACCAAAAAGAAAAAAAAAGACTTAAAAAGAGTGAGGATGGTTTAAGGGAACTTTAGGAGACATGAAATGTAACAAATCCACATGATAGGAATATCAGAAGAACAAAAAGAAAATGGGGATGGAATAGAAAACCTGTTTGAAGAAATAATGACAGAAAACTTCCATAACCTCCTGAAGAAAAAAGTCACACAAATTCAGGAAGCACAGAGAATTCCAATCAAGATGAATCCAAAGAGACCCACACCAAGACACATCATAATTAAAATGGCAAAGTTTACAAACAAAGAGGGAATCTTAAAGGCAGCAAGAGACAAACAATCAGTTACCTAAAAAGGAGTTCCAGTAAGACTATCAGCTTATTTCTCAACAGAAGCACTTCAGGCCAGAAGGGATTGGCATGAAGTATTCAAAATAATGAAAAGCAAGATCTGCAACCAAGATTACTCTATCCAGCAACTCTATTACTAAATTTGAAGGCAAAATAAAGTTTCCCAGACAAAAAAAAGGTCTAAATGAGTTCATTAACACCAAACCAGCATTGCAAGAGATGTTAAAGAGACTGCTTTAAGAAGTAGAGAGAGGGTGGGGGGAGAGAGAGAAAGGAACATAGGTATAAAGGAACAAAATGGCAATGAACAAGTGCCAATCAACAATAACCTTAAATGTAAATGGATTAAATGCCCCAATCAAAAGACACAGGGTAGCCAACTGGATAAGAAAACATTACCCATGTCTGTCTACAGGAGATCCACCTCAGAATAAAAGTTTCACACAGGCTGAAAGTGAAGGGATAGAAAAAATATTTCATGCAAATGGAGACCAAAAAAAAGCTAGGGCAGCAATACTTGTATCTGACAAAATAGACTTCAAAATGCAGGCCATAAAAAGAGACAAAGGTCACTACGTAATACTAAAGGGATTTATCCAACAAGAGGATATAACACTTTTAAACATATATGCATCCAATATAGGAGCACCTAAATATATAAAGAAAATATTGGTGAACTTTAAGGATGAGATCAACAGAATGCAAGCAACATAGAAGATTTTAACACCCCAATATCACCATTGGATAGATCTCCCAGACAAAAATCAACAAGGAAACAGCTACCTTAAATTACACAATAGATAAAATGGATTTAATTGATATTTACAGAACATTTCAACCCAAAGAAGCAGAATATACATTCTTCTCAAGGGCACATGAATAATTCTCAAAGATAGACTACATGTTAGGATACAAAATAAATGTCAACAAATTCAAGAAAACTGAAATCATGTCAAGCATTTTCTTGGATTACAACAGCATGAAACTAGAAATCAACATCACTAAAAAAAGGCAAAGTCATTCAAATACTTGGAGGCTAAATAGCATGCTATTAAACTGAATGGGTTATCAATGAGTTAAAGGAAGAAATCAAAAAGTACCCGGAAACAAATGAAAATGAACATACAACAACCCCAAAACCTATGGGACACAGTGAAAGCAGTCCTGAGAAGGCAGTTCATAGTATTACAGGCCTACCTAAAGAAGATAGAAAACCTCAAATAAACAATTTAACCCTACACCTAAAAGAACTAGTAAGACAATGACCAGCAAAGCCCTAAGGGAGAAAAAATAATCAAGATAAGAGCAGAAATAAATTAAATTTATTTCTGTCATTTGAAAAGAGACTAAAAAAAAAAAACAATTAAAAAGATCAATAAATCCAGGAGCTGGATCTTTGAAAAGATAAACAAAATTGAAAACATTTAACCAGACTCATCAATAAAAAAAGGAGAAGGTCCAAATTAATAAAATCAGAAGTGAAAGGGGAAATAACAATGGATATCAGAGAAATACAAAAGGATTGTAAGAAAATACTATGAACAAGAATATGCCAAGAAACTGGAAAACCTTGGTGAAATGGATAAATTTCTAGAATCATACAATCTCTCAAAACTGAATCAGGAAGAAGGAGAATACCTGAATTGGCTGATAACAACTAATGAAATTAAAACAATAATAAAAAAAACTCCCAGGAAACTGAAGCCCTGGGCCAAATGGTTTCACAGGTGAATTTTCCTAATCATTCAAAGAACTAACACCTATCCTTCTCAAACTATTCCAAAATATTCAAGAAGATGAATGGCTTCCAAGCTATTTTTATGAGACCAGTATTGTCCTAATTCCAAAACCAAGTAAAGACACAACAAAGAAAGAAAACTATAGACCAATATCCCTGATGAACATTGATGCCAAAATCTTCAACAAAATACTAGTAAACTATATCCAGCAACACATTAAAAAAGATCATGCCCACAATCAAGTAGGATTTATCCTGGGGATGTAAGGTTGGTATAATATTCACAAATCAATAAATGTGATACATCACATAAACAAAAGAAAAGATAAAAATCACATGATGATATCAATAGATGCCAAAAAAGCATTTGATAAAATCTAGCACCCATTCATGACGAAAACTGTAAGCAAAGTCGGAATAGAAGGAACACACTTCAACAAAATAAAGGCCATATATGACAAACCTACAGGCCATTATCATGCTCAACGGTCAAAAACTAAAAGCATTTCCTCTAAGATTGGGTACAAAGACAGAGACCACCCTTATTCAACACAGTACTAGAAGTCCTAACCATAGCCATCAGAAAAGAAGAAGAAATAAAAGTCAACCAAATTGAAAAGGAGGAGGTAAAACTCCCTTTATTCATGGACAACATGATATTGTATATTGAAAACCCTATAGGCTCCACCAAAAAACTATTAGACCTAATAAATAAATTTTGGAAAGTAGCAGGATACAAAATCAATACTCAGAAATCGATGGTGTTTCTATATACCAATAATGAACTATCAGAAACAGAAACAATTTAGCCAAGGAGGTAAAAGACCTATATTCAGAAAACTATAGGGCACTGAAGTAAGAAATTGAGGAAGATACAAATAAGTGGAAACATGTATGATGTTAATGGGAAGGAAGAATTAACATTATTAAAATGTCCATACTACCCAAAGCAATCTATATGTAGATTCAATGCAATTCCTATTAAAATATCAATGGCATAGTTCAAAAATCTAAAACAAATATTCAAAAAAAGTTTTACAGAACCAAAAACATCCCCAAACAGCCTCAGCAATCTTGAGAAAGAAGAACAAAGTTGGCGGGATCACAATGCTTGATATAAAAGTATATTACAGTCTGGTACTAGACTAAACATAGACACATAGATCAATCGAACAGAATAGAGAGCCCAGAAATAAACCTATGCCTTATGGTTAGTTAGTATTTGACAAAGGAAGATAGAGCATACGATGGAATAAAGACAGATCTCTTTAATAAATGGTATTGGAAGAACTGGACTAGTACTTGCAAAAAAATTGACCACCAACTTGTACCATACACTAGAATAAATGTAAAATGGATAAAAGAGTTCAATATAAGTTGCAATACCATAAGAATCTTCTAGAAAAACATAGGCAGAAATTTTTCAGATATCTCCTGTAGCAATTTTTTGCCAATATATTTCCTAGGCACTAGGAACAAAGGAGAAAATTATCAAATGGGACTACATCAAATTAAAAAGCTTCTGCACAGCTAAAGAAACCGTCAGCAAAATGAAAAGGGAACCCACTGTATAGGAGAATATATTTGCCAATGATACATTAGACAAGGGTTTAATCTCCAAAATATGTAGAGAACACCTGTGATTCATCACCAGGAAGGCAAACAATCCAATTTGAAAATGGGCAAAGGGCATGAATAGACATTTCTCCAAGGAGGACATACAGAGGGCCCATAGATGTATGAAAAAATGCTCAACATCACTGGTCATCAAAAAGATGGAAATTAAAAGCACAATGAGATATAGCTTCACAACTGCCAAAATGGCTATCAATAAATCAATGAACAAGTACTGGTGAGGATGTGGAGAAGATGGAACCCTAGTGCACTCTTGATGGGAATGCAGATTGGTGCAACCACTCTGGACAACAGTACAGAGTTTTCTCACAAATATAGAACTGGAACTGCCTTTTGATCCAGTGATTCCACTTCTGGGAATATATCCAAAGAATCCTGAAACATCAATTCAAAAGAATATATGGACCCCTATGTTCATAGCCAGCATTATTTACAACAGCCAAGATTTGGAAACAGCCTAAGTGCCCAACAGTGGATGAGTGGATAAAAAATCTGTAGGACATTGAAATACTACACAGCAGTAAAAAAGAAATTCTTTCCTTTAGTAACAGCTTGGATGGAACTGGAAACTAATATGCTAAGTGAAATAAGTCAATCAATGAAAGGCAAATACTGTATGATCTCACTTATAACTGGAATCTAATAAAATAAATGAATGAGCAAAATAGAGTCACGGGCGCAGAAACATGGAACAGGTTGACAGCTGTAAGAGGGGAGGGGAGGTGGGGACTGGCTGAAATAAGGTGAAGGGATTTGACAAAGAACATACAAGGCCTGTCGGGAAAAGTTCCAGCCATTGTTAATAAGAACGTTTGCAACATTGATGTAACCTGGCAGCCAAGGAGAGCAAACTACAATGCACATACACGAACAATGAGAACTTCACTGTACTAGTCAGTGGGGGTGGTAGGCAGCATTGAATGAGCGTGTGTACTGTGTGGCCATCACACTCAAAATGAGTGAGCAAGTAGAGCAATGAATCTGAGTCCAATTTTGCGTTGTTTGAACATTCCTCTGCAGGAACTATTCAGATGATTCAGAAGGCCACAGCTATGGGCTACTGGTGACTGGCAAGCTTCATCATGACAATGCACCTTCTCATACATTGTGTAGAGTTTTGTGGTGAAATGCTACATCACCCAGGTGGCTCATCCCCCTACAGCCCAGATTTAGAGCCCTGTGACTTCTGGCTTTTCCCAAAACTAAAATCACCTTTGAAAGGGAAGAGATTTCAGACCACCAATGCGATTTAGGAAAATATGATGGGGCAGCTGATGACGACTGAGAGAACTGTGTGAGGTCCTTTCCCTTCTTTACCTCCTTATCCCCCTCCACCCTCCTCTCTGGTTACTGTCAGTTTGTTCTTTATTTCCATGAACCAGATACATGGGAAAAAAATGGGTTTAAAATCAAGGTAGTGGCAGGATAGGAACCTCTGGAGGCCTAAAGAAGACAATCCATTTCTTATCTTCTCCAGTTCTTTCTCTTCAAAGTGAGTGGCAGAGCATTTTCAAATCTATCTCTCCGACTCTCCAACCAATGCTGCCAGGGTCACAGCTCCTTCTCTGACTCTGGCTTTCCCACTTCCCTCTCATAAAAACCCCTGTGATTACATTGAGCTCACTCAATAATCCAAAATAATCTCCCCATCTCAAGATCTTCATCATAATCACACTGCAAAGTCTCTTTCAGCTGGGCGTTAGGAACAGAGCTCTTTGGGGAGCTATTATTCAGCCTACCACAAGTGGTTCAGGAAAAGGCAGTATTTGTAAGGACTCTGGGATGAGTGTCCTCTAGACCAGTGTTTATTGGACAGAGCTGACTGGGGTAGGGAGGAAATCAAGGACATAACCAGGGGCCAGATCATGTGAGGCCCTAGGTAAGGGCTTTGGACTGTATTTGTAGTGAGATGGGAGCCATGGGAAGCTTTTGAGCAAAGGAGAGATGTGAGCTGATGTCCACTTAAACAGGTGATTCTGACAAGGTAGAGTTCCTTACAGGTAAGCATGGGAAAGCCCTCAGGTTGGAGCAGGGAGTAACAGCCACTCTCCATGTGGCCAGCTGGACAATGAGATGCTGCAGACTCCATCCTGCAGAGTCTGTGTGACTTGTGGCTAAAGACGAGAAGAAAGGCACACAGACTATAGAAGTCTTGTGGAGAAAAAGGGATGGTACAGCCACTCCCTCAAGATGAGAGTCCTATAGCTGCTTCTCTCAAGGGGACAGCATCCTAGCCACTTTCTCAAGGGGAGAGCACCCCTGGCCACTCTCTCAAGGGGAGAGCATTCCAACCCTTGCCTGGGAAGGCTTTTATTGTTTCTTTCGGGTCTTACATCAAAGGATGATTTATTATCTATTACATAGAATGTTGTTGTCTGCATTTTAGGTACAATCAAGGAAATGAAAATAACAAATACAGAAGGGAAAGGTGGAGAGCTGCTAATGCTCCATCCTTGGGAAAATTCATACAGGCTTTGGAAATTATCTTGAATATAGGCAATAAACATCTACTGTTTCAGACCAGGATAAGGGAGTTTCAGCAAGAGCAAGCAAAAACAGTCTGGATGCATTTTGTAGGCCTGGTTCCCATGGGAAAACCGGTCTGAGGGTCTGACTCCTGCCCGCCACTCTGCTCCTGTAGGCTTTCCAATGCAGGGCTGAGCCAGATTTGCCACTGCCAAGCAGACCAGTTCCCTACAATGAGCTTTCATCCTCTAGCAGAAGTGTTACCAGAATGCAGTGTAACACAGTATGCCCTGTATTTCATTTTTAACTATCCTATTCTGCTCTTTTCCTTTCCATATGGTAATTTCTGAAAACTATTTTAGAGCAGTTTTAGGTTTACAGCAAAACTGAGAAATGGTATCGAGATTTTTCATGCACCCTCTGGGGCTCCACATACACAGCTTCCCCCTATGTCAACATCCCCACCAGGTACATTTGTTATAATTGACGAAACTACATTGACACATCATTGTCACCCAACATCTGGTTTACATTAGGGTTCACTCTTGGTGGTGTACCTGCAATGTCCTAAAAATTCTCTGTGCTCTGCCGTTCATCTCTCTCTCTGATAACCTTTAACCACTGCTGGACGTTTTACTGCCTCCATAGTTTGCCTTTTTCAGAATGTCATATTCAATCACGTGCAGTTAATAACAGGAATACATTCTGAAATATATGGTGTTAGATTATTTTGTCATTGTGTGAACATCACAGAGCACACTTACACAAACCTAGATGGTATAGCTCACTACACACACCTAGTCTATATGGTTTTGCCTATTGCTCCTAAGCTACAAGCCTGCATAGCATGTTACTGTACAAACAAGAGATTAAATCAGGTGCTAGAGGAAGTGATGCAATTGAGAGACTATATAAACATGAGGTGTATGAGGCTGCTACTGACAGTTGTTTCACAGGATTTTATAAGTATAATGAGTAACATTAACTCTAAAATAACAGAAATATGGTATAGTAAATACATAAGCCAGTAGCACAGTCATTTATCATAATCAGGTATTATGTACTGCATATATTGTATTGCTGTACTTTTATACAACTGGCAGTGCAGTAGGTTTATTTACACTAACATCAAAACACATTAGTAATGCATGTCACTACCACCTTAAGGCAGCTACAGCCTCACTAGGTGATAGCAATTTTTCAACTTAATTATAATCTTATGGGACCACCATCATATGTGTGGCCTGTTGTTGACTGAAACATCATTATGCAGTGCATGACTGTAATTGGAATCATACACAGAATGTCACCTTTTCAGACTGGCTTCTTTCAGTTAGCAATATGCATTTACATTTCCTTCATGTGTTTTCATGGCTTGCTAGCTCATTTCTTTGCAGCATTGATTAATATGCTATTGTCTGGATGTACCACAGTTTGTTTATCCACTCACCTACTGAAGGATGTCTTGGTTGCTTCAAGTTTTGGCAACTATGAACAAATCTGCTATGAACATCCGTATGCAGGTTCTTGTACAAATATACATTTTCATCTCCTTTGGATAAATACCAAGGAGTGTTGGATTGTATGATAAGAGGATGTTTAGTTTTGAAAGAAACTGACAAACTGTCTTCCAAAATGGCTGTGCTATTTTGCATTCCCATCAGCAATAAATGGGAGTTCCTGCGGCTTCACGTCTTTTTCAGCATTTGCTTTTGTTAGTGTTCCTGATTTTGGCCGTTCTGGTAGGAGTGTAATGGTATTTCTTTATTGTTTTAATTTGCATTTCCTTGATGACATATGATGTGGAGCATCTTTTCATGTGCATATTTGGCATCTGTATACATTCATTGGTGAGATGTCTCATATTGTAATTTTTTTACTTCTTAGGCTGACTTTTTAAAAACTGTAATTGCTAATAAGTCCAATTTTAGCACTTGGCCTTGCTACAGCCTCTTCTGTCTGCTAGAGAAAGAAAGGAGAATAAAGAAAGGAATAAATAAAGGTAATATTTCCTTTTTTTTCTGATGCTGTAGAAATGCAGATAAGGCTGTCACTAACCTGTATGTTTTAGTGCTGATTTTAAAAAGGCTTCATAGCCCGATACCAGGGTACAACTTGGTGAATGGGGCATGGAGTAGATCTCTCCTTGCCCCTCAGCTAGCCAATTTGCAAAGTGCTCAACCTGTACAACTCCACACGCTAATCCTGAATATAGACACTTTCTGCATCATGAAATTGTCCTTGCAAATGTTACTTCTCTTGGAGGAGTCCTATAAGTCTTTTGTATTAGTCAGGATAAGATAAACTCCGCTACTGTAACAAACCACAGAATAAACATAATGATTTATTTCCTTCTCACATCATAATTAGAAGCAGCTCAGGGCCTTCTTCCAAGCAGTAACTCAGAGGTGTAGGCTGTCATCTGAAGTGTGGTTTCCAAGGCCATCATAGAACAGACAGAGAGAACATAGAACCAGGTATGGAGGTTAAGACCAAGCTTAGAAGTGTCATTTGTTTTGTCCACATCCCATTGGCCAGGACATCATCACATAGCCCCCATTTAACTGCAGAGGAAGTTTGGATATGTGGCCTTCTATGTGCCTAGGAAGAGAAGATGAATTGTTGGAAACCTGGCCAACTACTGCCACAATCCAGGCTCCAGAGATTGTGGCCACATCTTCTGATGCAAATTTAAACTTTAAAAAATCTGTAATTTCCTGGCTGGCGTAGCTCAGTGGATTGAGTGCGGGCTGCGAACCAAAGCACTGCAGGTTTGATTCCCAGTCAGGGTACATGCCTGGGTTGCAGACCACGGCCCCCAGCAACCACACATTGATGTTTCTCTCTCTCTCTCTCTCTCTCTCTCTCTCTCTCTCTCTCTCTCTCTTCTTCCCTCCCTTCACTCTCTAAAAATAAATTTTAAAAAATCTTTTAAAAATCAATAAATAAACAAAAATCTATTTCTACCTGGTTGGTGTGGCTCAGTGGGTTGTGTGCCAGCCTGCAAACCAAAGAGTCGCTAGTTCGATTCCCAGTCAGGGCACATGCCTGGGTGGTGGGTCAGGTCCCCAGTAGGGGGTGTGCAAGAGGCAATCACACATTGATGTTTCTCTCCCTCTCTCCCTCCCTTCCCCTCTTTCTAAAAAAATATATAAAATCTTTTTAAAAATCTATAATTCTTATTCCTTCTACTAATTTGTCAGACTCAGAATAAGATTTAAATTGACACCTCTGAATCCCTAAAACTTACATATACTCATCATTTCTTTGTTCAGACATAAGAGGATCATTGGCACTTCTTTTTTAAAATTATATTTTATTGATTATGCTATTACAGTTGTTCTCACTTTTCCTCCTTTACCCCCTCCACCCAGCACCCTCTACTCCCTCAGGAAATTTCCATGTCCATAGGTTTTATATATATATATATTCTTTGACTACTCCATTTCCTATACTGTACTTTACATCCCCATGGCTATTTTGTAACTACCTATTAATACTTCTTAATCCCTTCACCACTTACCCATTCCCCTACACACACCTCCCATCTGGCAACTATCAAAATTGTCTCTGTATCCATGATTCTGTCTGTTTTTCTTGCTTGCTTAGCTTGTTTTTTAAATTCAATTGTTGATAGGTTTGTATTTTTTGCCATTTTATTGTTCATAGTTTAGATATCCTTTTTCTTAAATAAGTCCCTTTAACATTTTGTGTAATAATGGCTTGGTGATGAAGAACTCCTTTAGTTTTTTCTTGTCTGGGAAGCTCTTTATCTGCCCTTTGACTCTAAATGATAGTTTTGCTGGATAGAGCAATCTTGGCTGTAGGTCCCTACTTTTCACGACTTAGAGTATTTCCTGCCAATCCCCTCTATCCTACAAAGTTTCTTCAGAGAAATCAGCTGACAGTCTTATGGGAACTCCCTGGTAAGTAACCAACTTCTTTTCTCTTGCTGCTTTTAAGATCCTCTCTTTATGTTTAACTTTTGGCAGTTTAATCATGATGTGTCATGGAGTGGACCTGTTTGCATCCCTCTTGTTTGGGACTATCAACTATCTGTGTTTCCTGGACTTGCATGTCTATTTCCTTCACCAAATTGGGGGAGTTTTCTTTCATTATTTTTTCAAATAAATTTCCAATTTCTTGCTCTTGCTCTTCTCCTGCTGGCATCCCTATGATGTGAATGTTGGAATACCTGAAGTTGTCCCAGAGGCTGCTTATACTATCCTCATTTTTTAAATTCTTTTTTCTTTTTCTTGTTCTGATTGGTTGTTTTTTGCTTCCTTATGTTCCATATCATTGATTTGATTCTCAGCTTCATGCATCCTACTGTTGTTTCCCTGTAAATTGTTCTTTATTTCAGTTAGTATTCTTCGTTTCTGACTGGGTCTTTTTTATGTTGTTGAGGTCCTCACTGAGCATCCTTATAACCAGTGTTTTGAACTCTGCATCTGATAGATTGCTTATCTCCATTTCATTTAGCTCGTGTATGTGTGTGTGTGTGTGTGTGTGTGTGTGTGTGTGTAGTTTTGATCCGTTCTTTCATTTGGGCCATGTTTTTTTTTCCTCTCCTCATTTTGGCAGCCTCCCTGTGTTTGTTTCTATATATTAGGTAAAGCTGCTTTGACTCTATGTCTTGGTAATGTGGCCTAATGTAGTAGGTTTCAGGGTCCAGTGGTACAGCCTCCCTATTATCCAAGCTGGGTACTTGAGGTGTGCCCTTTGCATAAGCTGAGTACACCCTCCTCTTGTAGTTGAGCCTTGGTTTCTGTTGACAGATCAATGAGAGGGATTTACCCAGGGTAGGCAGCTTCAAGGATTGGCTGTGACCACTGACCATGCAGCTCCACCCTCCATGGAGGATCAGCTGTGCAGGAGCCATGTAGTGGTGCTCCAACATGGTCTCTAGCTGCCCACTGGGTGCACTCACCCTGGGGTTTCCCAGGTGGTACAGGCCAAAGTCAGGCCCCACCTATGTTTTGCCCAGAGCCCCCCTGCCTGAGCTATAGAGCAATCTGAGATGGCTGCTACTTGTGCTGGGCTTGGAGATTCCCAGGCAAACCCAAGCTGTGAATTAAACTGGATGCTGCTAGTTGGCTAGTTGGGGCCTGGAGCTCAGTGAGGCCAGCTGGTGCTTGTTTGATAGAATTTAGGAAGTCATGCAGCATAAGCCAAGACCAGTCATTCATATGGAAAAGCAGCTTGGGTGGGCCCATAAGTTGGGTGGGGAAGAAACTCTGGGGATCCCCAATGTGGGTCAAACAGTGTTAGCCAGATTGATGGAGTCTCAGATATGGCACCAGCTTGCTGGTTCTACAGGGTAAGGGTTTAGAAACGGGACAATGGCCTTTGCTTGCCTCGATGCCAGACACTTCACTTTCTCCCTGTGTACCCCTGGTGTTGATGGGGGACTCAAATGTTGGAAAATTTTTCATTTCAGGTAATAACTAATAAGCTTGATAATCGATGTATATAAAAAGCTATTGTTTCAGGAACTGAAGGTATGACCCACCTTGACTCCAAGAGACCATGAGCAGTTCCACCTTTGTGTCTCAGGAGGACAGCAAGCAATGAAGATGGTATCTGAGCCATTGTAGTCCAGGGTGAGATACCCACCACCCAGGACACAGATAAAGACCACTGGCCCAGGACACAGATGAAAGAATACTTCAGCTTTTTATCTGATTAAAATGTCCCCCAAATTCCACTTCCCTTATCTATACTTTGCTTCTCCTTATAAAAGGGTCAGTTTAAAATGGAATTTAAGCTCTGATGCAGACACCGGCCTGCAGTGTCCACATCATTATAGATGAAATGAGACATTCACATGGACTACCCAGTCTGGTGGAGGAAAAGGGACAGCATGGCTTTTCTCTCAAGGGGAGCAAAAGCCTTGGCCCTTGCCATGACTGGCCTTTATTGGGTTTCTCAGCACATTACATGATGGTCCTCATTTAGTATACACGGGTTCACTTTAGGTGGTTACATTTTACAGAAAACAAAGGAGCCAATGTCGCTAATCACATCACAGAAGAGGGATATTTGCAAATGAAAAGGCAAAAGTGCTTGAACCTGTTACACTCATCCTTGGAAGGTTTAGCATGGATTTTTGGAAGTTACTTTGCAGTAAATGTCCTCAATTCAGTGTGAGGGAGTTTTTTAGCAAGAGCAAAACTCAAAGTGGCCTAGGCACATTGCAGGCCTGATTCCCCATGGGAGAACCTATCTGTGGGTGTGGGTCCTGGGCATATCCAAGTGGGAGCTGGGCCCACGCCATGCAGAACAGTCTCCTACAAAGCTCTCTTCCTTGGTGCTGCCTACAGAGGTGGCAGCCATCTCTACTCAGCACCATGGATGCCCTCAGACCCCTGCTTAAACCTAAGATTGTCAAAAAGAGGACCAAGAAGTTTATTTGGCACCAGTCATACTGATATGTCAAAATTAAGCAGAACTGGTGGAAACCCATAGATACTGACAATAGGATGTGCAGAAGATTCAAGGACCAGATCTTGATGGCCAACATTGGTTATGGGAGCAACAGGAAAACAAAGCACATGCTGACCAGTGGTTTTTTAAAGTTCTTAGTCCACAACATCAAGGAGCTTGAAGTTCTGCTGATGTGCAACAAATCCTACTGTGCTGAGATTACTCAAAATGTCTGCTCAAAACATCTTCTCAAAGAACTGCAAAGCCATTGTGGGAAGAGCAGCCCAGCTGGCCATCAGAGTCATCAATCCCAATGCCAGGCTTCACAGTGAAGAAAATGAATAGACAGATTGTGTACACCTTATATTCATGTTAATAAAACCTCAAGATTCTGCAAAAAAAATAAAATAAAATGGAATTTAAGATAGTCTGTCAGGGTACAAACCTTCCATCTTCTCAGATGGCTGGCCATCTGAATAAAGCACCCAAAAAGATTTAATCCCTGTCTATGCTTATTGGGTCTGACAGGTGACAGGTAGCATGAACACTGGCTTTTCAGGTTTCTGTGCCTTTCAAGCTGCTACCCCCATGCTGGAGCTCAGAGGGAGTGAGTCTAAGTAGGCGGGTCCTTGTGTGGGTTAAGAGAAATTGCTCGGAGCTCCAAAAGTTTCTTCCACTGGCTTAATCCCTGCTGGTTTGTACAGCCAGAAGTTGCAGGGACTTATCTTCCTCACACTGGAACCCTGGGCTGACAGGCCTGGTGTGGGGCTGGGACTCCTTGCTCCTGAGATATCCCTCCCAAATTTTATTCACCATATGTGGGTGAAGGATCAGCCCATTTCACATCTGTGCCCCTTCTACCAGACTGGATGGATGTTATTTCTTCAATTCTGTAGTTGTCAGACTTCCATTCAATTCAATTTCTGACAGTTCTGAGCAATGGTTGTTCTATATTTTAGTTGTAATTTTGATATGGTTGTGCGAAGAGGCAAGCCATGTCTGCCCATGCTGCCATCTTTGGCACCTCTTTTCCAACATTTAGATAAAAATATCTTTGAACTGGCCAGTCTTATTAGAAAAAAAGTTTCAGAGGGTCCACACCCTTCAACAACAGCTTGGCACATACCCTGATGGCTTTCATGTGGAATCCTGGCCATCCTCTCCCTAAATTTTCAAGCAAATCCAAGAAAATTCCATATCCACCTAAAACCCCAGCAATGTTTTTTTGGGTCTCCTCCTCTTAGTTGATTTCTTGTATCATTCAGGCTTCAACTGAAGCATCACTGTTTCATGGAAGTCTTCTCACCACATATACATTTTCAGAGTGGCCATTAGTGCTGCTCACCAAATCTGCCTGTAATCCATTGTAAAAAAACAGGGTAAGAGATGCTTCTAGGCCTCCTTATGGTGGGGTGGGCCCATGCCATATGAGATGTGAGCAGTAGTATTCTGAGTCACTTCCAGCTGGAACAGTTAATTTCCAGAGCAAGATACTCTAGAGTTCTCTTTCTTCTGTGCAGAATTCACATTACTTGAGAGGGAAGCTGCTCTGCCAGCCTGGGTCAAGGAGTGATCACAGCTCCAGCTGACCCACAATAGACATGGCAGATAAGTAAAAAATAAACTTGTGTTATTATAAGCCATAGATTTGGAGGATGTCTGTTGCCACAGCATTACCCATCTCACACTGACTGACATACTTCTAAAACACTTATGACTTCTGCATTTTTAATGTGTTCCTGTCACTATTGGATTAATTTTTTTAACCCACTGGACTGAGAGCTCCATAACATCAGGGATATTTTTGTTGTTGTTTCTGCCACTGTATCCCCAGCTTCTGAAAGAGCCAGAACATAATAAAGACTCAATAAATGTATGTCAACTGATTGAATGAAGAAATGAATGAACAATAATTCTTGGAGTTAGGTACACTTTTTCCTGTTTTAAAGGAATGAAATCAAAACTCAGAATGGTTGCATTGGTTGCCCAGAGTCACATGGCAAATAAATGGCAGAGATTGGATCAGAACCTAGGTCTAATTGAGCCCAGAACTGACTGTAGCTAGTTTTCAGCTACCTTTCCTAGGCAGGAAGGCTTGGGGTACCAGGTGCACCTTTTCCCAAGAGTCTTCACCTCTCCCACCAGAGAATGTCTCTGCACTGGTGACACTGAGGGCTAAAGGAGTTGGGAATCCACTGGACATCTACTCTGGAATGAATGATCCACAGCTGGCTAGACAAAGCAAGGAGAATCAGAGTAAAAGGGGTGTTTGTCAGATATCTCTTTGTCCTTCATTTTACCTCTTTTAAAACAACTTCCTTAGTTAAGTGCTCATTGTCTGCCAGGCACTGTGCCAAGAGCTTTAGGATCATGAGCCTACAGCATCTTTATTACCATCTCAAATGATTCCCAAGGGCCAGAGAGTTGAGTTCACTTGCCCATGGATACAAAATTAGTGTATCAGTTCTGGCTATAAAATAAAACACACCCCAAATCAGAGATTTAAAATAGTAAGCATTGCCTTGACTTATGTGGCCTAGTGGGTTATCATCCCACAAACCCAAATGTCACTCACTGCTTTGATGCCCAGTCAGAGTACATGCCTGAGTTGTGGGCCAGGTCCCTGGCTGGGGGTGTGTGAGAAGTAACCGATGTTTCTCTCACACATTCACGTTTCTCTCCTTCTCTTTTTCTCTCCCTTACCTCTCTCTAAAAACAAATAAATAAAATCTTTTAATCTCTTTAAAATAGTTCTGGTCTCATTTGGAATCCTACATGCTTCTCTGATCAACAGTGGGCTGGGTTTGGCTCTACTGATCTTGGCTGAGCTCTCTCATGTGTTTAAGTGTTGTCTGTCTGTAGGCTGGACCAGGTACCACCAGCTGAGGCAACTGGGCTCTCCTCCACTTGGTCAACCCAGGCTCACCTAAAAGGTGGTAGCAGGGGTCCACGAAAATGAATGGAAGCTGTAAGGCCTCTTGTGGCCCAGGCTCAGAACTAGCACATGGCTGGAGATAGGGACAGATAGGTCTTGTCTTGCTATGTGATCTGAAGTTCAAGTTTGGGAAAGCCTGTGGGTATGTTGGATTAAACCAAGATGTATCAGTTATCTAATGCCGCATAAGAAACCACCCCAAACTCAGGGGCTTCATACAACAATTATTTATATTTCTCTTGATCTTGTAAGTTGGGAGTATAGTCTGGGCTCAGGTGAGTAGTTCTCCAAGTTTTGACTGGGCTCATTCGTGATTCTGTAGTCAGCTCTGTTGGCTAGATGGCTCTGCTTCAGGGGGCTGGGCAGCTGGCTAGGGAGCCTCCAGTCTTTCATCCTCCAGCAAGTTAACTCAGACATGTCCACAAGGTCGAGGCAAAGGTCCAAGGGAGCAAGCAGAAGCTGCAAGGCTTCTTGAAGCTTAAGCTTGAAACTAGCACAGCATCACTTTCACAATGTTCTATTGGCCAAAACAAGTTACAAGTTCAGCCCAGATTCAAGGGGTCGGGACACAGACTCATCTCTTGATGGAAAGAGTGGCAAAATCACATTGTAAGAATTAATACGGAGGGAAGTAAAGGATTCCATCCATTCTGTAATCACTTTACCAAAGACAGTAAGTAACAGAGCTGGGATTCTAGTCCAGGAGGCACACTGCTCCCACATAGCCCACTCTTCTCAAGCTTTAACACTTCTGTCCCTTTCCTTGGATTTCACACCATCTCACATATCTTCCCTGTTATTTGGGCCCCCACTAGTCTTCTGTATTAGTCAGAACACATTTGGCTGCAGGTAATAGAAATATAAGCTGAGTGGTTTAACCTAAGAAGGAATTTATTAGCTTCTGAAATTGAGAAATCTAAGAGTAGGTTCTGCATCAGGCACAGTTAAATCCAGGTGCCCATAGAATATCCTCTGAGTTGTCTTTCTTCATCTTTCTACTCCACTTGTGAGGTGTGTGTGTGTGTGTGTGTGTGTGTTGTCTTAATCCCCAAGCAGGAGATGAGAGCAGCTCAAGGATTATATCACAGCAGTTTAGCAGCCTCGATGGAAAGGGATCAGCCTGTGGTAACAATAACAGCAACAACAGAGAGCTCACTGTGTTCCAGGCACCATTCTAAGCGTTTAGCAGGTGTTAACTTATTTAGTTCTCACAATACCCTATGAGATATAAGTAGTCATCATCCCCATTGTACAAATGAGGGAAGTGAGGCCTATAGAGGTTAATATCTATGTCTAAGGTTACATAGGTAATAAGTGATGGGGCTGGGAGTAGAACCCAACCAGGCTGGCTCCAGAGTCCTTGCTCTTAGTCATTTAACTAGTTCAAACAGAAAAAAAATAGTAATAATAGCAAAATTCTATTCAGAGAAAATACTCTCTGCCTGACATTGTCCACAGCATTAGGATATAATAACATGAATAATAAAATCATATCCATTTAATCTTTCCAACGACCCTATAGGGTAGGCATTGTTATTATCTCCATTTTACAGATGGGAAAATTGAAGCACTCAGAGAGTTCATAAGCCTAAATTTACACATGGGGCTTGAATCCAGACAGTAGAGCCTCTAGAATCTGCATCTGTTGCACCCAGGATCCCACTCCTGAGCCACGGGTGAGGTCAGCCTCTGAGACCTTCATGAAATGAAATGGGTGGAGGCCCCAGCACAACCCAGCATTCTCACAGGCCATGCACCCACCCTCCCTCCTCTCCCCACTCTGTCACTTGGCACAGGCTTCCCAGAGCCCACTTATGGGCTCTTTCCTAGCACTTTCCTGACTGATGTGGTCACTGTGGCTACCAACTTACCTAACACAGTCTGGGCCCTACAGCCAAGTCCAAGAAAATGGGAAGAGGCTGGGCCTATAACATAAGGCAGGGCTCACCAGGGTCCAGCATGGCCCGTGTGAGCCTGTGTCAAGGAAGGAGTGGGGTGGTAGGGATGACACCTGGTGCCATAGACAGTTGGGGCTCATTTTGAGACAATGACCTTGACACTTGCTAGACCTCTGCAAAACAGTCCCACCACCCCAACAGAAAGCCTGGCCAATATGCCAAGTCACATTTCATGTATCTATGAGAAACCAAGACATGTATCTATGAGAAACCATGGCTATTTATAGCCTTTAGGTTTGTCTGCTAAGGGAGAACTGGGTAAATGTAATGGCATCACAAGAACAGAATCCAGGTGATGCCACCTGCTCCCTAACACAGACAACAAGCACCACTGGCCACATGACTCCTCAGGTTCTCATGGCAACCTGTGAATGTGGGGAAACAGGCTCAGAGAGCCACATGTAGCCGGGCTGGGGATATAATACAGGTGGACTCTTAACCAACCCAGCAAACTGCCTCAGCTGCATGGCCAGGAGCTTTAAGGACAAAATTTTATTTTCAGTAATTTGCAGGAATCTTTGGAAAGCTTTCACCCCCCACACTATTCCTTTTCTCCTCACTCTCATCCTTCCTCTTTGATATAAAAGTGTTTTCCTCTTTCTTGTCTCTGTTAATTTCTTCCCCCTTCCTCTCTTCTCTTCTTCCTTTGTTTGTCTTCTTTTTTTTTTAAATTGAAGCCATAATCATAACACTAACAATAGCTAGCATTAGAGAGGGTCCAGGTAACTCACCCAGCCTCAGCTCACTCTAGCAAATGCCATATTTATCCTCATCTTACAGACCTAGGTGAGTAATATACTCGCATCAGTTAGAACGCCAAGGTGGCTCCTCCAAGCTGTATCTCCCCAGTGCTTTTGGAATTTACATTGTTCTAGCCACTGATGCTCTCCTAGCACTTTCCTGACTGATGTGGTCACTGTGGCTGAAATTCAAGTGGGACACAAAAATGAGTCAAGAAAGTGTCCACCTTTAGGGGAATCTGATGTTTGACTTAATCTTACTTTGCAGTGATCATTTGTGGTAGAAGGTTCACAGAAAAGTCCCCAATTCTATGGCCTTTCATAGAGTCACAGCTCTGTGCCTTCATTTTCCCCCTCAACCTTATTGTTGGGAGGATCAAATGAGTCGATATATGTGTAATGCTTAGAATACTGCCTGGACCAGAGCACATGCTTCCTGAATGCTTGCTGTGGTAGTTGGTGCTGTTGCTGATCAACTGTTGCCTTAAAGAGCTGGGTAGGACATGAGACAAAGCCTTTGTGGGTGTGCCCACATGGATCACTCCTTTTCTCCTGCTATCATGCTAGGCTTTGCCTGCAGGCTGGTTGTTCAGGCTCCAACAGCAGCCTCCAAACCTCAGTCACTAGCTGTTATTCTGTTACCCCTTCTTCTAAGATGTCATCAGTAGGGTGTGGACACTCATATGAATGAGATGTACACATACTTGGGATTTTAAGAGGGTAGGCTGCCAGGTTCTTAAATTCATGACTTCCAACCTCATTTTCTGATGGCCAACATGCTGATGTTGCAACATGCCTAGTTACCCAACTCACCGTCCTCCACCACTTCCTCCCACCAGAGACAAGCAATAGTCAGGGCTTCTGCTGTTACTCTTCTCACACAATTTCCGATCTCTTAACAAGATATTTGTGCCTCTGGTTTTTATTTCACCACTGTTACCCACAAAGTCATTTGTTGTTGACTTCCTGCTACAGAAGGTAAGGATTCAATTCATACCATGCCTGTTCTGAGGTAATAATACCATCCAATGATACCTGGACCTCAGTTTCCACAACCATAAATGTGAATTATAACAGCACCTACCTCATAAGGTTGTTTTAAGGACTAAATAAATTCATTCCTGTGAAGCCCTTAGAATGGGCCCTTGTCCATAAGTAAGGATGATATGTTGGCTATTATTGTTATTATAATTATCTTCTTCATTTTTGGTTTTTGTATTGGTTATCTTTGTACCTTTCAATCACAGGCAGATCTAAGTTTCTTCTTCTTGTCTTTCCCCTCCCTTGGCCTGAAATGTGAGCATGGTGTCCATGAGACACTGAGGACAGCTCCCTGGATGGCACTGGAGCAGGAGAGGAGGGGCAGCTGGGCTCTCACAGAGAAAGAGCCAGGCTTCTGCCTGGTTGGAGCCACCATTATTTTGTATGTGTATCTTTCAAAGCAGTGGACCCAATTTCCTAGCTATACATAGGCTTTATTTCTTTCCCAACATTTAATTATGAGAGATTTCACACCTACCAAAAAGTTGAGTGAATTTTACTATAATACCCACATACTTATTATCATCTAGATCCTATAATTGTTAACACTTTTGTGTATTTGCTTTATCATATACCTTTCAGTCCATCCTCTATTTATTCATCAATCCATAAGATTTTTTGATGGATTTTTAAATAAGCTTAAGTGAAGTATTTTAAAGTGAACATCAGTATTCTTAACCCCTAAACATTTCAGCATTTATGTCACTAACTAGACTTCAGTATTTATACTTCTTTATTGAGTAAAATTTGCATGTGATGCTATGCACACATCTTAATGTTTGCTGAGTTTTGACTAGTGCATACACTATGGAATACAACTCTTATTAAGATGAAGAAATTTCTCATCATCCTATAAATTCTCTTTTACCTTTTCTCATGTTATACTCATCCCGACCCCACCCCCCAAAACAATCATGGTTCTGATACTTTTATACATTTACTGTTGAATTATCAGGATTGTTGACATATATATTCTGGGAGTGGCCTTAATTAAATTTTGTGGATTGGTGGCTGGAGTTGAAAAAAATTCATTGTTCCCCTCTACAGAATATGGGGATCATCATCAACACTATGATGCCAAGAGTGACTGGGTCTGGAGAAGATAAGGGTATCTCAGTGCTGATAGCTGGGACCATGACTGGTGAGGGAAGTGGTCTGAGTACTTAAGCAGCCTTACTGCTTAAGTTTCTGTGCCATCTTGTGTGCATTACCCACCCTGGGTGTATCACATAGAATGCTGTTGGCTGCAGGTAAGGGAAGAACAAAATCCAAACATCTTTAAAAATAAAAGCCTTTATTATTTTATAAGCAATTAGTCTCATCAAAGTAGGAAGCTCTACAGTGTTCAATGCATCAGTTGAATGGGTATCCTCATGGACTAAGAATGTTGGCATGTTGATAGCATATGTCATCCCTCAAGGTGGCAACAACATGGCTGCAACAGTTCCAGCCATCATTTTTTTCTTGTTAAAGGTTTTGTTTATTTACTTATTTATTCTTAAAGAGAGGGGAAAGGAGGGAGAAAGAGATGGAGAGAAACATCAATGTGTGCTTCCCTCTCACATGCGTCCAGGGGAGCTGGCCCACAACCCAGGCATGCCCCAGCTGGGAATTGAACCAGTGATCCTTTGGTTCACAGGCCAGCACTCAATCCACTGAGTCACACCAGCCAGGGCCCAGCCATCATTTTCTATAGATGTAAAACATTACAACCTTATACTTCCTATCTCTAACTCAAACCCTACCCCCCCCCCACACACACATTCTATTTAGCCTTTATGATATTGGTTTTGGTACTAACTAGTAGAATTCCTGTTCTTGGCTTTGAGGATTATAGACTCTTTTAAGTGCTGGTGAAAGAAATTGCAGAAAAATAAATGGAAAAATTACCTTTCTTTGCAACCTCAGAAAGTTACACATCCCTCAACATCACAAAACTCCTTTTTCAAATGTTAGATAGGACAAGGGTCTCAAGGTCTGGGCAGTTCTACATGTCATTTCTTGCCAAGTGTTAAAATATAACACAGTATTTTGCAGATGCAGCAATAAACAGGATGAGCTGACAGGAACTCAAAGGGATAACAGGAGCCAACTGCAAAGAAAAAACCAACATCTATTTGACCAAATAGTGTATATAAGCAACGTCTAACCCTCTCTTCAGGGAAACAGAGCTGTGGATGTGAATACCCTGTCTCCTTTACTTGCTGCAAGTAAATAAAACTACCTTGCAACAACCACATCTCATTTTTGAATAGAGCACCCCAAGTGGCAAACCCCTTGAGTCGGGTAACGCAAATATTCTTTGTAGGCCACAGGGACTTCGGAGATGATTGGTAATTCTTGTGAAAGAAAATTTTAACCTTCCAAATTTGTAATTATGATTTGTTGTCTTACTTAATAATTTATTACTCTAAGATTTATTAATCTGAGATTAATACCTAACTTGGCATATGGATTCTGAAAAGGATAAATATTTGTGAGATTTTTCTTTGTTAAACCAGATGAATGTTATTACCATTCTCTCTTCTTCCATATGGATGGAGGGGAAAGCAAAATATAGTCACTGTTGTGATTATGCTTTAAACTAAGAGTTTGAGAGTCAAATTCCATGTCAGTGCATGCTGCCACACTTTCTGTAGGAGGAAGGAAAAGGAAGATTCTTTCCTCTGCATTACAGTAGTTTTCCCTTATCCATGGGGGTACCTTCCAAAACCCCCAGTGGCTGCCTGAAGCTGCAGATAGTACCAAACCCTATATATACTATGTTTTTCCTATGCACACACACCTATGATAACATGTACTCAATAAATTAGGCAGACTAAGAGATTAACAATAACTACTAATGTATTAGAACAATTATAGCAATGTACTGTGATAAAAGTTAGGTGAATGTGGTCTCTCTAACTGTAAGATATCTAACCGTATCTTACTGTATTGTACTCACCTTTCTTCTTGTCATGTGAGATGATAAAATACCTACATAAGATTAAGTGATGTGAATGACAGGCATTGCAACTTAGCTACAACTGAAATTCTGACTCTACAACAAGCACTTGACAGCTTCTCTCTGGCATGCCTGAAGTGCCAATATCACCCTTTTTGTGCTTTGGGGCCATTATTAAGTAATGTAAGGGTGGCATGGACACTAGTACTGTGAGACTACACAGTCCATCTGATAACCAAGATGGCTACTAAGTGGTAACAGGTGAGGAGTGTATACAGCCTGGATACTGTAGACCTGGGGCGTCAAACTCATTATCACCAGGGGCCACATCAGCCTCATGGTTGCCTACAAAGGGCTAAATGTAATTTCAACTCCTTAACAGTTAAGGAGTAGTTACATTTATACAGTCCTAAAATTATTTCAGTTCTTTGAAGGCAACTGCAAGGCTGATATGGCCCCTGGTGAAAATGAGTTTGATGCCCCTACTCTAGACAAATGGATGAATTAAGTTTCAGGCAGGATAGGGTGGGAAGACAGATTTTTTTTCTTTTTAAATATATTTTATTGATTATGCTATTACAGTTGTCCCATTTTCCCCCTTCACTCCCCTCCACCATGTACACCCTCTCCCACCCATATCCCCCCCTTTAGTCATGTCCATGTGTCATGCTTATAAGTTCTTTAGCTTCTACATTTCCTGTACTGTTCTTACCCTCCCCCTATCTATTTTCAACCTACAATCTATGCTACTTATTCTCTGTACCCTTTCCCCCTCTCTCCTTCTCCCACTCCCCTGTTGCTAACACTCCATGTGCCCTCCCTTTCTGTGGTTCTGTTCCTGTTCTAGTTGTTTGCTTAGTTTCTTTTGGTTTTGCTTTAGGTATGGTTGTTAATAATTGTGAGTTTGCTGTCCTTTTACTATACATGTTTTTTCTTTATCTTCTTTTCTTAGATAAGTCCCTTTAACATTTCATAAAATAAGGGCTTGGTGATGATGAACTCCTTTAACTTGACCTTATCTGAGAAGCACTTTATCTGCCCCTCCATTCTAAATGAAAACTTTGCTGGATAGAGTAATCTGGGATATAGGTCCTTGTCTTTCATGACTTGGAATACTTCTTTCCAGCCCCTTCTTGCTTGTAAGGTCTCTTTTGAGAAATCAGCTGACAGTCTGATGGGAACTCCTTTGTAGGTTACTGTCCCCTTATTTCTTGCTGCTCCTAGGATTCTCTCCTTCATTTTTATCTTGGCTAATGTAATTATGATGTGCCTTGGCATGTTCCCCCTTGGGTCCCACTTCTTTGGGACTCTCTGAGCTTCCTGGACTTCCTGGAAGTCTATTTCCTTTGCCAGAATGGGGAAGTTCTCCTTTATTATTTGTTCAAATATGTTTTCAATCTGTTACTCTACCTCTTCCCCTTCTGGTACCCCTATAATTTGGATGTTGGAGTGTTTAAAGATGTCCTGGAGGTTCCTAAGCTTCTCCTTGTTTTTTTGAATTCTTATTTCTCCGTTCTTTCCTGTTTGGTTGTTTCTTTCTTCCTTCTGGTTCACTCTACTGTTTTGAGTCCCAGTTTCCTTCCCATCACTGTTGGTTCCCTGTGCCTTTTCCTTCATGTCTTTTATGGTAACCTGCATGTTTTCATCTAATTTGCGACCAAAATCAACCAATTCTGTGAGCTTCCTGATCACCAGTGTTTTGAACTGTGCATCTGATAGGTTAGCTATCTCTTAGGCACTCAAAAGGATGAGTTCTGGGGTACTTATTTGTGCTTCTGTTTGAGCCATCTCTCTCTTTCTCTTTTATTTGGGGCGGGGGGGGGGGTCTGGTCACTCCTGTTATGGTGAGGGGCAGAGCCTTAGGTGTTCACCAGGGCTGGGCACCCCAGTCGCTAGATTGTGATGTTGTATGTGGCGGGGTTGGGGGGGGGGGCGTTGAGAGGGAACAATGGTGGTAGCTCCGTTCTCCATGGGACCTCAGTCCCTTCCCTGGGATCTTTGGTTGTGCGCTCTGCCCTGCTCCACAGTCGCTGCCTCACTGGGTCTGCTAGCTGCCACTTGAGTATTCAGTGTCCACCTGCTGCGATCTTGAGCGCCCCAGATGCCTTACACACTCCCAGTTGCCCTATGCGTCCAATTCTCCCCATTCTCCCTGCCTTGACTCTGCACCCAGCTGCTTGTCTCTGCCCCTCCTACCAGTCTGGATGAATGGGTCTATTTCAACTTCTTGGCTGTCCGACTTCCATTCAGATAAATTTTCTGTCAGTTCTGGGTGTTATTCTGCCTCTAAATTGTTGTTGTTCCAATCTTGGTTGTGCGTGGAGATACGGTGCATCCACCTATGCCTCCATCTTACCGGAAGCCTCGGAAGACAGATTTTATCATGTTACTCAGAATGGTTATTGAAATCTTAAAAATGGTTTATGTCTGGAATTTTCCATTTAGTATTTTTGGGCTATGAGTAACTGAAACCATGAAAACCAAATCAGCTGATAAGGGGAACTACTGTGCTTTTTAAGAGAAAAAACATTTCACCTCAGAAGCCTCCCATTAAACACTCTCCAGAGACTTCTCTTCCTCTCTTCTTGGCCGAGGGCATGTCATAGCCCTTTCTAGAACCAATCATTACAAGGAGACTACAGAACTATTGATACTGGTAACCTGGCCAGTGCCAGTAGCCTGGCCAGTGCCCGATGTCCAGTGGGGAGTGGAGGGGAGGGGCCACAAGGGAAGTGCCTTGTTGCCTGGGTAACCAGGTTAGCATGGTATATAAGCAAAGATCCCACCACCACCAAGAAAGGCATGTCAGGAGTAAGTCATTACGCTAAGCTGCACAAGACTAGCAAGGGTGATAGGCTAAGGGAAAAGCCCTTCTACTCCTTCCAGTCTAGTGAAGACCTGTCAGTCTAGCCTGGGAAAAGACAGAATGGTTGAGAGAGACAGACCCTCCTGAAGTGTGCAGAAGAGAAGCTTGAGCACCCAAAGCAGCCCATAGTGGTAGCTTATATAAACCAATGGAAGGAAGAGATGTTCTCTCTTGGACCCACTACAAGGATGTGAGGGCCAGGGCTCATGGGAATGGCTGGCCCTGGAAACCACGTGACCAATGGCAGCTCTGAAAAGGAGGGAGCCTGAGGCCTGACAGTGGTGGGCAGAAAAGCTGAGCTTCTTGGAGAATGACTCAGCAGCTACTTGTAATTCCTGAAGGACAGTTTTGAATGGAAGAAGGAACTCTGAGTGCTTCCTGGGACTGGTCCAGCAGAGGGTGGAGAGGTTTTCCTCTGGAGTTTCCAGAGGGGATCCTCAGAAAATGACAGATCTTATCATGTTCATTTTTGCTGCTCATCATCCAAACTGGGCAGATGTACAGATTCTACTTAACATCCTGATAATTAATGGTGGGCGAAAAGTAGCTATTTATAAATAAGGCTAATGAAGAGGCTGAATGCCTCTACCTAGAGAATTCCAGTGGGACTCCCAACCCAGCTGGGGAAATTCCCTTGATAGAGCCCAACTGGAACCCAAATAGTGGGGACCTACCCTTACTAGAGTATTACAAAATGCACATGTTGGAAGGGCTTAAGAAAGGGGTGCCTAAGCAAAAGAGCCTGAATATGACACAGGCCGTTCAACAAAAACCAAATGAAGATCCTTCTGAATTTTTAAAGATTTTATTTATTTATTTTTAGACAGAGGGGAAGGGTGGGAGAAAGAGAGGGAAAGAAACATCAATGTGTGGTTGCCTCTCATGTGCCCCCTACTGGGGACCTGGCCCACAACACAGGCATGTGCCCTGACTGGGAATCGAACCAGCGACCCTGTGGTTCACAGGCCAGCCCTCAATTCACTGAGCCACACCAGCCAGGGCTTTTCTGAATTTTTTTTTTTTTAAAGATTTTATTTATTTATTTTTAGAGAGGGAAGGAGGGAGGGGGAGAGAGATAGAGAGAGAGAGGGAGAGAGAGAGAGAGAAACATCAATGTGCGGTTGCTGGGGGTTATGGCCTGCAACCCAGGAATGTACCCTGGCTGGGAATCGAACCTGGGACACTTTGGTTCCCAGCCCGCGCTCAATCCACTGAGCTACGCCAGCCAGGGCTGCTTTTCTGAATTTTAAAAAAGAATCTATCAGGCCTATCAAAAGCACACTGATGCTGACCCACAGGCACTGGAAAATGTCCAATGGTAAATATGACTTTTATTGGGCAAAGTGTCCCAGGTATCAGAAGGAAACTCCAACATTTAGATGGGGCATTAGGAATGAATCCCTCCCGGTTGGTGGACATAGTCTTTAAAGTTTACAACACCCAAGAAACAAGGAAATTGAGGCGGGCCACCATTTTCTTAGAAACAGTGTTGGGAAACCAGAAGAAGAGATGGAACCCGAAAGGAAAAGGGAAAGACCCATTAGGTGCCAATCAATGTACCTATTGCAAGGAGGAGCACCATCGGAGAAGGGAATGCCTGAAATGTGAATGGGGAAATAAAGAGGATAAAAATCTTCACCAAGGAATGCTAGAAAGGAATGAGGAATTTGATGATGAATGTGGGGTGGGGGTGTCCAAGGGTTCCCCTAGACATCTCCCAACATATTATATTTCCTCACAGGAGCCTTGGGTACAATTGATAGTGGGGAAAAAAGGTAATTAATTTCCTTATAGATATGGGAGCTATATGCTCAGTGCTAAATACAAAATTCATAAAGAAAAGTTCATCTGCAGTAATGGTTACTACAGTGACTGGACAATGACAAAAACAAGTGTTTCTTCAACCCAAGAATGCCAGCTTGAGATCAAAAGCTTATACATAGTTTTCTCTACATGCCAGACTGCCCCATTGCTTTGCTGGGCTGAGATTTCTTTTGTAAATTGCATGCACTAGTAACTGAAAATGAAAAGGAAGTAGTAATTACGTGTAGAAGTCCCACTGAAACATGCTATCCAGCTCCCAGGCACTTCCGACTTGCCCAGGAGGACTCAGAGGTAAATTCTTCTCACCTGAGATCTATGAGCAGCTCAATCAACCTGTTTGGGTCAGTGGAACCCAAGATAGAGTAGTTAATATCCAACCTGTAAAAATTAATCTAAAGAAGGGTGTGGATCACATGGAAGAAACAATACCTCCTTAAAAGGAAAGCTTTTGAGGAGATTCAACCAGTAGCCATAAATGACAATGTCCAGGATGTTCACCCTGTAGTGCCCAACCCTTCAACTTTGTTAGACAACCCAAATGTTACCTTAAAGACTACCACTGCCTTGAACTTGACCACCCTTGCTCCTGGACTCAGAGGGAGACTCAGTCCTCCAGAATGATTGCTTAGACCAGCCACTGACAGCACTGAATTGGGAGTTATATATAGTTGGGAGCAGCTTCATGGAAAATGGCCAATGACAAGTTGGGTTTGAACTTCCTCACAGCATTCAAGGTGATAATGGACCGTAATTCACTTCCAGAAGATGGGGCACTACAGATTCAATGGAAACTACAGGCATCTTACAGACCCCATTCTACAGGAAAGATTGAGAAAATGGACCATACAATAAAGAAGACCCTGGAAAAAATATGCCAGGAAATGCATTTGAAATGGGACCAGGCACTCTGTATTTCCTTGGTCTGAATGAGGGCATCATCCAGAAGTGGGCTTAAATTGAGCCCTTTTGAAATAATGTATGGGAGACCCTTCCAGATCTATGTTTTAGGAACAGAGACCTTTATATTTAAAGTGTGAATCAAAAATTCAACAATATGTACAAACACTAATTATTTTGCACGAGTTTGCTCATTGCAGGTTCATCTGTCCATCAGATGAGCACCTTACACCTGTTTCACCTGGGAGACTGAGTCTTACAAAGATTGGAAGACTCAGCAGTTAGTCAAGCAATGGACCAGTCCCTATGATGTCCTGTTCACAACACACTCTTCCCTGAAGTTCATGGGAATCAATCCTTGGATCCACCACACACGGATAAAGCAGGTGCCATCTGGGGAGGGCTCACACACTGATGCTGTGGTTGATCCTGAAAGGGAAAGCTGAACATGCATTCCTGAAGGAGATTTAAAATTCCTCTTTTGGAAAGAGACAGCTAAGTCCTTTCTTTCTTTTTTGCACTTCCCATGTGGTGGCTTCCTCAGCAAATTTATTCTGCTAAGGTGAAAGGGAGGTGCCACCCAAAACCTTATTCCACAATGAGGATTTAGCAAGAAATAGGAAAAAGGAGCCCGTGTTTCATGAAGTTATGGAATGTGTTTGCAAATCTAAGGACTCCTAGCTGTCTGATACAGACTTATAGTATAGTCTTTTCCATTGTTAAAAGGACAAGGATTGAAAGTGAGTTACATTATTGAAGGTGTATAGAAGGTTTGTGAAAGTTGTAGAAAACTGTATAGAATGTTGTGAAATTTTGTGGAACTTTTAAATTCGCAAAGAAAGAAATCTGAGTTCCTGGTTATAGTTATTCTTTGCTTTCCTTCTTATCTTTTGGGGACATGGCTTGATCTTTGCTGTTTTGTATACACCAGAAATCTGTCTCTGCTGCTTGGGCTTTGTGCCATTTGGACCTTGTCAGGCTCATTTGTGGTACTGGTTGATGCAAGATAGGATTCTAAGGCTAACCCCAGTCTCTCCTTTTAGAGGATTTAATTTGAGAGTACTTGTTTGAAACTTTGTCTTTGCTTTAGATTTTGTTTTTTTGTTACAGTTTTGAAAGGAAATTGAGGAATCCAAAAGTTAAAAGTCCATATTAAAGTTGGAAAGAAATTTTATGGTTTTAGTAATAGAAGGCATAAAGCATAGACATGCAATTTTGGTGGATATTGGAAGGACAAGGGCTTTTATTTTCGTTTTGTGTTTTTTTCCCTACTTGATCCCTCCAGAATTTGATATTCTTAATGAATGACTAATGGCATAAAGTTTCTTCACATGGATCAAATAAGACCAGTTTCAAATTGTGGTTTTATTAACTAAAACTTTGACTGGAATGCCATGTCTGAAGGAGGCATGCTTGGACTCTGGATGTCACCAGAAAGCCTTGAGGAGCTAAGATTGACTTTTGAAGCTAATGAAGACCCACTAGGGCAATGGCCTTGTACCTTGTTTGGTTTCATGGTTCATGGAAGTCTTTCCAGGTGAGGAATGAAGGTTGCTTTCCTAAAAGATGACAAGGAAGAACTTTAAGACACTTTGGGAACCTCAAAGACTTGAGGGGTATAGGTACTGCAGGCAAAACCTGATGGCAGTTGTGTGGCTTGGCTCCTGTGCCCTGAGGGATGATTAAATCTCAATTATACATTCCTTGTGTAAGTTCCAGCAAAGCCTATTAAAGATCCTATGTGATTAATTGCTGTTCTTGTTGTATTTATGCAAATAATCAGGCAAAATTAAAACTGGACTTAATGCATTCTCTTTGATGATAATGAGAGTGATCTTAGGGAGGGGGATCATGTTTCAAGGAAAATCAAAATGCCTAATTGTGGATATTGGACTATAGTACAGCTAACTGTCTTTAAAGTTTTGTTTTCACTTGGAAGCTAAACTGGTTTCTGTATATGCCATACAGGTCTTACCTCGACACTTGATGACATCACCAGATACACTCAATTTAGAGGCAAGAAGAATTTGTTAAATTGTCACTGTTTAATATTATTCCAGCAAAGGCCGTGCAACTGGACATCTCCAAAGACAATCTTGTGGACTCAGAGACTGGTTCATGATTTGTTGTGTGAATTAACCTTTGTGTTCTTCCTTCTGTTTTCATAGGTGCGTGCCTTCTAAACTTCTTGCCAAATTGGTCGCCTCTAAAATGCAACAAGGATGGGAACTTGTCCAGTAATGCCATCCTTTGAATACCACATATGCCACTTCCCAGGGATAGCCAACTGACCTGAACTTTGCAAGTTGCTTCTCCCTCACATAAAGGCTTCCTTCCATTCTAGACCACCACCCCCTCCCCTTTTTGTTAAGAATCTCTGGACCTGAGGATAGGTAAGACTACAGCTTTGCCAGCAGGAAGTAGTTACAAAAGAATGAGACCTTTGTCCCTTTGCCCTTGCAAGATTATAGATGTCCAAAGTATTGAAGTGGGTAATTGATACCAGTAACCTGGCCAGTACCCAGAGTGCCAGCAGGAGCAGAGGGGAGGGGCCACAAGGGAAGCACATTGTTGCCTGGATAACCAGGCTAGCATAGCATGTGAAGACAGATCCCCTCACACTCTGAAAAGATGTGGCAGGAGGAAGTCATTGTGTTGAACTTGTTCAAGTCTAGTTTGGGAAAAAACAGGGTTGTTTGGGAGGGCCAGACCTCCACCCCCAAAGCACACAGGAGTTTAAGCACCTGGCCTGATCCACAGAGTTAGCTTATATAAACCAAGGAAAGGGAGAGACACACTCTCTCCTAGACCCACCACACAGCTGTGTGGGCCTGGGCTTGTGGTACCAGCTGGCCCTGGAAACCATGTGGCTAATGGTGGCTTTGAGAAGGAGAGAGCCTGAGGCCCAACAGTGGCAGAGAAGCTGAGCTGCTTGGGATACATCTCAGTGGCAGCCTGCAATTCCTCAAGGATTGTATTTTGAATGGGAGAAGGAACTCTGGGCACAGCCTGGGACTGGTTGGGCAAAGGGTGGTGGGGTTTTTCCAGAGAGGATGGACTTTGTGGCAGGAGCCGGCCATCCTCCCAGATTGCGCAGCTTTCCCTTTCTCACCAAACCTCTGTCTCTGGAATTTGCCTATATGGGTTGTGGCAGGCAGATGAACCTTACTTTCATTTGGTAGCACTATGACTGGCTTAGATCACTTTTCCTGAACATGTGCATAGCTAATAAGCAAGATAATAAAATCAGGGTTCTTCTCACAAAGAAGTAGAGAGAAGGAAAATGGATTTGCTTATTAATAATGCATATCGCCAGTCCTGCTACTGGTTGCAGAGCTGCTTCTGTAGTCATCCTGCCCCAGCCTGGACCTGGATTCTGCTTTTCTGCCTTAGGTTGAAGGAAACCCTCTCAGGCCTCTCTTAAAACCAGAGTCTCTGGGGGCAGAGGGGAAGGGAAGGAAGCAATTGTTCACATCCCTTGAGGGGAAAGTACCTAAGCTTGACTGTCTGCATATCTTTGAGGCTTTATTACCAATCAGGCCTTCTGTCGCAAGTGACTGAAAACCAAACTAGTTTAAGCATAAGGGGATTTATTGGTTCTTATAATGAAAAAGTCCGGGTGGAGTTTGGAGTTCCAGTATGGCTGAAGCCGAGTGTCCAAACACACTGAGGACTGTGCCTCTTGCCCTCTGTCATTTCTGCTTTCCTCAGTATTGAGTTCATTGTCAGGCAGGTTCTCTCCTCCACCAGCAGTTAGCCTACAAGATAAGCAACCATGGCCAAAAATAATTTCAGTTTTCCAGTAGTTCCAGCAAAAGTCCTGTGGCTATCTCTCCTTGGGTTTACTTGGATGACCTGCTGATTTCTGGAGCTGAAAAATGGGGTTAGCCCCATTTGAATCATGACTAAGAGAAGGGAAGGAAGGTTCCCAAAGAAAAATTAAAAGGGGAAATAAATGGTCATCAGGTTAATATACCTCAGATATATAAAGAGAAAGAGAACCTTTTGGAGCACAAATCTATCCTGGGTTTTTTTTGTTTTTTTTTTTTTTTTTTTAATCACAAAAAGCATCTCAGCTGCTAACAGAGTGATAGGGACTAAATTAGCTGGGAGTGGTCAGGAAAGGTACCCCCAGCTAATTTAGTCAAAATTGAAAGCAGAGCCCTGAATGATAAAAGACAGTGTTCAAAGCAGAGGGACCTGCAAGGGCAAATTTGATGGATGAGTGGATTCAACTACAGGAATGAAATAAGCGAATGCCTGTAAGTGGAGATTGTAGAAAAAGCCCCATCTTCCTTCTCTCAAGACCCATGAGCCCTGGTAGAAATTGGGTAGCTGGGATTGGACTTCAGACTTTGCAATGAAAGTGGGGAGTGCGCACATGGCCTGAGACAAGAAGAGGAAGGCGGGTTTGGACTCATTTAGACCCAGTAGAAGGGGTTAACAGCAAACCCTGCCTGGGAGACCAAGGCTCACAACCCTCCCTCCCTGGGCTCTTTGGGCTGCCTGTGAACTCCCACCCCCAGTCCAAAGCTTCCTCTCTTCCCTCTCTCACCCTCCCACCTCATTTTCACTTCCTCTTTTCTGTTCTTCAAATATACCAAGCTCATTCCTGCTTCAGGACCTTTGTGCTTGCTGTTCCCTCTGCGTGGAACATTCTTCCCCAAGAGCGGGCTCCTTCACAGCTCTCAGGTCACAGCCAAGAATCTCATCCTCAGTGCAGAACCCCCTGACCACCCCAGCCGAAATTCCCACCCCACTGCTCCTGCAGTCCCTTCTCAATCATACCATCCTGCTTTACTTCCTTTCTCTGAAACTTCGATGTTTGTGAGCCTGTTGTGGTCACAGCTGTTACCCCAGTGCCCAGCACTAGCATGGAGTAAGTGCTCAGAGAGTTCAAGATCCAGCAGCTCAGAGCCCTGCAGTGCCAGAGACCTCATTCTGGTTATGCTGTACTTCCCATTGTAATAGTACCCTCTCTGTGCCTCAGTTCCCTCCTCTGTTAAACGGGTATAACAACAGGTACAACTTCTGAAGACAACTTCTCTACAGCACATGAAGCACGGGGAGCTTAAATTATACTAGGTGCCCTATAAGAGTCAGCACTAAATTATCATCATCACCACTCAGGATTATTATGAAGCCTTTTGGAGGGAGTTCAGGCACAGTGGTTACCAGCATATGACTCTCTGATAAAGGAACTTAAGAGTTAAAGATTTTAGTCTTAGTTTATAAGCTTAAGTGGCTAATGCATGTGGAAAGCTGTTTCCAAGAACTGGAAGGCATGACCACATGATTCCAGGAGGCCAACAAGTTATTCAACCTTTGTACCCCAGGGGTTCTGAAAGCCATGGAGATGATATCTGAGCCACTGTGTTCTGGGAGGGAACCTCTGTGATACAGATAAAGTATTGTTGATCAACAAGTAAAGAAGTACAGTGGTACTTTGGAACTCATTGTTAATTTGACCTGGAACTCATGATGAGTGCTGAAACCAACAAGTACCAAATGATGAAGCATTTTCTCTTTCAGGGTGGCATCATGACACACAAGTTACAGCAAGTGCAGCAAGCCCTGAGCAAGTGCTGAGTGCTGAAACATGTTGTTTCTCATCAAAATGCTATAATTACAGGATTTGATGAGTTCTGAAGCCAACAAGTACCGAGGTATGACTGTACTAGGAATATTAGTGGGACTGCAACTCTTATCCAATTAACCTTTTCCCAAACCCCTTACTCACCCTTTCTTCTTCTTATAAAAAGGTTGGCTTCAAAGGAGATGTTAAGATGGTTTTTCAGGGTACATAACCCACTGTCTTCTCAGATCACCAGTCATGTGAATAAAGTGCCCATAAAGATTCCATGCTTTTCTCTATTTATTGGTTCTGGTAGTGACATCTCTAGCATCCAGATTCTACCCATGACTGTGCTTCCTGGCTGTATGACTCTGTTCAAGTTACCTCCCTGCTCTAGGGCTCTCTGTAAAATGGGGCTCAATGGAGCATCACCAAACTCTTGCACTCCATATCTCTCCCTCTCTCTCTTTCTCTCTCTCTCTCTCTCTCTCTCTCACACACACACACACACACATACACACACACACAGCTGTGGTGCAGGTTTAATGAGCTCATGCAGATAAAAGTGCCTAGTGCAGGACTCCAGGCAACAAATGGAAATTAATTTATGATGTAATTTGTTCATCCAACTTCAATCTAGAGAAGGGTTTGTGGATGAAGAGAGGCCACATATGAAGCCTAACAAGTTCAGAGACCTGCATGACAGCCTTACAAACTCAGAGACCTAAAGTAACCACAAAGGATGGTCTGAAATTAAAACTTATTAACCAAAAGCAGGTCATGGTGAGCAGTCATTGCCCTAGGCTAGAATGTTCCATGACAAAAAAGTCAGTCTTTACCTTAATTAAGCCTATCTGTTGTCTTTTTGCATCTATGATAATATACCTTTGGAACAGTCAGTAACTCCCATTTTCTCCAAACAGCTGGGACCAGGGCAAAAACCACAAATCCCCTCCTCATTGTTGTTAACATGCTGTTGACTGTTAACTATACTAGGCCCACCTATGTAAAAGAAGCATGTGTCTGCCATTTTACCTTTTTATCCAATCCCAAAGTCTTCCCCACTTGGCTTTCTTTCACCCCCTTATGCCTCCTCTTTTGATTGTAATGTATAAAATAAGGTGCAAAACTGTAATTTTCTCAGTCTGTTGAGGTCTTGCTTCCCAGCAATTGTCATTAGTTTGGCTCAAATAAAGCCATAAAAATTCTTACAGGTTTTGTTACTGAACAGCAAGTGGGTTTCTGCTGCCCACCACCACCCTCTGGGCAAAATTCCAGAGGCAACAGTTTGGTGATAAAGGAAAGGAGTCTTTATCCAAAAACTACACAATTTTGGAATAATAGCTTCCCACATGCATTAGTCACTTATAGCTTTAATCACTTAAGCCTATCAACAAAGGCTAAAATCTTTAACACCTGAGTTCTATCATTCCCCATGTTAGTTTTTAATTATCTTATTTCTATAGGATTAGTTTACAAACTAAAACAACATAAGATACAAAGCTACACAATTTTGGAAGAATGTCAGGCTTCTGCCTCAGAACCATCACCTCTAGAACACTCTAAGAAGAATAACCCTGCCACCCTCTGCCAGGCCAGCCTGATGCTAGGCTGCACCTGGAGTTCCTTCCCATCCAAAATACTGTCCATTGAGGAATTCAGGCAGCTGCAGCACGATTATCCAGTCATCCTCCAGGAAGAAGGAAGAGAAAGCCAGTATCTGCCCTTTTTTTTATTTTGAATCTTCTGTCCCATAATTCCTTGCACTCTGGAGGCAATCAGCTTCTCAGCCAATCCCATCCTAGACTGTTTACTGTTGCCTTGGCAACCTTCTGCTACGGCCCCTCTCTAATCCTCCCCAGTGATCTGATCAGATCTCTCCATCAGTCTGGACATTTCTTATGGTGACAGGTTTCTTGGCAGGATCTGTGTCTTCACCAATGGCTTGGGTTGGGCTTTGCCTTCAATTCTCCCCCCACTTTTATCTCAACTCTCTAGGAACAGCAAAGGGCTATCCTCTACGTATCCCTTGCCCTGTATGGTGCTCCCTGCCTTGTCCATGCTGTCCCATAACTCTGAAATAGGCACTTACAGCCAGGGGAGCTGGGAGTGGGGGGTGGGGTAGACTGGATCAGGGATTTCCCTGTTTTCTGAGCCAGACACCTCTCTCTCTCTCTCTCTCTCTCTCTCTTTCTCTCTCTCCGCACCCCCACCCCACTCTGTCTCACCCTCCCTCTTTCAAAATCTCTCTCAATATCTCTTAGAGTTCAGTTGTCTTAACCTTAAAGATCCCTTGGGGATGCAAGACAGGGACTTGGAAAACTGACTTTTTAAATTTAGACTTTAGTATTTATTTTCACAAATTGGTAAAGTGTGCAACAAAAATATGAAGTCTAATATGGTGTTCCTGCTTTTGAAAAATATTTTCAAGTAAGGACATGGAAAATAAAACAAAATTACTAAACAAAAAAGCATTGCTATCTAATAAAAAATGGGCAAAAGACCTGAAAAGACACCCCACCAAAGTAGATATATAGATGGCAATAAGCATATGAAAAGATGCTCCATATCATTTGTCATCAAGGAAATGCAAATTAAAACAAGGAGATACCACAACACACTCGTAGAATGGCCAAAATCCAAAGCAGCACACCATCAAATACTGGCTCGGATGTGGAGCTACAGGAACTTCCAGTCATTGCTGATGAGAATGCAAAATGGGACAGCTAGATTGGAAGACAGTCTGGAAGTTTCTTACAAAGCTAAATATACTTTTACCATATGGTCCAGCAATTGCACTCCTTAATATTTATTCAAAGGAGATGTAAACTTATATCCACACAAAAACCTGCACACTGATGTTCATAGTAGCTTTATTCATAATTGCTAAAACTTGGAATCAACCAAGATGTCCTTTGGTAGGTAAATGGATTGATAAACTGTGGTATAGGCAAACAATGGAATATGATATTATTCAGTGTTAAAAAAAAGAGCTATCAAGTCATAAGAAGACTTAAATGCATATTTCTAATTGAAAGAAGCCAATCTGAAAAAGCAACATACTGTGTGATTCAAGTTATATGACACACTGGAAAAGGCAACAGTAAACAAACAATAAAAAGATCAGTGGTTTCCAGGTGCAGGAGGGATGAATAGACAGAGCACAGAGGATTTTTAGGGCAGTGCAGCTACTCTGTACAATATTACTGTGATAGATGTGTGTCATTACACACTTGTCTAAACCCATTGAATGTACACCACCAGGAGTGAACCCTAACATAAACTATGGACTTTGGGAGATAATGATGTGTCCAGGTGGGTTCACCCATTGTAACGAATGAACCACTCTGGTGGTAGATGTTAATGATGGGGGAGTTGTGCCTGTGTGGGGATGGGGAATATATGAGAACTCTGTACTTTCCACTCAATTTTCCAATTAATCCAAAATTGCTCTAAAAATTTAATTAATGAAAAATAAAAATCATCGCTATCAACCACAGTGGCTTTCAAAATTTCTTGACTTCAAGGAGGTCACTAATAGGACAAAAGCCACTTTCTCAGGCCCTCTTCCCCAGAGCTGGCTAGACTCACAAGCACAACTGACCCTAATTGTTTTATGAGCCTTTCTCTTCAGGACTAGAAAATTACTGGAAGCACCCTGAATGCTCAGGGCTCAGGGATCTTACAGAGCAGTACACACCAGACCACAACAGTCACCAGACCCCGCACCCAAAGATAACATCAAACAAGCTGCAGCCTAACTGAAACACCCTGCTCTACAACCACCCCATTACCCAATAGAAACTCAAAACCCTAGCCCCTCAGTGCTGGTGCATATCGCCACACCTAGCCCTTTCCCTCCCTTGGGAAAGTGAAATAGAACCTTTGCTCTGTGCACTTTCTTCTCTTTGTGAATTCTGTCACAGCCTGCATCACCGACTACCCTAATAGTCACCTTAAATGACGATTTAGGATGAACACATGATCATGAAAGTTTCTCAAAACAACCCTTCCTGCCACCTGAGACAAACTGATACTCTGAAAATTTTCTTCTTGTATTTGATTTCATTAAACATAAAATGCTTGTCATGACCTACTACATTGATCTCATAAGTCACTAATCAGTCACTACACACTGTACAAAAAGCTCTAACTACTCACACAAAAAGAATGTTTTAATACCAGAAAAAAGTAGGAGGCTTGTACCTATAAAATATCCCTTTACACTGAATACATTTCACTTAATGAAAGCATCATATTTTTGCTGTTAAAAAAACCTATAACAGACAAATGGGGAGTGTGACATGGGTAGGCACAGATATGGAAAGATAATTCTGTGGAGCTAATTTCAATCATTCATTCACTCATCTAGCAAATTTGTGTGGGGTGCTGAGGTATTGGCTGCAGTGATGAGCGGGAGCCAACTCACATAAGCTGGCAAGAGCCTATTGTTAACATTTCAGGAATTTTGGTCAAAATCACATTGGTGGCTTGAAATCAGCCATGGTGGGAGATTTACACCATGGAAATCAGCAAGTGCTATAAATCAGCGAGTTCTCCCACCTCCACCCTACCCTGTAGCTGGTTGTTAAACATTCATGAGCATACTACTGGTCAGCAGTGACCAACACCTGGTTTGGTCCCTGCCCCACTTGACAGAACTTATGTTCTAAACGGGGGGAGGCATAGTTTACTGAAATAACCACAAACATAAATGTAATGATAAATGCTATTAAGAAAAGGTGTAGGGATCCATAATAGCATATGACATTGGGGCTCCAAAAAGGTTTCCCTGGGCACAAGAAATCTAGCAGAGACTTGAATGATGAGAGGATTTAACTAGATAAAAAAATGCAGGGAAGATTATTTCAAGGAGAAGGAATAGCATGTGCCCTGTATCAGGAAAGAGAATGGTGAGTGTGAGTGATGTAGCTGGAGTAGAGAGCAAGTGAGAGCAGAATGAGAAGTGGGAGGAGAGGCGACAGATGTGGGGGCCAGCAGCCCTGCAGTACCTGGTTTTCATGCCACAGCAAGTCACACACGGCTGCTCCCATGTTGTGTGGGAGAGGTTCCTGTAAGTGCCCACTCTCACAGCTTCTCCCATCAAATTCTGTGAACTAGATGTATGTTATGAGTTGTACACTGCTGCAGAGGAGAGAAGACATCTCCATCTCTTCCTGGCATGCCTTTCATTAATGATGAAAACTTGCATTTTAAAATTCAACCTCTGGGAGGTCAGACATCGCCATAATGAGCACAAAGCATTTTGCTGAAACCTTGGAGAATGAGTTAAACTGATTTTAGTTTGAAACAGTAAAGTAAGGAGCATCTATGGTTTTTCTTTTAGCTAGCCTATGGTGAACTTTGAGGCAGTGTCAAGAGGTGATTTAGTAGCTGATCAGCCCACACCTGAAATAGATAATAAGAGAAGCCAGAATATTTAACAAGGAGCAGTGGAAGAAACCAGGGGTTGATAATGGAGAAAAGATATGGTCCATGGGCAGCTACTTCCAGCATTTGCTGGCCTTGACATGAGAGATATAAAACTAGTTTACCTGTGATCATACAGGGCAGAATGAAGATGATTACGTGGCAATTATAATTGGGAAGCTTTCAGCCCAAAGTGAAGAAAGTCTGGCTCTGAAGTGACAAGAATTTGGTGGGTGTGTGAGTCAGGATGCTGCCACATAGCTGGCACTGTAACCAAATGTTCAACAGTTCATGCCAGGTTCCAGTTCTGGGTTCACAGGAGTAAGCACCTGCCACCCTAAAATATGTTTGACAGTTGAAAGAAAAAAGTTAATATTGTTGATGGGATTTTCATTTAATATAAATGTGATGCATAGCAACTATAACATAAAGGGGAGGAGGTAAAGGGACATATTAGTGGTAAGGTTTCAAATAGTAAAATTTTTTATAAATATGCTGTGAAAAGTTCAGTATGCATTTTAAGTTCCTACAGTTACCACTAAAAATTATTCAAAGATATAGTCAAAATTGTAATAAATAACTAAAAGTAGAATACTATTCCTACTTTATTAAGTGTTTTTTTAAAGATTGCATTTATTTATATTTTAGAGAGAGGGAGAGGAAAGGATAGAGAGAGGAAAAGAAACATCAGTGTGTGGTTGTCCCTCGCACACCCCCAGTTGGGGATCTGGCCTGCAACCCAGGTGTGTGCGCTGACTGGGTATCGACCTGGGGACACTTTGGTTTGCAGGCCCATGCTCAATCCACTGAGCTACACCAGCCAGGACTACTAGGTGGGGTTTTTTAAATCATAAAAGAACATTGAATTTTGTCAGTGCTTTTTCTGCATCAGTAGAGTTAAACATGGTGTTTTTTCCTTTATTTGTTTATGTGGTGCACTTACATTGATTGATTTTTGTATGTTGAGCCATCATTGCATTCCGGGAATAAATTCCATTTGGTAATAATATATAATTATTTTAATATACCACTGAATTTGGTTTGCTAGTATTTTGTTGAGAATTTTGCATTGATGTTCATAAAGGATATTGGTCTCTAGTTTGTTTGTTTTTTTCCTTGTAGCGTCTGGCTTTGGTATCAGGATTATGCTGGCCTCATATAATAAGTTACCTACTCTCCAATTTTTTGGTTAAGTGTGAGAAGGACTGATCTGTTTTAAATGTTTGGTAATGTGAATGAAAAGGGAGCAACCTGGCAGAACCAACAAGTTCAATAACTGAAAGTAACGATTCAATGTTCTGACCATAAAAAATTCTCACTGAATAGATCATGATGGGAACTCATATCCTAAGCTGTATGAAAGATTAATCTTTACCTTGAGTAATCTATATCCTTTTGTTTTGCTTGTCTTGTTTTGGTTTGGTTTTGCATCTAGAATAGCAGTCTTAAAATGGTGGAATGATCTCTTCTCCAGACCTCCAAATATAAACACCTTGCTACCAGGACAAGAAAATTCCAACATTCCTCACTGTTATTTTCACCCACCTACTGCAAACTGTGTGTATTAAATGTTAACTTGCACTCACAAATGTAAAAAAAAAGTATCTTTCCATTTTACTTTTTATACAATCCTAGAAATTTCTTCACTTTAGTTTCTCCTGCCTCCTTAATCTGCCACCAACAGATTTCACATAACCTTCCTTACATCTTTTTTGATTCTAATATATAAAATAAACTGCAAAACTGCTATTTCTCAGAGCATTTTCTCAGTCCTTTGAGATTTTACTTCTGGATCTGGCCCTCAACACTTGGCCTAAAAAATCTTTTTCACCCTTTCTTTAGATTTGGAATTTCTTTGACAACAGTAGGGTTCACCAGTGAAACCTTCAGTTCCAGAACTTTGGGGGAAGGAGGGAGAGAGTTTTGGTTACTGATTCAATCTCCATACTATTGTAGGTCTATTCAGATTTTCTCTTTCTTCATGATTTAGTCTTGTTAGGTTTTGTGTTTCAAAGATTTTCTCATTTGTCCATTTTATGTAGGTGATCCAGTTTGTGTATAATTGCTCACAGTACTCTGATAGTCTCTTAATTCTGTAAAATTAGTAATAATGTCTCCGCTTTCATTTGACATTATTAATTTGAGTCTTTTCTTTTTTCCTTAGCTAAAGGCAAGTTTATTAATCTTTTCAAAGAACTAATTTTGGGTTTCACTGATTTTTCTCTATTGTTTTTCTATTCTGTATTTTGTTAATCTCTGCTCCAATCTTTATCTTTCCTTTCTTCTACTAGCTTAGAGTTTACTTTGTTCTTTTTTTAAGAAATGAAAATATATTTACTTTTAGAGGGAGACAAAGAGATTGAGAAAGAGGGGGAGAAAAACATCAATGTGTGAGAGATAATTGACTGGTTGCCTCTCACATGCCCCCAGCTAGGGACTTGGCCCAAAACTCAGGCATGTGCCCTGACAGGGAATCAAACCAGTGACCTTTTGGTTTGGAGGCCTGAGCTCAAGTCAAGCCACTGGGCTACACCAGCCAGGGTGATATCTATTTTTTTAAAAAAATATCTAATTAGTCTTAATTTGTGACCTTACATATGATATCCTGGAAAATGTCCATGTGACATCCAGAAGAATGTGTATGCTATTGTTCTAGGGTAACGTGTTATACATGTCTGTTAGATCTAAGGTGGTTTATTTTAAGTCCTCTTTTGGCTGGTTGCTCTCTTCACTATTGAGAGAAGTTGTATTGAAGTCTCCACTCTTGTTGTAGAACTGTTTCTACTTTCAGTTCTGTCAGTTTTTGCTTCATGTATTTGCATGGTCTGTTTAGGTTTTTAAAGGATTATAATTATTGTATCTTCTTGTATTGAAACTTTTTATTAATCTATAACATATTTTTTTGTCTCTTGTAACATGTTTTATTTAAACTCTATTTGGTCTGATATTAGTATATCCACTCCACTCTCTTTTAGTTACAATATGAATGGAATATATTTTTCCTTCATTTTAATTTCAATCTATTTGTGTCTTTGGATCTAAAACAAATCTGTTGTGGGTTGTATATGTGTTTGCCCATTCTGTCAATCTCTGTCTTTTCATTGGAGCATTTAATTCACTTACATTTAAAGACATTACTGATAAAGGAACTTACTTTTGTTATTTTCCTATTTAATTTCTAAATGCCTTATACCTCTGTAGTCTCTCATTTTCTGCATTGCTATCTTATTCTGTATTAAGCTGATATTTGTGTGTGTGTGTTTAGAGAATTTTTTATATATTTTATTAATTATGCTATTACAGTTGTCCCCTTTCCCCCCTTTATTCCCCTCCACCCTGCACACTGCCACCAACGCACATTCCCCCTCTTCAGTTCATGTCCATGGGTCATACATTTAAGTTCTCCATTTCCTATACTATTCTTAACTGCCCCCTGTCTATTTTCTACCTATCATTCATGCTACTTATTCCCTGTACCTTTTCCCCATTCTCCCCCTCCCCCTTCCCTGCTGATAGCCCTCCCTATGATCTCCATTTCTGTGATTCTGTTCCTGTTCTAGTTGTTTGCTTAGTTTGTTTTTGTTTTTGTATTTTTTTAGGTTGGGTTGTTAATAGTTGTGACTTTGTTGTCATTTTACTGTTCATATCTTTCATCTTCTTTTTCTTAGATAAGTCCCTTTAACATTTCATATAGTAAGGTCTTGGTAATGATGAACTCCTTTAACTTGACCTTCTCTGGGAAGCACTTCACCTGCCCTTCCATTCTAAATAATAACTTTGATGGATAGAGTAACCTTGGATGCAGGTCCTTGTTTTTCATGACTTTGAATACTTCTTTCCAGCCCCTTCTTTCCTGCAGGGTCTCTTTTGAGAAATCAGCTGACAGTCTGATGGGAACTCCGATGTAGGTAACTGTCTCCTTTTCTCTTGCTGCTTTTAAGATCCTCTCCTTATCTTTAATCTTGGATAATGTAATTATGATGTGCCTTTGTGTGTTCCTCTTTGAGTCCAACTTCTTTGTGGCTCTCTGAGCTTCCTGGACTTCCTGGAAGTCTATTTTCTTTGCCAGATTAGGGAAATTCTTCTTCATTATTTTTTTCATGTAAATTTTCCATTTCTTGCTCTTCCTCTTCTCTTTCTGGCACCCCTATGATTTGGATGTTGGAACATTTAAAGTTGTCCCAGAGGTCCCTAAGCCTCTCCTCATATTTTTGAATTCTTGTTTCTTCATCCTGTTCTGGTTGAATATTTATTTCTTCTGCCTGGTCCAAACTATTGATTTGAGTCCCAGTTTCCTTCCTGTCACTGTTGGTTCCCTGTACATTTTCCTTTATTTCACTTTTCATAGCCTTCATTTTTTTTCCTCTATTTTGCAACCATACTCAACCAGTTCTGTGAGCATCCTGATTATCAGTGTTTTGAACTCTGTATCTGATAGGTTGGCTCTCTCATCAGTGCTTAGTTTTATTTTTTTGGAGCTTTGCTCTGTTCTTTCATTTGGGCCATTTTTTGTCTTGGTGTGCCTGTTATATAGAAAGGGACGGAGCCTTAGAGATTCGCCATGGTGGGACAATCCACATTGCTGCACTGTGGTGCTGTGTGCAGGGGAGGGTGCAGGAGGGAACAATGCTGCTTATTCAGCTCTCTGCCGGCCTTCAGTCACTCCCAACATTACCCATAAGTTAATTGGGTCCTTCTGATGCAGATTCCTGCATGGATGGTTTTGTGTACATTCTAGGACCCTGTGGGTCTCTCCAACAAACTCTTCTATGAGGCTGGGAGTTTCTCTCACTGCCTCAACCCCTACAGGTTTTCTCAGTCTGAGGTTTTGAGGCTTTATTTCCCCATGCTGGAACCCTGGGTTGCATGGTCTGTCTCGCTCCCCAGCTGTTACTCCCTGTTTATCTACATGCAAACATGGGACTGCCCAGTCAGTCCACCAGCCACCAACTTGCCACAAGTCCTCACTGGCTGGCTGCCCATCTCCACCCATCCTACTGACTGGATGAATGTTTCTTCTTTAACTCCTTGGTTGTTGGATTTCCATACAGTTTTCTTTTCTGTCAGTTCTTGTTTTTTTTTTTTTTTTGTTTTTAAATTTGTTGTCCTTGTTTTAGTTGTGTGAAGAGGCAAAGTGTACTAACCTACATCTCCATCTTGGCCAGAAGTCCTCAGCTGATATTTTTTAAATAAGGAAATGTTTAAATCTCATTTCTTTTTTTTCTTTAGATTTTATTTATTTTTAGAGAGGGAAGGGAGGGAGAAAGAGAGAGAGAAACATCAATGTGTGGTTGCTGGGGGCCGTGGCCTGCAACCCAGGCATGTGCCCTGACTGGGAATCGAACCTGCAACACTTTGGTTCGCAGCCCCGAGGTCAATCCACTGAGCTATGCCAGCCAGGGCCATAAATCTCATTTTTTTATGTATATATGCTATAGCTATTTTTTGTGTGTGTTTACAATGGGGATTATATTTAATATCCTAAAGTTATAACACTCTAATTTGAATTTATATAGCTTAATTTCAATAACATAGAAAAACTTTTTCTTCACAGCTCTGTTCTCACCCTTTTGGTTACTGGTATACAAAACTACATACATTGTGTGCCCCAAAACATGAAGTAATAATTATTTAAATACATTTATCTCTATTTTTTTATTTTTTAAGATTTTATTTATTTAGCCCTGCCTGGTGTGGCTCAGTGGATTGAGTGCTGTCCTGCAAACCAAAGGGTCTCTAGTTCAAGTCCCAGTCAGGGCACATGTCTGGGTTGCAGGCCAGATCCTCAGTAGGGGTTGTACAAGATTCAACCACACATTGGTGTTTCTCTGCTTCTCTTTCTCCCTCCTTTTCCCTCTCTCTAAAAATAAATAAATAAAATCTTTTTTAAATATAAAAGTTCACTCAATTTTTTTTCTTCTGTCTGTTCAAATGTGCCATTGAATACCTCTAGTAAATTTTTCATTTCAGCTATGATACATTTTAGTTCCAGAATTTCTTTTGGGTTTCATGTCTTTATTGACATTTACATTTTGTTCATACCTAATTTTTTTACTTTCTTCACATAAACTTCTTTGAACATTTTCAGACAGTTGTTTTGACATCTTTGTCTATTAGATATGCTACCAGGTAATGTTCAGGGAGAGTTTCTGTTGCTTTATTTTTCCCTATGGATGAGTCATGTTTTCCTGTTTCTTTCCATGCCTGGTGAATTTTTTGGTTGTTGTTGAAAATTGAATATCTGGATATAAAATATGGAAATTCTGGAGATCAGATTTCCCCCATCCTCAAGGTTTGTTACTTTTGTTATTGTTATCATTTATTGCTTTTTTTTATTGTTGTAGGCTGTCTCTTTGCCAAGGAGCACAGAGTGAATTTAAAGTCTTCTGAGGTCTTTTCAGAGCCTGTCCCTTATCGTGAGTATTCATAGTCACTTACTAATTTTCTCTGTGTGTCCTGTTGTTTTTGAATGACCTAGCCTTTACTATCTGGCTCCCAAAAAGAGGCAAGGGGAGAAAAAATAAAGGTTGGTAAAAGTGCACCAGCCCTTTAAATCTCCTATTAGTTACTTCAGTTGGAGGGAGAGAGGCTTACAACATGAGGGAAGGTGCAAAAACATTGTCTGCCTTTTTGTCTGCAACTCTGTGATCAGAAGTAGAAATCAGTGATAAGAACATAGATCCTTAATATGTGGAGGACAACATGACTTTTGCCCACCCTGGCCCTGCAGGGTATATGAAAGCTACTCTAGGAACACATTCAAAACTGCCTGCCACCGGGCTGGATTGGGGACGTGAGTAGCTGCCACTGTGCTAAGAGCCAATGCTGACTGAAATTAACCAAAATTTATCATCCAATCCTTGTTCTGGAAGTTGTTAGCCCTCAATAGACCCCAGCATACTTTAGTAGGCTCCCCACCTATGTCACTTCTAAGAGATACCATAAATTAGTGAGTGCCAAAGGTCTCTGTGATATCGCTATTCTTAGTACTGTTTTGGCTTCCTAGCCACTGTAGTAACCATGTCCACCTTATCTGTGGCATATAAGTGCCACCACATTCCTACCATCCCTGGGTCTCATTGTACCTATTATATTTAGAGATCTCTGTTTGTTGGTAGACAATCCAACTAGAATTTCTGACCTACAGAGAAGAGCCACCACAGAGCTCTTCAAGGATGCCAGGACTTCCCATCTTAAGTTTATTTCTGATAGCTATCTGATAGTTAATGATAGTGATATCATTGTATCCCCTTGACCTTCCCAGTTTCTGTGGATGAGTAAGACTTACATGACAAAGCTACTCAGTATTCCAATCTTCCTAAGCCTATGGGTTTTTTCCTCAGCTTTACTGAGATATAATTGACAAGTAAAAATAATATATAATTAAGGTATACAATATAATGTTTTGGTATATGCATACATTGTGAAATGATTTCCAAATCAAGCTAATTAACACAACCATCACCTCAGATAATTATCCTTCCCCCCCCATGGTGAGAACACTTAAGATCTATGCTCTTAGCAAATTTCAGTATTACTGTAATAAATACAGTATTATTAACTATAGCCACTGTGCTCTACACTAGATCTTCAGAACTTATTCATCGTGCATGACTGAAACTTTGTGCCTTTTGACCAACATCTCGCCATTTTGCCCCCACCCTGCAGCAAGCCCCTGCAACTACCATCTACTCCCTTATTTTATGAGTTTCTCATTTTTAGCTTCCATGTGTAAGTGGTAGCATGCAGTATTTGTTTTTCTGTGTCTGGCTTACTTTAGCACAGTGTCCTCCATGTCCTAAGCCTTCAGAGGACTTCCTGGATAGCAGGGGTCAGCACATTACCACCCACAGGCTGTTTTTGTATGGCCTGCAGGCTAAAAATGGTTTTCACATTTTTTAATTGAAGTAAAATAAAAAGAATAATACTATTTTGTAATGTGTAAAAATGATATAAAATTCAGATTGTAGTGTCAATAAACTTTTTTTGGAACATAGTCATGTTCATTCATTTATAAATTGGCTGCTTTTCTGCTCCAATGGGAGGCATGAATTGTTGTAACTTGTACTGGCCTGTAAAACCTAAAACATTTACTATCCTGCCTTTTATTGAAAAAGTTTGCTGACACATGCTCCACAATATACCAAGAACTTCTGACATTTCAACCTAGTATAGGTCACCTTTGGGTCCATATATCAGTCAACCAGGCAAACTGTCAGAGCCATTTTTAGCCCCTCAAGCTCAAAAATTGAATCCAGAGAATCTCTGCTTAGTGAGCCAATATCAATAAATTTGACCTGGGACTTCCAGCCAAGATGGAGGCATAGGTGGACGCACCATACCTCCATGCACAACCAAGATTGGAATAACAACAATTTAGAGGCAGAATAACACCCAGAACTGAGAGAAAATTTATCTGAATGGAAGTCGGACAGCCAAGAAGTTGAAATAGACCTGTTCATCCAGACCGGTAGGAGGAGCAGAGATAAGCAGCTGGGCATGGGGCACGGCACGCGGACAACAGGGAAAATTGGGCACACAAGGCAACCGGGAGTGTGTAAGACATCTGCGGCACGCAAGATCACAGTGGGTGGACCCTGAGTACCCAAGCAGCAGCTGGCAGACCCAGTGAGGTAGTGATTGTAGAGCAGGGCAGAGCGTGTAACTCAGGACCCCAGGGAAGGGACTGAGGTTCCACGGAGAACGGAGCTACCGCCATTGTTTCCTCTCACCCCCCCCCCCCCCCACCGCCACATACAACATCACAATCTAGCGACTGGGGTGCCCAGGCCTGGTGAACACCTAAGGCTCCGCCCCTCACCATAACAGGAGTGACCAGACACCCCCCCCGCCCCAAATAAAAGAGAAAGAGAGAGATGGCTCAAACAGAAGCACAAATAAGTGCCCCAGAACTCATCCTTTTGAGTGCCTAAGAGATAGCTAACCTATCAGATGCACAGTTCAAAACACTGGTGATCAGGAAGCTCACAGAATTGGTTGATTTTGGTCGCAAATTAGATGAAAACATGCAGGTTACCATAAAAGACATGAAGGAAAAGGCACAGGGAACCAACAGTGATGGGAAGGAAACTGGGACTCAAAACAGTAGAGTGAACCAGAAGGAAGAAAGAAACAACCAAACAGGAAAGAACGGAGAAATAAGAATTCAAAAAAACAAGGAGAAGCTTAGGAACCTCCAGGACATCTTTAAACACTCCAACATCCGAATTATAGGGGTACCAGAAGGGGAAGAGGTAGAGTAACAGATTGAAAACATATTTGAACAAATAATAAAGGAGAACTTCCCCATTCTGGCAAAGGAAATAGACTTCCAGGAAGTCCAGGAAGCTCAGAGAGTCCCAAAGAAGTGGGACCCAAGGGGGAACATGCCAAAGCACATCATAATTACATTAGCCAAGGTAAAAATGAAGGAGAGAATCCTAGAAGCAGCAAGAAATAAGGGGACAGTAACCTACAAAGGAGTTCCCATCAGACTATCAGCTGATTTCTCAAAAGAGACCTTACAAGCAAGAAGGGGCTGGAAAAAAGTATTCCAAGTCATGAAAGACAAGGACCTATATCCCAGATTACTCTATTCAGCAAAGCTTTCATTTGGAATAGAAGGGCAGATAAAGTGCTTCTCAGATAAGGTCAAGTTAAAGGAGTTCATCATCACCAAGCCTTTATTTTATGAAATGTTAAAGGGACTTATCTAAGAAAAGAAGATTAAAAAAAAACATGTATAGTAAAAGGACAGCAAACTCACAATTATTAACAACCATACCTAAAGCAAAACCAAAAGAAACTAAGTAAACAACTAGAACAGGAACAGAACCACAGAAAGGGAGGGCACATGGCGGGTTAGCAGCAGGGGGGTGGGAGGAGGATAGAGGGGGAAAGGTACAGAGAATAAGTAACATAGATTGTAGGTAGGAAATAGGGGGAAGGCAAGAATAGTATGAGAAATGTAGAAGCTAAAAAACTTGTAAGTATGACACATGGACATGAGGTGAAGGGGGGGAAGTGGGTAGGAGATGGTGTACAGGGTGGAGGGGAGTGAAGGGGGGAAATGGGACAACTGTAATAGCATATCCAATAAAATATATTTTAAAAAATAATAAATAAATAAATTTGACCTGATCTAACTTTATATTCTCCCACCTAATTCCACACCCTTAAGACCTATTTCCACACATATTTTCCAGCTTTATGTTGATAAAAACTGGCAATTGTTTTGGTGTTACATTGCACCTCTTTGTGGATCATACCTTACTCTTTGGATTCTGTTGAGATGTGGATCTAGCTATAGGTGTTAGAAGCAAGAAGGGGCAGTAGGAATAAGCCCTGGCAAGGATCTACAGGGTCTTTCCAGGCAAGTACCTTAAAGAAGGCCATTGTAGTTTCTTCACACCAAAGGAGATTAGCCTTCTCAGACAGGGTTTCAGGCTTCTTCTATGAACAAAGAAGATTTGTCAGAATTTAGGGGTTTTAGGTCCCCAGGTTTATTAGAATCTGCTCATATGTCCTCATCCCAATTTTCAGGGTCCTATACCTTCCTAATCAGTATTTTAACTTGAACAAGAAAGACCCTGTGAGGTTGAATGTTCCATTGGTGTTGTAATCCAGTTGACTGCAGGGTTTGACTTTGAGTTTGGTTTGCAGAACTCTCAACCTTGCAGCCCTAGGAAATGAGGTTTTCTTTCAGTGCAGTCACAGAAGCTGTGAAGCCCCTTATACAGATTTTGAGCTGGAATTTCAAAGCCCTGAGCTCGCCATTTTCTTTCCTGAAGTGTTTCACCACAGTTAGAAGCAACCAACCAACACCATTACACTCTTTATTTTCACTAAATTGCTCTGTGGAAGCAAATACTTGGTCATCTAGAGCCTTGCCTTCTTTAGGTACCTGATACAGGGAGCCCCTGGTAATGGTCTGAGTAACTGTTTTCCCACTTCAGACTGTGACCTATCAGTGTCCCCTTAGCACTGAAAACAGGGTCATTACTGACTAAATGCAATTAGATCAGGGAACCAATTCCAGAAAAACCCAGAACTCATCCTTAAGATTCTATTCTTCCCCTGGCTGGCATAGCTCAGTGGATTGAGCTCGGGCTGGGAACCAAAGTGTCCCAGGTTCGATTCCCAGCCGGGATACATTCCTGGGTTGCAGGCCATAACCCCCAGCAACTGCACATTGGTGTTTCTCTCTCTCTCTCCCTCTCTCTCTCTCTCTCTCTCCATCCCTTCCCTCTCTAAAAATAAATATAAATAAATAAAATCTTTAAAAAAAGATTCTATTCTTCTGGAACCACCCTAAGAACAAATTCTGTGTCAGCAAAGCACAACCACTAATACACATGCACACATGCTATTTGTTGCAGGGATTTGACCTTTCACAATTGTGGGAGCTAGTTAAGCTTCTCTGTAAGTCTGTTAACTCTGTGCTTATGCTGGAACTTGAAGTCCAAAGGCAGATAGTCAGGAAGGTAAGATGATGTAAGGTTGGGAAGATCAAGAACAATCTGAAACTCACAAGCACAAGTTTGGAGTACGAGTATGGATTAAACCCCATGTTATTCTTTTTTACTTTGACCTTGGTGGTACAGATGTCCCGCTGAAGCCAGGGACCTTCATAATGGAGCTAAGCACACACCTGGCCCAAGAGTGGGAGAAACTGAAGCAGGATCCAGGGGGAGGTGGAGCAGCTGCAGACCTAGTTGCTGTCTTACATGTAAGTCACAAAAGGCTGCTGCCCCCACCTCTACCCAGCAAATCCCCTATGAGAACATCTCTGTGGCCCTCCCTAACCATAAGCATACACACATATAGGGAAGGGATTTCTGGAAAATGTAGTTTAACCTGGACAAGTGGACACATTACAAAGTCAACTTGGAGGATGTTGCAAATTCTGTTTAATCCCCTTCAACAGGAGCTGAAGCATATTGATTCACCAGCCTCCTTAGAAGCAAACACACCTCACTGAAGCAAGCATTGGAGGTCTCTCCCAACACCCCAAGAAAAGCAGTCTTTTCATATGAGTAAATGGATTTCTTTCAGTTAATGTAATATGGCCTTAATTCTTCCAGAATAAGAACCTTGTCAGTGTTGTACTCAGGAGGCTGGCTGCATTACAGGAGCCACTCCATTAGCTCTTGGCAAGAAATTTCTCCCCTGATGTAAGAATGAAGGAGGAGGCTTCAGTTCAGTCACTGAACAAAAGGAAGTGTCTTATGCCAGAAAGGGATTAAGCAGCAGATGACAGCCTTTGGGGAGCACTGGGGGTACTACTAGATGTCTTTTCCAAGTCTGAGATTCAGTGTTCTGCCTCCTAGAGGTCTTAACAGACTCCAGTATTGTTTCCCTTGATAGTAGTCAAAATGTCCTGGACTTGGTTAAAAAACTACATTTCCCAGTTTCTTTTTGCAGATAGAAGTGGCCAATCAAAAGCAAGTAGAAATGTTTGAGAGGAGTTCCTGGAAGCTTTCTCTAGAAGGTACTGAGTCACCTAGTGGTGCCTTTCTCCCACCATTTTGTTTGCCTCTCTTCCCCCTCCCCCCGCCCCCCACATGTGACATGAAGGCTGAGGCTCCTGCAGCCACTTCATGATTTTGGAATTAGAGCCATGTGCTAAGGATGGCAGAGCAATTAGTCATAAGAAGCCTGATCCCTTATGATGTCAAGGAACCCTTTCCTCAGCCTTGGGCTATGCACTTCAGAGTTCTGTTATGTGAGAGAGAAATCACCTTTAAACCACTCTTGTTTCTGGCTTAAGTCTCTTGCAGTTGAATACAGTTTCTGCTTCCAGAATTCCTACTATGTGAGATTACACATTCCCTTCATGGCAAACTGTAGTACTGTTCACCAATATCAAGAAGATTGTAGTTTTCTGCCCTCTTGATCTCAAATATGGCCTTGCAATTTGCTGTGGCCAATGAGATATGAGCAGAAATGATATGTGTCCCTTCCTGGCAGAGGCTACAAGTACCAGTGTGTGTCTCACCCTGTTCTCTTTTCTTTTTGTCAGTGATAAGCAGAAATGTTTCTGATAGAGGCTTCTCCATCAGCTTAGGCTGCAACATTGCTCCCAGCTGATCCATGATGAGCATTCAGTGTGAGTGAGAAACAGACCTTTGTTGTTGTAAACCACTGAGAGTTTGAGGTTGCTTATTACTGTCAATCTTAAGCAGAAATGGGCTGTCTTGATATAGGGAATTAGTGGCTGACAAGCTCTTTGGAAAGCCTAGTTGAGTCTAGAGTGCGACTTTGCCAACGATTCCCAGAACATGACTGCAAGGAAAACCTCATTCCTCCTGTGTCTCTCTCTCATTCTTACACACAACTGCCACACTCACAATTCTTCTGGTGAAGTGTGATGGCAAATGTGTAGGGTGTTTTCTCCACACCAAGCAATTCTCTGTGATACCAGCTGGGTGTCCTACGATTCAAGCTGACACAGGGTTAGTGCAGACCCCACAGGCTAGGGGCTCAGTCCCACAAGACTTCCCCCACCAATTCAGATGCCAATTGCTACTAGGTCCTCAGATTACCCACAACTTCTGTCCAACTCGGCTACAAATTAGGGGCTCCCATGACTCCCCTCACCTTGGATCTGACTATTTGCTGGGACAACTCACAGAATCAGGAAAAGACTTACATTTACCAGTTTATTATATAGTAACAAATATGATAAAAGATACAGATGAGCGGCAAGACAAAGAGATACACAGGGTGAGGTCTAGAAGGGTCCTGAGTACAGGGGCATCTGTCCCATGGAGTTTTGGTGTGCCACCCTCCCAGTACATGGATGTATTCACCAACCTGGAAGTTCTCTGAACCCCATACTATTGAGGTTTATGGAGGCTTCATCATGTAGACATGATTGATCATTAATTCAACTTTCAGCCCTTTTCTCCTTACTAGATGATAGAGAATGGGGCTGAAAGTGTTGAGCTTGGACTTCGTGGTGACCAGCCCCCATCTGGGAGCCCGCTAAGCATTGCCTCATTAGAACAAATGACACTGTTATCACCCAGGAAATTCTGAAGGATTTAAGAACTCTGCATCAGGAACTGGGGTCAAAGACCAAATATTGGAACCGAAGATGCTCCTGGTGCTCTTATGACTTAGGAAATTATGAGGGTTTTAGGAGCTGCATGCCAGGAACTGGGAACAAAAACCAACACATGTAGTTTCTATTATTTCACAATGACCAAACAGATCCATCTAAGGAGCTTCTCCCTCCTCCCCAATTAGCAGGACCCATTGTGCATGGCACCTTCAGAATCCTGTTGCTGCATCTCTGATCCAGGACCAGACAGTCTTTACTAACCAGGACATAACTGCTTTTTTGTTTTCTACTTTGTTGTGTTTTGTATTGAAGTATACCTAATATGCATAAAATACACAGATCTTTTTTTTCCTTTTTATTGAATTTATTGGGGTGAGTTGGTTAATAAAATTATGTAGATTTCAGGTGTACAATTCTATAATACCTCAAAAAATTAAAAACAGAACTGCTTTATGACCCAGAGATTCCACTTTTGGAAATATATCTGAAGAAGCCCAAAATGTTAATTCAAAAAAAATATATGCACCCCTGTGTTCACTGCAGCTTTATTTACAACATACACAGCTCTTAAGTGTATACTTCAGTCAGCTCTGAGCAATATATACATCCCTGTAGTCTGTACCACTGTCAGGATACACAACACTTCAATCTTTCAAGGACGTTCCCTCATGCACCTTCTCAGTCAACCCCCACCCCCTTAGTAGAGAGAGTACAATAGTAGAGGCCTCTATCACTGTCAATTAGTTTTGCTTATTCCAGAGCTTCATACAGGTGAAATTATACAGTCCAAGCTCTTTTGTATCTGACTCCTTTTATTTAAGATACAGCTTTTGAGATTCATTTATGTGTTGTATGCACCAGAGGTTCCTCCTTGTTATTGCTGAGCAGCATTCTACTGCACACATATGCCACAGTTGGTATCCACTCACCTATGCTGATGAACTTTTATGGTTGCACTCAGCTTTTTTGCTTTTATAAATATTGCTGCGACAAACATTCACATACAAGTCTTTGTGTGGACATCTGGTTTCCTTTCGCTTGGATGGATATCTATGAGTTAAATTGCTGGGTCATATGTTAAGTGTACATTTGCCTTTTAAAGAAACTGATAGTTTTCTAAAATGACTGTACCAATTTACAGCAATGAAAATTCCACTTGCTCTGTATCCTCTTCAACACTTGGTATTGTTCGTCTTTTTTAATTCTAGCAATTCTGTGTGTGTGGTAGAGTCTTGTTCTGGTTTTCATTTACTTTTTATTGATGACTAATGATATTGAGCATCTTTTCATGTATTTATTGGCCATTTAGATATTCTTTGTGAGTCTGTGTACATAACTTCTTCTTAATGCTCACAGGTTAGTGACTGGACACTGCAGTGGTGTGACCAAAAAACTCAGCACCTTCATAAATATACTGGCAAGCAAAAAATAGCCAATTAGGCAGAAAGATACTCTCTTTTGGCCTTCTAAATCTCATAGAGAAATCTCTACTTAGCAGAGCTGAATCTGCATCTAGAACTTCATCTTAGGGGCATCACGGAAACACAGGATTATCTTTTTTACCTCTACCCCATGGGAGATGGGGTGAGGGCTGAATGGAAGGAGTGCCAATCCGCCAATGATCCATGCAACCCACTCTGGGTCAGTATTGCCCTTCCCCTGCCCTAGCAGTGGTCAGGTGTTCTCCTGAGCTGGTGAATCCTTGAGTCCAGGCTGTGCTGCAGTGGTGGCACATGAGATGGTTTTGTGCCCCAAATAATACTGACTCACACTGAATCCCTCATGAGAGAGTATATCACTTTTGAATATCTTTTAATCCATCAAATGACATGAAGAAGGGGGGCTCTGTGTAGTAAAAATTAACCTTACCCCAAAAAGATCTTGCTTTTGCCCTTAGCTCCTGAAAGTGAGGTCCTAGAATTTCCTGCCTCTGAAGAGTGTCTTTCTTTACCTGGGGCACTTGGGCCCTCCCAAATAGTTTCTAACTGTGGGACTGATGGTGGGGTCTTTGGGTCACAGGTACCAGCTCAGTCTCCAAAGGGGTTGAAAACTAAGGTGACTGTGTGGGTGATCAGTGATGTCTTTGTGACTGAGCTCCTATAAAAGTTCTGGGCACCAAGGCTTGCAGGAGCTTATCTAGTTGGCAGTATTCATGCGTGTTGTCACACGTTGTGGCCAGAGGTAGCACTCTTCACAGGTCCACTGGGAGAAGACAACTGGAAGCTTTGTGTTTGGAACTTTCCAGGACTCTGCCCACATGTCTTTTTTTCTTGGCTAATTCTAATCTGGTTCTTTTCATTGTAATAAACTCTAACCTGAATATAATGGCTTTCCATTCATTCTATGAGTTATGAGTCCTTCCAGTGAATTATTTAATTCCAGGGTGGCCTTGGAGACAAACTCACAGTTGGTGGCACAAGTGAGAGTGGTCTTGAGCCTTCCACACTCTGCAGTGTCTTTGGGCAGACAATCGCTGGTCTCCTCCAACAGAGCAGGCAGACTCTGGTCTCCCACTCAGGGCCCTCAGCCAACAACTCAGTTTCCAGCTAGAATGCAATTAATCCTTTTTCTTGTTTGTTTTTATTGGGTTTACCTTTTTTTCTTTAAATATTTTATCTATTTTTAGAGAGAGGGGAAGGGAGGGATAGAGGGAGGAAGAGAAACATCAGTGTGTGGCTGCCTCTCGTGCACCCCCCACTTGGGACCTGGCCCACAACCCAGGCCTGTGTCCTGACTGGGAATCAAACCAGTGACCCTTTGGTTTGTAGGCTGGCACTCAACCCACTGAGCCATACCAGCTGGGGCTTATTGGGTTTATCTTAATGTCTATTTTCTATTTATATCAAGCAGTACTGGTTTACCATATGATTGTAACTTTTAAAATAAATGTATTTAAGTTTAAAGTGAATTGACCTTATATATGTGTGTGTATATGTAATATACACTATTATATACATAAGAAAGAAATTCCCTCCTGATTATTTAGACATCTGTTCTGATTAGTAGGTGGTGGGTGCCAATCAAAAATATTTTTAGTATTCTCCCTACATGCATATGTGTACCACATATAATATATATCATGTATATATTATATATTATTCATAATTTATGTATATATAATACAGACTATACTCTGCATATTTACAATACATATTACATACAATAAATGTATTTGTTTTCATTGGATTTATCTTTCTGGGTATGTTTTATTTATATAAGGCAGTGCAGGTTTTTCCATACATGATAATGTCTTTTAAAATAAATGTATTTAAGTTAATAAGGGAGTTGATTTGTTAAAATAAAAGTAAGTAATAATAATAATACAGGTAGAATGAAATTCTGGCAAAAAATTGAGAGGAGGAAATATATATTTATACTGTTTAATGAACTGATATTTTCTTTTGTATTTATTACTTCTTTTTCTTTTCCTGATGCTACTCATAGCCCACTAAACTGATTTTGTAATCCACGAATAGGCTGTGACCTGAAGTTTGTGAAATATTGTTACACAAGCACCTGTGAACAGGACCTTGTCTCTTTACTTTGGCATGATGACCCTTTAGCCTGGGTAGAGGCCTCTGCCCCAAGCCTGTGATTCAGAGGGCCTGCTCTGGCCTCTTTTGGTTGAGCCCCTCCTCAAAAGCTGCAGAACCCAAGAGCCTTCAAGAAGTGCCCACTGAAGCCTGTGCTCTTCTTAACTGTGCTCTGGGAAACTGGGACCCGGGATTCCCCACCCAAACTGCTCTGAGCCCACTCCAGGGCCATGTGGTCTTCTTGGTGGGTGGGCATTCCCTTAAATCAAGAGGTAGCCTAATCAGTGAGTTAGTGGTGTGGATAAAGGCTGGGAGTGGATAAACTCATGTGTGTGCATGTTGGAGGGATTTGGGTGTCAAGAAAAGGGGTCCACCATGGGTGTGGGACCTCCCTTGTGCTTGCCGTCCAATGTTAGGGGTGAGCTGACACTGGACACCAGCCTCTGTGCCTTTGGCAACAGGTGCAAGTTGCCACAGGCAAAATCCAGCACTGACCAGGGTCCCTGCAGCCCTTCCCCCAATCCCTCCCATTTCACCTCAGGCCAGCTGCATTCACTGTATCTCTTGCCTTGGTTTTGGATGTGTGACCCTCTCACTTCAGTTCTTCAGGAGCCTCTCCCCAGCCTCTGCCACTTTCTTCCACCCTCAGTCATGAATGATCACAGATCATGAGACAAAGATTACAGTGCTTTACTTATTTGCTGAACAGAATGGTCAGTGTAGTAGGGCAGTGCCTGGGGAGCTATACAGCCTTCAGGGCAGGCAGAGTTGGGAAGGTAGGGGGCTCAGGCCATCAGCCCTGCCTTTGGCTCCACCTGTGTCTTCCCTCTCAGGCTGGGCTTTAGTGACTATTCTGTAGGTTCTGAGAGGGGAAGGGGGAGGTGGGCATGGTGAGCTGCTGGTGGCTTGGTTTCTGGTGCCCATCAGGTCATTGGTCCCCACTTCTGATGGGCTCACCTGTTATGATTCCTGCATAATTGGGGCAACTGCCTACACTTGCCACCTGTGGATGAAGGAAATAATCCCATCATGAACTGGAAGATATGGATTTCTGTGTGTGTGTACTCTGGATGCTGAAGGACAAGGTCTATCACCTTTGCTGCTCAGGGAGCACCAAGGCAACTCTGAGCAAGGGATGAGAAGCAGATAGAAGAAGAGCCAGTGCAGGGCCCATGGAAGGATCTTCCCCCACACACAGAGGAGCACTTTGGAAACATTCCTAACTTGTGAATTATGTATTCATACCACAAATGTTTATTGTGCACCTACTATGTGCCAGACACAGGTCTAGGTACTGCGGACACAGCCAAGAACAACAGTCACTAAAAGCCTTGCTCTAATAGAGCTGACTTTCTTGTAGGGAAGACCAGCAATGAAATAAATAACTAAGTCAACTGTATGGATGGTCATAAGTCAGATGGTGGTGAGCAATATGAAGAAAAAAACAGGAAGGAGGCAGAAGACCTGGAAGAGGTTAGAGGGGGGTCACTTGGACATCTGGAGGAAGGGTATTCCAAGCAGAGTAAACAGTCAGTGCAAAGACCCTGTGGTAGGAAGGGACAGGTGGGCAGGGAGGCCAGGAGACTGGACTACAGTGAATGAGAGGGGATTTTAGAAGATGAAGGGTATTCCTGGTAAGCATCTTTGTTTCCCTGATCCCTGGCCCTTCCTGGCCTCTTTCCATAGTTATTGGCGCATGCTCACCTCAATACTGCATCTAGGGCTCCTCCCTCTACCTGTTTGTTTTTTTAAAATCATCTTTCTCATCCTCAGGAATCAGTTCCAATTTTACCTCTTTAGAGGAAGCGCCTCTCCCTGCCCCTCTCAGTCATGTCATGTGGCTTCCTTTTCCTCATGGTTACTTTATTATCTTTCTCTATATCCACTCTGCTCATTAGTCTCATTAGTGCATTTCCTGTTTGTTGTCATCCCCCTTGGAGATGTGAGCTCCCTGAGGGTGGGACCAGCATCATGGCACAGGTTGGGCACAGACTAGGTGCCCACAAATATTTGTCTTTGGAACAATTTATGGCCCCAGAACTAACACTCAGGCTCTGTCTTCACACAGACCTGAGTCCAGTCCTTTCCTGATTCTTAATGTGCTATGTGACCTTGGGAAAACCCCTCAGCTCTCTGAGCCTCACTCTTCCTATAGGGGAGAGAATAGGGCCAGACACAAAGTCAGGATCAGTAAATATATGCTGCTTGACCCCTGATTCAATGAGGTTTGAGCACGCATTAACAATCTCTTTTTATTATTGTCAGTGTTCTGCCTCCCACCTTAAGACTGAAAAGATGTGGCTGTGCCCATTTTCCAGATGGGGAAGTTGGACAAGAGAGGTATTGAAACTTGGTATAGGTTAAGCAGCTTAACTGAGAGCTTGCAAACTGGTGGCCTCCATGTTTTATTTAGTGTGCATTTTAAAAACTTTTTTAAAAATTAGTTTCTCTGCTTGTGAGTCTCCCTCTGCTCCCTTCCTGATGTGCTGCTGGGTCTTGGGAGGCTGACCTGAAAGGCTACAGTCCCAGCCCCTCACCCTCTACTTGAGCATTGGCTGGGAGGCACCAGCAGGAGAAAGGAGGGAAGGAGGGGAGAGAGGTTTATTACCTATTCAGTCCCCTCCACCCTGTGTCCTCCTGGCTGGGTTACAATGACACAGTGGCTGCAAACCTCTCTGATGGTTCCATCTTTCACCATGTCCCAGAACAGCCATTAACTCCCCTGCCACTAGTCCTGGAGGCTGCACCATCCTGTTATCCTGCTGCCACCATGTGAACAAGCCCAAGCCAATGAGGAGAAGAACTAAGTGCCTGACTGGCAGCTGACCTCAGATGTGTGAATAAATCCAGCTGCGACCAGAAGAACCACCCAGCTGAACCCAGCCTATATTTCCAAACTGCTGAACTGAGGGCTAGGTAAATGGTTGCCATTTTAAGCCACTGAATTCTGTGGTGGTTTGCATGCTATGAAACTAAGGGATATGCCTCATTTAAAATCACCTTACACAGGGGTCTTCTTGAAGCTATCCCCCCACCCCAAGTCAGAGTGTACGCTAAGGTTTCCTCCCTCCCAATCTTGGTGCCCCTCCTGCCCAACGCCCATTCTCACTGGTGAGGATGACAATGCCTGTGATGAACAGCACAGCTGCAACCAACAGCCCGTGTTTCCGGAGAGTGACCTCGTCTGCAGAGAGAAGAATGGAAAGGTATGTTGAGAAGGCCTTCACCCTTCCTCCCCCTGCATCCTCCATGGGTAACTTACCATAGGAGAAGGGGTCATCCTCACTTGAACCTATAGGGGACAGACAGGGAGCAAGTCAAAGTTCAGCAAAGGTTTGTGGAGCAAATCAGTGAATGACAGGGTCAGGGAGAAGGGACAGCTGTGTCTCAGCATTGCTGCACCTAGAAGAAAACCCAAAGTCCTCATGTGGCACATAGTCTAGCTCGACCACCTGTGACCTGCCAGACCACGCCCAGCCCAGGACCTTGGCACTGGCTGCTTCCTCCGTCCAGAGCCCTTCCCCAGATATCTTCATGGCTTTCCCTACAACCCCTCCTCAGAGGGGTCTTCCTGGCCCTTTACACAAATGCTGCCCAGTCACTCTCTCAGCTCAGCCCTGTTATATTTTTCTTGAAAGAACTTTAAAACCACATGACATATAATCAACATGGTTATTATTTATTGTTTCTCTCTCTGCACTGGAATGTCTGCTCCCTGAGGACAGATATTTTTGCTGTCTTATTCACTGCTGTGAGCCTGGCACATAGAACAGTGCCTAGCACATAGGTGGGTGCTCAATAAATACCTATTGAATGAATGAATGAATGAGACACATGGGCATATCATTTCCACCTGTTCATTGGGGTTGGCTGGTCAGGAAGTGAAGATAGAACCACAAGGAGAAGAATCATGGTGTCTCTAGAAACAGCTCCTGGTTGACCCCCAAAATGATCTCAGATGCACAACTCCAGAAGAGAGCAGAAGAGCCAGCCAGCTGAGCCCAGACTTCCAAATTGCAGGCTCAAGTTTAGCCCTCAAGAACTAAACAAATGGTTCTCATTTTGAGTTACTGAGTTTTTGAGTGGTTTGCATGCAGCATTCATTTATGTATTCATTTATCTATTCAGATATTTATTGCATGTCTACCCTCTGCACAGTACCCAACCTCTGCCAGCCTTGAAGTTACATATTCACCCAACATATGTTTACTGAGGACTATTCTGTGCTGGGCAGTATTCCAGGTGCTAGAAACACACAGTGAGCTGGAAATAGCTTGTTTCCAATCTGGGGAGTTACTGACCAGTTGTCCTGAGGGCAGGGTCTGCCTCGAAGTCCTGGTCTGGAGACTGTTTGGAGGGTGTGATGCCTTTAATGGGATCAGCAGGGTAAGTGGCTAGAGATGGTGGAGGGCAGCAGTGAGCCATGGAGGGAAACAAGGGGCATCAGTTAAGGTCTGTATTTGTGAGAAACCCCTCTCCCACATCTATACATTCAGTGGGCAGGAACAGGTGTCCCCCACTCTAAACCCTGAAGCCAGTGAGGAATGGCAGGAATGGATATATTGGAATAAGCCCACACCCCTTGGTTAAAACCAGTTGCCTCAACCTCCTGACTCATCTCCTAGGATGCTGTGGACTGACCCAGAGTCCAGGAAGTAAAGGATAATATCTTTCATAGCCAGGTTGGGCGCCTCCAGGACCCTGGCCCTGTTACAGAGCATAGAGGCACTTCTTATAAAACATTTTGAATATCACCTTTGCTCCCAGGCCAAAAATATCAGAGGGTTCCTCTCTCTGAAAAAAATCAATGCCCCCCAAGGCCTGCCCCTCTGGCACTGAGAAGTGCCTTCAGTGAAGTGGCTGTTGCTGTCTGATAGCCAATCTCAGCACCTCACCTTCAAAATATGAACCACTGGCCAAGGATTCTGACATGTTCGGGAAAGCCTTTCCCAGAGGTAGGTAAGATCCACAGCAGAAACAGAGGTGGGATTTCAGAAAATGTAGGGGATAGTCTGGGCAGCATGTGGTGCTCAGACACCCCAGCACTGAAGAGCCTGGGCTCAAATTCTAGTTCTGCCCTCTAGGGCTGTGGCCTAGGGCCAGCAGAGTAACCTCTTAGGCCTCAGCTCCTTCCCTGTAAAATGGTGTTAAGATAGTTCCCACCACATAGGGTGGTTGTGAGCGTTGAGTGAATACATGAAAACTTAGCACATTGTCCAGCACCAAGCAAACGCTCAGCTAATGTTGGCTGTTATTACCTACTTGGCAGTCACTCCTCCATTCTTTTGGGAACAGCTTTCCCTTTCTTGAGTTGGTGGGGGCCAGAGAGGTGGGGGTGCAGCTCCAGCTTCCCTAGTCTATCTTGTTCTCCTACTGTAATGCAGGCCACAAGAGGAAGCATGTGACCCAGTCTCACCTTTCCCTGGGACCTTGCAAACTCCAAGCAGGGATTCTGAGTGGAAGCTAAGTGAAGCTTGGGAAGCTCTAGCCAGCAGATGATAGGAGCCATTTCCTCACAAGATGGAAGACAAGATCCAGCGTAAGAGAAAGAAAGATGGAGGGAGAGAGGTACTGGGGGCTTTTGCGCTCAGGCTCTGGACCACTCTGAGGCTCAGCAATGCTTTTACAATTTGGCTCCATGACCTATGAGCCCAGCTGAATTTCTGTTGCATATAACAAGGAGTATGGAATAACACATAGTAAGTCATGTCAGCAAGGACTTGGAACAAGTGAATCAGAGATGTGAAGATATTTTCCCAATTGGGAATTGTGGACAGAGTTGCCCACCCCTACTCCGACTTGGGGAAGTCCCCGGGACCCTTTATTTACATCTGTCATAAAATTGTTTTAATAGACAGATTATGTCAGAATAAGGAATTTTACTGCAATCACTGGAAAATTATAACAATTATAAAAATTGCCATAGGGAAATGGCATGACCTTAGAGGTGGTGCTCCCACACAGTGCCCAGACTACACACTGTGGATGTATCTCACTCAGCCTATGAGTGGCTCAAGCTGCAGTACTTTCCAGCAGGGACTGCTCCTCAAATACGGAGCATCACACAGACATTAGAAGACACCTTCATCTAAGCTCAGCCCCATTTCCCACACTTCTGATAACATTATCTACTCACTGGTTTTAAGGAGAATCACCTCTTCCCTGACTCTTAGTGTGTGAAGTTCAGATAGGGCTGAGAGGTTTCCCAGCCTCAGGGTTGGGGGACAAGACTCAGACCTCACCAATCAGAGCAGTCATTTCCTCAGGTTGCCATTGGTCAGACATGGGCACGTGACCCCAACTGGGCCAATGAAAGTCAATTGATGCAGATGATGAGAAAGAAATCTGGCTCTAGCTGATGAGTTTGTGACCTAAACTTAGAACTCCAGGACCATCTTTGCCACCAAGAGGGGAAAAGCCACTTGAGAATGAAGACCACGAGGAGAAGGAGCAAGTCTGTCATGATGACTTGAGCTCCTTGATCCAGCCATGCCTGAACAATTTCACTTAGAGTGATCAATTCACTCTGGACTTTACAGGACATATACAGCCAATAAGACTTTCCTTTTAAGTTGCGTTTTCTGTATTTTGCAATTGAAAAGCTTCTGCTCTAACATGAAGATAGAAACATCTGCAGCCACATTTCTAGGTACCAGCCCCGTGAAGGAACCTGAACAAGAGAGGGTCCTGAGTCTATCAGATTTGGAAAATGTTGTAAACTAGATTCCCCTGTTGGGGACACTTGCTGCAAGTAAACTGTATTAAGACTCTGATAAATCTCACCCGAAGAAACATGTCTAACTTTATCTCAGAGTTTCACAAACACCTCTGGCTGTGAACCAAAAAAAATTTTTTTTGGAAGATGTATTAACAATTCCCCAAACGGGTGCTCTGAGAAACGTCCTTAGGGGAATGCTGACCTAGATAGAGAATTAAACAAAGCTTGTATGTTGCTGTTCTACTGCTCGGCTCTACCTTCCGTCCCCGGAGTTGTGGTTAGAAGCACATCCACTCCTGTCAGGTGCTGTGTCTGGGTCTTCGTCTGGGTTGCTGTTACTTCTGCTGAGGTCAGAGGAGCAGGGAGGGGGGGATAAGAAACAAGTGAATCAGCAACACACAGATCCGCAGAACAGCAAGGGGCCCTCTCCCCCAGATCCCACTGGCACAACTTGGAGATGTTCATTAGCCAAGTGGTACTGTGGGAGTGGAGTTGGAGACTCACATACTGCTGGTGGCAGGGCAAATTGGTGCAGCTTTGAAAACAAATGTTAGTGTTCATGTCCTTGACCCCATCGTGTTGTGGACAAAAGCAGGGCTGTAGAGTTAGGCTCCTGGACCCTGGTCCCAGCCATGTCACTGACATGCTATGACACCTTGGGCAAGTTACTGTGAGCTTCCATGTCCCTGTCTGTAAGGTGGGGATAATGATCATTTCTACCTCAGAGGGTTTGTGTGAGGATTGAATGAGTGATCAAGGGTAAAATATTTGGAACCAAAATGGTGTAAGCAACCAAGGTGCTCATCAAGATATGCACAGCTTCATTAACTGTGCGTGGGCACCCTGTGGAGAACACAGCACTGAAAAAAAACAAGATCAATGTCTCTGTGGGAATGTGGGAGAGCTTCCATATATTATTTCATTGGGTGGCAGGAAGCCAGCTGCAGAATGACAGTCATTTAATATCCTTAAGCTCACACGAATATACCTCCCAGTCAGCATAGTTTTTCCAGGTTACACACATGTGGTGCAGTCTCATTGGGGAACTACCCCCAACCCATTGCTAAAGTGGCAGCCTCCGAGAGATGGGGACAGAAAAGGATGAGGAATGAACAAAGGGATTTTGTCTTGCCTACCACATTTTTATTATTTATGAGGAGAATGTGTTTATGCACTACTATATCATTAAACATTAATGGAAAAAATTGAGGAGCACTTTTTGAACTATATTAGACTACAAGAAAAAGTTAAAAAGTGACTTGAAAATTCAAAAAAGGAAAAGTAAAGAAATTAAAGTAAGCAGTACATGGAGTTGGCCTGTGAGAAATTTGTGGGGTGTTTGCAAAGCTATATTCCTTGACATGGTGGTGATTATACAGGGGTTCAATTCAGAATAGTTTACTAAGTTGTACATTTATGGTTTTTGTACTTTTCTACATGCATGGTGTTTTTCACAATTCCAAAAGATTTTTTTAAAGAAGTGAGTGGAGTTGGCTGTTCCACCACAAATTAAACCAGGGGATTCAGAGCTGGGGGGCTGAATGGGCAACCAAAAGCCAAGGGTGTCTGAGGAAAAGGGGAAACAATGCCTGCCCCAGGCCCACCTGCCCCCACACCGCTGCCTCACTTACCACTAGCCTGCAGGGTTGATGTCTGGAGTTCTGGGTGAACTGTATCTGCAGTCCAGAAATAGGGAGAGAAGAGTGAAAATACTGAAGAAGGTCCATGAATGGTAGGCAGTATGAGGAGATTTCCATAGCAACTCAATTTTGATGTAATGGAAATGAGTTAATTAACCCAGCCACTTCCTCATTGCCTAAATTCAATGTTAGCATCTCCCCCTGCCTCAGGCACTGCCCTCCCACAGATGCCTATTCCCCTTCTCAGCATCCACCCACCCCTGGTAAGAGCCCCAGAACTTCCTTTGGGGAACCATCCTTTACTGACACTTGGTCTCCTTAGTTCATTGGGGCTGGCACCAGCTCTGCTGAAGGTTGAACATGAGACCCAGATCCGGCTAATCCGTTTTCTGTGCTTGTGGCCACAATGATAAGCTCACTGGTGGGCGTGTGACCTGAGCCTGGTCAATGATACTCAGTCCTGGGATATTTACTGGATTGAGGAAGGGGAAATTCTCTTTCCTTCAGATTCTTAGCAGGTAATGAAAGCCCCAGATATCTAGATACCATCTTGGTGCTATAAGAAGAGAATCTGCCTGAGAATGAAGCCAATGCAGGGAAAATAGAACCAAGAGATGAGAACAGGTTCCTGATAGCATCATTTAAGAACCTAGATCAAGCCATGCCTGAAGATCTATCCCTGAACTTTCAGTTATACAAATTCAAAAATTTCTGTTTGGTCCAGCTTGACAGATTTTTGTTGCCATTGTTACTTGCAATGACAGAAACTTACCAGACCTGTCCCTCTTCCCTCACCTGGGGTTTGAGTCATGGCATGAATGTCCTCAGTGGTTGTGACTGCAAGAGAAATAGATGTGGCCTCCTCCAATGTCTGTCCTGAGAAATCAAGAATGAGAAGCCAGGGAAGAGCCTTGGATCCCCCTCTCATCAATCTGCATCCTTGCCCTCCCTCTGAAACCTTGGGTGGTAATTCGAGGGGTCCTTCTGCTGGTGGAACAGCACACAGCTGTTTGATTGATCAGATTTGTTGGTTTCAACCCATGATCCTGGAATTGTTTTAAGAAGTTCTAATGCCCCAGCACCTTTTCTCCAGCCACCTTTCCTTGCCCATCCTTGTGGGATGGGAGATGGTTCAGCCCAGGCACTAGAGTCAGCCAGGGCCCTGATCTCAAATTCTGTTCCCAACACCTTCCTTGCTGTATCACCTAGAGCAAATAAAGACCCTATTCTGAGCCTCAGTTGCCTCAACTGCAAAGGGAGGATAATTGAATCTACTTCTGAGGGCTGTAGAGAGGGTGAAATGAGATGAAGCGGGGAAGAGTCTCCTCTACAGCTTAACATGCAGTCAATGCTGGATACAGCCACTGCCTCGCCCTGGCCCAGCCTCCATCCTCTCCCTCCTGGACACCACAGCCATTTCCTCCCTGGTCTCGTGCTGTTGTCCTTCCCCTATAGTCTGCTCCCCAGACACAGCAGAGGAGGAAGCCTGTGAACACCTGAGACAGACTGTGGCCTGACTGGCTCAGAGCCTCCCCTGGCTGTACCATTCACTTGGTAAAAGCCAAAGTCCTCACCCTGTTTATAAGTTCCCCCTTGATCTGGACCCCTGTCACCTTTCTGACTTCTCTTTTGCCCACCCTACCCCTTGTTCCCCCCAACCAAACCACCTGGCATGCCTGCTGTTCCTTACATTCACCAGACTCACTCATTCCCCAGATACCTGCTTGGTTCATTCCCTCATTTCCTTCAAGTGTCTGCCCACATGTTACCTCCTAATGAGGTCTTCTCTGACCACCCTATTTAAACAATCCTCACTCCTCTCCTCTATTTTTCTCCATAATACATATCACCATCTAACAGTCTATATAATTTACTGATGAGCTATTTATTTTCTCTCTTTCCAAAATAGAATGTGAGCTCCTATTTTTAAATATTGCTGTTTCCACAATATATGAAATTAAATCTGGCACATAGTAGCTGATCAACAAATACTTGCTGAATGCCTGAAGGAATACATGAAAATCATTTTATCTAAGAGAACTGGGACAGTCAGGGGAGAGTAAGCTCGGGTTGCAGGGACAGGCACGATGATTGGATTCCAGCCCCTTCACTCACTAGCCTCTGGCACAGGCACTTCCCTTAGTTGAGCCTGTTTCCTCGTTGTACAACAGGCAGGACAATATGTATAATACAGTAAAGCTGAACCCAAGGCCAGCTTCCGCACACTGTCATGTAGAAAGCACCTGTCAATGCCACCATAGCTATTGTCTTCAGGGAGGACTTCCCAAGCAAAGGGGAGACATCTCCAGCTCTTGGACTGGCCCTGGCTCACCCCCTTTGCCTAACTGTGCATCACCTAGGGATCCAGAGAGCTGTTCTGCTGGGACCCCAGGGTTCCTGGCTGCTGAGTAGAAAACTGACACCAATCTCCCCGCCAAATCAAACTCAGTTCTTCTTGGGAGTGAAATGGAGGCTGCTCAGCAGGACAGGCTCTGGCTAGACTTGTTGGAAGCAGCCACCCAGGTCTGCAGTGTCTGAAAATGGTGTAATATTGGCCCCTTCATCAGGACCTCCACTTCCTGGTACCAGCTCAGTCGGGGGTGGGACTGAGGACACAGGCCAGGGCACTCAGGTAGAGCTGGGGACTCTGAAGCAGGGTGGAGAAAAGGGCCAGGCCTTACCTCTGGTAATGAGAATCAGGCCAACAATGATGAGGAGGTGCAGGCGACCAGAGGGCGACATCTATGGGGAGAGCAGGACTTGAAGTCAGCCATGATGTTAGTGAGGCAGGTCCAGGTCAGCCCTCAGGGATCCTGCTGGCCCCTTCCCCACCCTGAGCAGGTATCTCTTCCTTCAAGGACCCCCTTCTAGGGCTAACAAGAGAGTCTCAGAAGTGAGGCTTCCCAGCCGCCACTCCCCTGTTCTCTCTGCAGGTCCCCAAAGAAAACAAGACATGTCAGACCAAACTGGACTTCCAGTAGCAGCCACTGTACACAGATACCCAGTGTCTGTGAGGCAGAGAAGCACTTGCCCCACCCAGACTGACCCTGATGGCCACCAAGAAGGGTTTGGGACACAAGAATAGATCCTGCGGCCTCCTCTCTTTTTCTGGGGCTGTCCCTAAGTGGAGGAGTCAGCAAGGAAGGGAAAAAGGAAAAGTGAGTAATGTGCTCCTGATCTCAGAGGAAAAAGTGACTGATGTCAGGACCTCACTGCAGGGACAATAGAACTGGATGCTGGGCAGATCTGGGAAGGAGTGGCCGTGGAGGGACAGAGGAGAGCTGGGCAGAATGAGGCAGGAGGGAGAGAAGCAGGACAGCCCACGATGTCTGTAATGCAGAGCAGGCCAGAGAAGTGAGCATGAATGGGGGCAGAGAGGATCCTCTAAGACCAGTCTTTACCCACCTGGGCTCGGGCCCTGGGCCAAGGGGAGAGAGTGGAGAAGGGTCGGAGGAGAGACTTACCTCGGAGCCGGGGTCCGAGCAGCCTCGTGGATAGAGGGCAGCTGCCGCAGCTGCGCCCAGGCAGAGGGTGTGGCCAGGAGAGCGCAGGCAGGAGGGCGGGCGGGCGGGGACCCAGACGGGCTCAGTCATTTCCTCTTGGGTTTCCTGACTTCAAGAGCCCGCGGTACGAGCAGGAGGGGGGTAGACGCCAAGAGTGATGGGGGTGCAGGGGTGAGAAGCAGGGCAGTGACCTCCACCCACATTGCCCGTTCAGGCAGGTCTTAGCTGGGTGGGTCTTCTTTGCGAAGGGGGGCGGGAGAAGGGAAAAGGGTCTATTAGGGCCTCTGGGATAGGAGAAGGAAGGGCCAGCTGGGGAGGGGTAGTTGAGGGAGGGGAAGAGAAACTCGAGGGGCTCAGAGAAAGAGGAGGAAACCACTGGAGAAGGGAAGGAGAAGGCGGGACAATTCTGGGGACTTGGTCAGAGGCCCCCAGGCTCAGTTTTGTCCCTCCCAGCCATTTCGTCCCCACAGATGAGAACACACAGACAGAACAAGGGGAAAAACCGAATGCACATTTATTTAGCTCAAGACATAAACACTGAGGGTGCAGGGGAATGGGTCTTTGGAGAGGAGACAAGGAGGTGCAGAGGGGAAGTACACGGGGGACTGTGGGGGCTGGGTGGGCGTTGGACTCCTGGACTCCAGGAACTGGAGACGTTAGTCTCTGGATCTGGGACGCAGATGGGGTCTTTGAGGGGTCATCATTGCCAAGGCCTGGGGAGGGGCAGCAGGATGCAGCGGCTCCAGCCTCGGGGTGGGTGGGGCGGCTCATTCCGGGGATTGCTCCCAGCAGCGCAAGGCTGGGATCCCCACCGCCTCCACCCGGTCCTCAGGCTCCCACACTCAGGCAAGGACAGCAGTGGAGGTGCCGGGAGGCTGGTGTTACACGCCACCACCTCCAGGGGCTGGAGAGAGAGAGAGGGAGGGAGAGGGAGCAAGAGAGAATGAGAACTAGCCTGGGTCAGCGCCTAGAGGGGTGAAAGCAACCCCCTCCCCAGAGCCAGTGAGCCTTCCATCCCCACCATGGAATACAGATCCCCAGGACTGGCACCCTTGAGTTGTCTTGCTTCTCCACTCTCTAATGTGTGATCCATATAGGGACACCTGTGTGTCTTTGTCCTGCCCGATAAGACACTGCCATAGAGAAGTACACACCTGTGAAGAGGCCGAGGCATGCTGGCCCAACCTGGGCTTTTCTGTGGCTTCCTCCTTCCAGAAAGGGAGTCTCCATCTCCCTCCCATGCCCCCCAAACTCCTCCTGCACCTCCCGTTACCCACACACAGCCTCCTGAACATTGGGACACAACAGGAACTCCCCTGTTTCCAAACCACATGGGACCATCACTCAAACAGAGTGGGTCAGAATCTTGTATGTGCTCTTAGACCCAGGCATCAGGGCCATCTTCCCCAATCATCCACAAAGTGTCCCCTTAATGCTTTTAGGTCTCATTAAAAGAACATGAAAAACACATGAAATTTCCCCCCACCAAATCCCCCCCAAATATTGAGTACCCCAAAGCCCATTTTTAAGAGACAGAGATATTCTCATCTGATTTTTTAAAGTTCCTTTTTAAAAAGTGGGGAGGGGAGGGGGAGAGAAAGCAGTTCCACTGAAAACAGGTTGAGATATTTTTACATAATTAAAATTAACACCCCCAAGGAGTCACAATCTTTCATCTACATGCTTGTCCTCATCCTACAGCTACATCTCTCTCCAACTTCCTTTACACCTTTCATCCACCTGTACCCACTCTCCCCCGCCAACACCCCCACTCCTCCTATACCCCCACTCCCCTCGGCACCCACCCCTCCTACATCCCATTCTTCTGCCACCTCCATCCCCTTCATCCTCACCCTCAATCCCTTTTTCTTTGTATCCTTTTCTTAAATTTTCTATCATTCCATCCTCGTACTTCTTACATAAATTTTTAAAATCTGTATTTTATCCATCTCTCCTTTTGTTATTTTGATACTATTATTCAGAAGCCCTTCTTCCTTCCTTCACCCCTTCCTCCCAACCCCTTCCCTTCTTCTTCCTTTTTCTCCACCATTTCATCCTAGATCTTCCAAAATGAACAATTAAGTCTGAAAGACATTCTGTCTTCCTGCTTCTCTAGTGCTCACCTCTGTCTTCATCTGACTGCAGAAAGTCCTTTTCCCATGTGGGGCTCCTCACTTCCCACGCTTATGACTTTCTACTCTGGGGAATTAGTTCATCCTTGCTTTTATAGGCTTGCGTACTTGTTTCTGGGAGGCTTAGTGGACCCTTTAGGACATTTCACATACCACTGACTTGTCATGGTTTAACATTTTTGATCTGCAGGATCTTGGCTCCTACTGAATTTCCTATGTCCATCGATGGGGTTGGTGGCCCCATTCTTAGGGATATCCAATGAAACTCCCCTTCTAATTACTCCTCTTTCTGCTCCCACCTGTCCTCCTTCCAGAACCACACACTTTCTCACCCTTACCTGAGGAGGGAAGCTCTGACTTACAGGACTTGCATGTGGGGCTATGGAAGCAAAGACGGAGAGAAAAGCATAAAGAGGCTCAATAGCAGCAGGCTTTACATAAAACACAAGGCAGGCCCTGAGCCCTTCTCTTACTGCCCCCACCCCTCTTCCCTCTCTCCCCACTGCGGCCAGACCTCTCAGACCTGGAGTCCGCCTTCCTGCACTTCACCTTCTTGCCTGTTGGGAGAGAGATAAGCAGAACAAGAAGACAGGATGTAAGGGTCTGGTGAAAAGCCAGCAGGGGAACTGTAGGTGCCTGACCCTGAGGTGGCCCTCTTTGAGGGGTTTTAGAGGCCAGAAAAGGGTCACACTTACTGATGATGATGAGGATGCCCAGCAGGAACAATATGGTAGCCAGAGTCATGCCCACAGTCTGCACAGTGTCATAGTCTGGGGAAGATAAGGGGAGACATCAAGGTGAGGGTGGCACCTTAGCTCCCCTCCACCAGCCTGGCTTCAGATACCCCAGACAGAGGTTCAAAATTCAGGGATGCTGCAGGCTGTGCTGGAGGTTCCTCCAGTGGGTTACTGTGAGGATGGATCTAGCTCCCTTTGTCCTCTCTGTCCCTTACCACCTCCTCTGGAGGTCATATATATATATGCTTCCTCCCCTGGTCCTGCCCACCATTGTTGCATGTCTGGACTACTAGGGAAGGCAGCAAGCAGCCTTCTCTATGATCTGTGTCCCTCCCCCCACCCCTCAGCCAGAGGGATCTCCTTAACACCTGAGTCAGATCAGGGTCCTCCTCAGCTCAGAGCTGTTCCTCTCCCCTCCCCGTTTTTATTGCATGCCAAGTAAAAGCCAAAGTCCTCGTCATAGCCCACAAGGCCCCATAAGATCTAGTCCCTGTTCCTTCTCAGACCTCATCCACTCTACTTCCCTTCAACCCCCGAACCCCAGGCACACTAGTCTCCCTGCTATTCCTGGACCATATCAGTCATGGTCCTACCTGAAGGCCTTTGCAAATGTGGTTCCCTTTACCTGAGAGCTCTCTCCCCAAATATCCCTCCATTACCAACTTCTGGGCTTTACAAATGTCAATAAAAACTTCTAGCTGTCCTGTTTAGAATTTCCCATCCTTTCTTCAACACTTTCTAATCTCATTCTTTTTTTTTATTTTACTATATAAGAGTTATTTGTGTCTAATTATACCATTGTAAATATTTTTTGAAATACTAATTTGTGGAGCACCACTGTGTAGCAGCAGTGGTCCAGGATTCTGCCCCCAGGGAGCTGACTTTCTTATTGTGATCAGGCAGTAAGCAAAAAATTGAGTCATGTGACCATGTATAGATGTGGTGTGGCTCCTCTTGCCTGAGATTCAGGGAGGGTCTCTTTTAGTCGAACAGTCAATATTTGATCTGAGGCCTGAAGAGGGAAAAGGAGCCTTAGCCAGCTGTGTGAAGAGCTAAAGGAGGAATATTTCTGTCAGAGGCAGAGCAAGTACAAAAGGCCTGAGGTGGGAAAACACTTGGCATATTGGAGGAACAGTATGAGTGAGCAAAGGCAGAGAGCAGGAAGGTGTTTACAGAGGGAACTGAGGCCAGGTCTGCTAAACCTGGAAGTAATTTCTTTGAGCTTGCATGTTGTAAGAATGATTTAATGGCATCATTCAAGTAAGTCTTTCCCACAACCCTCATAGGTGGGAACTATTACTTTCCCTTATTTACAGAAGGGTCTAGAAAGGCAAAGTTGCTTGCCCAAAGCCACAGAGTTAGTGAGTGAATAACCCAGGATTCAAATTAACCTGGCCTCAGAGTTGTTGCTACTCTGGTGACCCCAATGCATCAGGTCAGAGTCCTGGGGAAGCCTGAATGGGGCCCAGAGAAGGTACCCCAATCTCATTCTGCCCTCTGTGAGCCAGCTGGTATATCCACATGGTCACATGGCTAGTGGCCCAGCACATGTCAGCCACAATTGAAGCCACTTCAGCAGTGACCCATGCTGATCTGCAACCACCCCTCCATCCAGCCCCATGGTACCCTCATCACAGAAGCTGCCACTCACCATAGTAAAATGGGTCAGGTTCTTGAGGAACTGGGAAGGAAGGCAGAGAAAGAGAGAGAGGGAGAAATATTTCAACACTGGGTTTCTTAACACTTTTGAGGACCCAGGTAGGACCACTGGCCCAATTGTTTCTGTGTAGAAATCAGACAGAGAGACCTGTGGCTTTGGGTGATACAGCTTCATGGCAGAACACATGGATTGAAGCATAGGATGGATTCCAGCATCCACTTAATTCATTAGTTGGTACCTTCCCTTGTACAGTGCACAACCAACCCAACCACACATGGCAATCCTGGTCCTAGTCCCCGGTGGAGCTCTTTTGCAAATTATGGACTTATTTCCTACAAATACATAATCCCATTTGCTTATGGTGCTGGGGGTAAAGAGATTCCATTACCATCGGAGGGGCTGCTGAGTGTATTGGCTTCCCCTGAATACTCCCTAAAACCTCTCAGTCATCTGAAAGCTCTAAAAGGTAGGCACTGTAGTTACTGCTGTCACCCACCCACTTCTGCCACCAAATCCAGCACAGGGAAGCTGTCCTATAATATACCCTGTATTATGCTGTATTTTATATTATGTATTTCTAAGGCATTGCCAATTTTAAGATGTATAATTGATTTTGTAATAGCTTCCCCAGTGTGTGTGTTATGCATGAATATATATATATATGTAACTGTACCACATGAAACACACCCATCTTTTGGAAGACTCACCCCGACTTCATAAGTGTTAATGTGTGGGTAAAATATGTGTATATTTGGACTTCCTTTTCCCCATCCCATCTCCCTGTCCCAAATTATATTCCCCTTCAGGAGAGCTCAAGACATTCTTCCCTTTGAAGAACCCATCCTGGTGGCTCCCTAATTCCTCTGACACCTCTTAGTACAGCAGTCTGCCTTGTCTAGAGCAGAATTCTAGGGCACCATTAGGGGAGGAGTACCAGTGATGCCAGCTGTTGGCATTAGTGTCCTTCCCCCTCCAGGCTCAGGGAGACATGGCTGCCTTGAGTGGGGAGGACAGGGAGGGGACATGTGACTAATTCTGGCCAATGAATTCTGAGCAGAAATGCCATCCTCACTTTCACACTGGAGCATTTAAGAGCCCATACAAGAGCTCCCTTTTGACTTTGGCCTGGTGACATAAATGTTCAAGGTGGCAATTGCTCCAGTTTTCTTTGGTGAATAGAGATCCTCAGCTGACCTGTGATAGTATAATTGAGTATAGTATAAGTGAGAAATAAATCTTGGTTGTCAGAAGCCACTGAGATTTTTGGTGCTATATGTTACCCCAGCATGCTCTAGCCTAAACTGACTGATACAGGTGGCACCTAGGCAAGATCGTGAATAGGACTGACTCACACAGTGTGTAAGTTCACCCTTCTCCGATCTCTGTCCAGTCTTTAAAAAGGAAGTGTTAGGTAGGTGCTGTGTCTTTAACACCTTCCAATGCTATTAATCTCCCCCTTTCCCCAAGAAAACACAGGTCTTGGATTCAGAGACTTCAGCAGGCAACAATATCTAGGTAAAATTTTGTGACATTATTTGGTTTTCTCCTTTATTTATTCTCTATCCAGCACATGCCAGGCTCTCTTCTAAGCACTTTACAGATATTTACATTTAATTTTCACAGCAGCTCTCTGACGTAGGTGCCATCTTCATCCTCATTCCACAGAAGAGGAACACTAACACCCAGAAAAGTGAAGTCATTCATTTATGATCATTTTATACTTGCCTTCAATTTAAGGCAAAAAATTAATAATCCTTATTTTTCCATTTGTGGTGGTAATATAACATAAAGCTAATTAAGTTTTGTAAAACTTAATCATTTGAAGAAAGAAATATTAAATAAATAGCAGTGTAGGGAACATTTGGATAGAGCAAAAATCATGAAGGTTGTTCTCAAAAATGTCAAGATGCAAAAACAGTATTTTAGAGTCATCTGTGCTCTGTCTTAGCTCCTCCACCAGATAGGGAATACATTTGTCTGACTCATCTCTGTTGTTAATCCTGGAATTTATAAGTTTCTTACAGCAGTTAGGAAGGAAGGAAGGAAGGAAGGAAGGAAGGAAGGAAGGAAGGAAGGAAGGAAGGAAGAAGGAAGGGAGGGCAGGCTCCTTCTGGGCTGCAGGAGACTGCATCAGAGGTGGAGCAGTTGGATTATCCTACTTTTGTCTCTTGTGTTTCCATACACCCTTCCTAACCCAAACCTTCAGAAGCCCACTGGGTGAGTGCTTGTCCCAGAATCCTCTTTTGTTCCTCCCTGGCTCTTCTGTGCTCCATGTAGAAGTTCTTCTGGTCCCTGATGCCCCAGCAATCTGGGTCCTGAGGGCGAGGCTGGGCTAAGGGTGGAGCCGTGAGGCAGGAGAAGAAATGTGCACCACTCTTGGCCAAGTGCCAAAGACAGGAGGAAGGAGGTGGTTGCTATGGCAACTGGGGCATCTTGAGAGAGGTGAAGGGTTCTGGTACCCCAGGCTTGGGGGGTGGGGGTGGTTGTTCCTGTAGGAAGCTTAAGGGTTGGGTTTCTAACTCCGGGCCAACCTCAACTCTCTCTGCTCCCTTTGTACCTTCCTTTATTTCCCGCGCAGGGCTGGCTTCTGGCCAAGCTGAGGATCCTTCTCAGGGATAGGGACCCAGGCCCAGTGGAGCTCCTGCATTCCCTGTTTGCCCCCTAACTCTCCCTCCTGCTCCGTGACGGGTTGGGGACTTTTCTCTTACCCCTCTCCCCTCCAACAGCCCATTATTTAGTTTCCTTAAGCAGTTTGCAAGGCACAGCATGCTTTCCTCCCTTCCGGATTTCCCAAGACCTGTGGTCCCGTCTCACGCTGTAACTGGGGAAAAGGCGCGGGGGAGCGCGGAGCTGAGGCATCTGTCCTCCCACCTCTGCCTGCCTGCTGTCGTTGATCCTGCTAACCATCTCCACAAAAAGAAGTCCTGGGCTCCCGCCAGGCCTGCTGGCTCAGCCCTGCCCCCTCTCCCTAGGGTGGCTTCCAGCCTCTGCAGCCCCCCCACCCCCGCCCTGCTTCGAATTCTGCAGATATGGCTTAGTGCAGCAGCCCCTGCCTGCCGGGAAAGGGGGCAGGGAAGGAAAGGTTGGAGTGGAGTGGGGTTTCCTCAGCATTGATAGCCTATCCCCTGGCCCCACTTTCCATGTTGGAAACCCTTTCCCTGCCCTCTACCCTCAATTAAACCAATCTTCCCCTTGCTCCTCTGAAGAAGCTGGTTCAGGAAAGGAGGCTCTTAGGGGAAAGAGCCTGTTTAAGTGGGTGCATATAACTGGGTTAATGGGTGTGAAATGTAAATTGCTGTGGCTGGATGGGGGTGGAGAGGAGCATCTGTGTGCACCCAAGTGCACCTCCCTGTCCAGACAACACCCCTGAATGAGGACTGGAAAGGAGGGTCTTGTCACCCATTCCTGCCCTTGGGGGCTCACTGCAGTGGTTCAGGCCCCACCCTGTGCTGCCCCTCCTCCTCTCTCTGTTCCTCTCTGGCGCTTTGGGTCTATCTCTGTCCTGCTCTTTCTCTATGCCTCCCTCTCCAGTTACCTCAGTCACTGTCTCTGGTTTTTTCTCTTTCTCTGCCTCTCCCCTTCAACCTCCCTGAATCTCTTTGAGTCTCCTATCTTTCTTTCTGGGTCTCCTGTCTTTTTTGATCTCTTGCAGGCTCTCTCAGTCTCCTATACTCCTTTCTGTCTCCCCCTCTTTCTGTCTTGCTCTCACTTCCTCCATCTGCCTGTCTTTCCCTTTCTCTCCCCTTTTCCGCTGAACCTGTCAGGAATTTCAGGAAACACCCAACATAAGAGCTACCGTTGGAAAAAAGAGGGATATGGACCCCCTTCCCTTACCCACCTCAGGGACCCTGAATGGGCGGGAACCTCTGTGGCTGCAGACCCACTGGTCCTCAACCTCAAAGTCCATCTCTTCGCGTCCACTACCATCGCTGTGCTGTACAGGACCAACCACCCGGTTGCCATAGCTACCGGTCCGAGCATCCTTTCTCTTGGGACTGAGCTCTCCGACCGCCAGTCCCACGCAGGAACGACACCAGCAGGAGATGGTGTACAAGAAGCCCAGAGGGGCTCCAAGGACTGCAGGGGCCTCCGCCCATGGGAGGAACGGACATCCTCTTCCCCACGCCCCTCCCTTTCCAGTATTGATATCTCCCCAGCTCCTCTCTCTGAAGCTCTAAGATCCCGGAGCCCCCCTGCACCCCCTCCCCAGGCGACGCTCACCCTTCGTGGGGGCCTGGGTTGGGGTCGCCATGCCGCGCTGGAGCAAGGGGTGGCTGGATACCGAAGCGTTGAAGGCGCGGCTGCAGCAGCTGGAAGCTGGACGGACCGAGGTCTGGGGGAGATCGGGGAGCCCTGGTGTTGGGGGAGACCGTAGCCAATGGGGGCCCAGAGAGCCCGCCCCCGTCCAGGCCACCCCCGCCCCCGCCCCCGCCCACTGCCGACGTCCCCGCCCCTTCCCCAAGAGTGGGGGCGCCCCCTGCCGGGTCCAAGGGGGTGTCTTCCCAGGTGTTCGCGCAGAGGGACTGACATCCACAAAATGCTGTCAGGAGAGGAAAGCACGTTTTATTGAAGTTTGGGAGGCAGAGAGGGGTCGGTGGGGACTGGGCTGGGGAAGAGGGCAGTCCAGATGGCAGCGGGTGCGCAGGTGGCGGGTGGGAGGCGTCAGGCGCCAGGGGAATCCTGTGAGGGTGGAAAGGATGAGAGGCAGGAGAGCCGCCCAGCCCTCCTACCCCAGCCCTCGACCCCTCCTCTTCTCCCCTCCCTTCCTCAGCCTGCTCAGAGCTGTAGGGCGCTGCTGGGCTCCATCGCGCCAGGTGTTTCTACCGCCTGCGGGTGGACAGACCTGAGGGGGATACAGAGAGGTCGGGTGTCAGAAGGGGTACCCTGGTTCCTGTAGAGGGTGGGGAGCGGCAAGGGACCGTCCGGCTTGAGTTCAAGCCCTCCACACGCCCAGAGAGGGCCAGGAACCGGGATCTTGGAACCCACTCTCACCCCCAAACACCCGAAATCTTCCCAAACTCACGGCGGATGGAGCTGCGGAAAGTTCCCTCCTCTTCATCAGGTTCCCCAGTCCTGGGGATAGAGGGGCAGAGGGATTGGGAATGGGAAAGGAGAGGAGTAGCCGCTCCCAGAAACCCCCTAACGCAGACCTCATTTCACAGACGGGTGTGCCCTGAGGGCGAGGTGGGCAAGGAGCTCTGCCGGAACATCAGGGGAACCCAGCAGCCCTTTCAGTGTGTGACAGAAGCGCTTCCTGAGGGCACCCGGGAGTACCTCCCGGAGTGCTGCGGAAGGGACTGGGGGTTTGGGGGGAGGAACGACCAAAGCTGACTGGAGAGGCAGATGACCTCGAGATGGCCTCATCTTCTAGATGAGTGATCTTGGGCAAGTGATTTTACCTCTCTGTGCCTCGGTTTCATCTGTGAAATGAGGTTAATAACAGCGTCTACCTCAGGGACGTGGTGTGAAGGGTATCCGGCAATTGGGACATGCCCAATAAATATTAGCTATTATTTACTATAACATCTATAATTGTTTTAACACAAAAAAGGTACTTATACATTGTCTGGGCCTTAAATTTTTAATTTAAAGATGAATCAAAGGCCTAGCAAAAAGACTGAGTTCAACTGGGCCACTCGAGTGCTGATCTCATTTCGCCGTGGCTCCTTCACAGGACTCATCAAGCTTTATGATTTCATATTTGCGGAGCAGTTGGAGCCTACGGCCGCCTCCACTGGGCTGGGAGCTCAGCCGGTCAGAGAGGGCTGTTAATTCATTGCTTGGTCCCAGGACTCGCCTGGGGCTTGGCACGTAGTAGGTGCTTAATACAAATTTGCTGAAGGGTCGGGCTCTGCACGCCGGTAGGGTGGACTGCAGGCGTCACCCTCAGAGCCCTGCAGAGCGGGAGTAGGCGAATGAGTGCTGGGAGGCCGCTTACCTCTGCTGCTGGTTGAATTTGCACCGACACCTTCTGCCTGTGAGTAGGTAGTGGGGGGGAAACAGAGCTGAGAGCCCGTTCTAGGCCGTCACAGAGAGGCGCCCTAGCTCCAGCGATTGCTCGGGAGGGGCGGAACCGCGGGGGGGGGGGGGGGGGGGGGGGGGGGGGGGGGGGTGACGAGGGCGGGAATAGGAGCAGGGCAGAATGGGGCGGGGCTGGGCGGGGCAAGAACTGGGCGCGCGCGCAGAGGGTGGGAACTGGGAGGGGTTGGAGGCGGGGCAGTGAGGGGCGGGGCGGGGAGGGGAGGAGGCGGTGCTTAGGTGCAAACTGGCAAAAGCAGGGCTTGCAGGCAGTGGGGGTGCTCACTGAGAATGATGAGAATTCCCAAAATAAAGAGAATCCCGGCGATGATAAGGCCTCCAATCCGCAGCGAATGATAGTCTATTGGCAGCAGGGAGGAGGGTGAGGGCAGGGAGGGGAGGAGGAAAGGAGAGGAGAAGGGCAGAATGGGACGGGACGGGGGTGGCGAGGAGGAAGGATGGGCAGGAGGAGAGGAGAAAGAAGATCAATCAGAGGAAGGAACAGACAGGGGAAGAAGGAGGAGATGGACCAGGGAGATGAGAGTGAAGGAAGGGGAGGAGGTGGGCAGTACAGGGAGGACGGAGGATAAAAGAGAGCAGAGAAGGATGATGGCGAGGATGAGGGGGACAGGGAAGGGAGAAAGGGCAGGAAGTAGCAGAGGATGGGCCATGAGATACTGAGAGGTAAAAGGCAAAAGAGAGAATCAGAGAGACAGAGAGAGATCAAAGCGAGACATACAGAAAGAGGCAGAGAGAATCAGAGGAGAGAGAGAGAGGGAGAGAATGAGGACAAGACAGGCAAACCCAGCCCCTAACCCCAATTCCCAAACATAGATGCCCCTCCCTCCCTCACCGTAGGTGAATGGGTCATGTTCCTGTGGAGCTTCTGGAAAGAGAAAGAGAGACCAGGGGTTGGATGCTTCCTGAGACCCTGGGATCCTGGGATCCTGGACAGGGATGAGCATAAAGAGACCCTTTGGGGGGCTCTGCCATCCAGGGCTGAGAATTGAGGGACAGTTGGACCCTGAGCAGGCTACCCACCCTCTGTTGGGTCTTAGCTACCCCTTCTGCACTGTCCTGGGTGCGGTGGGGGGCATCTAACTGTCCCAGCTCCCCATCTCATTACAGGTTGCCTGTCATTCCATCATTCTGGGGAAGCCAGCCACCATTATACCCTTTGCCCAACCTGGGCATCCTCTCCACTCCCCCAAATACTAATCTGTTACTAGACCCCATGTCAGAACCCCCATTTTTCTTGGTGCCCCAACTGACTCAGTTTAGGCTAGAGTCTCCAACTTGATTCTCTTTCAGGGTTTTCCTGACTCCTGCCACCCTTGGGTCTGAGGTGGGTAGTGGGCTGTCTACCCAGACTTACCTGCACTAGTCATCGCAAGGAGACCCACACAAAGAACCAAGATGTGGTCGAGAGATGCCATTATCCTGGGGGACACCAAGGATGAGAAAATGTATACCCTCATCCAGCCACCCACCCACCATTGTTGCCTGAACCCAAGGGGTTAAGTCAGAGAGAGTTGAGACTTAATTCCAAAAGCCTTGCCATCCACCCTGAGTAACAAGGGCACCCCCTCCTTCATGGGGCACAGTGTCACCAAATCAACCCACACACTGGGGGTCACATGGCAGCAGGGATAGGGGTGAGATACACATAGCCCACAGGGATCTCTTGCAGGCCTGGGCCTCCCCACAGAAGGCCACAGATTCCCCACACCAGCACTAGTGGAGATCAGGAGACCTCACCCTACCCACATGAACAGGCAGATTCACTGCAAGGGACAAGACAAGCAGGACATGCCCAAGGGCCCACCTGCCCACACACCACAGCCTCACTGTGTCTGAAATATCCCAGCTCTCCTGCTCTGGCCGCTGACAGCCACTCTGCCTGACCCTGGGTATAAATATCTCCCACTTCACTCTGGAGGAATTTGTCTTGCACAGGCCACCATGGCAACAGCCTTCCTTCCCCTCCTCGGGGTCACGGACAACCCTGCTAGGGAAAAGGCCACCCCTTCTTCTCCTCTTCTGGAAACAATGAGAAGAAGGAAAAATATTCCCTCCACCCACCCCTGGGCAACATCTTTCACAATCGGACAACACCAGGCAAGTGACATGAGATAAAAGACAGATGCCAGGGGCAAGGACACACATACGCACACATGTGTGCATGCTCACACACACACAAATACTCACACAGTGGGGCTGAAATGGAGCCCATTCCCCACTTATGATTAGAGTAGGACATGGGGTGGAGACACAGTCAGGCATACATAACCGCTCAACTAGGCCTCCAGTGCCCCCAAACAGTGACGCAACATGTGACTGTCCACAACCCACACCCAGCCACGGGACAGCAGCAGGGAAGAGAGAAGTTACACCCACACTTCCACCCCTTGGGGAACCCCAATGTCTCCACCATACTCCCTTCCTCTTGGGTCTGGCCTGCCTGGGAAGACAGGGCTGGCCTCTCCTGCTCCCAAAATAGGCTGCCCAGCCAGACGAAGGGTGAGGCTGAGAGGGGAGGGGTGGGGGATGCTCACCCCAATCAGGCTGTCCCCTGATGTAATCAGGCCCCCAAGTCCGGCTGTGACTAGGAGAGCACTTTGGACCCCCTGGCCCAGAGCTGGATGCACCGCCCCCAGCGGTCGTCCCTCCCAGCCCCACCCCAGCCATGCCCTCCCCAACCAGCAGCTGTAACTGGAGCTGGTGCTGGAGGGGGGCCAGGAGGCGGCCCCCAGCCCAGACCGCCCTGGCCCGCTAGGTTAACTCTCTCCGCTCAGATGTAGGAACAGTAGATAGCCACATGGGGAAAGCTGGAAAAAGGAGGTGCTGGCAAAGAGGACTGAATTGCAGACACACACACACACACACACACACACACGCACATGCCTTGGGCCCGCCTCAGAGAGCTTCTAAGCTGAGCTATGAGGTGTTAGTGATATTCTGTACTGCTCCCTGGAAATTGAGTTCAGGCAGGGCCTAAGGACACCTAGACTGAGTGTTGAGGAGCCCACTGACCCCTGACCCCAGTGTTCTTCGGAGCCCTGGTCAGCAAGCACCACAAGGCTGTTTGGGAGACATTTCAGTGTGTGTATGTGTTGTCCACCGCTCACTGTGAAGTCCCTCAAGAGTGTGCGCACACACATACAGAAACCCACAGACCCAGGTAAATAGGCAAAAAAGCATACAGATACATGTATGTATATACATACAAACACAGAGGCTGACAAACACATAAAATAACACAGAAAGAAACCCCAAAAACACACACAGCCAACACCACTTACACCAATCAGAAAAAAACAAGACAAATGCATTTGTGTACCTAAACAACATACACTCATATTCAATCAGGTGGATACCTGAACAGAGAGAGGTACAATCAAAGACACAGCCACACAACTATCCCCTATTACAAATAGTCAGTCACAAAGATACATGCTCTTATGAAGATATCCTAACAAATGGTGGTACAGAAACACACCAATGCACACATGCCACACATAAATGCACTCAAAGATTCAGGCATACAGGCACACAGCTGGCACTCCTATACAAGCTCAGAGATGCAAAAGCCCACAAACCTGTATGCATATGCACACTGACACACACATATTTATATGGCACAGAGGAGCAGAAACTCTGTCAAGGACGCAGCAGACAACCACAAAGACAGACACACACACACCTGTGATCACAACCTCATGAGTGGGCAAACAAGCACACAGCTGGCCACACAATCACAGACATACAGGCCTACATGCTTTTGTTTGCACATTGACAACATCAAACATGAGTTGATGTGTTTAACCCTGAACTTCTCCTTCCCTGAGCTCATGTGACCTCTAGGACCACCTGGAGGACAGCATAACTTGTGTCTTCATGGGCAGGCCATGTCAGAAAGCACTGGTGACAGAGAAACCTGGGGTCAGGATACAACCAGGACTCTGCCACTCCTGGTTGTGTGAATGTGAACAGTCCATGTGATCTCTCTGTGCCTGTTTCCCTTCTTATAAAATGGAGAAATCACTGAGATCATACATGTAACCCCAGGCCAGACTCAGAGTTCTCTGATGGGACATAGTTTTATTATTAATTCCATTTTAGGAAAGAGCAAGCCTAAGCTCAGCAAAGTGGAGCTAATTTTCCCAGGGTCCCCCTGGAGGTTAAGGGCAGAAACTGCCCCCCTTTTAGTCAAAGAGGTCAGAAGCAGGCCCAGACCTCAGGCTCCACAGGACACAGTGCACACGCTGACATTCAGGCACAGGCATAGCCCTGGAAAGCACATATATGTGCGCACATGGCCTCAGAGGACCCAGTAGGCTTTGAAAGGCTCCCTCATCCCTGTCTGTCTGAACCCTCAGCCTCTGCCCCCGCCCGCACCCCCACGCCTATACCCCAAGGTCACCAGCAGTCCCTGGTTAATGATAAGTCTGATGTTTATATAGCACTGGGGAGGGGTGACAAGGAGCAAAGAGGTAAGTGAGGAGGGGGCACCCAGCCAGCTCCAGTTAATCCTCAGCTTTCTTCCCTCATAGGGCCAGCTGCTTCGGGGTACAGTGGTTCAGCCACTTTCTAGCTGTGTGGTCTTGGGCAAATGACTTAACCTCTCTGTGGCTCAGGTTCTTCTTCTGTAAAATGGAAATAACAATAGTATTCACCTTACAGGGAGGTTGGAATGATTATCTGAAATGATCTATGTAAATCTTTTAGAACAAAGCCTGGCACACAGGAAATGACTATCATTATCATCCTTGTCATCCTTCTCACCGTAAGCTGGGGTGAGAGCCTTGCTGGGCTGAGCACACTGTGTGGTTTAGGCCTATCTGTCCCCTCTGTGCCCCTGCACTGAAGTTCTTTATGTTTTCAAAAATCCTGAAAGGAGTTCATCACCCCTCATTTATAGCTGAGGTAACCAAGACCTGAGAGCCTTGCTCAAATCACAGAGCTGTTTAGAGGCAAGCGTGTGCTTGGGTCCAGAGTCCACCCCAAGCCCACTGACCACTGCATCCCAAGCTGGGAGAATGGCCTCCATCATCTCGCTGAATGTTCAGCACGCCTGGGAAAAGGGTGTCATGATTGCCCTGTTTGACAGATGGGAAAACTGAAGATCAGGAAGGCTGAATGATTTGCCTGAATCCACACAGAACTGGGCCTGGAACCAAGATCTTTGTGACCCTGCCTGGACTCTTAGCCCTTTGTTCCCAAGTTTTTTGGATATGTGCAGCAGGAGGAGAAAGACTGTGCATTTGACTCAATGGCAGGGGTGAGTGGTTAGGTTTAGATTTGTCCAGTGCCATGAAACATTATTTAAATTCCTCATGCCTCAGTTTTCCCATCTATAAAGTGGGGATTAGTAATACTACCCACCTCCTGAGGCTGTTGTGAGGACTGAGTGAATTCATATAGAGACAGGCACACAGTAAGTGCTCAGTAAGCATTATTACTACTATTCAAGGTTTGGTAACAAGTGCCATTTATTTGTTTTTCTTATTTAATGGACAAAATCTATCCATACTGCTAAAAGCTTAGTCTAAATAAAAACAACCACTATCTATGAGTTCTGATTTCTAAAGAAAGAATGCAAAATCATGTGCAGAGGCCTTGGAGCTGGTGCTTGGGCTCCAGCCCTGGCTCTGTCCTTTCTGGGTATTCTAAACCTCAAATTACCTGACTTCTCTCCTCAGTATGTCCCTCTGTAAAATAGCCATAAAATAGTATCAACCCCAGACGGCTGTGGAGAGGTCAAAGGAGCTAATAGATTGCCCTTCAGGACAGGGCCTGGTGCAGAGTCAATGCTGAGAAGGGGATGGCATTATCATCATTTTTTTCTTGGGTTGACTCTCTACCCCTAGTAGGCAATGATCACTCAAGGGGTTAATTTTGAACTGGGAAGAGAGGTGGGTTTGGGGCAGGGTAGCGCCTGCCCAGTGTGGCCACCAGAGGGAGCAGCTGGACCTGAGCTGGCCCCTCCAAGCCTGCTTGACAGTGCCACCAACAGGGTCCTGCTGCGCCGGGTGGGGGCTGTCTGGGAGTAGCTAAGGTGACTCCAGCCCCCCAGTGGTCTCTCCTCCCAGCCCTTTCCTGACTGTAGAGCCATCTGATCCCCACCCTGGGGACATCCTCCTCACTCCTGAATGGGGAATCTGGGTAGGGGGTTAGAAGGGAGTGGCCAGAGCAGCTTCAGCCTTTGGTGACTCCTCCCCTCCCATGGGGCCATCCAGTCCCTTTCCCAGCACTGCTCTTCCTATGGCCTCTGACCCCCCTCCTCATTCTTACCCGGCTTTTTGGGCGCACCCGGTGCCCATTGAGTCCCTTTCCCAAACCTCTAGGGAAAAGGGGTGTGGGAGGAGGGGCAGAAACATACAGAGAGCTGGAAAGGGGGGTTGGGAGACAAGAAATAAAGACAGAAGGAGACACACACCACAGAGAGGCCGACAGACTGAGAGACAGAGAAACAGAGACAGAAAAAGAGACAAAGGCAGAAATAGAGACAGAGTGGGAAATAGACTAACTCACTGACTAAGAAATAGGGGGTGGGGGGAAGAGAACAAGGAAAGAGATATAAACAGAAAATTAAACTCCAAAGAGATACAGGGAGAAAGACAGGCTGAAAGAAAGAACAGAAAGAGAAGCAAGAAGCCAGGGCAGAGTGTGCCAGCTGGCGGAATGGAGGGTTCCCTGGCATGGGAGATGTAGTGGCTGAAGTCCGGGCAGACCTGGGTGGGCAGGAAGAAGCTGGTGCCTCAGTGGGGGTGAGGGGGGTATGGGAGGGGCAGGCATTTTGCTGCTGCTGCTGCTGCTGGCTGAGGCCGGGATGGGGGTGTCCTGGAGACCCCCAAAGGGAAAATGTCCTCTGAGCTGCTCCTGCTCCAAAGACAGTGCCCTCTGTGAAGGCTCCCCGGACCTGCCCGAGAACTTCTCCCCGACCCTGCTGTCACTGTGAGTGCTAGGCCTTTTGGGGGCCTGAGGGTGGGGATGGGAGTTCTGGGACCCCAGGGCTTAGGGACAGGAGGCCAAGAAGGGGTCTGTCAGGTTCTTGGAAGGTGGGCAGCAAAGGATGTTGGGATGCCCAAAAGGGGACTGCTGGCATCTGAAAGGAAGCAGAAGGAAAATTCCAAAGGGCAGCAGCAGCATTAGGGGCCTAGGAGAAGGGATTGCCAGGGGGTGGGCTGGGTGCTCTCAGGATCCTTGCCAAATGAGGCGGGCAAATGTCTGTTTCCCCGGGATATAGGGAAAATACACCCAGGGCCAGTGTGGCATGCCAGGGTCCCCCAGACAGGAGACAGCTCTGGGATGATGCTGGAGCGCTGAAGGGGTTTTCTCCTCACCCACCATTGCCCATGTCACCAGCTCACTTGTTAGGACTGGAGCCACCCAGCTGAAGACCGGCAGCTTCCTGAGAGTGCCGTCGCTGCACCTGCTGTGAGTGGGGCCCAGCAGAGCCAACCAAGAGCTCAAGGGAGTGGGTGTTCATGCACATACATGTGGGACTGGGTGCACACGTATGTGTATGCCTGTGAAAGCATTTGTATACACACATTTACTCAAAATGAATGCATGCGTGTGTGTGTGTGGGTGAGACTGTGCCCAGGTGGGCTGAGGGTGGGGGCCAACTTAAAATGTCAGATAGCGGCAGCAACTCTCGAAAATTTTCTTTCTTGCTCCCTCGCCAGCCTTCTCACATTCAACTCCTTCTCCGTGATTGAGGACGATGCATTTGTGGGACTGTCCCACCTGCAGTATCTGTGAGTGAGCACAGGGGATGGGACCAGAATGGAGACCTGAGAGAGGAAGGAGGGGCCCCTCTGTGGCTCCCAGAGTAAGGGGACATAGGGGTTTGTTGCCCTGGGGAGGAAGTGTCTAGACAAGGGTCAATCCCTCCTTGAGGGACAAGGGGCCTAGTCTCTTGGGTGGGGTCAGGGTCCCTGCTCAACTGTGTAATCTCAGGCTGCTCCTCTCACTGTTCTCTGAGTGAAGACCCACAAAGAGCCTGGATAACCCGAGACTGTTTCTGGCCCTACCTGACTTATGGAAGTCCAGGGAGGGTGCAAAGAGACCAGAGACAGAAAATGTTTCAAATTAACAGGAAACAACTCTGAGTTAGTGAGGTAGTGATGATGGTGATGGTGGTGGTGGTGATGATACTATGACCATGTTGGTAATAGTGTTGATGTTGGTGTTGAAGAGGATGGTGATAAAGAGGACACTGCTGCTGCTCACAAGGAAGTGGTGACGTTATTGAGAATAATGTTGTGAAGATGATATTGATAAAAATGCCAGGCCCAACAGTGACGGTGCTGTTGGTGACACTGATGATGAAGTTTGAGGGGTTGGTGGTAGTGATAATTATCAGTGTAGTAGACATTGGTAATCCTAGTATCTATCAGTGTTGGTGTGCATGATGGCTGTGTTTAGGATGTAGTGTTGGTGTAAGGAAAGTGTTGTTGGTACTAGGTTTGATGGTGATGGTGAAAGTGTTGGTGTGGATACAAATCGTGGCAGTATTGGTGCTAAGGATGGGTGAAGAGGGGAGCATTGGGGACAATGGCGATACTGTTGGTGTTGGCAATGCTGCTGCTAGTGCTGGTGCTCATGATGGTGGTGGCAGTGCTGATGATGATGGTGGCAGCCATTTCAGTAATGATCATGAAGGCGGTGTTGTTGGCGAAGCTATTAGTGTTGCTGGTGCCGGGTTGGTAATGATAGAGTTGGTGCTGGTGTTGACAAGGGGAGTGGGTGATGATGCTGGTGTTGGCGAGGAGGGTAGCAGTGTTGGTGACAGTGGTGGCACAGTATGGTGTTGGTAATAATGGCACTTATTAGTGCTGTGGTTGATGGCAATGGAAGAGGCATGGGTATTGGTCATAATGGATAATGGTGAAAGTGCTGGTGGTGAAACCAGTGCTAGTGCTGGTATTCGTAAGCACAGTGGCACACGGGTGGTGATGGTGGTGGCGGCATTCATTGTGAGGCTGGCAATGGCCAGAGGGCCGGGCTCTTGGCTCCCAGCATTGTAGACTGGGACCTCAGTGAGGAGTTTTGGAAGAGGCTTCCCCTGAGATTATGTCAAGTATTAGGGGAGAATTCAGCATATTCCAGTGATATATGGCTTTCAGGGGGTGAGTTCCCCTAAAAACTGTAGGACCACAACAAGAAACTCCCCCTCACCCCACCTTCCCTCCACAGCTTCATCGAAGACAATGAGCTTGGCTCCATCTCTAAGAATGCTCTCAGAGGACTTCGCTCACTCACACACCTGTATGTGCCTTCTAGGCTTCACTCCTCCACTGCCCCAGCCCATCCTCACAGGCACCCCACACTCCACCACCCCGACCCAGGGTGTCCTGGTAGCTGCTGACAGTCCCTCCTCTTTCTCTCCTTCCACCAGGAGCCTGGCCAATAACCATCTTGAGACCCTCCCCAGATTCCTGTTCCGAGGCCTGGAGACACTGACTCATGTGTGAGGCTCAAGGAGACTGGTGCGGGTGGTGTGAATGTTTGAGAAGGGAGGGGGTATCTGTGGCCACTTTTGGTGGGCACAATGTGTACAGCTGGAATGGTTCATATTTTTCACACCACCTGTGGGGTTCCATCCTGAACTCTTGCTTGGGGAGGGGGTGGGGAGCGTGGCCTCCAAGGGGTGGAAGCCGGGTCGCAGCCCCTCCCCGGCCTCTTGCCCCAGGGACCTCCGTGGGAACCCGTTCCAGTGTGACTGCCGTATCCTCTGGCTGCTGCAGTGGATGCCCAGCGTGAACGCCAGCGTGGGGACTGGGGCGTGCGCCGGCCCCACTGCCCTGGCCCACGTGCAGCTCCGCCACCTCGACCCCAAGACGTTCAAGTGCAGAGCCATAGGTGGGGGCTTTCCCTGCGGGGTGGGGGGGGGGGCCTGCAGGGGTTCCCAGAAGAAGGTGGGAGATCAGTGGGACAGTGGCCAGGGCTGAGGGGTTCACCTCACTTCCTGCTTCCTGCCATTTTCTGGCTGTGAGACTCTGAGGGAACAGCATCACAACCCTGAGCCTCAGTTTCTCTCTGTAAAATGGAAGTAATAAACAGTGACACAGGATTGCTGTGAGAATTCAGTGATGTGTCCATAACTGCAGAGCATTTGGCACAGGGCCCGGGATGGGAGGCCCTTATAAATGTTCACTCTTGTCATTGCTGTTATTAATATAAAAATGGCCATTTCTAAAGTGCGTCCTATGATCATTTCACTTTTTCATAAATATATTTTTGTACCGTTATGGGTACTGGACAATGCAGAGGGCACAGCAGTGATGAAGACAGTCCTGGGTCTAGTCCCCACAGAGCCTACAGTCCAGAGGAAAGCAAAGATTGATAGCTCAGAATGACCAGGGCCAGGGTGGGGGTGTCACAGAGTGGTCAGGGCTGGGAGGTGGAGAGCCTACAGGGCCATGGGAGCCCAGAACCAGAGCGAGGGCCAGACACCCCTGAAGGAATGGACACTTGAGTTCAAATTTGAAGGCTATTAATATAATAATAACTATGAATGTAATAATAACTATTATTATATTCATCATCATCTAAGTGTGACATATTTTAGGTCTGTGGGACTCATAGAACAAGAGTATTTAACTTCAGTATCATTTTTTATTAAGTTATTCAGCAAATATTCACCAAGGTCCACTCTGTGCCCAGCCCAGTGAGAGGCAATGGGCATACTGGGGTGACCAAGATAGTCCTGGGCCCTGGCCTCACAGTCCTGGTGGGGGGAGATAGACATTAAATAAAACATTGCACAAATAAATGTATGCTACATGTTGTGGTAAATACAGGGAGTGATGGGGAAGTTAAGGGGGGTTCCTACCTTACATGGGGCATCTGAGAAGTCTTCTCTGAAGAGATGGCATTAGATCTGGAGGCAGCTGAGTGAAGTACAATGGGAAGAGCATTGGAGAGAGAGGGGACTAGTGTGCAATGGTCCTGAGGCAGCATAGAGTTGTCATGCTTGAGGATCAAAAGAAGGCAGGTCTGGCTTGGGGGAGTGAGTGAAGGCAATAACACAGAGGAGGTCAAAGGTGCAGGAGGCTCACTGTACAGGGCATTGAAAACAACAGAAAAGAAAGTGGGTTTCCCCCTGAAGGTTGTGGAAAGCTGTGGTGTGTTTTGAACAGGGAGTGATAATTTGATGGACATTTTAAAAGACCCCTCTTTGGGTGGGCATCCTTGGTAGTTTGGGTCATTGCTTCAACCCTGGCACCTAGAAGCAGGGCCTGGCACATAGAGTGGAGTAATATGACCTGGCACCAACTGCTCGGCTCTACCACCACTGTGCTGGGTGACCAGGTACATTGTTACCATAAAGGTTAAGGTGTGACAAAGAGATTCAAAATGCCATGAGTTAAAGAAGACAGAGGGTCTGAGGTGTACACTCCAGGCAGGTGGAGCAGCCTGTGGGTGTTGTCCTGGTTTTTGTGGTTGGCACCAACTTGTGGCAGGTCCATCTACCAGTTCTTGGAGAGAAGGGAAGGAGACCAAGTCCAGGATGAGCCACCTTCATACATTTGAGGCAGGCATTACATCCACCATTCTGCTGCTGTTCCATTGGGAGCTTGGTCTGGACATGGTCACACCTAACTTTGGGAGGGGGTGCTGGGGGACTGCTGGGATAATGTGGCCTCTGGCTGGGCAGATTTGTGCCCAGTTCCAACCCTATTTCATGGAAGATGGGAAGGATGGATTTTGCTGGACAATTGGCTGCTTGTGTCTCTTAGCTTTAGTTTGCACATCTGTAAAGTGGATGGAATAACAGATTGTACCTCACAGGGATTTCGTGAGTTAAATGAATTGATAAACATGTTGTTTCTAAGCAAGTATTTGATAATGCCACAAAGCTTAAAAAATAAGGCATTATCACGTTGATTTGAGTTAATAAGCTATAAATTAAGAAGATTCCTCTCTATGTCCCTACGAGATGAACACCGTGATGGTCCTCATTTCAGAGATGCACAAACTGAGGCTCAGCAATGAGGATCCTTGGGGTCTCCTGGGCCTACCTGACTCTCTCCTGCCACCCCCCAGAGTTGTCCCGGTTCCAGACAGTTGGAGAGTCGGCACTGGGTGTGGAGCCTTTCTCATACCAGGGGGAGCCCCACGTCATCCTGGCGCAGCCTTTTGCTGGCCGCTGCCTGATCCTCACCTGGGACTACAGCCTGCAGTGCTTCCGGCCAGAGGAAGAGCTGTCCGGTGAGCCCCCCTCCCATGTTCCTGCCTGCTTCGTAGCCTGCCTCAGGCCTGCCCTGCCCAGCTGGTCTGACCTGCCTCTTGCTCTGTGACTCCCCCACAGCGCCCTCGGTGGTGTCCTGTAAGCCTCTGGTGTTGGGCCTGCACCTCTTTGTGCTGGCTGCCCGCCTGTGGGGAGGCTCGCAGCTGTGGTCCCGGCCCAGCCCTGGCCTGCGCCTGGCCCCCACTCAGGCCCTTGCCCCGGAACGGCTGCTGCGGCCCAATGATGCTGAGCTCCTGTGGCTGGATGGGCAGCCCTGCTTTGTGGTGGTCGATGCCTCCAAGGCAGGCAGCACCACACTGCTGTGCCGAGACGGGCCTGGCTTTTACCCACGCCAGAGCCTCCATGCCTGGCACCGGGACACAGATGCTGAGGTCCTTGAGCTGGATGGCCGGCCTCATCTGCTGTTGGCCTCAGCCTCACAGAGGCCGGTGCTCTTCCACTGGTTTGGGGGCCGCTTCGAAAGGCGCACGGACATCCCTGAGGCTGAAGACGTCTATGCCACACGCCACTTTAAGGCCAATGGGGATGTGTTCCTGTGCCTGACACGCTACATTGGGGACTCCATGGTAAGCCTGGGCCCAACCAGGTAGGAGGGGCAGCAGAGGCCACAAGCCACTCCTGAACTGCAGCTGACTCCTACTCAAGGGCTACCTGTTCAGCACTGACCACCAAACGTGGGCTGGTCTTTCAGCATTGACTCCCACTTGCACATTGGCTTCTAAACTCTGACCCCGGCTTACAGGCTGATCTTCAAACTCCAACCCCACCCAATGTGCTGATCCTTGAATCTGACCCTGCTCCAACACTGACTTCAAGACTGACCCCTCAAGGACTGTGAACCCTAAACTATTCCCCATCCCCCAACATAGACACTGGCCTGAGATTCTGATTCTACTCCCAAACTATGGCTCTGTAACTCTGACTCACTGCGTTTGACCACAACACCACACTCTGAATCCCAAAGGCTGATGCCCCCCAGCACTCTTTTCAGAGTAAGGTATAGCTAGGGGGAAAGTCTGAGCCTAAAAGGCACTGATCTGACTCAGATGTCCATACAGTGTCTGTGTGGGGAGCAGACTGTGGGCACAGGGACAGGAATCGTGTGACCAGGGAAGAGGTGACTATAGCAGGGTTGGAGAGCAACCAGAGGAGTTTGGAGCAATATATACCATAGTAGGTAAAACAGACAGATTTCCATTACTGATGGATTCTATATGGGGTGTGTGGGAGACAGAAGGGGCAAGAATGTGGCCTGAGCAGCTGGGTGGAGACATCTATAAAGATAAGAAAGCTGCAGGAGTTTGGGGAAACTACAGACCTGTTTATAAGCAGTTCCCAAGTCCTCCAAAGCCTGAAGGACTACCAGCAGGCCTGGCCATCCAGAATCCCAGGCCCTAACTTGCCACCACACTTCACAGGTCATGCGATGGGATGGCTCCATGTTTCGCTTGCTACAGCAACTTCCGTCACGCGGTGCCCACGTCTTCCAGCCACTGCTCATCGCCAAGGACCAGCTGGCTATCCTGGGCAGCGACTTTGCCTTCAGCCAGGTCTTCCGCCTTGATCCTGACAAGGGGCTCCTGGACCCTTTGCAGGAGCTGGGGCCCCCGGCTTTGGTGGCCCCCCGGGCCTTTGCCCACATCACCATGGCTGGCAGACACTTCCTCTTTGCTGCTTGCTTCAAGGGCCCCACGCAGATCTACCAGCTTCACGAATTAGATCTCAGTGCCTGACACTGGATGGGACCCTGGACATGGCTGGTGAAGAGGTTGGTGTGCGAAATCTTAGGCCTCTGGGCAGCCTCTTCACTGACCTCCTGGCCCCACTTGGGATTATGGCTGGTCTTGTGAAATACTGGCCACAGGCCAAGTTCAAGGCAAAAGCTTCCTCCCGGTCTAAAGCAACAGCTTTGCTGGGTTGCAAATGTCCCCCACCAACGGTGATGTGGGAACTCAAGCTGGGGCATGGAGCCCGAATTCAGCGTCATAGTGGGGGCGGGGGGGGGGGGGTAACGTGCAGAGCTCCATGACGTCTAGAAGCAGCCCCCTCCCGCTCCCTGAGCAAGTACTCAGGAGGAGATAGCGTTCCTCTCAGTCTGGCCAATCGCTTTTAGTGCATGCCCCATACGTCATCAGTTGCTGGGCAGGTTTCCCTGCCAGGCTTGCTAGCTTCCTCTACTGCTTGCGCGCATGCCTGCTGCTAAGGCGGAAACCCAGCCTGTTTTCCTCCTGCTCGCTGAGGGGAATGGGAGGGGAAGCGAGAGTTGTGGGGAGTCCCGGTTACCCCTTTCCGGTGGGTGGCACGGGTGAAGGCAGAAGGTGTCTGAACTCAATAAATGTGCTGTGCACCCGTCCCACTCGTTGTTGTGGGATCATTGGGAGAGTGTGTGCTGAGTGGTATGGGTGGGGGGTAGTGTCCCAAGAGCGGTGTTACGGAGGGTGTGGTCCCAGAAGTGAGCCTTCGCAGTTGTCTTAGGAGTGTGCGTTCGTGATTATGGGGGGCTTATGGTATATTCGAGGGATATAAGGGCATTATCAGGGGACAGGTCACAAGTTTATTGTGGGTGTCTTCTTGGGGTCTCTTTTTGAGTGTTTTGAAGGGTTTTAGACATTTTAAAAGGTGGCTCTTGGGGAGATTTGGAGGTCTTACTGGGTTTTTGGGAGTCTCAAGGGAGTTTGGGGCTCATGGGAGGTTCTCACACCATATGGCCATCATCCTATATTATTAGGGTTATCATGGACAATTATTTAAAGGTCTCACAGGGACATTTGGGTATTAGGAAGGGTCTTCAGTAATAAAGCAGGGTCTCAGCGGTGAGTGAAAGGGTTATAGAGGTCTTACTATTATAATCATAAGCTATCTGTGTAGTCATGTCACAGTATGAACTACCGTGACATGAGTACTCAGTGTCCACCTGAATGTCCCAGCATTTCTTCTAGTTACAGCTCCCTTTCACTCTCAGAATGTCCCCTATTGGACTACTAGAAAATTCTCAATTGCACCTGTGGCTCCCAAGACCATGGAGGCAGAGGAGAGAGCCCATGCCATTCATCAGGTCATAATGGAATAGGCCTTTGGGCTTTTCCTAACAGAGAGATTCAGCTGCCGCTTCTGTGGCAGCCTCCAGTACATCTCCACCCTTTGCCCCCCACCCCAAGTCCTACTCCAAAGCACACGTAGGGAGTCTCAAGACTGCTTGGGCAAGAGGAAGATCATTTTAGATTGAAAATTTAACAAAGAGAAGCCTCCATTGAGAAGTGAGATGAGGCCTGGCAAGCCTTTCTGAGAAGAGGAGGGAGGATTCCATCCTGGAGTGAGTTTCCTGTGCAGAATCAGGACGTAGGGAAAGAGAGAGGCCCTCTGTGCTCTTTCGTGGATCTGTCCTCAACAGTTGTGGGCAGAGCCTGGGAGAGATGATGGGGTCAGGTTATGAGAATGGATGGAGATCTTCCTCCCCAGGGCACCTGCATACACACACAGACACACACCTCACATCCCATGTTCCCCTTAGCCCCATCTGTCCCTGTCTTACCTGGAGTGACAAGAGGTGGAGTGTCCCCTGGTCGGTGTCTGAGAAAAAAATAAGTGGTGAGATCTATATCCCCCATTTGTCCTCTCCCTCAAGACTAGAAGATTCTCAGCTTTCCCCTGAAGACTCTCAGGTTGTACCACCCTGGGTTCCAAAGCATTTCAAGATTTGGGGCCCTCCGAGCGTTTTCAGCTTTGAAGAATAAACCTAGGAAGTCTTAGTGGCAGGAATTCTCCAGGGCGGAGCCTGGAGGCCTGGCCTCTTTCTGTAAGATTTCTCTCTTTCACACATGAAAGGTATCTGCCCAGCATGAGACAGGTAGGCACACACGGGGAAACAATCTCACCTGGGCTTCTGGCTGAATTTGCATTTGCATTTCCCACCTGTTGGGGAGAGGGGAACAGTTGAGAGGGGACCCACAGCACTGCCCTGCCCCACTCCCCTGCCTGTTCCTCCACTCACTCACGAGGACGATGATGCCGATGGCACACAGAATCCCGGCACAGATGAGCCCGCCGACCCGGAGGCTGTGCCAGTCTAGGAGAAACCCAGAGGGGGCCCTCAATGCCAGCCAGTGTCCTCCCTATTCAAGCCCCTGTCTGCTTAACAAAGATATATTGGGCAGGGATGATGTGCTGGGGATACAGCAGTGCAGACAACAAACCCCAGCCCTCCTTTGCTCACATTTAGTTAACACACAAGCAAGTGATAAGAGATTTAACTTAGGATCAGGTGGAGAGAAGTGGCCTGAAGGCAAATAAGCAGAGTCAGGGAACAGAAAGTCAGATGGCAACTCTTTTAGGGAGAATGAGCGGGAAAGGCCTCTCTAAGGGCACCCACTTGAGCAGAGACATAGGGAGGAGGTGAGGAAGGGAAGCATGGGGCTTGTGGAAGGAAGTATTCCAGACAGAAGGATCAGAAGGTACGAAAGTCCAGAGACTGGGAGTGTGTCCACTGAGTCTGAGCAACAGCAGAGAGGCCATTGTGGCCTGAGCAGAAGCAGTGAGGTGGAAAAAGCGGAGTAATGACAGAGGGGTGGCCTAGAGCAGATCGTGTGGAATCTGGAGGCCACAGAAAGATTTGGATCAAATAGCTCAGCTCCTCCAGGAAGTTTTCTAAAGTCAGCGCATCTCCCAGAAGACTTGATTTGAACCATAACAATGGCTCCTTATGAACTGTCCTTGATTCTTGTGAATTGTCCTTGCTGGTTAGTCATGAATCTTCCCAAGGACTTGGGTGGCATGTCTTGTTCCCTTAATTCACTGTGTTTACTGGTCAATGCTTCAGTCCAATCCTATCCTTGCCCCCTTTTCACCCACATCAGACCCTTGTCCAGCTCTCTGTGGGACCTTTGGTACAAAGTAGTATGAGGAGTGTGGGTAGGAGGAGTGAAGGGAGGGGCACCAGCTCTTACCATAGTAAAAAGGACTGTTTTTATCTGAAAGGAAAGAAAAAAGAACATGAATCCAAGAAAATGGCTGGGATGCAGGGGTCTCAGGAGAGAATTTTGAGGTGGAACTGGTAGAAGAGTATAGTCTGACTCACCTTCTGGGTCGTTGGCCTCCAGTGCAGGCAGGCCTGGTGGGAGAATCGGGGAAGGAGAGGAGATGGTGGTGCTGGCCTCAGTGAAACTGGCAGGTAGGACCATAGGGCCTCAGGGATAAGGTCCCCTGATGGATAGTTCCCTGCCTCCTGAGGATGCAGGGGTCCAGCCCCAAGCTAGCTGCCCCACCATGTCCCATCTCAAAGTGTGGACCCTCCCTCCACTCAGCCCTACACCTGAGAGCCACACCAGCATTTTGCCTCCTGAAATAGGTGTTAATCTGGGTGGCTTTAGGCCACCCTTTGGCCAAATGTTTCCAGACACCTGGCTAACCCACACCTCCTCCAGAAACAAAGAGTGTTCTTGTCCACATGACAGGCAGTGTTGGTGCCCTGTCGTCCTCAGAGCTCATCTCCTTGTTCTGTCTGTTCTGGCATTGGCTCACCACTTCCCTTTAAAGCAACTCACTAATTATAAACTAAATAGACTTTATTTAAAAATACATTGTTCTATCACTATTCTAAATGGAATACCAATCTTGCTTGATGTAACAGATAAAAAGAAACACAATGAAAGCAAAGGACTAGGATTGAATTCTGGCTACAAGCAGTGGGCTGCCTGAGCTCTGGACCTAAGTTCTGTTCTTTCTCGCTTAAAGGGAGATCAATAATTTTAAATTATACTTAAAGTACAAACAAATAGTGCTTACTCTGTACAGGCACTGTTCTAAGTGCTTCTCAAATACCAACTTGTTTAATCCTCACAGGGACTTTTATGTAAGTGCTATTATGGTCCTACTTTTTATAGATAAGGAAACTGAGGCACTGGTAACTTGTTACATAACCTCTACGTTCCTCGTTACCCCTTGTAACAAGGTGTTAGGGAGGTGTGAAGGACACAGCACAAGGCTAAGCCTTTTCCTTGATCTCATCAATGAGACATCAAGACTGGACTTTTCTAGCCAGTTTAGCTGCTGCTATGAGAGGGCCTGACTTTGAGTTCTCTTGAACTCACCGGTGTGACACTTCTTCCCTCAAGGAGGTGCTATCCTGACAGTCATCAACCCACAGGGGAGGCAGAAAACGCAAGAGAGACACACATGAAGCTTGCCTGCCACTCAGCTGAGGGGTTCAGGGGAAAGGCACTGCAGGCGACAGCACTCACCTGCCAGGAGGATGAACAGGCTCAGGGCCACTTGTTGCATGATGGAGTGCTGGCCTGGAGGGGGGCAGGGGAGGGCCCAGCTTTAGCAGGAATGCCACCAGGGCCTCTGGTTCCCAATCCCCTCCTCCTCCACGCCTGACCCAGGGTACACAGTTTACCCCAGAGCAGAAAGGCTGAGAGACAAGGAGCTGAAAAGTGCAGTGGAGTCTAAGTGAGAACTCAGAGAGAGCAGCAGTAATAACTCACTGGACATAGACTTGAGGTCCTGGCAACCAAATGAGGGGGAAGCTGCCTCTGGTGAACCCCATTTTATAGACTGGGAAACTGAGACTCTGATAGGTACCTTGCCAGAAGTGGGATTTAAACTGGGCCTGTCTCTACAGCAGCTGCCCCTGACTCAGGAAGGACTCTCAGGGCCTCGGGGTGTTTTTGGAAATGGGGTGTTTGAAGCCAGGTGGCAGGAGGCCTGGTTCCTGGAAGTGTCTCCCGTAGGCAGCTTGGAGCCTGTCTGCCTTGCCTAGACTCTGCAGACCTCAGGCTGCTCAAGAAAGGGTGTGGGGGAGACAGCACAAGACTGGGGTGGTGAGAGGGCAGACTTGGGAGAAGAATCGGCCTGGCTGCAGCCCCAGCCTCATCTTTTGTGCTACCCTGACCCCTGGCCCCCATTTCTGCCCCACCTCTGCCCATCCCACCTCAGTACCTGGTTGTGTTTCTACCCTAGCTCCAGGCACTGCTCCTAATCCAGACCCTGCTGAGCTCCCCCTGGTGACAAACTCTTCCCCCTTCTTCAGGGAGCCCTGCCCAGCATGAAGAGGACTCCTCTGTTCTCCCCTGGTTAGGGTCAGTCCACCCTTCCACCATCATCTGTGCCTGGGATAAACACCTGGTCTCTGTGCGTCCCCCTAGATCCATAGGGCCCCACTCTCCCTGCCCTCTCCCTGCCCCTGCCCCATGGCTGCGAGCATATATTGTCATAACCTTAGCAAGAGCTTACACTCACTCTGATCTGCCCCACACTGGGCACTGCCAAATGCCCCTGCTGGGTTTTCACTCATTTAATCCCCAACAGCCCTGGAGGTCATCTGTTACATATTCCCTTTAATGATATTCCCTTTAATATATATCCTTCCCAACCCTAATAAAAAGCCCATTTGAGCCCTGTCTGGTGTGGCTCAGTGGACTGAGCACCAGCCTATAGACCAAAAGGTCACCAGTTTGACTCCCGGTCAAGGCACGTGCCTGGGTTGCTGGCCAGGTCCCCAGCTGGGGGAATGTGAGAGGCAGCCAATCAATGTTTCTCTGGCACATCAGTGTTTCTTTCCCTCTCTTTCTCTCTCCTTTCCCTTCTTTCTAAAAATAAATAAAATCTTTTAAAAAATAAAATAAAATCTTTAAAAAAAAAAGCTTATTCGACAGTTCCTGCTGCGTCCTTGCAGGGACCCCTGTCCACAGAGGGGAGAACACCCCGCACCTCTCTCTCTGTTCCCTCCGTGAAACACCCACCCGAGTTGGTTTCTGTTTCAGAAAGAGGACCTGTAGTTTGGGGGAGCATTACTAAGGTATTTAGAAACCCGCAGAGTTTAGGGGCAGTCTGGACTGGGTGTGTGGGCCCAACAGCCCAAAGGCTCTGGGCTCAGGTTGACAGAAGCTCTGCTGCTGTTGAAAGCTACCACCTGAGGCTTTGTCACGCTGAGACTATACTAGTACTGGTAACAGAGCTTGGGCTTATTGAGTGTTCAGCCCATGGCAGGCGCTGTTCTCAGCTCTGTGCACTTCCTCACACATATAATCTTCTCAGCTTGATGAAATTGGCGCTATGATTAGCCCACGTTGCTGTCGCAACACGGCAACCCCTGCAAACTAAGCTTAATGCACTATGCTCTGTTACCCGAAACTCAGAGTCTCAGCTCTTAAGCCTCTTTCCCTGGGATCCTCCAAGTCCCCTGCCCACTGAGAGGCCTTTGTTACTCCCCCTCTCTGAGGCGTCACCCAGCATCCCCAGCTCAGGGGACACCGATGGCTGGCTCAGCTATGCTCCAGGCCCTACACAACATTCCCAGCCGGTTTCTCCCTGTGGGGCAGGCTGCTGGGAGCTGTCTGCCCTCCTCTTGTCCTGTCAGGCCCTTGTTGGAAGAGGCCCTAAGCTGCTCCCAAACTGATACTTGTGTGAGGCTTGGAGAGGAAGGCAGCTTGCAGGAGGAGGCTCTGCCCACCCCTTTCTGCTCCTGTCTCTGCCACCCGCCCTCTGCTTTCCCCTCTGTTCCTCCATGACGGTGGCCAGGCCTTTATGGCAGGCAGAATGACTCCCCATGCCCCTGAATTCAGCTCCCCGTTTTACAGATCCTTAGGAACCACCTTTTCTGAGATCCATAGGACCCCACTCCCTAGACACTCTGAGTCTACCCAATCACCCCCCATCTGCTGATACCCCCAACCATCTATGGTCCACTTAGATACCCCCACTCACCCAGGTACCCCCAACCCACTTCTGTTTACCCAGATACCCCTGGTACTTCAGATACCCCCATCCCACCTTTGGAGCTTTTCCTCACCCCAGCTGGCTCACCCAGCCCCTGAGAGGAGAATGATGGGAGGAGGATCACATTAGGGGCTTTCACTAATCTCCTGCCCACTCCCCAGAAAAGGGCCTTGAAGGGGGAAGGTTCTAGGGTCTTTAAAAGAGAGCAGTGGAGGGAGGGGGCCCCAGCTCTCACCTGTGTGGCTCCCCAGGCTGTGTGAAGGTTCCAGGTTCCGCCTGAGCTCTACCTTTATTGGCAGATGCCACGCCCTAAGCAAACCTGGGCAAAGCTGGGCAGGTAGAGAACAAGTCAGACTCCCTGAAGCACAGGGGCTCTCATCCCATTCCTGCTCTTAAAGAGACAGCTCCTGCCATGAATCCCACTAGTGAGAGGAAGCTCCCTGGGGTCTAAGGTCACAGAAGCCTCAGGTGAGGTGCAATGAGAATAAGATGGGCTGGAACTCACTCCTCATCCCTGACATTACAGGAGGGGGCTTCCTCCAATGGGGACTCTTCTGGCCCTTAGAAAAGGACCTGGAAGGAAGAAGTCTGGCAGTCTGGCGGTCTGGTGGAACAGTGGGGGAGGGCTATCCAGGGGTATAATATCCTAACTTCTTTTACTTAGACTGTGCATTATGCTCAGAGGAGGGATTGGCAGCAATTTTGGGAGATCTAACATCCTCTTCCAGGCCACTTGTTGCTGTTGACTTGCTGTGAGGGTCAACAGAAGATGCTGACATGACAAAGGTCCTAAAGTGAGGGTGGCGCTGTTAGGCCTTAGACCCTGACCCCTGCCCTGTCATGCACATCTTGCCCTAGAGAGACTGGGAGCCGGCTCCTGAGCACCAGGCCAGACCTTAGCTCAGGATCTTCCCAAGAGTGCTAGGAGCCTGGGACTTCACAGTGGGCCTTGGGATGGGGGGCTGCCTCCCACTCCGGACAAGGCCCACTGCTCTGTGCATGGCTCTTTTCCCTTCCCTTCTCCCTCTCCCGCCCCTCCTCCTCCTCATGGCATTCCTTCCGGCTGGGGTCTGTGCAGGCCCCCACATGGTCCCTGTTGGGGTGCACCCTCCCCCCAATTCCGCCTTTTTAGACAGAGAGACTTTTGTCTGGGGGCTGGATGTAGAACAAGGCGCCTTTGAGTGGCTAGCAGAGGATTGGGGTCATGGGGAGGGGCAGGGCCAGGAAAGGGTGGCTCTGTGCTGGCCACCAGCTGGACTCCAGGCGACCCCCAACACCACCACAGGGGTGGGGAGGAGCGCTGCAGGAACCAGGCCAAGGAGAGGGTGCTATCAGGAGGGTGGAGTGCAGGACAGGGAAAGGGGGTTTGGAGGTCAAGCCTTTGCTGGGGGCTGTCTGCTGGGGGCAGGGAGAACAGACCCCCGCTTCTCAGTAAGGAGGCAGGAATGTTCACCCAGCTACATAGCTTTCTTTATGTGACTCCCTCAGGCAACTTCGCAGTCCCAGGCCCTAGACTGGGATAAGGCCTCCCGCTACTCCCATTCAAAAGGGGCCAATCCCTATAAGGAGTAAAGGGAGCGCTCAGAGGAGGGGCTCAGTCAAAGCAGGGGAAATTCAGGGAGGGAGTGGGGTGGAGATAGAAACAGAGGAAAAGGAGGCCTGATGGGGATTCCAGTCCAACTAAGGGGTCTTTGTGTCTGGGCAGGTAGCATCTCTTGCCCAGATAGTTCGAGATTATAATGTCCCTGGGAAGACCCCTGTGGTGGTCTTTTGGGAGTGGAGTGGTGTCTCCCTCTGCCGGGAAGTCTGGAAACTACAAGCATCAGAGAGCAATAAGGGCTTAGTGGGCTGTGGCTGAGAAGAAGGCGGGATCTGTCCTTCACTTGTGCCAGAGTCTGCAAACTCAGATTCCAAAGGGACCAAGCAGGAATCATGGATTAGTGCAGCAGGACAGGCGTGAGATTACAAGGTACAGTGGCAACTGGGAAAACAGAACTGTTGTCCTGCCTAAAGGGTAGCCACCAAAAACACCGAAGCAAGTTCACATGGATAGAGAGAAGTACTTCCCAGATAACTTGTTAAGGGAAAAAAGCAAGATAGAGCAAAGTGTGTTACCAGCTGTGATGGGGAATTAATGTACATGCATATGCATAGAGGGAAGCAACTATGTGAGAGAGAAATATTGATCAGCTGCCTCCTGTACACGTCCCAAAGGGGATTGAATCTGAAACCTAGGTATGTGCCCTGACTCTATGGGGATCATACCACAAATCCCTACCGAGATCTATGGGGATCAAACTCGCAGCTTTTGGTGTTCGGGACAGCACTCCAACCAACCAAGCCACCTGGCCAGGGCCGTTGTTCTTCTTTTAAGGCTATGAATGTTCCCACATGTTACAGAATGGACCGACAGGGGTAGGGGGACAAAATACTATTACCAAATGGACCTTCTTCTCCTGGAGTCCCCCTGTACTAGGTTTGCCTTTCCTGCTTCTAGGGAATTATAGCTCTCAATGTCAGAGATTGGTGAAAAGGAAAGGAATTATTTATTCAAAAGTTATACAGACTTAGAGTAATGACTTAATGTCTTTGTTAAAATCCTGAAGTCCCTTAAAATACCCACAAACACACACAGTCCTTCCTTCCCCCCTTTGTTCAGTCTGGGGTACCATATCTCAGGAAAAGAAATAGAAGCCTGTGGCTCAGGCAGCCCCCGATTCTTCCCAGTAATCCGTGCTCGGCTGGCAGGCCTCCTGAGGTTCCCAGCACCATCAGCTGTGTCACTGCCATGATCTCCAGTTCTCAATTCAAACCTGCATTGCATCCACTCCTGGCCCACCAGCAAGAGTCCTTTCACCCCTTTCCTTCCCACAGTGTCTCTTGCATTCTTCCAAACTGCTAAGAGATAGCTCCACATCGCTGCTACATCTTGCTTTCCAGCTTCCTAAGCTGTGTGGCAAAGGAAGCCCCAAAGCTGCATGGTTACCCCTCTGCATAGTCACCACCCCTGGGTTTAAATCCCAGTGCTAATCTTCTTCTGCATCCCCATTTCCAACTCCTCCCACAATTGGCTACACCTGCCAGCATTCCTATATATTTCCAGCTTTTCTAGGCTGCATGGTGAGTCCGGGCAGGTGTGGCCCCGGGGCAAGAAGTGAGTCATCTGTAAGCTCTCACACAGGCACTGTAACCAGGGAGAGTTGCCTCCCAGTTACCTCCTGGGTGGAAGTCACTCCCATCCCCCTGGCTCAAAGCATGGCCACAACTATTTAACATATCCATAAAACCAGTCAAAAGTTATAGATATATTAAATGACCATTCCTGAGGTTATTTGCAAAACTGTTGCTGTACAGATCAACTCTCAATGGCCCTCCTCCATGTGTCCCATCCCCCAGTTCAGACTTGTAGGGGTGAGAACATCCTATGCATATTTTTTAATATTTCCTGGACACCCTGAGTTCTGGACCCCATTACAAATCCCTCTTTATTGGGCCCCCTGGCTGCAGCCTGTTATACACAGGCTCCTGGTATTTTCATAGACCCTAGGTGGGCCAGGCTGGAGTGTGGGAGCCAGAGGCACCCTGACCCATGAGAGGGATTCTGGTTGGGCTAGTTCCCTACCTTCCTAGGTGGAGACTGAGAGTCCAGGTTGGTGGGTTGCAGAGGTATGGTTACAGCAATACTCCAAGCTCCTACTTCCTGGGCAAGATGGGGACAGAGAGATCCATGGGCAGACAAGTATGGCCTCCTGGGGCTCTGGAACCGCTCCCTGTGGCCTCTGTATTCAGCATCTGTGAAAGAAGAGTGGGTGCTGGTGTTGACGGGAAAGACCTGGTTCTTCTTGCTGACATGTGCAAAGAATTACAGATCAGCACATCTATTAGCATCTAATCAGTTTATTAATGACCTGTTCCCATGGAAGAGAATGGGACTAGGTAGAGTGGGTAGTGAAAGGCAAAGTTTCAGGGCTAAGCAGGGTGGCAAAAGTAAGAGCGGCTGAAGACCAAGGTGGCAAGCCCCTGGGCACCCTGAGGCCAGGTGGCCAGGGAGCCAAGAGCACCCCGAGCCCGAGAGATAGGGAGGGAGAGAGAGAGAGAGAGTCAGAGTCTTTGGTTCTGAGGACTTACATAGTTGGTGGGATAGGAGAAAAAATTTACATATTGATTAATGGGTAAATGTGGTGCCCGCTTTCCTGGGGGGAATGTGACTACCCTAACTTAGGTATGTGTGGGGATCTGTTAGCCCTAATGTAACAGGGTGCAGCCCAGAGGGGGCCCCCAAATAGGGATTTGGAATGGGGTCCAGGACTCAAGCTGTCCAGGAAATATTAGAAAGATATATAGGATGTCCTCTCCACTCCCTGCTACAGGTGTGAGTTGGGGGAAGGGACACATGAAGCAGGAACATACAGGGCAGTTTTGTACAGCAACGGCTTTGCAGCTAACCTCTGGTGTGGTCATTTAACACATCTATAACCTTTAATTGGTTGCATAGATATGTTAAATAGCTGTGGCCATGCTTTGAGACAAGGGGATGAAAGTGACTTCCATCCAAGATGTAACTGGGGGGCAGGTCCCCCTGGTTACAGTGCCTGCATGAGAGCTTGGAGAAGATTGGCTCCATGATATGGGGACACACCTGCCCAGACTTACGATGGCAGCCCAGTAAACCTGGAATAATACAGAAATGCTGGCAGGTGTAACTGATTGTAGGAGGAGTTGGAAATGGGGGTGCAGAGGAAGGTTAGCATGGGAATGTAAACCCAGACATGGCAGTCACTGAAGAGAGAACCAAGTGGCTTTGGCCAGAGTGGGGACCCTCACAGCTTTGGTGAGAGTGAGGACCATGTGGCTTTGGGGTGCTCCCTTTAGCCATGTGACGTAGGAAGCAGGAGAGACTTTGCCTGGAAGAAAAGGGGTGAAAGGACTCTTGCTGGTGGGCCATGAGAAGGTGCCACATGGCTTTGGATTAACTGGAGATCCTGGCAGCAACACAGCTGATGGTGCTGGGAGCCTGAATCACAGACTTCTAATACTTTTCTTGAGATAGGGTACCCCAGATTAGGTCAGAGGGAGAAGGAAGGACTGTGTGAGTCTGTGGGTATCCTAAAAGACTAATATTTTTAAAAGATATTTTTATTTATTTATTTTTAGAGAGGGAAGGGAGGGAGAAAGAGAGAGAGAGAAACATCAATGTGCGGTTGCTGGGGGCCATGGCCTGCAACCCAGGCATGTGCCCTGACTAGGAACCGAACCTGCAATGCTTTGGTTGGAAGCCCGTGCTCAATCCACTGAACTACGCCAGCCAGGGCGGACTTTAATATTTTAACGAAGACATTGAGTCACTACTTTAAATCTGTATAGCTTTAAATAAACATTTCTTCTCCTTTTCACAAATCTCTGTCACTGAGAGACGTCTTTCCTCTGGCAGTGGGCATAGTGAACCTGGTGGGGGGTTCTTTTGGTAATAGTATATTGTACCCCCCTTGGCCCTGTTCTGTAACACTAATCCTTATTTTGCTCCAGACTCCATTTGTTTATCTTGTTGTAAAACAAATATGTGACAGGAGGCAGTTAATTAAAATTGGGACACTTTCCAAAGTTATGTATGGGTTCTTTCTATAAGCATTAGGGACTCCCTCATAAAACAGATAGTGACCAGAGGTAGACAATTAACTAAAGTTTTCTTATGGGCTCTTTCTTTGGGTACCAGGGACCCTCTCCCACATTCCAGGCCCTAGGATGAAAGAACAGTTTTAAGGATTTCTTTCTCAAATACTGGGAATGCTACACAGAATTTCAAGGACTTCCCTTCTTCCTTGCTATTATAGTGTTTTTAGTGATATTGGAACACCTGGCAATATTATTGGACCAGGCTCAGGACTACTGAGTTAGCATGTGAGACCTGTCTCCTTTCTCCTTCCTGCCTCAGTTTACTATTCAATCTACCCAAGTGGTAAAAGGTGTTGCCTGGCAACCAGGATGCTAGATGCTGGCCAGTAACAGCAGTGCAGTCTCAGAGTTCTTCCTGTGCTGTCTCCTGCCTCACTGGCAGGTGGTCCAGACCTGCCACTTTGGGGTGGTGTGGCTATGAACTTCCAGCAGCCACTTGAAGTGCCACACAAGATGGCCTATGCTCTACAGGCCCCTTGAGATCTGCCCTCTGTGCTGCTTTGATGTCATCACCCACCAAGAGAAGCTGGAAATGTTGGTTTTTATGATGTCACCTCCTAATTTTTAAATGTTGGTAATTCCTTTGATGCTTTGTGGCCCAATGGTTGGATCAGGCCCTGGGGATACTGGTTTGAGTCCTTGATTTTAGGCACAAGCTGGAGGAGGTTCAGCTCCACCCACCCCCAACCCTGTCACTCTATTCCACCCTTTTTCTATTCCTGGAACACTCCAGGCATGTTTCTGCCTCAGGACCTTTGCAACAGCTGCTCCCTCTATCTGGAATCTTTTTCTACATGTCAATGGGGCTCATTCAGTTACATTCTTCAAGTTCTGGCTTAAATGCCACCTTGTCACATGGGCTTCCCTGGCCACCCTATTTAAAATCAAAACCAATCTCTGCTGTTTCTACTATCTTATTGTAGTAGGCAGTTAGACATGAGCAGAACAAGGGCGATGGGGCAGAAAGCCCCGGGTGCCTAGCAACTGGGAAAACAAGGATTTTGCCCCCAGGGTAAACTGTCCCCCCCTAGCATATCACTGGTCCTGCTATTCAGACTCCTTAACCTTTCATATTGTCGGTCATGCTATTTAGACCCCCTGACCTTTCCTCCTTAGAGGTAACATCTGGGCCTCAGTTGTATTTCAGCTCCAGGCCTAGAAAAGCAGCAAAACTGGGTGGATGATGCCAGTGTTACCTGACAAGGACCTGGCCCTCAGTGGATCTGTCTAGGACCATTTGTAGTATGTGGGTTCTTGACTTTGTGTAGGAAAGATCTGACAGCACAAGTCCAGGTGACTATGAAGGTACATTTTTTAAAGCTGGGGACAGTGAAACAAGGAAGAGCTTAGCATAGAAGAAGCAACAGGAGAGCCTAGGTGGGGCTGCCTTAGCTCCCTGGGAAGTCAGAGAAAAGGAGGCTTTGGGGACAGGTTCAGGAGATCAGCCTGGGACAAGCTGCCAGCTGCCCATTGCCTAGAGTTGAGGAGACCTGTGCCTGTGGGGAAAAAAGTGGAAGACAAAGAAAGAAAAGGGAATGGCATGGGCTGCTCCCCAGGAGAGAGAATACTTTGGGTCCTTTGTCTTGAGTCTTTTATCTCCTTTATTGATTAGAGGAGGTCTCAGGGGAAGGTTTCAGTAGAATATGCATCAGTTCTCCAGGTGTGCTCTTCCAGGGTGATGGTCTCCACTGATTGGTCAGTGGCAGGGCAGGGAGTCTTTAGCTGAAGTTGGTTCTGGCATTGCCCACCTGGTTTTGCTGATTTTGGGGGCCTGGAGCTGACGTACAACTGAGGCTTAGATATTATCCCCAGGGAGGTGACATTTTGTATCTGGCTGTAAATTGCTCAGTCATTGTGTTCAGCTGTCTGCCTCAGATTCCCTCTTCCACGTGCGGAGGAATTCTCCTAGCTTCTCACTACCTGGCCTCACCAGGACCAGCTGCATTGACCCACTTGGCTCCAACCAATCAGGGAAGAGCACAACCCTGAAAGGACATACCTGGAAAGTTGTTGAATATTCTATTGAGATCTTCGCCTGGGACCTCTCCTAAAATCTCCACCCTTAGAAGCCCTTAGGATGGAGGACCCATCAAGCTCTTCCTCCTAGTAGTATGTTGAAGACTTTCCCCTCCCCCTCTGCTTTCTTCCAGGTGAGTTCCCATGCCTCTCCTAAGCACTAAGGGGCTCTTCTCTTGCCTCTGTAACTTTTTTACCAAGTCCATTTCTCCTACCACTTGCTTCTTCCACCTCTGTGACTTTCTAAATAAACTTTCTCTTATAGTTTGAGTCTTGGCTCTAAATTCTTTCTTAGCCAGAACTCAAGTACAGAGGTTGCTGAACCAAGGCCCACTCTGACTCCACCAGTCTAACATGTGGTGCTGTCACAGGTGGGCACAGGTAACCAGGTTCTTGGTGATTGCCAAAGAATTGAACAAAACACACAGAGAGTTTATAGCAGAAAGAAAGAGAGAGAGAGAGCAGATTTATTAACCTCAGAGGCTGGAGGGATTCTATTCTTATAGGGCATATATTTCCTGGCTAGTTTAGGTGGGGTTTTATTGTGCATGTACAGGTAGTTGTATTACTCTAAAGCTACTGCACAGGTGGTCTCCTATGATTTTCCTTGATTGGCTACCAGAGAAGGGGGTCACACAATGTTAATTTATTATAATGTTATTATAATGAGCAGGGGTCATGTAGCATCTTTTGCACAGATGCATTAATGATTTGCCATGATTCAGCACTTTTCCAGAAAGTGGGAACAACCAGTCTTAGAATAGGGTCTGTGTCCTGTATCCATGTCCTTTATCTTAGCCCTGGGGCACCTCCCCAGTTTCCTCCTTCCTGACTATCCCTGCCTCAGTGCCATTCTTGCTGCCACCAACAGTATAACTTACCAACCTGCAAAGCATTTTCTAGGAAACTTTTCTTTGTTTTCTTGATTTTCGGCTTCCCCTGCTAGCATGTCATCTCCTCCTGAGCAGAGTGAAATGCTCCCTCTCTTTGATGGCCTGCAGGCTAACAGCTCATGCTGTAGATATGCTAATTTTACCAGGGGCATTCTTGCTTGAGGCTGAGCAGCCCCCTTGTCAGCAAAGGGGTAGGGAAATACACACAAAGTAATGACTATTTTTCAAAGTTTCACAGGATTCTCCATAACAGGACTCAGACAATGTGGAGGAGAGTATCCAAGGGTTGAGGGTGTCAAAGGGACTGAGAAATTTCACACTGTTCTTTGGATCCTTTTTGATGCTTACCTGTCTATGAACAGCCCCCACCCTTTGCCTAGCCCCTCCTCCATTCCCTTAATAAAGATGCCTGAAGTTCAGACTCTCTTAAGATAAATTTGAGAATCAGTTCTCCTATCTTCTCAAGCTAGATCTTCTGGATCAATAAAACTTTTCCTTGCTCCAAATTCTGATCTATTGAATATTGGCCTTTCTTTTTGAGATAGATTAGTAAAAAGCTAGGAAAATTCCTTGACAAGTAAAATGAGGCAAACTGAGACAGACGGTTAGACAAATGGCCAAGCAATTTGCAGCCAGTTAAATAATTGCAAGGTTATAACTTCCCTAACCAAGGACACAGGAGTAAACGGTTTGCACATTCCAAACCACGTGGGGATGGGGGAGAGGGAGACCTGCCTTAGTTCTGGTGGTCCCTTTCCAGTGACATTCTTTGAAGGTGAAACTGACCAGAGAAGTACTGTGATCCCTCCATACAGTGGTGTCTGGACTCATCAGCATATCAAAAGAAATACCTGGAAGACTGCTGAATAGTTTGTGGAGACCCTCCCTAAGACCTCCCCTAAAATTCCTGCTTTTAGAAAACAGATAAAAACTCTTAAGACAAAGGATGCCAGTGTATACTCTCCCTTGGACATGCCCTGCCTCCCCCACTTCTTTCCCCAGGCATGTACCTTTGTTTTCTTTTTCCTAAACTCTAAGAGTTCCCACTGGTCTTATCACCAGGAGAGCAGAGGGCAACAGCAGCTGGTCTCTGGCTAAGCCCCCAATCCTGTCTCAGAGGGGGCCCCTCCTTTTGTCTAACTTTTCAGTGAGTCGAAAAGCAGCTCTGCCTAAGATCACTACTATTGCTGTATTTTTGCTTCTTCCACCCCAAGTCCTTCCCTTATTTCACTGTCCCCAGCTTTAGTAAATCTACTCTAGAAATCACCTGGACTTGTGCCTTGAAATCTTTCCTGCACAAATGTGAGACAAACCCACACATCCCAGACCATTCCAGGGCAGACCTGCCTTGATCCCAGTTCCTTTCTGGTGACATTTTGAAGCATCAGGCACGTGACCCTTGGGCTTGTAACACTCCCAAGCCAAGGATTTTCATCTAAATTATAGAGCAATGCCTGGCACATAGCGGGTTCTCATGAAGTAGTTGTTAAAAGTGCTCTCATCCCTGCCCATACCATCATGATGTTGCAGGTGGGCACAGGTGACCAGGTTCTTGTTGATTGAAGACAAAGTGATAGGGGGCTTAAGACTTGGAAAATTTTAGCTTAAGGTAAATAGCCATAAATCTAGCAGGTAATGTGTATGTTAAGCTTTCATTTCAAAAACTACAGATAAGGCCCACCCAGGCACCTGGGAAAAGCAGCCAACCTCCTGGGGCATTGGCTAGAGATTACCACTTGGAGACATCCATACCAGGAAGAAGCAGGTGACTACCCCTCCCCTTTGGAGACAGCTAATTGCCCAGGACAGGAATGTTGCAGCTGCTGAATCTCAAAGCCCTCACCTAACATTGTTTGTCCTTCCCCACACCCCTTATAAAAAGATCTGGCCAGGAAAGAGAGGGGAAGATGGCTTTGTTAGGGTATGAACCCACTATCTTCTCCAATCGCTGGCCATCTGAATAAAGTGCCCAGAAAAGATTCAATCGCTGTCATTGCTTATTGGATTTGGTAGTGACAGGCAGCCCGAACGCCAGTATCTTTTCCGGTTACAAAAGAACTGAACTGAACACACAGAGTTTATAACAGAGAGAGAGAGAGAGAGAGAGAGAGAGAGCAGATTTATTAAGCGGTAGTACACTCCACAGAGCATGGGAGTGGGCCAACTCTGAACAGAGACTGAACTCAGGGACTAGGGGGATTCTTATAGGGCAGATATTTCCTGGCTAGTTTAGATGGGGTTTTATTGTGCATGTACAAGTAGTTGTATTACTTTAAAGCTACTGCACATGTGGTCTCCCATGATTTTCCTTGATTGGCCACCAGAGAAGGGGGTCACACAATGTTAATTTATTATAATGCTATTATAATGAAGCAGGGGTTATTCATGATTCACCATGATTCACCACTTTTCCAGAAAGTGGGAATTGGTCTTAGAACAGGGTCTGTGTCCCATATCAATGTCCTTTGCCTTAGCCGTGGGGTACCTACCTCTAGCATTTCCACCTTCCTATCTCCTGCCTCAACTTCCCTCTTGAGAGGCATGGTTCCCCAAAATCTTTTTGGGGTTGTTGAAAGGCAGGGATCATTCTTCTGTAACTTCTTCCATCTTAGATGGGGTAGTAGTCCTTGCCTATTGAGAACCACGGAACTCTTGCCCTGTTCTATCTAGAGGCTGAAGAGGAACTCCTGAGGCCATCAGCGATGCTGTACATTGGTCAGCTTCATCATTCTTAGGGGTTGGTTGGAAACCCTGGAGCATTATCAATTTGATATGGAGCTGCTTAGTCTAGAAGACATAAATTTAACAAGTAAATTAAACAAACAAGGTCCTAAAAGTAATACAAGCAACAATGTTATTAAGGAATCTAGGAGTGGTAATAGCCACATTAAGCTAGGAGGTCAGAGTATCCCTAATTCCTTGGCCCTGTTGATGGTATTTATGTAGCCATTCTGCCTGTTCATAAATTTTCCTTATATTAGTTTCAACCATTCCAGAGTTATTTACAAGGTGCAGTAGGTTTTATTGATAACACATACCACACCTTGTTCTGCTAAAAGATTGCCAAGGGCAAGGCGGTTATCCATGACTACATTTGCCAGTGAGCCTACTGATTGTGATAGTCCAGCTAGAGTATTAGTGGTACTTTTGGAGACGTTTGTGTAATCTCATTGAGTTTCCTTAGGGTGGCCTGAAGGTAGGCAAAGCCTCCCCAGGAGGCTGCAGCAGCTATAGGGGTAGCAGCTCCTGCTACTACTAGACCAAAAGCTCATTTTCTTCTGCTGAAAGATGGATTTCCAGGACCTTGTGTTATGTTTATAATGGTAAGGTTTTGAGGTGCCAAGGTCTCTAAGGTACAGTCACCCTCATGTTTAGAGTTGCTGAGATGTGTATAAGCAATAGCTCTTGAAGTTCTGAATGAACTGTTATCCAGTTATTTGGAGTCTCACACAGCCAGACGAGGCCTGGGGGTGCTGCAATGACTGCAACATTGGTGGAGTTGTATTTGTTAAGGAGGGTGCATGGCAAGGGGAAAAGGCAATCCTTAAGGAGGCCTAAATTATCTCCCTGATCTTCCCCTTCTACAGGTAGTGGTAGAAATTTTGCAAATACTCCTTGAAGGGGTTGGCTCAATTTCCAACTAACACATTTTGAAGTATTATTGGTATCTGCATGATGAGTTTTGTCAAAACAGCAATGGGTACCATTAGGAATGCAGTTAGAATCATAATTCAGGTAGCATACTATGTGTGACCAATTCAAAGGTTGGAAAATTTCTCCCTTAGGAACATTCTGTAGAAAGCTGGAACTTGAAAGAGAGGCCAGGGCTTCAAATGGGTCAATGGTGTCTGTATGAGTATTATTATAACATGGGATGCATCCTATAGTACTACTGCATTTAAGAGAGGTACTGGAGTAATTAAATAGCTTTAATTCTAGTGGGGTCATATGGAAGCACAAAGGAGGATTCCAATCCCATCAGTGAAACATTTGTCGTCAGGGTTTTCTAAGGGTTGGTCTAGCAACTCAGTCCTGCTGGAGCGAGTAAGATTAATGTATGAGCAGGGATGGGTCAAGTCTGGGGGTGACTCTGTAGGCATTAAGGAGGCTGGATTTATGGTATTACAGGTCTTCACAGTTACATCCGGATTGTCCAGGAGAAGGACCTGATATTTGGTCAGTCTATCTCCTATTAGCCAGAGGTGCCCTTTCATTTCTAATACCCCTTGTACCTCATGTGGAGTTAAGACCTCTAATTTCTGCCCAAAAGTTACTTTAGCAGCTTCCTCAGTTAGCATGGCTATGGCTGCAACTGCTCTTAGACACGGAGGCCACCTGATTACTACAGTGTCCAGCTTTTTAAAGGAATATGCAAATGGTTGAGATTTATTCCCTATTTATTGGACTAAGACCTCTAAATCTATTCCTCACTTCTCTGTTATGTATAAAAAGAAAGGCTTATTTAAGTTAGGGATGCCTAAGCCTGGGAACTCAACTAGGGCATGCCTGATTTTATTAAAAGCCTAATCACATTCCTTTTTGCATATAATGAGTTTGGTGTCTGGCCCCTTAGTAGCTTCATACAGAGGTTTGGCAATTAGCCCAAAGTGGGTGTCCAAATCCTACAGAATTCTGTCATTGCTAAAAAGGAGATAAACTGCTGTCTAGTAGCAGGTGGAGTTAATGCAGTAATGGATTTAATTTTCTCCTATAATTGCCTACACCCAGGAGTCATAGTATACCCTAAATAATTTACTTTTTGTTTGGTAATCTGAGCCCCCTTCTTTGATCCCTGATATTCTCTTTCAGCTAGGAAATTCAGAGTCTGGTTGTTATTTCAATTGGAAGCCTCCTTGGAGGGGCTGCAGATTAGTATGTCATCTACATATTGTAAAACATCTCCTCCTTGTAACCATAGCTCTCTAAGATCCTTTTCTAATACTCTAGCAAAGAGGGGGGAGCTGACCCTGAACCCTTGCAGCAATACAGTCCAAGTGTATTGCTGACGTATCATCATCTTCGGATCAGCCCACTCAAAAGCAAACAGATACTGAGAGTCAGGACGCAAAGGGATACAGAAGAAGGCATCTTTCAAATCTAACACAGAATACCACTGAGTATCATCAAGTACCTTGCGAGAGCAAGGTGTAAGGGTTAGCTACTATTGAATGTAAAGAGACTACTGCTTCACTGACTAATCTTAGATTCTGGACTAGCCTATACTCTCTGGTGGTTTTTACTACTGGTAAGATGGGAATGTTGCAAGGAGATTGATAAGGAGCTATGAGCCCATGCTATATAGATTTAGTTATGATGGGCTATAGCCCTTCCAAAGCCTCCCTCTTAATAAAATACTGTTTCTTGTGAGGGGAATCTGACCTGGGTAAACTTTAATTGGATTTTAACCAGTAATGCAATCTTCACTCTTCCCAGAATCTCTGACTCCCAAACTAGCAGGTTTCCTGCATCCGGAACTAAACTTGGGATCTCCCCCTGGTTTCAGCTCTTACTGATTATCATAACCTCACTTAATTCAAGTGGCTCTTCAGGGGACAAGATAGTTCCCATTCGGGCTAGAAGGTCTCAGCCTAACAGAGGGATAGGGCACTGGGGAACGATCAAAAGGGAGTCTTTGAATAGTTGACTCTAAAATTGGCAAGTGATAGGGAGTATACAGAAATAGGCCATAAGTTTTTCTTTGACCCCCATTATCTTAGCTGATTTGGAGGAAAAAGGTCCAAGGTTAAGAATTAAGGACAGAGTGAGTGGCCCCAGTACATCAAGAAAGTTGATTTTCTTAACCTGCCACACCCAGAGTTACCTGGAACTCCTTGGTAGAGATGGGAATATGAGTATTCCCCCGAGGCCAACCTGTTCTCCAGGCACCTTCAGTCCTCGAGAGTAGCAATGGCCTTGGGTGATGACCCCTTTCCACTCTGCAGATGGGGGCAGTCTACCTTCCAGTGCCAGGGGTGGGAACTGATGTTCTTGCATAGATGACAGTGCCCCAGAGGTGGTTGAGTGCAGTTCTTTGCCCAGTGTCCGGGGTGTTTGCACTTATAACAGGTCTGGTCCTTTCATCCCTGATTCTTTTGAGACCTTCCCAAGCTCTCCTGATGGGGCTGGTTTCTACCAAAAGCACTACTAAAGACTAATTCTACTAAAGGAGCTCAGCTTGCTTCTCCATTTTCTTCTTTCCTAGAAATCTCTATTGTTGAAGACTGAAAAGGCTGTATCCATGAGCTGATCTAGGGGGGTCTGTGGGCCCATTTGTAATTTCTGAAGTTGTAGGGTAAGTGGAGGCAGTCTAGCTTTCTCATCCAGGTATCTGGGTAACTAAGGGAAGCAGTGTTCCCATATCCTTGAATGGGCCTGATAAGTAGTGTTCTCATAGCCTTGAGTGGGCTTGCATGTGCAGAATTATGCTATGTTATATAATTTTCTGGCTTGAAGTGGCTTTGTTTGCCTCTAGTACTTAAGCAGGTAGGGGCTCCCCACTGGGTGCCATGACATGTGCCATGCTAGGGAGCAAGGGCCATAACATGTACCACACAAGGGGACAGGTGACAGGCAGTGTGCCACGCAGACATGCAGGGGGACACTCAGCTTGCAGCATGCATGGCTCGCCTGCCCATGAATAAAGGCATGTCAAGCACCCCCACGGCTCCACACATTTTCTTCCATCTCCCCGAAGCTGGAGCGGGCCTGCCAGGCCTTGACAGGCTGCAACACAGCAGCTTTCTGTGAATATCAAAGGTGAACTGGCTTATAAAATGCTATCTGATCAAGATTCGACATTCTAAGGAGACAGATCTAAGTTTGTATATTTTCGGAAGGCTTCTACTAGTCTGTTTCTGAATAGAGCCAGGTTCTCTTCCTTGCCCTGGGTGATTTCCCTAACCTTTTCATAATTTACAGGTTTCTTGATGCAGTTTGTCATTCCGCCAGTAGGCAATTTATCATTGCATCCCTATGCCGGATTCCCACCCAAGTATTGTATTCCCAGTCAGGATCCTGGTCTGGGTTGGCTTGGGCAACAGGCTGGTTAGTGCCAGGGTTCTAGGTATGCACCTGGTCTGCATGTTTATGAGCCTCCTCCCAGATTTGCTGTTTCTCATCTGGGGATCAGCAGGTGGTCAGAATTATGTGCAAATCCCTCCATGACATACATACTAAAGGCTAAAGAGTCTGGAAATAACTAGTGAAATGCAAAGGGTCCTCCAAAAATCCCCCTAGCCTGTCTTTACATTGTTGTAAATCAGTTATATAGATGGGTACTTGTACCTTTATAGTGCCTTCGGTGCCTGCTACCTCCCTGAAGAGCAGAAGTGTAGGAGTAGTAGGGAGATAAGAAGCACCACTCCTGGTATGTTCTGCTGGGCTGAGTTCTTCCTCAGCTGGTGGCTTTGGGTTGTCCATACCAGCATTAGGTAGTGAAAAGGTTGATCCCTCTAAGGTGGGGGAAGAGACTCCCAAACTCTGGGGTTCCCTTAATCTCCTTTGAGAGACAGGTGGAGAATAAGGAGGGTATCTTCTAATTGATCAGCACTTGGGCCATAGGTTCTGTCAGGGTGGGGCCAGAACAAAATGAGGGATCATGGTACAGAGCCATATATGCCAGCACATAAGGAATTTCAGACCATTTGCCTTAACTCTGGCAGAACAGATCTAACTGTAGGATAGTATTATAATTCCTGCTCCCATTTTCAGGCCATATCTCTCCATCCCCTAATTTATATTGGGGCCAAACAGTGTTACAAAAGAAAACTAATCTCTTCCTTTAAAACTTTTAGGGTCAAATTTATCCCAATTGCTAAGAATGAAACCCAATGGTGATTTGGAAGGGATAGAAGGTATGGCTCCCATCTCTCGAATGCGTTGACCCTAAAGAGAAGGGAAAAAACACAGAGATGCTCCTTTGCAGTCTAGAGGCGTCCCTCTTTGCTTGCCTCAGGAGCCTTCCTCATGGGCCACAGGGTGTCCCCCATGATCCCACCGACCTTCCAGATATCTCTGGTGAAAGAAATCCTAGTGAGTGTCGGCTGACACAAATCTAAAAGACTTAAAAGGATTGCCACAGTCTAGTTTTGTTTCTTTTTCTACCCTTAATTCAGAGGTTTCTAGTTCCCTGGACACTATTTGCATAATTCATGGTCCTATTGAGTGTCCAGGCTGCAAAAAAACTGTTGGGAAGAACCTCTCCAGCATCCTTGAGCAATTTCCTATAATCCTGATGACCCCAGACCCACTGCTCTACGCAGGTGGCCTAAGTATGTTTCCATTCCTGTATCTCCATCTATGGAGACCCTCACCTTCCTGTAAGCCTTCAGGTCTGGGGCAAAGGAGGTGTCTTACTAGTAAAATGGTCTTCTGGCCCTGTAAACAACCAAGAAGGGCATGAAGATGGTCTTATTATAAAATGACCCTTTTCCAAACCACATCGAGGACACTCAGGTGTTCTTCCATCTAATTTTTCCAGAACTTTAAGAAATTATACGAGTCTGAAATTTCCACAAAGGGACCTCAAGAGGTGTCTGAAGGCTCTCACTTCATACTGGAGGTGGATTTCATAGTGGGATGACGGACTGAGAGGGGAAATTAAAATACCCCTACAGGGGCAAGTAAACCACCTGAGAATTCCAAATCCAATTAATTGGGTAAGAGTGGCTCCACGTGGCCATTTCTGGTAACCAATGACCTGCAGGCGCCTGTTAAGCAGCTCTGGGTGATGTTGCTGCTTACAATGATGGTATATACAGGCCAAAGGTGCGAGTGACCCATTCCTGCAACTATACTTAGTGATGGGACTATTAGTGACCTCAAGATAGATATTCTAGGTACAAAGGCAGCAGGAACGCTTTCTACACAAAAGGCAAGTGGGGTACAGGTGCAGGTGTAAAGGCCAAAGTCAGCCGGGGAGGACAAGCATAAAAGACTCTCTGTGGGCCTGCCGAGGAGACTGAGAAAGGAAGTCATAGCAGGCGAGGTGGTGACTGATATCCTGAATGGAAGGTCAGACGAGGCCTATGAGGGAGTGGCCATGGGTGGGGCAGTGTCAGGTGGTTTTCACAGTGTGCCTGACTGGTGTGCAGACATTTTCTTGCACCTGGCGGGGGTAAGGCTAACCCCGTTCTGCACCCAGTTATCCTATCACAGGTGTCTTCAAGCGGTGGGTACCCTTGTGGCTTTTAAATGCTCGACCTGTGCCCACAATTTAGCGGCTGACCTTCCATCAGAGAACATCAGACTCACCAAAATGGAATAGATAGCAGTGAGTGCCAGGGCAGCAAAGGGGGCTTACCACTCTGGTGTCTTCTCCTGGCTGGCTCGCCAAAAACTGTTGCAGGTGGGCACAGGTGACCAGGTTCTTGGTGATTGTGGACAAAGAACTGAACTGAACACACACAGTTTATAGCAGAAAGAGAGAGAGAGACAGAGCAGATTTATTAAGTGGTAGTACACTCCACAGAGCATGGGAGTGGGCCAACTCTGAACAGAGACTGACCTCAGGGACTAGGGGGATTCTTATAGGGCAGATATTTCCTGGCTAGTTTAGGTGGGGTTTTATTGTGTATGTACAAGTAGTTGCATTACTTTAAAGCTATTGCACATGTGGTCTCCCATGATTTTCCTTGATTGGCTACCAGAGAAGGGGGTCACACAATGTTAATTTATTATAATGCTATTATAATGAGCAGGGATCATGTAGCATCTTTTGCAGAGGTGCATTAACAATTCGCCATGGTTCAGCACTTTTCCAGAAAGTGGGAACAACCAGTCTTAGAACAGGGTCTGTGTCCTGTATCCATGTCCTTTATTTTAGCCCTGGAGCACCTCCCCAGTTTCCTCCTTCCTGACTATCCCTGCCTCACTGGAAGCCTTGCAGGAGCTGAAGCAGAAGTGGTAAGGACAGAGCTACTAATAGGGGGCAGGTGGGCATGAAGGAATCAACTTTCTGACAGGCCTGGACTAGTTTCCTCATCACTGAGGGAGGGGTCTTGGGTTTGAATGGGAATTACAGGAAAGAAGCAGGTAGGCTACATGCCTGGGATGAGGACTGAGGAGCCGGGGCGGTGGGGACGGGGGGGACCTGCAGCCTTCTCCTAGTCTCCTCAGTCACTAAGACAAAGATCTCCAACTGGTGGCCCCAGGGCCAAACCCAACTATTATATATGTTTCCTTTGGTCCATAAAGTGTTGCAAAGATTCATAGTTGCTACCATTTAAACATTGTGGTATTTCAACAAAACAAGCTGCACCTCTAGCTTCTCTTAGAAGATCTGATCTAATTGGGCCCCATTTCCCTTTGGGGACAGTTTTTAGAAGGGCAGGTTCATCTGCACAGAGTGACGAAGGCCCCATCTTTCTGTTTTGAGGCCTCATGAGAGGGAGCAAGGAAGAGGGACTCACAGTGGCTCTGGCGTCAGGCCTGGCCTGGTCATCTCCCGTCTCAGACCCACCTTCTCACTATATGGTCACAGTACAGCACAGACCCTGGACAGATGCTCCTCAGATGTTATCAGGGTGGAGTTTATGTAGGAAAGGTCCCCAGGTCTGTCACCAGGTTGGCCCATGGTCAGGGAAAAGGCACAATTAAGGAAAATCTTGGTGTGTTTTGTGACTTTCTGGAAAACGCTTTGACAGGCAAAGCAACGGAGAAGACTGTCTTTGGAAATACCCACACAAAAAGAATCAGGAGATTCTGAGATGCAAGAAACTCAGAAAAAAAATAACAAACATATATACAGATAGACATCAAATAAATGAGACAAAACACTAAGAACTGGTGAATCTCTGCAAAGGGCATTTGGGTTCATTATACTGCACTGTTTATGTAACTTCTCTATAGTTCAAAAAATTCAAAATGTAAGTTAGGGAAAATCAATAAAAACGTTTTAAATAAAGTTAACACAAAATAATAAATTACAAGATAAAAAACAACAATAAAAACAGAAGAAAAAGTAAATTCAGGATTGGGTAACTTACAAGTTAAATAAACAATTTAATTGAACTTAGGAAATAATATATTTATGTACATAATATGTATTATATATTAATTATAATATATTTTCTCCTTTTAGATAAAAGCCCGCATTCTTTTATGCCCTTCCACAACGTCGTCCTTCTCCTTCCCTCGGATCAGTCGCCAGCCTCTGACCCCTCATGCATCTTCCTAGTGGTGGGTGCCTTCCCCTCCTGGCTGCCCAGCCTCAGCCTGGGGGGCCCAGACTCTGTGGCTGGTGCGAGGGCTGGCAGGCTCCTGCCTGGCTGCAGACGCAGATATGAGGCTGCAGTTCTATGAGCTTGGCTCTGCGGCCACGGGGAGGCACTGACCCAGCAGCCTGCTGGCAGCAGTACTTCTGACATCTCAGCATTTCCATCCTTCTTCCCTGCACCTTGCTGACCAAGGAGGTGGTGCTGTGCCCAGCAAGAGCCAGCTCCACAGCCCTGCACATCCCTGAGTCATTTGCCTACTGTTGCTAACAGTCTCCTCCATTTTCAAAGAACAATCCTGGTGCATGCAGCTGCGGGACTTACTGCCTGCCAGGCAGGTATAATTCTCCTAGTGGAAGAAGGTGTGGCACAGAGGGGCTCAGTCACTTAGCTGCAGTCACACAGTTAATTAAGGGTTAAAGTTAGAATTCCAAGCCAACGTTGTCTCCCTCCATATCATGTGTGTAGGGGTGGTGGTGACAAAGGACAATAGGGCCCCACTTAACTTTAAGGGTCTGAGGAACAGACAAAAGGGTGGGAAGAGGGAATAAGACCCCAGAGAATATTTTTGGAACCAACCACTTGCCCCACTCCACTGCTGACCCTGGCCCAGCCTCCATCCTTTGCCTCATGGACATCACAGCTGGCTCCTCCCTGGTCTCCTGCCCCTGTCACTGCACCTACAGTCGGCTCCCCACACACAGCCAGAGGGAGCCTGGGAACTGCTGAGTCAGGCCAGGGGCCTCCTGGTTAAGCCTTCCCTGCTGCACCTCATTCCTGGTAAAACGGCAAAGTCCTCACTATGACCCGAAAGTCCCCTCAAGCTAGTTGCAGCCTCTGTGGCCTTATCTCCCCCCCCCCCCCCGCCCCCACCCCTCCCCCGTCTCAACCTCTCCCTCACTGGCCCACTCAGCACCAGCCACAATGGCTTCTCTGCTGTTCCTCCAGCACCCCAGCTACCTACCCAGGCTCCAGACATTTGCACTTGCCCCTCCCTCTAGGGATTCACTCTTCCTACAGATGTGCCCTCAGGTCCCACTCTCATCTCCTTTCTTCAGGGCTTTGCTCAGACATCACTTTCTTGATGAAGATTTCCTTGGCCACTCTATTTAACAGGTTCCACCTGGCATGCACAGCCTCCCCACCACCCACTGCCATCCTGCTCTGTCCTTTATTTTTTCCGTAGCACTGGCACATACCCTCCTGACACACACCTATTGGTTATGTTTATTCTCTAATTATACACATATTGGTTATATTTATTGTCTCTTTCCCCATTTGGAATGTCAGGTCACTGAGTGAGGGAGATTGCCTGTTTTATTCCCTGTGTCCCCAGCAGTGAGCACAGAGTCTGGCCCATAGTACATGCTCAGGAAATCTTTGTTGAGTGAATGAATGAAAACCATTCTTGAGAGTGACTATATCCTACACCCATAACAGATCAATCAGGTACCCAATCTACTTAAGTAGATCGCACTTTGAGGGCACACTGTAGACCCACAGTTGGAGAAGTAAGGAAGTCAGAGCCAGAATGCCTAGATTCAAGTCCTTGCTCTACCTCCTTTTCACTGTGATTTCAGGTATGCAAGTCCTCACAGGCCTCAGTTTCCCCGACTGTGCAATGGGGATAAAAGTAGCACTCACCCTGCAGGGCTGCCCTTTGGATTCAATAGGGTTGTGGTGTGGGAAGCTGACAGCATGACTAATTCTGAAAGCTATTCCTTTCCTGGAAGGGGTGAAGTGGGAGGGGCAGGGCTGTGTGTATTTCAACAGCCAACAATGACACCCTTGTAGGCAGGGCACCTCAGAAAAATACATCCACACCTATGGGTTCCAGAAAAAGTCTCATGTTTCAGAGGGCAGGTCTTCCTGGGTATTTACATTCTTTGTAAATGAATATAAATTTGCAGGATATCTACAACAAGAAATACTGGTTTGGGAACGTGAGCCCACTGGGGTGGGTTCCCATTTTATCCTTGTCCCTGCAATGAGCAGCAGTGAGTGTTGAGGGGATCTCTCCCACCTGCAGCTCCTGAAGTGAAGCCTGTGTTAGTTTAAGACAATCTCTGGGCAACAATGATTGGTTCAGTGGGTCCAATCAAAGTGAAGCATTGGTATTTTGTTTAGTGTCTGGGGAAGAAAAGAATTGGGTTTTCCTTTGGATGATGGGGAATGTACAGTTGAAGCCTGGAAATTGCAACATTTTGCCAGCACAGAAAAGCCAGCCTGAGGACAAAGTTAAAACTACAGCGGACCATCAACTAAGAGAAAGGCCGAGAAACAGTCAGCATCCTGTTAAAAACATGCCTGATTTCACTACAGAACTTTCAGTTATGTAATCAAAAATTTGACTTGTTTAAGTTTTTTTTAATATGTTTTATTGATTATGCTATTACAGTTGTCCCATTTTCCCCCTTCACTCCCCTCTACCCTGCCCACCCCCTCCCACCCACATTCCCCCCCTTTAGTTCATGTCCATGTGTCATAAGTTCTTTAGCTTCTACATTTCCCACACTATTCCTACCCTCCCCTGTCTATTTTCTACCTATTGTCCATGCTACTTATTCTCTATACCTTTTCCCCCTCTCTCCTCCTCCCACTTCCCTCTTGCTAACCCTCCATGTGATCTCCATTTCTGTGGTTCTGCTCCTGTTCTATTTGTTTGCTTACTTTGCTTTTGTTTTAGTATGGTTGTTACTGAGTTTGATGTCTTTTTTTACTGTTCATAATTTTTATCTTCTTTTTCTTAGATAAGTCCCTTTAACATTTCATATAATAAGGGCTTGGTGATGATGAACTCCTTGAACTTGACCTTATCTGAGAAGCACTTTATCTGGCCCTCCATTCTAAATGAAAACTTTGCTAGATAGAGCAATCTTGGATGTAGGTCCTTGCCTTTCAGGACTTGGAATACTTCTTTCCAGCCCCTTCTTGCTTGTAAGGTCTCTTTTGAGAAATCAGCTGACAGTCTGATGGGAACTCCTTTGTAGGTTACTGTCCCCTTATCTCTTGCTGCTTCTAGAATTCTCTCCTTCATTTTTATCTTGGATAATGTAATTATGATGTGCCTTGGCGTGTTCCCCTTTGGGTCCAACTTCTTTGGGACTCTTTGAGCTTCCTGTACTTCCTGGAAGTCCATTTCCCTTGCCAGATTGGGGAAGTTCTCCTTTATTATTTGTTCAAATAACTTTCCCACTTGTCTTTTTTCCTCTTCCCCTTCTGGTACCCCTATAATTTGGATGTTGGAACATTTAAAGATGTCCTGGAGGTCCCTAAGCCTCTGCTCATTTTTTTGAATTCTTGTTTCTTCATTCTTTTCTGTTTGGTTGTTCTTTTCCTCCTTTTGGTCCTTTCCATTGATTTGAAACCCAGTTTTCTTTCCATCACTATTGGTTCCCTGTGCATTTTCCTTCATTTCTCTTATTGTAGTCTGCATTTGTTCATCTAATTTATGACCAAAGTCCACCAATTCTGTGAGCATCCTGATCACCAGTGCTTTGAACTGTGCATCTGATAGTTTGGCTATTTCTCGGTCACTTAAAAAAAACTGGCTCTGAGGCTTTTAACTCTGTTTGAGCCATCTCTTTTATTTTATTTTATTTTATTTTTTTCCTTTGGTCTGGTCGCACCTGTTACGTATGAGGGGGCGGAGCCTTAGGTGTTCACCAGGGTGGGGCACCTCAGTCACTGGGTTGTGATGTTGTATGTGGGGGTGGGGTCCGAGAGGGAACAATGGCGCCTGCTCCACTCTCTCTAGGACTTCAGTCCCCTTTGCTGCTTCCCACAAGCAAATTGGGCCCTTCTGGTGCTGGCTCCCTGGCGGGTAGGTTTCCCCAAGGAGCCTCCTGTGAGGCTGAGAGAATCTCCTGGCCTCAACTCCCACAGGTGTTTTCAATCGGTGCCTTTAGGCTTTGTTTCCCAGCATTGGGTCCCTGGGTTGCAGTCTGTGTCGCTGCCCTTTTTGCTTAGCCTGTCTGCATTCGAATGTGTGGCTATGGACAGCCAGCTGCCTTATGTGCCTCACTGGGTCTGCTTGTTGCCTCCCGGGTCTGCCCCCAGGTCCGTCAGCCACCCCTGAGCTTCTGGGGTCCGCCAACTGCTGTCTGTACCCTGTGCACCCGCATCTGCCAGCCACCGATTTTTCCTGCTGGGACCCCTCCACCCCTCTAAATAGGCCTCTGACTCGGACCCTCCTTACCAGTCTGGATGTATGGTAGTCAGACTTCTGTTTGGTTCATTTCTCTCTGTTCTGGTTGTTTTTTGTTTGTAGATCCTTGTTGTCCTTAGTTTTAGTTGCTCGAGGAGGCACAGTGCAACCACCTATGCCACCGGAAGTCCTCTGACTTGTTTAGGTTCTAATGTGGTTTCCTGATATTTGTAACCGAGAAAAGCCAAACTGGTATACAAAGAAATTTTGTGGAGCCAGAATTGCGGCACTTTTACTGGATCTGTCACATGCTGTTTACTTAGTTTGAGCCAACGCTTTTCTTTTAGCTTCAAACAGATCAGGTGTCTCTGGAGGCCAATGAGTGCTTGCCTCAGGTCAAGGCTCTCTCTGTGGACAATCTGGGTCTGGTTAGCCTGGATAGACATCTTTGAAATGCACCTGTTCTCCCTCCCAAATTCCACCTTGAAAAGGGCCAAAGGACCAAAGGAGCTATAGAACTTGGCAGAGACAGAAGCACAGTTTGACCGAACTCTGCAGTGATGGTCAATGCAGGGGCCTGTCCTGGTGTCACGGGTAACCAGGTTCTTGGTGATCAGAACAAAGAATTGAACTGATTGAATTGAACACCCAGAGTTTATAGCAGAGAACATGGGAGCAGGCCAACTCCAAGCAGAGATTGACCTCATGGGCTGGAGGGACTCTATTCTTATAGGGCGGATCCTTCCTGGCTAGTTTTGGTGGGCTTTACTGCACATGTACAAGTAGTTGTATTACTTTAAAGCTACTGTACATGTGGTCTCCCATGATTTTCCCTGATTGGCCGCCAGGGAAGGAGGTCCCACAATGTTACCAAATGGACCCCCCCTTCTCCTGGGGTCCCCCTGTATTAAGTTCACTTTGCCCCTTGCCAGAAAATTATAGCTCTCCATGTTAGAGATTGGTGAAAAGGAAAGGAATGATACACAGACTTAAGGGTAATGACTTAATGTCATCATCAAAATCCCAAAGTCCCTTAAAACACCCACAAACACACACAGTCCTTCCTTCCCCCCTTTGCCCAGTCTGGGGTACCATATCTCAGGAAAAGAAATAGAAGTCCGTGGCTCAAGCAGCCCCTTGTTCTTCCCAGTAATCTGTGCTCAGCTGGTAGGCCTCCTGAGGTTCCTGGCACCATTGGCTGTGTCATCGGGATCTCCAGTTTTTATTCCAAAACCACATGGCACCTTCTCATGCCCCACCAGCAAGAGTCCTTTCATCCCTTTCCTTCCTGCAGCGTCTCTCCTGCATTCTTCCGAACTGCTAAGAGAGAGCTCTGCATCACTGCTACATCTTGCTTTCCAGCTTCCTAAGGTGCACAGCAAAGGGAGGACCAAGGCTGTGTGGCAATTCTCTGCTAAAGCCACGTGGTGATTCTTGTCATGGCTGCCGCACCTGGGTTTAAATCCCAGCACCAATCTTCCTCCTCAGCCCCATTTCCAACTCCGCCCACAATTGGTTACACTTGCCAGCACTCCCACATTTTCCAGCTTTTCTGGGCTGCCATAGTAAGTCTGGGCAGGCATGGCCCCTTGGTGTGGAGCCAATCATCTCCAAGCTCTCACACAGGTTCAGTAACCAGGGGGAGTTGCCTCCTAGTTACATCCTGAGTGGAAGTCACTCCCTTCTCCCATGCTCCTCTCAAAGCATGGCCACAGCTATTTAACATATCTATGAAACCAGTTAAAGGTTATAGATATGTTAAATGACTGTTCTAGAGGTTATCTGCAAAACTGTTGCTATGCAAAACAACTCAATGGCCCTGCTCCATGTGTCCCATCCCCCAGCTCAGACTTGTGGGGGTGAGGACATCCCATGTTTTTAATATTTCCTGGATACCCTGAGTTCTGAACCCTACTACAAATTCTTTTTTGGGGGGGATCCTGGCTGCACCCTCCTACACTGGCAGGGCTGAGAGTCACCAGGGTCTTGCTGGCAGCTGTGGGATCCTGGGGAACTCATACTAGCCACCCCCTCCTGGGCAGCTCCTCCCTCCTGGCCCCTGACAGCCCCAGGCACAGTTTTATAAACTTTAAACCTCCCCAACCTATTGTTTTACCTCTCTTTAGGGCCCAGCACCAACTATCCCCCAACCCCAACTTGAACATGGGCTCTTTATACTGGTCTCAGATTTGTTTTGAGGAGTAAGCAAGTAGAGTAAGTTGTTTGTGACAGTGCTTGGCACATCATGAGCCCAGGATAGATGTGACCTATTGTTACTCCAGAAACAGCCCCTAGTCCCCCTGCCTCTCCAGCTCCATGAACACTGTCCCACCCCTTTCCCTATCCAAAACATTTGAGGGCTCCTTACTGCCTGGAGGTCAGATTCATACTGGCTCTAACATCATGAGGGCAGGGCATGGCTTTAGGGGTGTCCTGACCCCAAGGATGGCTCCCTGGAGGCTTTTGGTGCCTTTTGGTAGGGCAAGGGACTGGTGCCCCTCCAAGAATGTGCCTTGCCCCTCTTGCAACACTGATGTTCAAACCTCTGATCTCCAAGTACTAGGGAGCCAGCAAAAACTGCTGCAGGGAAGGAGAGCAGGATGTTTTGGGGACAATCAGAAAGGTCCTAATACGGACTAGGTTTTTCACGATATCAGGGAGTAATTGTTCAATTTGTTAGGTGTGAACAAATCATGGCCCTTTTTTGGTCCTAATTGATTAGAGAGTCATGCTAAAGTATTTACAGGTTTACATGATACCTGGGTTTGCTTTACAAAATGTAAATAAATAAGGTGAGAAATGGGTGGATAAAACAGGACTGGCCACACTATGGCCATGGTTGAGCTGCCGGATGGATGCAGCAGCATTTGTTATACCATTCTCTCTCCTTTCGTTTATGTTTGAAAATATCCATACTATAGAATTAAAGTAAATAAGAAAGAAAGAATTGAAGGATGTTGCTATATTAATTCCATGCCTGGAGAAAGAAAATCTTGGGTTCAAGTCTCAACAAGTGTCAACAACTAGCTGTAAACAAATGACTTCACCTCTGTGAGCCTCAGTTTTCCCATCCGTGAGAGATAAAACAGTCATGTCTCTTATTCACAGGGTGTTTCTGAGATGACAGCAACAAGTGTATGGAGTCCTTAGCCCCATGCCTGCGACAGTGAGGATGCTCAGTAAGTATTAAGAGTTGGGATTATTATCTTGGCGTCTTTGGAAATTAGAAAGGTGAGCCTGTCAGATCCGGCTTTCTGAGGGTAGAAAAGGACACTCAGTTCACTTGACAGGGAGGCAAGGAAAAGCACAGGATCATAGACTAAGGCCAAGGGTGACATTAAAATATATAGCAATCTGTAGAATACAGGCTCTTTACCAATGAGCATGCATCCAGCTGAAGCCTGGGAAGGTTCTGGAAGTCCCTGACACAGCAGGCTTTGGCATGTGGGAAGTAACTGAGGGTACTCAGGAGTACAGAAGAATTTCTGGCTGTGGCACAGATGAATTCCCACCCTGCTATACCATGACTCCCCACAGAAGGAAGAATTCTGCCAGAGCCTGCTGGTGACATTTGTACCTTGGCAGACTGTGGCATATGTCCACAGGGCCAAGTGGCAGATGTGGTCACAGTGCCCAAAAAAACACAGATCACTGACACATGCCCACCGACATGACTGGTATTATCTTGGATGAAGTTCATGTATTCAGCTATGTCTGATACCTTCGCTGTATACAAGCACTTTCTGAGACACTTAGCATAACTCAGTGAAGGAAGCAGATACTGTCCTTGACACAGCTGGATATATGTGGATCTGGGCTATTTCCCTGTGGCAGGGGCAAAAGACCCTTGGAGGTCCTGCTAGAGTCAGCACTGCCTCCTGGCTGGCACGGTCCACCCCTCCTGACTACGGACTGGACAGGCAGCCCCACAGTCATCCCCCCAAGCCTTGCTCTTCTTCTCCAATGTAATGCGGGCCTCAGCATCATCCCTGGGGTCACTGTTGCATTGCATTTGCCACAGGGCCCACCAGTGTGACCCTCATAAGGCTGTAGATGAGGATATAGGTGAGGTGTGTACTGGACCATAGGCCAAAGCCAGACTGCAGCATGGAGGAGAGGCCATTCCAGGCCAGGACAGGCCTGCATTCATTCAAACTTGCAGGAGGGTCATGGTCTGCCATTTACCTGACCAGCAGACAGATAAAGATTCAGAACAGGACCATGATGGTTTGGTTCAGTGCTGCTTAGCACATAGTAGGTGCTCAAATATATGTAAAATATTTTTAAGTGAGGAAACAAAGGCAGAATTATAACTGAACATTTCTTGTTTCATCCTGCCTAGCATCCTTTTCTCCTTTCTTTGGATTTCCTTGGGAGACCACCCCTCTACTCTCTGGCTGGGTAGTTCATAGGTGTTTTCAGCACAGGACCCAGTAAGTATCTCATTGTGCTTTTAATTTGCATCTCTCTGATTAACAACATTGCGCATCTTTTCCTGTGTCTTTTGGCCATCTGTATATCCTCTTTGGAGAAATGTCTATTCAGGGTCTCTGCTCATTTTTTAATTGGATTGTTTGTTTTTTGTGTGTGTTAAGTTGTGGGAGTTCTTTCTTTTTAAAAGGATTTTATTTATATATTTTAGAGAGGAGGAGGGAGGGAGAAAGAGGAGAGAAACTCCAATATTTGGTTGCCTCTCATGTGCCCCCTATGGTGGACCTGGCCTGCAACCCAGGCATGTGCCCTAGACTGGGAATCAACTGGTGAACCTTTGATTAGCAGGCCAGCACTCAATCCACTGAGCCACACACACCACCTATGGCAAGTTGTAGGAGTTTGTTATTGATTTTGTACCATTGGCAAATATGTTCTCCCATTTGATAGGTTCTTTTCATTTTGTTGATGGTTCCCTTTGCTGTGTAAAACCTTTTCAGTTTGATGCAGTCCCATTTATTTTATTCTTTTGTTTCCCTTGACCAAGGAGAGATATACTAAAAAAATATTACTGACAGCAGCCTTAAAGAGTTTGCTGCCTATGTTTTCTTCTAGGAGTTTTACAGATTTGGGTACTAGAAGTCTTTAATTCGAGTTTATTCTTGTATATGGCATAAAAACGTGATCTGATTTTATTTTTGCACCCATTTGTTCAGTTTTCACAACACCATTTATTGAAGAGACTATCTTTACCCTACTGTACACTCTTCCTTCTTTTGTCATAGATTAATTGACTGTGTAGGTATGGGTTTATTCCTGGGTCTATTCTGTTCCATTGATCTATGTATCTGTTTTTATGTCAGTACCAGGTTGTTTTTAATACCATAGCCTTGTAGTATAGTTTGATAATGTTGTTCTTTTCTTCTCAGTTTGTTGTGACTAGTCAAGGTCTTTTGTGGTTCCATATAAATTTTATAATTATTTGTTCTAGTTCTGTGAAAAATGCCCTTGGTATTTTCAGAGGGATTGCTTTGAATCTATAGATTGCTTTGGGTATAGACATTTTAACAATAACAATTCTTCCTATCCATGAGCATGGTATATTCCTTCTATTTTCTTCACTTTTTTCTTCAGTGTTTTATAATTTTTTGAGTATAGGTCTTTTACCTCCTTGGCTCATTTTATTCCTAGTGTTTTTAATGCAGTTGTGAACAGGGTTATTTCCTTGATTTCTCTGATTGTTTGTTATTGGTATATAAAAATGCAATCAATTTCTGAATATTAATTTTGTACCCTGTTAATTTACTGCATGTATTTACCATTTTAATAGTTTTTTGGTGGAATCTTTAGGGTTTTCTATATATAGTATCATGTCATCTGCAAATAACAATTTTACTTTTTTCTTTTCTGTTTGGATGCATTATTTCTCTTTCTTGTCTGATTGTTATGACTAGGACCTCCAATACTATGTTAAGTAACAGTGGTGAAAGGGGACATCTTTGCTTCTTCCTAATCTTAAGGAAAACACTTTTAGCTTTTTCTCATTGAGTATGATGTTAGCTGTGGGTTTGTCGTATGTGGCCTTTATTATGTTGAGGTGTGCTCTTGGACCAACCCATGATGCACCAGCTCCCGCTGCACTTTCCCACTGCAGGTGAACACCTTCCAGGTGACCAATGGCACCTCTTGAGCACTGTTTCTTTACAAGGACATCCAGTGAACCATGTGCTTGGCCAATGGCAGGAGCCCCACAATGGCCTGGTGGAGGCATCATGGTCCAGGTGAGTAGGGAACCAGGAGAGGCTGACCAGTCCTCAGTGAGGTAAGGAGATGGCCTGACTGACCCTGTCCCCAGTCACAGCCTAGGCAGGCTTCAACAGTGGCTAGCAGAAGGACTACTTCACCCTCCCTGGCTCTAGCACCTTGGACATCCTGTGTGTAGCAGACAGCAGCAACATGGATGTCTTGGGGTGCTGGGTCTTCCACACCAGCACCTTTGCAATTGGTTCTCAATGTCTATGCCTACAATGGTGAGGTGGTTGGGGTCCTATTCCAGGCCTGCCCATTGCCAGACCCATACCCATGGGGATTAGGAACCTAAAGCTCCAGCCTTCTCCTCCTCCAGGACCATGGCCCCCAACCCTTTCCATCCTCAGATCCGTGCCCCAGCTGAAGGCACCCCCACTTAGCACCACTTTCTCTATAGCCCATCTCCCGCCCCTCAGTGCCTCTTTCTGGAACAGCAGTGCCTATACCCCTAGTGTTGCTAGGGGCAAGAAGGCTGGGTATACTCCTGTCTGCAGGGATGTCAGGTGGGTCAGCACTGGGCATCTGTATACCCCTTCCCATGCTGCCAGTCCCCTCACTGCCCCTCCTGCTGCTGGGCTACCAGTATGATAGCTGTGGCTCCAGCTTTGCCAATTTGTCCTGGCCTGCTTCCTGGCATCTGTGTAGAGGTAGAGCAGGACTGGTGAGTCCCAATGTCAAAGGCCCTATAGTACAGCTGGTGATCCAAAGGCCCAACAAAACACATGCTGGTGAGCCAGCCTGGGGGCTGAGCAAGAGGGTGGAGCAGGGATAGGGCATCTGTGGAGTGACAGGCACAATCAGATTAACAGGTTGTTACAGAGATTGTCACAGAGACAGGCAGGCAGGGAATCAAATGGCAGATGGAAAAAATTATAAGCAGAGAGACAGTTAAAAAGACAGAGCATCAGGCAGATGGACACACAGATGAGCAGAAAGATAAAATGGTTAGGCAGATGCAGAGGGAGTATCAGGTTGGTGGGGAAAAAAAGATGACAGAGTGATACTGGAATGAACAGAAGAGGCAGCAAGACAGAACTCACATAGATAGATGGGAATAGTAGACAGTTAGCAAACTGAGTGGTGGACCCACCTGAGGCGGACAGATGGTCACTGGAGAGATGAAGCCTTCCTGGGCCTGGTCCTCACCATGAGCCTCTTCGCCCCCAGTGCGGCCCTCCATGGCCTTGGCACAGCTCCTCCACTTTACCCTCCCCACCTTTCTTTGTTGCACAACCCAGTCTCTGGCTCCCACCTGAGTTCCCTGACTCTAGGCACTGGTTGACCTCACTGGCATCTACCCTGCTGGCCTACTGACCCTCCTGCTTCTTCTCCAGGCCTTTATTCCTTGGATTTTAGACTCCCTTAGTAATTCTTCCTGGTCTACACTCTCATCTCCCATGCTCTCCTTCCCACTCACCAGACAAACCCCATTTCAGAAGGCTCTCCTCTTGCACTCACCTCTGAACTCAAGCAGCTGACCCCTGGGCCAGCTTCATACTGAGAAGAGGAGTCTCCACAACACCTGGCTGTGAAAATCAGGGACTCAGTCCAGGTGAGATGGAGGGCTGCTGTAGACCCAGGAGTCCTCTTAAAAGTCTTAACACAGACGTACTCACTCACACTCACCCTAAGCTCCAGAGAAGGAACAGCAGCTGGAAAAGCTCCAGAGACATATGGGGAGAAACTGAATTGTATGGCTTCAGGGCAAGAGCTGGAGGAGCAGCTCTCTCTGGGATAGAAGTGCTGTCAGGTGCCATTGTTCCTTCTTGGAGAACCTCCCCAGTCTGCTGGCACAGGCAGGTACCAAAACCTGAGTTTCCATTTATCTGACTAACACTATTGCTGCTCCACTCTGATGATTTTCTGGGACCCCACTCCACCCAGCTCAAGTGCCTACCTGAAATCTTTCAGAGGCTAATCCACACAAACTACCAGCCTGTGTTGGGAACTACCCTGCCTGGTTTCAGAAGCTTTAACCCTCCATGGCTAAGGCTGAGAGACAGACCTTGGGACCATAAGCCACTAAGGAGACAAAGCTTATCTCCCCGGCAGGGGCGCTGCCTCTGCCCCCTTTTACTTCATCTTGCTTGGCTCCAGGCAGATGACTGATTAGCCAGTCATGGGTAAGATACCTCAAAGGAGGGACAACCTAAGACAGGCATGGTTATGAAGGGTCCCTCAGGGAAGGACTTGGGGGGCTATAGAGAAAGGGGGTGATGGACCCTCATCCCTCAGCTTCGTCATAGCCTGAGTCCTCATTCTGTCTGCAAGAAGTCTCCTAATCTCTTGGCCACCTTACTTCCCCTGCCTGACTTAAGCCTAAAACAATGACAGAGGGTGGTGTAGTCCTGTGCTGGAAAGAGTGTGTTCCCCAGGCAATCAGGCCTAAGAAAGAATGCATAAAATCCTGTGAAAACTGCTTTGCTAAGAATGCCCTCAATTTTATGATAAGGGTTCAAGCATGAAATGAGTTTGTTTCCCAAAGTTTTATAGCCCTTGAGCTAACTGACCCTAACTCAGAATAAGCCCAGAATAGTTCTTTGTATGTTATCTATTGTTTAATCCTTACAGCCTGACAATGATTGATGAGCTTTACCTGTATTCCTCTGCAAATTGAACCCAATAAAAGCCTATTGAGTAAAAGGCTCCTGGCCCTCCTCCTTTGAGAAACTGGCCACCTTTCCTCCCCAAGCAGATCATCTGTGGTGGATGGGGGTGGGGGTGGGGGTTCTGTGGGCAGAGCCCCCTCCCCCCACAAGCCTGGGCCCATGCTGAGGACTTTTCTAAAATCTCTCAGAGGTCCACAAATCCCAAACAAGCAACGGCTGGTCTCAGCATACCCTGTACCTCTTGCTAAGGGGCCCCAAGTCTAACACTAATGTAGCCAGCCTTGGTTCACAGCATAACCACTCCCAGGCACCTTCAGGCCCAGCACAGGCAGCTACCACCAACTGCAGATCACTTTGTAGCTCCTACCAGGTGGCCCCAGGTTAGACACAAGCAGCAGCTGACCTTGGCCTGTACCAGAGCCCCTCCCAAGAGGCCCGTGAACCAACACACCTCATGACCCACTTCAGACCACTCCAGAGCACCACCCAATTAGTGCCACAAACAACAAACCCAAAGGGTGGACTCAGCAGGCACCAGAGCCCTGCTAAAGCAAATTCCACTGTGTGGGGTAAGCCTTTGCACAACAGCTTGTCCTCTGTAGTCATAGCCAGTCAGCCTGGGGGTCAGTCTCACTCACTGATGTGCCAACAGCAATCAAAACTCCACTACAACAGGAGGGCACACACAACCCACACAGGGGACACCCTGGCTCAGGTAAACAGGAAGACCGTGCCAGTGGGCCCCACAGAACACCTGCTACATAAGGATACCCTGCCACAGCTGGGGGATGTAGCAGATCTACCTAATACATAGAAACAAACACAGGAGGCAGCTAACATGAGGAAACAAAGAAACATGGCCCAGATGAAAGAGCAGGACAAAACTCTAGAAAAGGAGCTACACAAAATGGAGACAAGGGATCTACCAGATGTGGAGTTCAAAACACTGGTTATAAGGATGCTGAATGAACTCAGGGGAAGAGTAGATGATCTCAGTGAGAACTTCAACAAAGAGTTAGGAAACATTAAAAAAGAAGATAGAAAACATAATAATCAGTCAGAAATAAAGAATGTAATAACTGAAATGAAAAATGCACTACATGGAATAAACAGCAGATTAGATAAAGCAGAGGAATGAATCAGCAATTTGGAAGGGAAATCAGTAGAAAACACCTAATCAGAATAGCAGAAAGAATAAAAATTTTTAAATGCAGATAGTTTAAGAGGCCTCTGGGACAACATCAAGTATATCAACATCCCTATCATAGGGTTACCAGAAGGAGAAGAGAGAGCAAGGGATTGAGAACCTATTTGAAGAAATAATGGCTGAAAATTTTCCTAACCTGGTGAGGAAAATAGACATACAAGTTTAGGAAATTCAGAGAGTCCCAAACAAGGTGAACCCAAAGAGGCGCACACCAACTCATATCACAATTAAAATGCCAAAGGTCAAAAGAGAGATCATCTAAAAAGCAACAAGAGAAAAGCTGTTAGTTACCTATAAGAGAGCTCTCATAACACTGTCAGCTGATTTCTCAAGAAGAACTTTGCAGGCTAGAAGAGATTGGTGCAAAATATTCAAATGACCTACAACCAAGCATTTTCTACCCAGGCTATCATTTAGAATTGAAGGGCAGAGATAATGAGTTTCCCAGACAAGAAAAAGCTGAAGGAGTTTATCACCACCAAACCAGTATTACAAGAAATGTTAAAGGGACTTCTTTAAGAAGAAGGAGAAAATATTAAAAATATGAATAAGAAAATATAGTAAAGAAAAATGCTAATTGACAGAGGCAAACACATAATAAGAGCAGTGGATCAACCAACTCTAAAGCTAGCACAAAGGTTAAAAGGCAAAAGTAGGAAGATCATGTGTAATATAACAGTAAATTAAGGGGCACACGCAAACACACACACATACTAAAAAAGTAAAAAATACTGACAAAAAACAGACATGGGGGTGTGAATAAGAATGTTAGTGATTTTAGAATGTGTTCAAGCTTATGCATTCATCAACTTAACACAGACTGTTATAAACATAGCAGTTGGTATGTACAAAACACATGGTAACCCCATAGTAAAAATCTACATGAGATACACAAGAAATAAAGAGAAAGGAATCCAAACATCATGCTACAGAAAGTCATCAACATATACTAGAAGAGAGTAAGGGAATAAGAAAGGAACAGAGTACTATAACACAATCAGAAAACAATAAAGTGGTGATAACTATATACCTATCAATAATTACTTCAAATGTAAATAAATTCACTGCCCCAATCAAAACACGATTGGGTAAAAAAGCTGTTATATACAATGGAATATTACTGAGCCACAAAAGAGAATGAAATCTTACTGTTTGCAACACATGGATGGACCTAGGGGGTAATATGCTGAGTGAAATAAATCAGACAGAGAAAGGCAGATACTATATGATTTCACTTACATGTGGAATCTAAAAAACAAAATAAATGAACAAACAAAGCAAAAACAAGTTCATAGATACAGAGAACAAACTGCTGGATACAGGATGGTTGGGGAGCTGGGGAGCTGAGTGAAAAATGTGAAGGGATTAAGTACAGATTGGTAGTTACAAAATAGCCATGGGGATATAAAGTACAGCATAGGGACTATAGTCAGTAATATTGTAATAACTGTGTGTGGTGCCAGGTGGGTGCTAGATTTATCAGGGGGATTACTTTGTAAGTTATATACATGTACTATGCTGTACACCTGAATGTTGAATGCCAACTGTATTTGAAAAAATTTTTAAAAATTGTTAAAGATATACTGAAAGCTGAATATCACTAAGAATGAATTTCTGAGACATAAAAACAAATCAGAAAACGTATTAGACATTACTGTCAGAATTTTATTATCCATGTTATAGCAGGCAAATCAGGCTGAACACTCTCATGAGGATAATTTATTCTCTAGTGACTGGTAATGTGCTTTTATAGCAAGTTCCTGTGGCAGTTCTAAAACATGGCTCAGAATTTTTTTGACAGGTCGAAACTTGGCATCTGTCTCTGTCTCCTTTTCCTGGGTCTGGGCAGGTTTGTGACTGCTTCCCCCAACAGAGTAAAGCAGCAGTGAGGCTGTGTGTAAAAGGCAGCATTGCTGGAAAGCTCAGTCTAGAGCTGGGGTGTCAAACTTATTTTCACCAGGGGCCATATCAGCCTCGCTGTTGCCTTCAAAAGGCTGGATGTAATTTTAGGACTGTATAAATATAACTACTCCTTAACAGTTAAGTGAGAGCTCCACACTGCCGTTGGGTAGAAACGAAGTGCAGGGCTGGATAAAATAAGGTAGAGGATTTGGCCCGCGGGCCTTGTGTTTGCCACCTGTGGTCTAGAGCCCTGAGCTGTGAGAAGTCCAGATGTCCTGAGGCTGCCCTCCTGGCAGGATACCCAAGCCACCTGCACAGACGCTGAGTTGGTAACTTCAAGGGTGCCCAGTCTCTGAGCCATTCCAGCCCAGACATCAGGCTCATGAGTAAAGAAGCTACAATCTCAGTCTCTGTTCACTGAGTCACTCTACCCTTTAGATTTTCTAGAAGGCTGAGGACCTGGACATCACAGAGCAGAAACAAACTGTCCTGCCTGACTTTCTGCGCCAGAGTCTGTGAGCTTAATAAATGGTTGCTATTTCACACCACTGAGTTTGGGGTGGTTTGTTATAAAGTAATGGAACTGTAACAGCTGCTCACTCAATAACTGCAGTATTTAAATAGTACCACTTTTCTGCAGAAACTGAAACCCATTCCCTACATGTATCACTGTTGGAATGTTCACAATAATTATTTCTGAATATAAAACGAATGCCCATCACAATCATTGATAATCATGGTGCCATTTTACTTGCAGAATAACTGTTGTGAAGGAATAATTGTACATTTCTTAATTTGGCTGGAGAATGCAACTTATAAACCACATACAGAGCTTTTCATTCCAAGTTACACTCAAGAGGATTTTCTATATTTGAATGTGAATATTCAGCCATAAGCCTAACTGTGAATGCAGAGCCTTGTGTTGCTCCTGATGTGGTCACATTAGATAAGACCAGCCAAGAACTTCTGGCTTAGGGATGCACAGCAAGGGCATAGAAGTAAGAGTTTTGGTATTCAGTTTTTGTGAAAACCACAAGTTCCAGCAACACTTCAAAGCAACCCTGAGAATGTTATTATTATTTTTCTAATCTCTGTGAGATTTCTCTGGGGTGGGTGGCAAGGTTGGTGGGAACAGGAGGAGAAACTGAGGCTCATTGACCCCTAGCACACAGAGGAAACTGGTGAATGGCCATTGAGTGAATTGCAATCTCCTGACTCCTTTCCCCTCCAAGGCAGCAATGATGCTGACAGAACCCACAGGTGCCACCTGGGTGACAATTTCCCAATAGGTTGCCTATTGATTTGTAATGCCCAAACTTCAGACAGGTACCCTAGAATAGGGCCACATCCCCTCAGGTCCCCACAGAGCAGCAGGGTCTCTACTTAGACCAGCTCTCTGCCTGCCCCCACCCTGCTAGGACATGATCGTGTCTGCTCAGAACCCTGAGGGTGAGCCATGTTCCGAGTCCCAGAACTTCATAAAGCCCACGTACAGTATACTTTTCAGCAGACAATTACAAAGGAAAATGTATAGTCAGAGCCCTGTAACTCAATACATGTCTAAGAAAGCCACGTGAGTCAAGTCTCCAATTACATCTCAAACAGGATGAGTAGGACAGCACAGCTCCATGCAGATGTTTGGAGAAACTGCATGGAGCTCTGCAAACGAGGCCTGGGACTGGGGTGCTCAGGTTGGACAAAGCGGTGGTGGGGATCAACCATACAAATGTTTGGTGTGCAGGGAGTGATGCTTGGAGCATTTTCCAAGACGGTAAGTTATTCAAAGGTGATTTCCTGTGTCTGTGTTTTAGGAAATTGTTTCAGGGCTTATAGTTGAAGGGCAAAATATTATAATTTTTGTCCTTGAAAGTCATAGGAAATAGGCACTAGATGAGGCATTAGTGTTGCCCTGCAGAGCATCTAGTTTTCAGCAACACGTGGACACGTCTAGGCAAAAAGGCCTTTATTTCTGTTTGGAAGCAGTAGCACCCCCTGGTGGCCATGGAGCCCCCACAATATGGGCAGATGCTCTAGAGAACAGAGTGGGCACCAGAAGCTGGGACACCACCTCCAGCCTGGATGAAGGGAGATGTGGGGGTCACAGGCTGTGCTCACAGGGCCTGATGCTCCAGTCTCCATTCTACAGGGCCCTGTGTCCTGTGTTGACCAAAGATAGACATCTTTTTTTCTTATGGGTCATCTACATTCATTTTTTTCTGGAAAAAGCACCCCATTTTGGGGTGGGGGGTCCCCTATACTCATGTAGTTCTTGAGGGTCAAACCTCTGACCACATCTTATGTGTCAGGTGCACAGCAATTTGATAAGGAACGAGCAAATGACCCAGATCTGCTCAGTGAGAGCCAGGCCTGGGCTTTTTTGCTACAGCTGCTGGGAAAGAAGCATTCCCTTTCCACCGGGGCTACTAAGTGGCACATGGCACATTAGCCCAGCATTTGGGTGAGTGGTGGGGATATCTGTCTCTGCTTATTGAGGAGGTTGCTTGGAAGTGAAACTGACCCAGGGAAAAGTAGATCTGAGAGGAAAAGAGGTATAGTCCTGATGAAAAATATTTGAACAGCTGGATCCAGCAGTACCTGAAGCTAGATGCTTCAGGGCATTTCCAGTTAAGTGAACCAATGGGAATTAGAGGATCACAGTCTCTGTCTGAATTGTTCCAGGACCTAATTCCTCACTTCCTTTCCCCATAAATGTCCTCCTTGCCTCTTACATTTGCTAACTCAGAGGCTCCATTAATCAAAACCCATCTTTATTATTTAAAGACCAGCCTGCCATCAGAAACACTTTGATAGGGGTTCCCAGATGACAGAACAATATTTACATGGGGGTCAGGAAGGTAAGACTCGGGTGGTCCCAGGGCTGAGTGGGCCCGCCACTGTGGAAGATAGGACCCTGGAGGGAGGGTATCCTTAGACCTGAGGGCCAGGCCCAAGAAGAAAAATGTTCCATCCCAGGCCCAGGGTGGATCCCACCACATGGGGCTGAGGCCAGCTAGGTCACCTTGGACTCTGGAGGCATTTGCAGCAAGGGGAAGTGTCAGGTCACAGCTGAGTCACCATGCCGCTGGCTTCGGAGTGAATCTGGGGAAAGACAGTTGGGGGCCTTGTGAGGTCTGAGGGGCTTCCCTGAAGTCCCACAACTAACCTCGTCTCCCCAAAAGCCCTTTGAAATCCATCTGTTCCACTGGGTGCCTCTTCTAGGCCTGAGGGAAGGTCTTCAGAAAACCCTTGCCTTCCTTCCCCCCATGAGAGTCCCAGACTTTCCCCTCCTCTGGCTCTGTCTGGGTCCAGCTTTCACCTTTATGGCCTGGAAGATCCACTCCCGGAAGTCACTGACTTTGGTGTAGACGCCTGGCTTCTGGGCCAGGGCACAGCCGGTGCCCCAGCTCACGATGCCACACAGCCGCCAACGTGGGGTCCGAGAGATGCTGTCCTCACACACGAAGGGACCACCACTGTCACCCTAGTAGGAGGAGGGGAGGCATGGCTGGAGTCCCTTTCAGATGGCCCTGGGCTGTGGCCACAGAGTCCTCTGGCCCTGAAATAGGGAGCCTGACCACCCACTGCCCTGTGTCCCCATCTCTGGAGTGACAGGGCCAGGGGCTGCCCCCATAATTCCTCACCTGACAAGCATCAATGCCACCCTCAAGGTAGCCAGCACAGAACATCTTAGGCTTGATCTGGTTCCCATAGAAGTCAGGGCCGTTGCAGACATCACTGCTGATTATGGGCACTCGGGCCTCCTGGAGTACTCCGGCCTGTTGGCCTGGGGGATGTGCAGGCAGGGCTGGTGAGAGCTGGGGACCATGCACAACCCCCTTCCCTCCTGTGCTCACCCCAGGCTCCTCAGTGTCCAAGTGGCCCAGGGCCAAGAGGCACTCAACCTGCCAGACTGCCCTTCCCTAGCTTAGGTCAGAGTATCCCTAATGGTGGTTTGCCAGGCAAAGGACAGGACTCACCATAGTACTGCGTGTTACCCCAGCCAGTCACCGTACAGATCTTGCCATCCACCAGGGCCTGGCCAGCAGCTGGGAGGCACACGGGCTGGATGTATTCTGTGAGAGAGACCACGCCAGTCCAGCCCCACCTGGTACCAACCTCTGTCCAGCAACCTCCAGTGTCCTCAGCACACCCCTTCCTCTGATCTTTTATAACAACCACAGTAGAAGTTGCTGTCTACTGAGAGCTCACTTTATATTAGGCACCTTCCTGTGTCAGTTCCTTTAATCTCCCATCAGCACAGGAAGGTAAGGGTGGCTATTACCCCATTTGACTGAAGGGGGAAAGAGGCCAAGTCAGTTTTCCAAAGTCTCATAATGAGTCAATGGCAAAGCCAGAATTTGAACCCAGATTGCCCAGTTCCCAAGACTGTGTTCTTAACCAGGGCCCACGAGGCCGTACCCCAATAGAGCATGACTTTGTGAGAAATAGAAAAAGCCAAGTATTCGTTTTGAGATACTTGACTCCCACTTGTCATAAAATCGTAATAAATACACAGGCCTACACTGGCCACGGTGAGAATGGCACCCCTGAGGTATGGCACAACCCACGCAGCAGTCCTGGCAGCCCTGCCTGAGCCTCAGACTCTCAGGTGCAAAATGGACACAATTGTTTCCCTTGGAGGTTGCAGTAGGAAATTGGTGAGATGTGGAGTAGCATGCCTAGCTAACAGGAAATGCTCACATAACTGGTAATAGTAATAAACAATGACAGTAGCAATAGATGCTAACATTAACTGAGGGATCACTATCTGATGGCATCGCTCTGAGCTCTTTCCTCATATTCACCTTTTTATCATCTCAATAATACCAGGAAGCCATTTTACAGATGAGGGAAACTGAGGCACGGAGAGGTAAAGCCACATGCCCCAGATCATACACCTAGCAAGTACCTGCATCTTAAACCAAGCAAGTCCCACCCCATCCCCCTGTGCCTCCTGAATACTTCGCATTTCAACATTGTTAACCCCTTACTCTTCTCATAAAAGAGAAGACTTTATTTTATCTTAAAGAAAAAAATATGTATCATTCCCTTAAATGGAAAACTATTGTCACGCGTCATTAAAAAGATAATAGCCATAAAAATAAGTATAATGCAAACCACAAAATGGTCCTGGCCTCCCTGGCAGCACAGACCCCGGTGTCAGGAGGCCTGGGCTCAAATCTTTGCCATTGGCCAGCTGTGAAGATTTGAGGCATCGTTTACCTTGTCTATGTTGGGCCCCTTCCTGTGGAAAACAGGGTCAGGAAAGGACCTGCCCTCCCAGGCTGCAGTGAGAACTGATGAGCACGTGCTCGGGGCACCAAGAACAGTGCCTGACACACAGAAGGCGCGGTGCAGGCACTGGTGTTCATTACTCTCATCACCATCATATTACTTTATTGCATTATTTCATCGTTATTTCAGACCGCTGGCTGCTGGAAGCTCATCACCACCAGCATCACTGTGACTACGATAAGGCTCCCCAAGAGTGAAGCCCCAGGAGTGCGGTCAGCCCACAGGCCAGCCTGGAGATGAGTCAGAGGCATGCCGGACCCATGGGAGTCTTTCTCATTGAAAGCACAGGGGAGAGTGGGGGAGGGAGGAATGCAGACAACTGTACTTGAACAATAATAAAATTTAAAAAAAGAAAGAAAGAAACCATCTTAAGTCTAAAAAACAAAAAGCACAGGGATGCCCTGGGCAGCTGCAGGGGAAATAACCCCTAAGTGCCTGTCTGATTCATTCATGTATTTAAAACACCTTTTCATTTCCTTTGGTTATCTTTTGGTAACAGCTTTTTGGGGGTATGTAATTCATATATCATACAATTCATCCACATAAGGCATACAAGTCCATGGTTTTTAGCGGGTTCACAGACAGATGTTGAGTACCATGCTGGGCCGCAGTAAGGTGCATCTACCACCACAATCAATTTTAGAGCGTTTTCGTCACCCCAAAAGAAACTCTGTATCCTTACCTATCATGCCCTAACTTCCCCATCTCTGTCCCCACCCAGCCTGGAAAACCACCAATCTGCTTGCTTTCCCTAAAGACAAGCCTATTCTGGACAGTCCATACAAATGGAAGCATATAGTGGCCTTCTGTGTCTGACTTCTTTTTTAGTGTAATGTTCTCAAGGGTCACCCATGGCATATCATGAATCAGTATTTCCTTCCTTTCTGTGGCCAAATATTATTCTATGGTATGGATCGACCACATTTTTATCCATTTGTCAGAGGATAGATCTTGGCTGATCCCATCTTTTGACTGTTGTGAACAGTGCTGCTGTGAATATTTGTGTACAAATTCCTGTGTGAGCATGTGTTTTCACTTCTTTCAGGGGTGTCCTCTGGAAGTGGAATTACTGGGTCACATGGTAACTCCATTTCATTTTCTGAGGCACTGCCAGATAGTTCCAAAGCAGCCGCACTAATCACTCCTTCTTGATGGACACCAACTTGGGACTCTCCAGAGCATGTCCTTTATCACCATGGACTCCCAGGCCCCAGCCCCTCTGACCTTTCGGCCTCTGGAATCCCCAGGCCAAAGCTCAGCCCCCAGACTCACCTGTGAGAGGCAGGGAGCTGGACAGGTGCACCAGAGCGATATCATTGCTGTTCTCCTCACTGTTGGGATCTCGAAAGGGGAGATAGCCCCCATGGTAGATTACAGCTTGAACCCCCAGCTGCAGGCCATGGGGTGAGGCCTGGGCTACAGCACCGGCAAACACTCGCCATCTCGACAGGACCCGGTTCCGCCTACCGGGGAACAGGAGGGGAGGGTGGCAGCCTGCCTGGGCACAGCCTCCCCACCCCACTGACCCCTGCCACCCTCCTTAGTGCTGTGGGGGTCACTTACTCAGGGAAGCAGTGGGCAGCTGTTAGCACCCAATCTCCAGAGAGCAGGGACCCCCCACAGAGGTGTGCTCCATCATAGCGAAGACTGACTTGCCATGGCCACTTGCCCAGGCTGGTGTCCTGGCCTCCTACAATTCGGTCAACAGGCAGCTTCCTGCGCCCACAGTCTGTGGGAAAGGGGCAGGCAGGGAGGGTCGGGGAGGGCACCCGGAGCCTTAGGGACCAGCCCTGTCCGAGTGGGTCTGAGAGAACATACCCCACTCTGGAGTATGTGAGGGGGCATGACTGGGACCTGCAGAATCTGAGGAGACATGGGCCCACCCCCGGGGAGTCTGAGATGACATGCCCCATCTCTGAGGACCTATGGGGATATGGCCCTGCTTTGGGGGTAGAGGGGACATGGATGTACCACCCTAGGAGAGTCTGAGAGGACACAGCCTCATCCTTGGAAGATCTAAGAAGATATGACCCTGCTTGAGGGTGTCTGATGGGCCAAGACCCTGCCCTTGGGGTATCTGAAGGTGACACAGCCATATCCTTGGGTGACCTAAGGGGTCATGGCCTTATCCTGGTCTAAGGAAGAGGGTTCTGAGTTTCAGGGTCTCACCTTGGCAGGTGGTAGCCAGGAAGCGGCCCCTGGGGCAGTCACTGTAAGAGGGATGGAGATAGAAACAAAAAGGCCAATTTAGGCAAACAGAAGGAAGCTGAGGAAGAGCAGGTGGGACAACTTGGGAGCTGCAGGGCCCGGGGTGTGTGCTCCCACCTGCCCGCTGCCCTCCTCACCACACGGAGATGACCTCGAGCAGTCTCTGGGCCTGCGGAAGCCTTCCCTCGTCCACACAGAAGAAGCCTGATGTGCCATTGGCACCCGCTGTCCGCACATCCAGCTCCGAGTGGGTCAGTGCCCTGGGCAGGGCGGGGGTCAGGCCTGCTCCTCCCACCCTCCTGCTGCCACCCCTCCAAGGGGCACCCCAGTACCTGAGGAAGCCCATCTCCTCACAGCTAAGTCCCGCCACCCTGGCATTGGAGCGCGAGGAACACAGCAGCCGCCATGTCCCCTCTGTCTTGTCAAACACCGTGAGCCGAGTGTCTGCCGGGCTGACCTGCACTGCAAGAAGACAAGACGGGCCACGTGGGTCAGCTTCCTGCCCCAGTCCCTCCTGGATGTTCTATGGCTATGGGGTTCTAGTCCAGAGTCCTGGCGGGACCGATCAGAGCACCCCATGGCCCCGATGCTTGTGATTGTGTCCGGAAGGCCACATGATTCAAGTCAGACCAAGGAACAGTGGCCCTGGGACTTTGGCTGGCCCTGCTGGAACCAGAGAACTGCCTCTTTACAAGGGGATTCCTATGCTGGTTGCTCACGTGCTGTAAGTCTGGTACTTGGCTGGGACACTTGGAAAGAGGGAAACCATTTCAACCAATCTTCTAAGAGAGTGGATCTGCTAGGGCCACACTTGCCCCCCTGAGGAGGAAAACAAGCCAACACGGAGGAAGCCAAGGGAGCTCTGATAACAGTTTTAAAGCCCCTTGATGGAGCCAGAATGGAAGAACCCCTTTATCACTTAGTCAGTTTATTTATTTATTTTTGTCTTTTGTATCTGAGGACCCTGAACTGATGCATCAGATTACCAAAATATTTAAGTAGATATCCTATAGCCTTAAATTTTTAAAAAGAGGAAAGGATAGTTACCTTGTTTGAAGGACTTGTCAGAGCCTTCAATACATTAAAGTACATAGTAATTTTTTCCAAGCAGAGGATGTAGCATTCATTCACTCATTCATTCATTCATTCATTCAACAAACGTTAACTCTTCACTAGACACATACTTCATGTGCAGTCCTGTGAGGGGTGATGCTGGGTACACAAAGGTGACCAAGACAGCCCTCACCAAGCCAAAGTCTGGGGTGTGGGGAACAGACAATAATAAAAAAGTCACCAAACCAAGCATGTCTTCACAAATTGAGAAGGGGCAGGGCACAGATGTATAAGCTGGATAGAGCTTGTGAGGGATACCCATTGTCTAGAGCTGGTGGTGTAGAAAAACTGATGCACCCTCAGCCTCTCCCAAGGCCGCTCCCACACATGGCCAGAGGACCCTTGTTCACATCTAAGCCAGGTCTCAGCCCTTAGTTGTATTTATGTACATTCATCAAACACTCAGTATCTGCTGGCTGGAGTTTAGGCAATGAAGAAATCAGATAAAAACCCTGCTCTGTGGTGCTCCAAGTCCAGTAGGTAAGATGGAAATGAAAGAGACAAATGAGGAAACTAGACTGTGTGTCACAAAAGACAGGCCTAGGAAAACAAATCAACATTGACAGAGTCAGTGGTGCTGGTGTGAGCAGTGAGGTTGACGGGAGGCTGTGATTTCAATAACTGGGAAGAGAAAACCTCTCCGAGAAGTGGTAAATGAACAAAGATTTGAAGGAAGTGAGAAAGAGAGTTGCAAAGCTAAGTGAGGGAACAGAGAACTAGGCCAAGGGAACTGCAAGTACAAAGATCCCATGGTTGGGGGTGGGGGCTGAGGAATAGCAAGTAGACCAGAGCAGAGGAGGCAAGGGGAAGATGACGCAGGAGACAGACTAGATTAACATTAGGACTTTGCTTCTACCAAGAGTGGGGTTCAGCTGGGGAGGCTCCGAGCCCAGAGGGCCTGACCTGTCTCTGGTTGCAGGCTTCCTCTGGCTACATGTGGGGAGCAGACTTTGGCGGCAGGGAGGGGAACAGGAGACCAGGGAAGAGGCAGCTGTGAGGTCCAGGAGGGAGAGGATGGAGGCTGGGTCAGAGAAGGCAGTGGAGGCAGAGAAGAGTTTAGGTCCACCCACAGGGTTTGGGGACAGACTGGATAAGGAAAGAGAGAGAGAGGTCAAGGACAGTTCCAAGGTGTTTGGCCTGAGCCACTAGAAGGACAAAGTTGCCCTGACAGGGATAGGGAAGGTGGGAGGGTAGGTTTGGGGGAAGAACAGCTGTGAGTCTCTTCTCCTCTCCTGGGCCTCCTGCGAGGCTGGTTTTCAGAGAGTATATGCTGCGGAACTGACTCCAGTGTGAAGTCACTTATGCATCCGAAAAACCCGGTGAGACCACACCCAAGCTGAGAGTCTTCCTGAAGCCCTGCAGAACTGGACAAGGACTTCCAGTCCCGTCCCAAGAACCCTGTCCTGCCGAGAATCTACTGGGTGCCATTGCTATGCTATGTGCTCTCCCTTCCACCCCAACCAAGGCCTCAACAGACCTCTACGGCCACAAAGATCACCACCATCTTCCTGATGGGGAAGTAGGAGCTTGGAGAGGTGGGGCAACTTGCCCAACATCACCAAGTTAGAGGCAGAGAGAGGACATGTATTTAGGGCCCAGTGACTCTAAGTCCCAAGCTTTAACATTGCTCCACATAGCCTCTCAGTCAACTTCCCCTCTTAAGGGTAAAATAATAATTACTCTGACTACACGTCACTGTGCAGGCTCCTGTGAGCTGGCCTCGTGCTACGTGTCATAGCTGGACGTTCTTCCAATCCCAACACTATATTGGGAGGAAGAGATCACTTCCATGCTCATCTCACAGATGAAGAAACTGGGCCTCAGAAAGGATGTACTTGCCCAGGAGCCTAAAAACTGGCAAAGCCAGGATTTAAACCCAGGCCTGCTGACCTGCATACTCCCTGCTCCTGTGTGCCTCACAGAGACCCTTACTTGTGTTCACCCTGAATACACCTCACCCACAGCCCGTACTAAGAGCTTCCTGGCTTATAAGAAAAGATGAAATACTGCAATTTGCAACCACATGGATGAATCCTGAGAATACCATATCAAGCGAAATAAGTCAGATGGAAAGTCAAGGCCATATGACTTGACTCAGATGCGGGATATAAAACTAAAAGCAACAAACGAATAAACAAGATAAACAAAGAAAACCGCATAGACCCAGACAGCAGCACAGAGGTTACCAGAGGAAGGGGATGGGGGTAATAAAGGGTGAAGGGGGTCAGATATATGGTGACAGAAGATTTGACTCTGGGTGGTACACACACAATGCAGTATATAGATGACGTGTCATAGAAATGTACACTTGAATGCTATATAATTTTATTAACCAATGTCACCCCAATACACTTAATTTAATTTTTTTTTTAAAAGAGCTTCCTGGCTGTCTTGTCTTAATCATGGCCCCTTGCTCTGAGGTGGAGGCAGGGGGTACCCACCACCCCATGAGTTCCAAAATCAAGACTTGGAATTTGAAACACCAAGTAGGGTGGGGTGGATTCTTATTTTGAAATGAGTGCTCCAGATTTCCAAAAAGTGTGATGTTTTAGGAAAACATTATCACTTGATAAATGTGTTTTGGGGCAGGCGGAGGAGGGAGGGAATACAAAATGCCCCCTCTAATTATTTTTAAAGCCACATTCTGTGTCACTGCTTCTCACTTTTAAAGTCTTCTCATTTGTAGAAATTTAAGCAATGCAAAATGTGTTTTAGGTCAGCTGGTTTGCTTACCAAATTGTCTGATATATTTGGAAGGGTGACAACCCCAGAAAAATAAGGTGGGAATAGTTTTGGTTTTTTGGTTTTTCTTACAGTGTGTGTGTGTGTGTGTGGTAATTTCCCAATACTTTTGAAACCTAAGTATAGTTGAAGTGCAAGGGTGCTGGTGTTGGCCTCACTCGGGTCAGAACTGTGGCCCGATTACCCTCCTTCCAGGGGAAGCCCAGGCCAAGTTAGTTCCTCTTGGCAATTTGTCTTCATGCTTATCAGTTAAGCAAAGATGTCCTCAGCACCTGCCACATTCAGGACACTGGGGTGGTAGAAACCTGCCCTTCCCTCCTAAAATTCACTGGGAGTAAATAATCCACTGCTGTGTGAGGAGAGTTTTACCTGGGGCAGCAGGAATGGACACGGGCTTGGGGGAGCATTGAGTCTGGGGGTGCAGGAAGGTGAGTCTGCCTCGCTCAGGAAAGTCAAAGTCCAAAGAGTGAGACACAGAAGCCAATGTTCACCAAGTTGGCCAAGAGCCAAGCCCTGCATGGATCATCATGTCCTCTAATTCTCACCCCTAGCTGACAGAGGACAGCAAGACTCAGAGAGGGCCCTCTACTCGGCAGGGTGAACAAAGGCTGTGGTGTCAGGAAGGTCCTTCGAGGGTGTGGGAGTGCCAGGAGCAAGGGTGAAGTGAGGGCAGAGAGGGCCCTTGGCCTTGGAGCCTTCGAGCTGCTGGGATTTCAGGCCAGTGCTGGTGGGAGCCATGGAGGGGCTTTCAGCAGACATGTGATCCCTCTGATGTGCCACTTATGTGACATGTGGTCTTGGGCAGGTCAGTTCGGTTCACTGGGCCTCAGTTTCCCCCATCTGCAAATCGGAGGTGATAATGATAGCCCCAACATCACAGGGCTACTCTGTGCAAAGGCCAGAGCCAGGGCCTGGCATATGTGACCCTCGCTATGGCAACTTACTGGAGTTTTTCTTGAGAAACCCCAGCATGCAGTGGTTCTGCACAAGCGCTGGATCCAGGCTGCCTGCGTTCAGATCCTAGACTTACTGCTTAACAGCTCTGTGACCTGCAGCAAGTCACTTGGCTTTTCTGTGCCTCAGTTTCCCAATATTAAAATGGGCTGTTGTGAGAATTTCATGAACTGATACCTGCAAAGCCCAAGGCCTATGCCTGGCACATATAAATGATCTCTCAGTGCTGACTATGAGGACTAACTCTGATGTTGGCTTCCCTTGTCTAGATTTTTATTTCTTCTCCTAATATGAACTGAGTCCTTTATAGAAATAGATGAGGCTCACAGGAATGAAAAATACATCCCATCACCCAACCTCTCCTTCCTTCCTGCTGTCCTGAACCACAGAATGGCAGCTTGGAGTTGGTATTTGGGATGATTCATTCATTTATTCCACAATGAGCTTCTGCTTTTATTTCTCAGTGTGGTCATTTTCTCCTACCTGCTGCAGGCACATCTCTATCAGGCAAGCCTAAGAGCTATTCCCAGTCCCATCATTGACCAGTTGCGTATCCTATCTGGGCCTTGCTTTCCACATCTGTGCCTGGGGATAACAGAAGCTACCTTCTAGGGCAGTTAGAAGGGTTCACTTGTTCCAGACTTGTTTTGACTATGCTTGCAGTCAGAAACAATTTTGCATTCTGATGTGGCCCTGAACTTGTTTTCGGGGCAAAACATTCCATGGCTCTGAGCCTCAGTTTTCCATCTTTAAAATGAAGAGGATAACAGCACTGCCATCATAAAACTAAAACAAAAGATTAACAAGTTTTCCTTACTGAGAAAGATGCACTTCAATATTTTCTAGTCTAATCTATTTCATACTTTTTAAAATGTGGTTTTCAACTCACTAATTTAATTTCATGATGCATTAATGGGTAACACATTTAGAGTCTGAAAAAACACTGGGTTAGACAAGTGAATTGCTTGGAACAGCATGTGGTCCAGAGCAAGCACTCAGCACAAGTGCACTTTTATTACCAGCCTTTCTTCATGCATTCATGCATTCATTCAAAAAATCCTTCCATTGAGCTCCCACCAGGTACAGATTTCCTCCACAGCTCCCCAGAGGGTCCAAGCCTGCTTTACTCACCTGGATACAGTGGCTCCTGATCACTCTTGAGTAGAACAGTCACTGCAGAGAAGGCAGAGGTGAGGGCAGGCAGGCTGAGGGGGCAGGGGAGGGTAGAGGTGCTGGGGACCACTCTCACCAATGGCCCAGGACGCCGCCCCAATGCCTGTCAGAAGCAGCAGGGTCACCACAGTGAGGGCTGCTAACTTGGGTCCAGAGCAACATGGCACAGTCTGGCCACCTGCAACAGACACCATGCTTGAGTCACTGACAGTCCTGTCCCTGTCAAGACAGGGTCTGGGCTCAGGGCCGGCGTTGCCCTGCCCCCAGGGCTCACTTAGTGTGTAGAACCTGCCATGCCCCAGTACCAGTTTCCTGGGCCTGGGCTGAAGCTCCCCCTGCAGGGAGGACAGCCAGGTGCTCAGCTCCCTGAAGGCTACAGCTGGGAATGGATGTGGCTGGGACAGCTGCCAGCCTCCCTGCCTACACTCCTGGCACTTATGGAATTTCTCCTCCCAGTGATGCTGCACTTTTGTAGCTCCCTCATCACATTGGGCCATCTCTTCCTGGATCTCACTTCTGCTAACTTTTTCAGAGATTCTTGGAGCTTCTTGGGAGCTGTGACCCCTGACCTTTGCCCTCTTGGTAGCTCTCTTGTCTGCTGTTTGGCATTTCCTCACTGCCTCATTTCTCTCTACTATCCCAGACCCTCTGTCCTGGGGTACCCTCCAAAACCAGACTTTTCTCACAGGACCCAGCTCCAAGGTCAAGTTTGCCCCTGGAGGTGAAGAACCTAAGTTTGGAAACCTGCCAGCCTCACTTAATACTGGCCTTCCCCACCCTCAGCTGAGACCTTGGGCAGGTGACATCGCCTCTTCAAGCCTCAGCTTTCTCATCTTTTTAATGGACTTCTATCTAGCACTCACCTCTGAAAATAATGCTTTTAAATAATCAAATTCTTTTAAATAATAGTAATAGCCAAATTCTTCTCAGATGCTTACTCTGCACCAAGTACAACTCTAACTGCATCAACTTATTCAGTCTTTATCTCATTGAGGATTCCCATTTTTCATACAGGGAGAACAGGCTCAGAGAAGAGTTACATGCCTGAAGTGACTCAGCCAGGAAAAGGCAGTGCTGAGTCCTGAGCCCTGGGCAGATTTGGACCAAGAGCCCAAATGTATGACCACTGAGCCATGCTACTTCCTCCTGTGCCTTAGTCCCTACCATATAGCAAGTTCACAACAAATGCTTTTAAATCATTAAAGTTGTGTGGTCCTGGGCAACTTTCTTCCCCCTCTGGACCTCAGTCTTCTCATTGGTAAAACAGAGCCTTATTCATTCATTGTCTTGTTGGGGCATTTGCTGTGTACCTGTCACCACTCTAGACTTGGGGACATGTCCAAAAACAAGATGGAGGAGATGCTGGCTCTCACGAGGCTCACGTCGCATGTGTGTAAGTGAGAGGGAGAAGTAAACAAGTACACAAGTAAATGAACTTGATAACTTCCAGACTGTGGCAAAGACTATGAAGAAAATAATGTATGTAAGACATAGTAGGTGGCTTCGTGGGGTGCTCAGGGAGGGCCTCCCTAATAAGTGACTTTTGAGCTGAGACGTGAAGGGTGAGGCCAACGTGCAAAGACCTCAAGGAAGAGCATTGTGGACAGAGGGAATAGCACAGGTAAAGACCCTGAGGCAAGAATAAGCATGATCTGTTAGAGGGCATTGATATGGCTAGAATGGCATACATTTGAGGAAGGCAGTGGGACCAAGGCTGGGGCCAGCTGGAGAGGCCTGGTGACCTGAGGGAAAGATGGATTTTATCCCCAGTGCAACAAGGCACCTGGGGATTTCAGGAAGAATGAAGAGAAAAGGCTCCTGAAAGTCTTCGGCTGGGCCTGGCATACATCTGGCTGCCCTTGGATCTGCAAGGCACATCGTGGGCTACAGGAGATCCCACTCTCTCATCCAGGTCATGGTAGTACACCTGGTAGGCACAGGGTCAGGCAAGCACCTGAACAGAGTGGAGAGCAGTAGTTTAGGACCTTCCTGGGATGGCCATTGTCTGAGTGTCTTAAGAATTTGAGAGCCCAGGGGCTCCTGTCAATGCATGAGAGAACATCCCCTCCCTCTGAAGAGACCCCAAGTAGGCCAGGCCAGGCCAACCCAGCCCTAAGCTGAAAGACCTCTCCATATGTCAAAAGGGTGTCTCAGGCCCAACTCGCAACTCTGTACCCAGGCATTTTCTTGGTTCTTGTGGAAGGTCCTGGTTCCTTTGTGTCCAGATGCACTCTGCCACTCAGAGCCCAGCCTAGCAGCTTCGGTGTGTCTGCCAGGGCAGAAAGCACTGCCACCTGTGTCTCTCGGGGTAAAAGGAGGAAACTCCTTCCAAGCCCTCTGGTTCAGGGGACTTTCAGCAACCCCAAAAGAGGTTGCACTAGAGGGACAGGAAATATCCTCACTCTGTGAGGGACCGTTCTCGACGTGATTCTTTGGGAGCGTTAGGGCCTTTGCAATCAGTAAGCCAGCTCCCACGCCATCTCCCAGCTTCTCCAACAGGCCTGCTCTCCACTCCTTCAGGGGCATCTGGCTGACCTTGCCTTCTCATAGGACAGTTCTGTCCCCACCGTTTGGATGCAAAACCTTCACAAGTGAAATCTCTAGCTCCTTTTCTCTAAAACTCCACTCAACTCGTTGCTTCGTGTCTCAGTCCCCCTCAGACCCAACTTCAACTTTCTGAATGAAAGTTTCCTCATTTAAATTATGGGACACCCAGATGATGCCTTTACTCTACTTCCCTGGCAGTGCCTTCTCCATCTCCTGACCTCTTTGCTCCCTGAAATCTAGAATTCACAGAGTTGGCCATGGCCTCCTCCTTCTCATGCTTCCCCACTTTCAAGCCTGTCTCACTCGCCTCCACAGCCTCAGTTTCCCTTTTCTCTCCTGAGTCCTGGACTCTTCTGCAGACCAGGAGTCATGGAGCCTCTTAAATGCCTCTCCCTGGAATCCTCTAGGTCTTGTACACCGCCCCACCCCAGGTCCCATACTGGCCTCCACGGCTGTTCACACCCTCAGGTCCCGCTGCAGAGGCCCGCACCCTCAGGACTGCCCCTCTTCTGCAGGACACCTCCCCCCCTGCAGAGCTCACCAGCTCCACAGCTTGCAGGCCTCCTGAATGTATCCTGTCCCCTTCTCCGTCCCTGTCCCCAGCTCCATCCAACCCTGGCTCAGCACCCCTCTGGGCTGGCCTCTACATGGAAGCCCGAGGGGCTCTTGCTAAATATCAAATCCCACCTGTCCCTTCTTTACACAGAACACTCCATGACTCCCCAGTGTCCCCTAGGACAGAGTCTAAGGCCCTCACCCTGAATGCCTGCCACTCTAGGATATAAGCAAGGCTGTTAGAGATTTGAAGGTTGAATACATGTTTCTCTCAACCTCCAGACGGCCATATGGGTCATTATCAGACACCTGAGAGAGGTTTCAAAAGACAACTGAAACCACAGGACTTACAAATAGAAGTTAGAAAAAAGAAACACAGAATAGCCGCCAGTGCCATCTTGTGGAGGGACCCAGCACTGTCGAGGCATCCACCTGCCGCTCATCAAAAAAAGTGGGACAGACACCTCATCACCCTCTCATCTCCATTTCAAGTTTACCTCCAGAAATGCCCAGATTATCTATGTGCCACTGCACCCCCAGCCGCTTGTTACCCCGCCCCCCCCCCCCCCCCCCCCCCCCCCCGCAACATTTAGTTAGGCTCTTCCCTCTGCATGGCACATGCGACCTTTACCCTCCTCATCCTGAATGCCAATTCAGATATCACCTCCTCCAAGTCCAGGTCACCAGAAGCACCAAGACCCTCGAGCTGCACATAACACAAACCTAAGCAACCACTGCAGCAGCAATGGCTATTAAATCACATGCCAGCTTCTAACCCTGTCCTGCAGTTCCTTAAATCTTTGTAACTGTTCACGAGGAAGGTATCATTGTTATCACCACCCTGGCTTACAGATGAGCAAGAGGCCTAGAGAGGTGCAAGTGCTGACCCCAGATCACACAGGACATTCGCACAGCACCGCAACCTTTGGGCGTCTATGTCCAGGTTTGACCACAGCATCCAGCCAGACTCACCTCCAAGGCTGGGCCCAAGCTTCCTGGGCTCGTACTGGAGCCCACTCTGCTTCAGTTCTCCTTGTACCCAGACCTGTCTCTGTCCATCTTTCCCAGCACACTCTGTTTTTCTTCATTGATTCATTCACCCATAGGCCCCAACCCTGGTGAATCCCTTCCCTTGGCTCTAGGAAGGAATCCTCCAGACAGTGTGGGGCTCCACTGTCCACCTGCTCAGCAAGGGCACAGGGCCTTCTGAGCCACTGGGAGCCTGGCTGCACGCTGGGCTGTAGCAGAATGGTTGGGGGTCTGAGTGGCTAACTGTTCTGAGACCCAACGAGGCCAGAGATCCACACTGATCATTTCAGATGGCACACACAGTGCTTTCTGCTTTTAAATACTCCCATCACCCTATGAGGTGTGCATGAGTACCATCTCCATTTTACAGATGATGAAACTAAGGCCCAGAGAGTTAGGTATACTGCTTGCTCAGGGCCTCATAGCTAGCAAGTACTACTTTCCAGGACCAAAACCAGCCAGACTCATTCCAGGAGGAAGGGAGGGAGTCAGCCCACCTGGACAGGGCAGGAAGGAAAAGCCGCATTTCCTCAGTCCCCTCCAGCTGCACCGCCCCCGCCCCCCCAGCTGGCTCCCCAATGTGGAAGAGGTTACGAGGTATCCAGGCTGTGGGAAGCCCTGGCTCCGGGCTGCCAAGAGCCCTTGAGTACCAGCCACTCAGCAGTGGCTTCTTGCCATCATCCCGGAGTGGTTTCTCTGTGCTCTCTCCCTTCTTCATCCTTCCTGCTGAGTCCAAAGTCCTCCCTCTGCTCTTTTGCCCACCATGTCAGGAGGTAGGAGGAATGTCCGGAATCGGTGGGGGTCTTGAGTCCCTGGGTTTCCAAGTCCACTGACCTCTGTCATGACAGCTCTGGTTCATGGCAGGCATCTGACATGCTAAGCCCCCTGCCATTGTCCCCACACCCCAAAACCTCATGTAGGTAGGTAGCCTTAGGATCCATGCTTGACCCAGGGGGAACTGAAGCCCAGATAAATGACGTCACTTGCACAAGATCATACAACAAAAAAGTGGCAGAAGCAGGTTCAAATGCAGGCCAAAAGACTCAGCTCCCGAGTCTGTGTCCTTAACCGTGACAGCCCATCTCCCCACTGCAGCCTCAAGGGGGGGACAGGTCCAGGGTCAGCTGAAGAATTGCTGATGGGTGAGGAGAAACTGAGGCAGGGAGCCAGGAAAGTCACATGGGGTAGCAGGGAGGCAGATGGTGGCACAGCCTCACAGAAAATTTGGTTAATGATTAGTCAGGTGGAGAAAGCTTCAGAAGGGGGTGGGGATGGACCCAGGAGCAGTGCCAGAGAGAGGGGACTCCAAGGGGGCAGAGGGTTGGGAAGAGAGCACACAGGGAGGGACGTCAGGCAGAGCCAAAGTCGGGGCTCAGGGACAGGGGGACTCACCCTCCTTCTCTGCCATGTCACGGGCTCTTGTTAATGATCCCCCGGCTGACCTCCTGGGCCGGGGCAGGACCTGTGGGGAGATAAACGGGGAGGCAGGGCCTGGGGGAGCCCAGCCCAGCTCCAGCGCCCCTGGTTCCCCAGCGTCCATCCAGGGAGGCTGGAGGACCTGGGCCCTGGCCAGAACATGCTCTGATCACGGACACAGATTAGGCTGGGTTCAAGGATGGGGTCAGTGTCTGACCAGGGGCCAGGGGGACACCTGGATTTGCAGGGCTGGGGGCTCCCTTGTCTAAGCTTCGAGAGGAGGGGATTGAAGGTCTAAACTCCAATGTCGAGCAGGCGCCTGAAATACTGGGTCTTGGGGAAGAGGGCTTTGGGCATGGAGTCCATAGCAGGACTCCCTGGTATGAGGTTGGAGGGGCACAGGAGCCTGGACTCCTGGGTCTGAGAAAGGAGGTGACTGGGGCCCAATCTCTGAATCTGATGAAGATGGGGTTGCTCCAAGGACCTTGGAAAGAAGTCAGAGTCCACTCTTGGGGTCCCTCTATTGGGAGGTAAGCATTAGGTTGGGTGGCAGTGAGGTGACCCCTGTCTTGGGAACTGGAACTGAGGGCCCTGGTCCTTACCCTGGGGTCCAGCAGGCGGGGGCGAAGCTGAGAGACGGTGCCAGTTGAGGGTCAGTCTCCAGGCCTGGGCAGGAGCATGATGGCCCCGCAGTAGTGGCGCGGCCAGGAGGCAGAGGCAGCGGCGTGGGGCCTGCTAGGCCTGGCTGCCTCACCTGAGGAGGAGGGGGCTGGGTAGGAGGCGGGGAAAGGGGTGGGGAGGGGCGGGCAAAGGGATTGGCAGCACCAGAGGCCACCTGGCTGGTGGGGCAGGGTTTGCTGGGGCTGGACCAGGCCAGCCCAGCCACCTGCCTCCCTCTAGCCTGAGGGGTGGGCCCAGGTGTGCCAATCTGAAGGGAGGCGGGAGTAGGGACAGGGTTGGCCTGAGGATAGGGGTTCGGGGCAACAGAGCAGGCTGGTGGTGCTTACAAGGACTGAAGGATGGGGATGCGGACTGGAGGGAGTTAGACAGAGTGCCCCAACTGCCCTGCTACTTCTCCTGCCTCCTACCCAGCCCCCACCTAGTAGGTCTAACTCCATCCCCATTCACCCCTGCCCCTTCCAGCACCCCCTGTCCAGGTCCTGACCAAGGCAGTCCCTGTCCCTGCCCCAGTTCCAGGCTCTGCCCCAGACTTCTCCCCCAGCCCCAGTTCTTGCTCAAGCCTCTGCCCCTTCCCAAGTCCCCAGTCCAGCCCCTGTCTGCTTTGCTCTGCTCACCCCCCCCCCCCCCCCAACACACACACAGTCTCCTCCCCCCAGCTGCTTTCCCACAAGTCATAGGGGCTGGTTTGCTTTGGCAGCCTCTCTGCTGCCTGCAGCAATGACCTCTGGATCCACCAAAGTCCTAGATGTGGGGGAAGGGGGCTTGGCCCAGAAAAGGCGGTACTAAATGCTAAAGCCCAAGCCACGTGGGCAAAAGTGTCCAGAGGCAGACACACACTGCCCCACTAGTGGTCAAGAGTGATCCAAGTCACATCCCAGGGCCAAATAAACACCAGACACCTAGGGACACCACCAGATACCTGGCTTCAGACAGCTACATAAACACAGACCACAGCTGCTCATCCCAAGTAGGCTGTCCCTGCATAATCAGAGCCACCTGTTCACCTGACTCAGCGCCACAGCCTCCCACAGGGGTCCCTCTGGTGTAGACTTGGTGCTGCTCAGCACCTAGTCTCTCCCTCTCTCTCCATTCAGGGTCCTCTCTCCCACTCCCACCACCGCAGAGACACCCACACTGCTGAGGAATGAGTGAAGAAATACAATGGAGTCTCTATAATCAGGCGGCTAAATTTCTAAAATCAATAGGTTGAGGTATGAGGAAACTATTCTTGCTTTAACTAGATTGGAAACTTGAACTTTTGAGCTGTGCAGCAATGCCTGGAGGCACAGACAAACCCTGCAGATAACCTGCTGAAGAACTTAGGAAAGCATGTCCAGGTATCCAAGACCCCTGACATCTGGAAGATCACCATTTCAGACCAATTTAGAAGTTAAGAACTCAGAACTAATTTTTTCCCCTCAACATTGTACTTTTTACTATAAGAACTGTCAATTTTCCTCTTTTCTTGAGAACACTCTGGATGTTACATGGCAGTGTTTCTTGTTTTCAAACTCTAAGACCCTTGAATAAAACTTTGCCACTTTTAATTTTAGCAAAGCCTCCTGATTCATTTATGCTTGGCGGTTTGGTCGAGACTGCTAGCCTGGAATGCAAAAACCCACGCCACTGCTGCCTTGCCCCTCCTCTCCAAAGCAGCACCCTCCCGATTGCCTCCCTGGCTCCCTCCCAGCCTCCCTCCCACTCGTGGTCCCTGCTGAGCTAATGACACCCCCAACCCCACATTAATCAAGCACTAAGTGGATGCACCTGCTGGGCCTTCCCACAGCTGCTGAGCCTGAGATGCTGCACCCACCTGCTCCTTCCCATCCTTATCCCTGAATGTGTGCAGAGGCCTCTCTACCTGCCTGGGAGGGCAGGTCCCTGGGAAAACTGAGGCTCTTGGATTTGGGGATAGGGTGTAGAGGATAACTGGGCTCATGAGAGAGACTATGAATCAAGTCCAAGAATCTTTATTTCATGAACAAAACTACCTGTGTAAAGAGACGAGGCTGACTGGGCCCCTTTCTAAGTGGCCGCAATCCAAGGCTGGTGAGAGAGGGTAGAGTTGGGCAGGGTAAGAGTGCATCACAGGAGAGGGACCCCAGGTCCAGCCAGAGGAAGCAGGAGGGGAAATGTCGGTGAGGGTTTAAGTGGGTCCCAAACCCCCTGCCCTGAGCGGTTCTGGCTGGTCACAACCCTGCTGGGCAGGGAGAAGCTGGGCCCTTGGTGCGTGTCTGAGCGGCCAACGTGTGCAAATCAGCAAGGAGGAGGGGTGCGGAGCTGCTGCCCCCACCTCACCGCCCCCCCCCCCCCCAAACAGGCAGCAGAAGCGAGGGTGGGAGCAGCGGCAGTATTGCTTTACCCATCATGCATGGTGAGAGTGGGCGAGTGGGCAGGAGGAAGAAGGCTGGATTAGGGGTTTGAGCCAAGCCCCCTGCCCCCTCCCACCCTGGAGGCTCCGCTGGCAGGACTCTGAGGCTGTGGAGGCCCAGGAATGGCCAACCCCCATTGGGGGTAGGCTGTGCCCAGATGTTCCCAATTAGGGCTGGCTCTTCCTTGAGGCGAAGCCCAGGGCCTAAAGACGAGGGAGAGACAGAATCAGGGACCTAGTGGACTGACGCCACCCCAGGCCTACCAGCCCCCGCCCACCTACCCACCTTACCGGTGCTATTCGGCCACCTGGACACCCGTACAGTTCTCTTTACTTTCTGAGGTGATGGCCAGGTATTCCGAGCTGTGGGGGCAAAAGCCAGGTAGACAGTGACCCCCTCCTCAGTCCGGCCCACTACCAGGAGACTGAAGAGGGTTGTGGTCCCTGCCCCAAGTGCACTGGGCTCTAGAGTTAGAAAAATGAGGGGACCATGGGCTGGACTCCTGGTGACCCACAAGAAGTCCAGGCTGGGGTCCTGGAGCCCTGAGTCTGAGGTAGGAGGGGACTAGGGGCTCAGACTCCTGGGTTCTGGTGAAGAAAGAGACTGGGACCTGAATGCCTGTATCTTTGGGGGACTGGATGTTGGGCCTGAACCTTGGGTGCTAAGAGAAGTGGGGGGCTGAGAGTCTGAGGTAGGAGAGGTCTTGGACCTGACCACAAGCTTATCCCATCCCTGACAACAAATGCCCCCCTCCGAGGATGACTTGCGGATGGTGTACTGGGTTGCTCCCCTGTCCCCTCCCCACTCAGTTCATGCTCCCTTGTGGGAGGTCCTAGGTGTCCTGGCTTGCCTCCTCCCTCCTCACCAGCCCCACTTACGCATTTTCTTGAGCAGCAGCCTCCGTGGCAGCAGCAATCTTCTTGTAACAATAAACCATCTCTGCCACAAGCCATATGGTCAACACGACGATGAGCACATACATCATGATCTCAGACACGATGGACGCCATGTCTCTGTTGGCTGCAGGGGCCAGACAGGAGTCAGTGGCAGCTGAGGCCAGGCTCAGGAGGCAAGACAGCCTGTGTTCCTTGAACTCGTTTTGCCAGCTTGGGCAAGTGGCTCGACCTCCCTGGGCCTGGTCTACAAATGGGAATGGGCTGCTTCCCGAGAGTCATCATTGTTACTAGTCACTAGCTGTGGATGCACTTCAGGGTCACCTCACCCTGGCTCCCTGTGTAACTCAAAGGTTTACCTGTGTCAGTCAGGTGGCTATAGGTGCCCAAGAGCTATAGCTCTGCAACCAGAAGGCTCAGGTTCAAGTCCTGGCTCTGCCACTTGCCAGCTGTATGACCTTGAGCAAGTGACTCAACCTCTCTGGGTCTCAGTTTCACAATCTCTTTCATGAGAGTGTTGTGAGAATTTAAAAAGCTTTAAAGGTCCTTAGAATAGTGCTGGACATACAGACATCATTCAATAAATGTTTGCTATCATTGCCCTGGCTGGTGCGGCTCAGTGGATTGAGTGTTGGCCTGCGATCCAACTCAGTCAGGGCATGTGCCTGGGTTGCAGGCCAGGTTCCCAGCTGCGGGTATACGAGAGGCAACCGATCCATGTTTCTCTTGCACATCATCAATGTTTTTCTCCCTCTTTCTCCCTCCCTTCCCCTCTCTCTAAAAATACAATCCTCTAAAAAATATTTGCTATTATTATTACTGTAACTACTGGGGCAGTACAACAAAGTGGTTAAGAGCAGGGGATTTGGGGTCAGACAGCCAGGCTTCAAATTCTGCCTCTGCTCCTTAATAGCCACATGACCTCAGACAAGCAACTCTCCCTCTATGGGCCTTGATCCCCTCTCTGTAAAACAGGGGTGATCACACTCATGCCCTCTCACAGGGTTACTGGGGAGAGGAAACACCAGTTAACATTCCACATGTGCTTGGATACACTGACAGACAGCAGTGCCTAAGTGTTGGCTACTGGCGGCTGTTTTCCAGAAACCCTCCATCTTTCCACAGCACTGGTTCTTGCCACCATCAGCTTCCCTTCACTGAGCATAAATTTAAACTGTAATGAGAGAACACTTAGCCAGGGATCCAGAGTCAAAGGCTGAAATCCAGCATCCTGGGCTGGATTTCACAGGTGTCCCATCTGGCTGGCCAGGATCTCATCGTCCCTGCTGTGCCCATGTGGTCTTCCTCCCTGTCAGTGCATCCTTTCCGCGCCTCACCTGTGCAGATGGTGCTGATGCTTCCTGGGCCAGAGCAAGGGAGGGTGCAGGGCTGGATGCTTCTCCCCTACTGCCCCATGGGAGGAGCTGGGGACAGGGTTCCACACTTCATTCCTTCACTCAAAAAGATCTCATGAATAAGCCCTGGCTGGCATAGCTCAGTGGATTGAGCACGGGCTGCGAACCAAAGTGTGGCAGGTTCGATTCCCAGTCAGGGTACATGCCTGAGTTGCAGGCCATGACCCCCAGCAACCGCATATTGATGTTTCTCTCTCTCTCTTTCTCCCTCCCTTCCCTCTCTAAAAATAAATAAATAAAATCTAAAAGAAAAATCTCATGAATGCATCTTATGCAGTGAATATGGGCTCTCAGCCAGGCCCTGTATTTCATTCTTTATCTGAGCATCTCCATAAATGACTCTTCAAAACAACCCCAAAGATAGAGATAGTCCTGGCTTCCCACGTCAGCTGACCTTAAGAAGCACACTGAGATGATGTATGTTGGATATAGCTCACATCACTAGAATTCTCAACCCTCCTTCTGGAACTCAATGCCCAAATGGATAAGTCATCTGGTATTTCCCACTCTGCCAACCTGATTAGGACAGTGATAGGCATAGGTCTGTAGCCCATTTTTCAGACAAGGATATTAAGGCCCAGAGAGGGGAAGGGGCTGAGTAAGGATGCACAGCCAGGATTGAACTCAGAGCTAGAATTCAACCCCAACTGTAACTGACTGCCAGGTCTGAGCTCCTATTTGCTCTGCACAGCTTCCACAGCCAAAGAAAGATTTGTAATAGCTGCTGTACAGCAAGTGCAGTCTCCACGAACCCACACACATCTCAGGAGGGAGGCCCATCAGTCCCCTGTATTACAGATGAGAGACTGAGGCACAGGGGTCACCGAGGGGCCCAGAGGCATCTTCTCTGGGGAGATCTTTGATCTCTTCAAAAACCCCAAACCTTCTGAGTGCTGCCCCTTCATGCCCACACAGGCCAGACTTCTCACCAGCCTCAGACACTGCTTCACCTCAAGACATGCGTCACTCACACTTGGGACATCTGATGAAAGAGTGAAGATGGCAGACAGAGTCACTGTGGTCAAGCTGCTAAGTACTAAACTCAGGTAGGCTAAGGCAGAAGAAATGATTCTACTCTTGCTTTCACTAGCCTGGGAACTTAAACTTTTGAACTCTCCAGTTATGACTGGAGACAGACTGACTACATGTGTCTTAGAGGCAAGGCAAGGCTCTGATTACCCCTTAAGGACTTAGAAAGGAATGTTCAGGTGTCCAGACCTACTGATATCCATTATCCAGACCCTTGGGCCCTTGGAAGATTATAATCTCAGATTAATCCAGAGGTTTAGAATGCAGGGCTGATTTTTTTTTTAATGCACTCTTTATTGTAAGAGCTCTTAGCTTTTCTTTCTTCTTCAGAATATTCTGGGTTCTGTAGAGTTGTTTCTGGTTTGAAAATCCTAAGACTTTTAAATATATCTTGATCATTTACTTCTAGCCAAAGCCTCCTGATTCGCTCTCACTTGGCCGACACATCCAGAACAGAGGTAGCCCTCGTGTCCTCCTCTGCCAGTCCCACTGGTGCTGGGGGGCCACAGGTGCTCCCCACCATCTCTGCACCTCCGCCAGGCCAGGGAAGCTCTCTCCACCAATACCCACTGCCCCTCCTTCAGAAGTGATTCAGTTCATCCCTCGGCAGTTATTAATCACCAGGAGGCAATACAGGCTGATAGGCAATATTGCAACTGCAGTAAGAGAGTGAACTATAATAAAAAAGAATATGGCATGGCCGGCAATGCTAGTAATACAATAATATCATGGGTCATGAAAGAAATACTATTGTGTGATGAATAACACTAAAAATACTACAGTGTGGTGGGTGATGAATATATTGCAGCATAACAGGTAAAATTTTTAAATATTGAATAGGGTTGATATTTTAAAATACTATATATATACTATAAAATACTATATAGCATGGTAGGTCATGATATAAATATGATAGTATGGTTATGTTAAAAATGTTAAAAACACTCTAGTATGATGAATTACGACAAAAATATTGTTGTATGATCGGTAATGTTAAAGCAGCATAGTGCAGGGTACAATATACTATAGTGGGCAATGTTAAGAGGCAATACTATAATATGGTAGGTAACGCTGCAACCCCAGGCTCTGGAAAAACAACATAAAAAGCTCTACATTATGGTAAATGTTGTTAAGAACATAGGCTCTGGGAGGTAGTACAATATCGTAGATAATGTTAAAAAAAGGGAGACCGTACTGAGTCACAAGCATGCCTGAGCCCCATCACAGGATCCACCATGAAGACGAGGGTGGTAGCCTGAGCCAGGCCACAGCCACAAGATGGAAAGAACCTGGGGGCCTGATGGACTCATGGAGCCTCCCCACCCTCCTGACCCCTCACCCTAGCACTGATTTGAGCGGCAGAATTGACACAGACTTTAAGCTGCAGAGTTTGGAGGCATCTTTGTCACAGCCACTCCACACTCCTGCAACTCATGTGGGTGGGGTTCCATCTTCTATATGCGTGGGTGCCTGCCCACCCAGCATCTGTGTCCTACACCAAAGAGACTCTCAGACACATATCCTGCATTGAATTTTGCTAGATCACTTTCATAATAAACATAAAAATGTTAATTATCAAAATAAACCCTCAAGCTCTGTCTATCAGCAGAAGACAGTGAGTCATACAAAGAACAGAAATGGCGGTCACACAGGCTTGGTTGGCTTCTAGTTCAGATCCCAGCTCTATGACCTTGGCCATGTAATCTTAACCTCCCTGAGCCTGGGCTTCCCTGTCTGTAAGAGCCCCAGCCCAGAGGGACTCTACAGCAGGCACTGAGGCCTGTCTCGGAGAAAGGAAGAACAATGCACACTGTCCATGATGCTGTGTATGTGCTGCGGGCCGTGAAGGGTGTCTCTGCCACAGCTTTGTGGTGGTCCAATGTCTGGGATATCACCCTGACTCTCTGAGTCGATATGGGTCATAGGGCCCCAGGAAATTCCAATTTACATCCATTGGAAGATGGTTCAGAGAAGGGATCCAAGGCAGCTGAAGCCAAAATAATGAAACGGTTCAAAAATACCTTAGATCCCACTGCTCACTGTGGCCCTAGACCTGCAGCACTGGCCTCTCTCAGCAGCTGTTCAGAAATGAACCCTGGGCCCACCCAGATGTGCTGAGTCAGGATCTGCATGTTAGTGAGACTCCTGGAGAGTTGTGTGCAAGGTAGAATTGGAGAAACACTCCTATAGGTGACACACCTATGTCTCTTCCCCCACTGTCACACTCTTGACAAACAGAGCTGCCACCACTGCCCCCATGTACCAAGGCCTTGCCAGCAGGCGTGCCAGCAGCTGACACCAGCATATCACTCAATCCTCACAACCTCCCTGGAACAGAGAAATGGCTCAGACAACACCCTGAAAGGTAGATACCATTACCATCTTGTTTCCTACAAGACAACCTTTGGCTCAGAGAAAGAATGGCAGAGGTTTCACACTCTTTCATCACTTCCATGGGAGACTCCGGCTGGGACATCTCTGTGAGTGGAAGGGGAATGGAGGCCCGAGCTGGAGCTGGGGAAAGAGGCGCCACTCCCCCTGGTGCCGCGGCGGTTGGCTGGCCCAGGAGCTGAGCCAGCTCTTCCTGACCTGCCATCTGTCCCTCCGTCTGGCTGCCAATGGGCAGCAGGAACCGGGGACAGGCGGAGTCTGACTCACCTTTGTCCACCACATCCACATGGATCTTTTTGACGATGGTGGTTTTGTACTCATAGTTTTCGAAGAAGAGCAGGCGGTAGACGTGGCACTCATAGTCACCCGAGTGGTTGTAGGTGACATTCGTGATGAAGATGGACAGGTCCTGCAGGTCCCTGGTGCCCCGGCTGCCATTCCACACCACACGGCCCTCAAAGCGCTCATCCTCCTCCAGCTGCAGCACCTCGTTCTCGTAGCGCAGGATCTGGGGGCAGCAGTGGGGGGTCACTGATGAGCCCATGTCCCCCACCTAGATCTCTAGTCTGTCCCTTGCCCTGACACACAGAGAGGCAGATGGACACACATGGGGGCTCAGGACACAGAGGGGCTAGGGTCATGCCTGGGCCGGCCCCAAACCCTGATTATGCCCCTAGTCCTGAGACACACACACTTACACACATTTCTCACCTGCCCCCCAGGCCCTGTTCAGCCTTCCTGGCCCTGATTCTCTACAATTCTGCCTGGGCCACCAGACATACACCTCACGCACAGACAGAGGCAGCGTGATCCAGCTGCTACAGACCCCAATTTTCCAGTTGCCCTAAAAGTGTGTGGTACCTCCTCAGATATAATTCAACATATACACAGTGTAACCGAGGTCCAAATAGTTCTGCTTCTCCTCTATGACGACCACCGAAAACATTTTTGCTGGTACAAAATACTGCCAATGACATTGTGCCAACCACGGGCCAGGTCGGTCAACCCAATCAATCCTCACGCAGACCTATGAGCTAGAGACCATGACCACCCTCTCTTTACAGAGGAGAAAACTGAGGCTCGGACAGGTTCAGTGACTTGCCCAAGGTCACCTGCTGGTTAGTGGTGGAGATGGAACTTGAATCCAGGTCATCCATAACAGCACATTACTGAAAGCAAACAACCACACCCCAATCCTGCCCTCACGCAGACACCGACACGCACACACCTTCACAAACTCCTCAGTGCCCTTCTGGCGGAAGGTCCACTCCGTGAAGGTCTCGGCGGTGGTCTCGCTGCGGCGCTTGCAGGAGATGCACAGGATTTTGAAAGTCTCTCCATACACGGCCTCTGTCTCAGAGTCCACCTCCACACAGCCCGCCCAGGCTGAGGACACTGCAGAGACACCAGGGGCACCCATCACCCTCAGCCAAGCCAGACCTGCTGGTCATTGGCCCTGTGGCCCCTCGGAAACCATCTGTTCCCCTCAATAACAAATGGACAGAACTGGGCACCGAGACTGGCCTTATCACTCACTGAGTGCCCTTGGCAAGCCACCCATCTGCTCTGAGCCTCAATTTTCCTCTGTGGATAGTGAGGAAAGCAATTATTTCTGCTTCTGGAAGCTGCTGAGCAGATTCCATGAGTTCGGTAAGGTCCCAGCAGTGGGCTGGCACATAGAAGGCCCCCAATCAGTAGGACTGTCACTGTGCTCAGTAACTCCAGGTCTGTGCTGCCCAACTATCCCTTCCTTCTTCAGAAGGCCACTTGGCTGGGATACTGCAGCATCTAAGTGGTGGGTATAGAATTCCAACTGTGTTAGAAGGTAAAGGTGGCAGTCCTTTCTACCATTATTGCTCTGCAAAACCAGCCAGCCCCAGAGAAGGCTGGGAGAAGGCAAGTCCTCCGAGAGGGAGGCGGGTGCTGGAACCAGGGCAGACCCACACCCCATCCCTACTTCCCAGTGCCACAAGTTCCTGTCATCCACCCTTCCCCAACTTCTCCTCACTCTGCCCTCGGGCTCCCACCTCCTGTTAGCTTCTTTAAACTCACCAAGCTGTTTTCTGCCTCAGAGTCTTTGCACCTCCACTGGATTCTAGTGCCTTTGGGTCCCTCCTCCACATTCTTACTTGCCACCTCCTTCCTGACCCCCAAAGCTCACTAGTTAATTCTGTGTCTTTCCAGCTCCAGCTCTGGGTCTTTTTCTCTGTCCCCGAGTCTCTTCCTCTACTAATCTAAGGGGCTTCCTGTCCTCCTCCTCTGCTGTCTCTTTCAATCTCTCCAAGTAACTCTGTCTCTGACTCCCCCTCTTCATCTCTCCTGGGGTCTCTCTGAAGGTCCCACCACTCTGTGTTCTTTTCAGTCTCAGACATGCTCTCGGCTGTCTCTTTCTCTCTCCACCTTTCCCTGTCCACCAGTGTCTTCATCTCTTTCTGCCTCTCTTAATTTTCTCTCTCCACAGTTCGGATGAACTTTCTTAATCTCTCTGGCAAACTGCATCTCTTCCATCACTTTCTGCCCCTTTACTTCCATCTCCCCAGTCCCCCAGCGGAGCAGTGCTCCAGGTCCTTCTGTGTCTCTTCTGTGTCTCTCGCTCCTTCCCTCTCCTGCCACCATCTCTCTCCGTCTCTCCATCTCTGTCTTCTCAATCTCCGGCAGCCGCCACCCCTCCCACTACCCCCCCCCCCCCCCCCCCCGCGCTGTGGCTGTGGGTGTCACATTGCAGCCTGCGGGGCTCCGGGAGCAGCTGACTCCGCGTTTCCTCGCCCCGGCTGGACGCCCGAAGCCACGAAGCTATGCCAGCAGGACTCCCGTCGGCTCTGGACCACCCACACCTTCAACCCTCCCCCAAGCTCCGCACCCGGCGCGCACAACTTCTGAAGGGACTCAGGTCGGGGGATGAGCGGGAGCGGCCCTCGCCCCACTCTCCGGGGTCCCGAGCGCTAACCCAATACCCCGTTGCGCCTCGCTGCGCCCCTCGACTCGAGGCTCCGCGCACTCACCCAGCGCCGTGCCGACCACGAAGGCCAGCAGTGTCCCCATGACTGCGTTGCGCGCGCTGCACCCCTCTCCCAGGCCGCCGGTATTAATAGCCAGGCGAGAGGCGGCGGGACCCGGCGGCGGTTCTAATGTCCCCGGGAGCGCGCGGGCGCAGCAGCTGCGGCTCTGGGACTAGTGAGGGGGGAGGAGGGGGGGCGCGGCCCCCCCGCTCCGGTTACCGCCAGGGGCCCAGCCCCGGGGACCGGCGTCCGGGCATCCCCACCGCGCAGGCGGCGGCCGCTGCTCGGGCTGCTGCGCTGGCGCACACAGCCGGGCTCATCCACCAGATGCCCCGACCCAGACCCCCTTCGGCTGGGGCGCTCAGGCTCGGTCGCTCAGGCTCGCCCAGTGCTCTCCTGCGCACTGCAGCGGCAGAGGTGGCGGCGGCCCGAGAGGGAGGAGGGAGAGGGAGGGGGCGGGATGAATCACCGCCGGGGGGGGGGGGGGAGGGCGCGGCCGCCCTGCCTTTGCCGCAGCGGCCCGGGAGGCGCCGCTGCACCGGCTTCTCGGAGTGGTGCAGGGACCACGGCTTCCCGGCACGGGCGCATTGCCTGGGTGTCCGGCCCCTCCAGATGCTAGGGACCTCCAGGATTAGAGTCTGGGAAAGGTCACCCCCAGAATCACAAGGGGGCAGAGAGGGTGTTTTGGGACAGGGCTTCAGACTTCACGTTATAGAGGTCATCCTCATGGGAACTAGGGGGTCTTGAAGAGACGTACAAGTAACCTCTCTCCGATATCCCTGGCATCAGGCCTGAAGGTGTGGGGAACCCAAGTGGGCAGGGGTGGGGGGTTTGGAGGTCAGGCTAGGACTACCTATGATACTCCAGACCCCTCCGAAGCAGGACCCAAACGAGAGGCTGCCCTGGGGGCTTGGGTGGTATCTTTCAGGAGGATGCCCCTTCTTTGTCTTTGACATCATCTTCTATTTCTTTCTGCCCTCCTCTCCCGAGCTGCTTGCCCAGGTCCCTGCCTTCCCAACAGAGCAAGCTCATCTCCGCCTCTGGGCCCTTGCCCTTGCTCCTCCCTTTGCCTGCGCCACTATCCTCCCAAGTAACCGGAAGGTTCACGCCAGGTGCTCCTGCAGCTTCGAGCTTCAATGTCACTTTTGTCCGGTTTCTAGTCCATTCCAGGGAAACTGCTTCCCCAGTCCCTTACTTGACCTCCTTTACTCCCCCCCGAAAGCAGTTGTCACCAGACATTGTACTCTTCCTTTGGGTAGTTTCCCTGTTCTCTGCCTGTCCCTCTAACCCAGGAACATAAACTACCCCAGGGTGAGAACTTGATCCTGTGCACCAGTGTCTCCAGCACCTTGAACTGTGCCTGGCACATTGCAGGTGCTTGATAAGTGTTTGTCAAGTGAATGAACGAATGAATGAATGAATAAGTGTCAATGCTAGAGATTTTGTGATGTGCTGAATGCATTTCAGCAAGTTCTAATATTATCCCCATTTCACAGAGAGGAAACTGAGGCTGAGTCACTCCATCCACTAGGGTCATGGTCCTGGCTTCAGGTGGGTCTGGAATCCTGCCCAGTGATGGCAGGTGGCCTGTCTTATGAGTAGGTTCTGCCTAGTGGAGAGGATGAGGGTGGGGGCTTTGGGCTGTCAGGCCCCGGTGGGAGTGTCTCTGGCTGGGGGTCATTGTCTAGGTCCTGGCCACCAATTCTGAGTGGGATGAAGTTCTGGAAACTCCCTGGCCCAGCTCTGCTGGGGATGAGGAACCAGGATGTGAGGCAGGACATGGGCAGATGGACAGGAAGCCAGGGACACTGGACACCTTTGTGGTCTGGGCCTCTGTGCCAGCACTTACTTCCTGGATTATGAAATTCTCCTACAGAAAATAACCTTCTTGCTGTTCTGACCCCCCCTGGCTGGGTGGCAGGCTGAGGCACAAAGAGGACAGGCCTTGGGCACTGAACAGGGCACCTACTGACAGCCCCACAAGCTGATGTTCTCTGAGCACCTGCTGCAGGCTTGGCGCTGCTCTCGCACTTTACTGACATTAACTCATCTAATTCTTCCTACAGGTGGGTATGGGGAACTGAGGCTCAGAGTGAGTAACTTGCCACGACCTCATAGCTAGGGATAGGAGAAGTGAGCTCTGCTGTTTGTCTCCTGTGGTACATCCCTCCTCCCATCCTCTGCCCCAAGCCATCAGAGATTCTTACAGACTCACTGACATGTCGAGGGTCTCTCTTTACCCCTCAGTCACTCTGGAATTAGCATAGGGTGGGTTTGAGGGGCCAGATCTAGGATAAACCTGGACCAGGGATTTCACCTCTAAGCCCATTTCCTCATCAATAAGACAGGGGTCCGGATGGCCTCATGTGGATGGGCTGCTGTGCAGTCCTGAAGGGGTTAGCACCTTGCATCTGCATGTGGAGTTCCAGGGGCCAGGCTGCCCTGTGGAAGGGCCTCAGGCATGCAACTATTTGTCTCCAACTCATAGAGTTGACATGGGAATTAAATGAACATCAGACCATGATACTTAGGTTGGCATGTACTTGGTGCACAGCACATGAGTACTTTTCTTTCAACTTTCCTGTGGTGAATAACATTACTGAATATTTACCCTATTATAAACTGCCACTTCTTTTAACTTCCTGCATCCTCATAAAGTGGTTCTTCAAAGTGGGACCACTGGACAAGCATCACCTGGGAACTTGCTGAAAGCACAAGCTGGCAGCTCGCCCTGGACCTGCTGAATTATACGCTGCCAGGAGGTTTGGTGATTGGCCCTCCAGGAGACTCTGACATGGCTTAAGTTTGAGAACAACTCACGTCTAACAACCCTGGAAGACTGGAGCTATTCTTATGCCCATTGAACAGCAGCGGAAACTAAATCTGAGAGAGGCTGACCAGTTTCAGTCTGTGCCTAAGTATCAGAGGTAGAATTTGAACTCAGAGCACCAGGATTAGTCTGTCCTAGGAACCCCTGCACTGGACCCTGATGATGCAAAGCTTGTGTAAGATGCTAGGGAATTCCAGGTCATGTCAATGACTATGGCTCCAGAAAATGGACAGAACCCCTCCCTCCCACTCCCTGGGCCCCATGGAGACAGCCACAGCCATTTCCAACTCTTTATTGGGGCTCTGTCAGCCCAAATAAATACAATATATTAAACCCAGAGCTGAGGGAATCTGGCACCCCAGGAGGTGCTCTCCACAACCCCAGCCGGACAAAATAAGTTAGCAGGGAGCCTGCCGAAGGCCAGGCCAGCGCCCTGGCTGGGCAGGCGACGGCAGCTGCACTCGTACACGCTGGTCTAAAGTGCATCTCAGTTCTGTGGTCCCCGTGCCTGCATGGCCCCTGGCCAGGCCACCGGGATGGGTGGGCAGGAGGTTCCCGGTGCTCACACTGTGCCAGCAGTGGTCACCGAGATTGTGTCCATCTGACCATTTGCAGGGACAACTGTGTGGCCAGACGTCCTCAGGAGAAGCTATCATCGGGCTGTGGCTGGGAGTCGAAGGGAGGGTCTGAGACAGTGATGCCTTGATGCAGCTTCTCCAGTGAAAACTTCATCTGGGGGGAGAGGTGGGCTGGGTGGTGAGTGAGCACTGGAGGGGTGGTGTCACCCCCAATCCTGCAGTTGAGAAACTGGGGAAGGTCTAGAGAGGCCATGTCTTCTGCTCAGGTCACCATACAACATGAGCAGAGCAATACTGTACCTGGTTTAATTTATCACAGACAGCAGATGGAAGGGGCCCACCCAGATGGCCTGGGTTCGAGTCTGGACTCTGCTACTTACTGGGAAGCCTTGGGCAAGCCCCTTACCTGTCCCAGGTGCCTTAGCTGAAAGAAGGGTCAGTAATACCTACTTTACCAGGTTATTTCAGGGATCTGATGGCATACAGGAGGTGCCCAGTGCATATTATTCTTATTCCCTGCTGTGAAACCTTGGGCAAGTTTGATGGCCTCACACCTCAGCATCCCTATTTGTTATGTTTGGGGGGCAAGAACATCCCCCTCATAGCCTAGCCACAAGAAGCAAAGCAGCTGGTCACTTTGGCACTTGGAACAGCCCAGCTTGATCAGTGTCTGCTATTAGCACTCATTTGAGAAGTCAACACAGTGCCCATAGCAATCTGAGAGGGAAATGAGAATTTAACTCAGGATGGGTAGGCCCTGCCCTCCTTTGCTCTGAGCGATGGGGCCCTGGCTTCAAAACCCCCTACCCTATCCTCCACAGCCCTTCCCAGACTTCGCATCTCTGTCCACACATATGTGGGATGCAGTGGGACCCCAAGGTGGGACGCAGCATTAGGGCCTGTAGGGGCCAGACAGTCTTCACCATCACCTGGACCTTGGGTGCTGACACCTTCAGGGGGCCAGCCAGTGCCAGGTGCTCCCCAGCTTCCCACAGTCACTCCCCACATTAGGTACTTAGCTCAGGTGTCTGAAACTTGTGTTGACCCACCACATTTATTGAGCACCTGCTGTATGCCTGGCACTGGGCTTATACTACTAACAGCAAACATACATAAAGTGTTTACTATGGTCTTGGCACTATTCCAATGTGAACTCATTTAATTCTCATAACAGTCTTTGAGGTAATATCAATTACTACCCCATTTACAGAGGAGGAAGCCAAGGCCCCAAGTCTCTTGCACAAGGTCACACACCAGAATTTGAACATGGCCTGCTGAACAGATGCTGCTCCTGAACTACAGGGGCTGTATGGGGTAACCCCTTCTAAAGGTGAGACCCCAGTAGCCTTTGGACAACCTCTCCCACACCCTTATGTGATCTCCCTTAGTCACCCCAAAGTGGGGAGGGACTCGGACACCAAGTCTTGCCTACCCCTGGCCTCTGTGGCTGGTTGCAGGGGCAGGGCATGTGACGCTAGCAGCCAATGAGAGTAAGTCCTTTCCTTTGGATGTGAGACTAGAGCTGCAGGGACCACCTTGGTCACCCTCAGGGAGAGGATGCCCAGAACTAAGCCAACCCTGGGGGTAGGCAGAGTCAAAAGATGGTTCCAGAGACCAATTCTTACTGTCATTAAGTGGCTGGGCCCAGCCAGGCCTAGTGGGCCACATCTGGATTTTTTTCCCAGGATGGGGGCCAATAAATTGTTTCATTCTGCTGATATTTCTGGCAACCCAGAAGGTGAGGGACTATGAATGGCTTCCTCATCTTATGGAGGAGGAAACCGAGGCCCAGAGGCATGTGCCACACCTTCGGGTTGGAATGCAGGGTCCCAGAGCCCCAGGGCCATACCTCATCCAGAAGCTCCACTGAGGCCCGCAGGATCTGCCTCCACTTGTGCACCTCAACGCTGTGGAACTGCTTCTGCAGGGCCAGGACCTCCGCCCATTCTGCAGCCGTCTGGGGGAACTTGCTGTGTAGGGTGCAGGGCCTGAGTAGAGCCTTGGCCTCCCCCAATCTGCCCAAGCTCCAACCCCCTCAGGGTGCCCACTCACTCCTTGGCCAGGGCCAGACTGTGCCAGGACTCAAAGGTGTGGGCCGTCCTCTCCAGGGACCAGAGGCGGTAAAAGAGGAGAACATTGAGGGCGATGAGGATGATGAGGCTGAGGGCAGGAATCAGAGGTCAGGAGTCAAGATTGATGCTCCCACTAGTTGGGCACACACACGACCACACCTTAAAGGGACACCACGACTACTCTCTCTTCAGAGGAGGAAGCTAAGACTCAGAGAAGGGGAGAGACATGCAAAGCCAGGGTTCAAACCCAGGCCTGTCTAATGCCCACACCCTTAACTGCCATGCCAAACAAGCTCACTGGGAGAGCCAAGGATGTGGAATAGACAAGGGGCTGCAGCCAGGGGTGAGATATGAGATGAGGGGAGGTGCAGGGTGCAGGACCCTACCTCGCACAGATCCTGAGGAGGCGGTGAGGGGGAGACAAAGAGATGAGAGCTGCCCAGCCCATGCTACCCACCCCACCCCTCCTAGACCCCAGCTCCCAGCAGAGCATGCCACTCAGCCTCTCACTGGGAAGGAGGCTGGCCCAGAGAGGCTGGATGCATGGCCGATCTGACTCTCACCTCCCACGGTCCGCTGGAAGCATGGATCTCACTTCCATTTCCTCAGTGTCCTGCCTCTCCACACCTCCAGACCTTCATGCATGTGGGTCTCCCTGCCTAACCCTCTGGGGTCTCAGCTCAGGAGTCCTCTGCTTTCCCAGGAAGCCATCCCTGACTGTCCACTTATCCCGCCTGGAGGAAGCCTTCGCTGACCTCCCAAGGCTTCCCTACCCAGGCCCTGTTCCCTCTGCCTGTGTTTCCCTCATCACTTTGGTCTGGTGCCAGAACTGTCTCCCCCAGAGCTGCTTGTCACTGCTGTGTGCCCAGCATCACCCAGCTTAGGCTTAAACACAGAAAACACGAATGAAGTGTGTAAGTAAAATTGCTTCTTTTGCATACCTCTCCTGGTTCACCTAATTTTGCCTCATTTGGGTACTGATTCCTCCAGAAAGCCCTCCCTGGCCCTTGGGTGAGGTCAGGTCTCTCTAACCTCCCAGAGTCCCAGGCATCCCTCTCCCAGCAGGCAGATCTCTCCATGACGAACAGAGCAGTACACTGTGCACAGAGCTCTGCTGGGCACAGCTCCAACACTGGCTCCTTTAATCCTCTCTCTGAGGGGAGCCCACATTCCCACTTAAGCTGAGGCCCAGTGAAGCCAGGCACTTGCCCAAGGTCACACGGCTGAGATGTAGACACAGGCCTGTCTGACCCCGACGCCTGGCCTCCTTACTCACACAATGCTGATGAGCACCAGGACACTGGGGATGCCTGTCCCGGGGCCCTGGTCCGTGGTCGGTTCTGAGAAACGGGAGCTAAGGGAGCCTGTGGGAGAGCAACTCGGAGTCAGACAGACTCATCCAGCCCAACCCACCTGGGCCCTGCTCCTCCACCCGCCCTGCCCAGCCCTGACGAACGCACCCGAGGTGTGCATGCCAGCCCGGGTGCAGGGGTCGGGGTCTGGGTGCTGGGGCCCATCACCATGACCCCTCCAGCTCAAGGGCCGCTTCCGCCTCCGCAGGCCTGACAGCAATCCCCGGGAGTCCTTCCCGCCTTCCTCTAGGGACAGCTTCTCGGCCTTGGCAAGCTCTCGCTCTGTGGACACGAGAAAGGGCTTTGCAGGTCTGCATCCAGCCAAGCCACGACCCTATCCTGCCCTGGCTGACTCGGTCCCTTACCCAGGTGGTGGAAATAATCCTCAATGCCGTTCCACGAGTTCTTCTCAATGAGAGACTTCACGAGGCTCCAGGGCTGCTTCCGGTAGCGGATCTCAGAGGACACTCTAGGGTTGGGGAAATGGGGGGAGAGTGTGACTCTGGCCTTGCTGCCCCACTCCCAGGGGGTGCTTTCCTCTCTAGCTCAGAGAGGGCCCTGTGTACCCACAGAGAAAACAGACGCATCCCCCTCACCCACCAATGGCTTCCCTGTGATCCCTGCTCACCTGAAGTGCCAGCCAGTCAGCCTGTAACTCCCTCTCTGCCCACACTCACTACCTTGGCAAGTCTCCTGTCCGTAAGTGCTGCCTCAGCACTGCCCATGCACATTGCAGGCTTAACAGGTTCGGTCCTGAACCCCTTCTGTCTTGTTGCTGAATGCAACTCCACATGTGGGTCTTTGGTAGCTTGACACGCCCCCAACTGATCTCCTGATCATCCCCCAAACCTACTTCTCCCATCTTCCCCATCCTGGTCAATGGCAGTTCCACCCACCTAGAGGCTCAGGCCAAACACCTCTGGGTGTTCCTGGCCCCTTAGGGACCAACACTTCTGCTTGCCTACCAGGGTAGCAACCAACATTCAGCAACTGACTTTGACTGGGGAGCACCGGGCCCCCCCATGGGGTGGGGGGGGCACCAGAGCATCAGGTGGAGGCAGCTGCTCACCGAAGACGGGCCTTGTTCCGGGCAAGGCCCAGAATGCAGTAGCGGTGGGCAGTGTAGAAGTAGTCCTGGTAAGGGATGCCCTGCGTCAGCACCTCCGAGTCCACCACACAGCCGCCTGCCTGTGGGCCGCGCCGGAACAGTGTCTGCAGGGCAAAGGAGGAGAGAGTCAGGGCTGCCCACCTGGCCACCCCACCGGGCTGGCCACCCCGCCTGGCTCACCTGAGTCTCCACCACTGAGGCACTCTTGGGACCCAGCGGGTTGCTGATGGGAATGGTGTAGGTCAACACTCGGCGCTGATGGCACTTGCTGTCCCCACTCCAGGGGCTCAAGGTCACGTCTGGGGCAGGGAGAGCAGAATGGGGACACTACTCACCAGCCCTTTGCTTAACAGGCTGTAGGAGACAGCCTTTTTGTAAGGTTCCAGTTTTCTTGGGTCTTGCCCCAAACCCACTCTTCTTCCATGTGCCCACCTTGGCACCTACCCCATGTTCCTTGGGACGCCTAAAACTTTAGATGTTGATGATACTCAGAGCTGGAACCTTTGCCCTCCCTATACTTCTCATCCCTCCTACAGCCTCAGTTTCCCTGTCTGTACCAGTCCTGGCCTCTCCCCTGAGCCTCAGACCTAGGGCCCTATTACCTCCTGAACACCTTTCCCTCCAAGTCCCCTGGACCACTCATACCTATTGGGCCCCACATTGGCCTCCGCATCTCTTCAAACCTGCTCATCCTCTGGGGCCCTATCTCAGGAGTGGTCCAACTGTCCTCTAGGCCCCCCACCCGAGCGCCAGGCCTGCACACTCTCTCCCCCATCTGACTCTTGAGCTCCTCTGCTGGTCCCATGGTCAACCCTTCCACTTCACCTGCTGCTGTGGCTGCCCCTCTCCACACCTGGCCACAGGGGCCCAGCCTCGAGGGATTTCTCACAGTGCCTGCCTCCAGCCTCAGGGGCTATGTAGGTTCCTCTCCCCCACCTCCCCCGCTTTCTGGACAGGCCCGTCCTTCAGGCCTTAGTTTCCATTTCACATCCTTCCAGCAGCCATTCCTGATTGGATCACAGCTACCTCTCTGATACTCATGTTTATTTGTGTGAGAATCTATTTACCCTCATTCTCACTAGATTGTAGGGTATATCTGTCCTGGTCTCTGCATAGAGTAGTACTAAATGTATGATCATCACATTTACAAAATATGTGCTATTTGGCTACTATTCTAGGCACTTTTCTAGCATCAACCCATTTAGATTTCCTGAGACCCTGATAAGGCAGGCACTATTACCAGACCTCCATTACGCAGAAGGAACTCACGCACAGAGAGGCTGGAACCCTGCTAGTAAGAGGCAGAACACTCTGCTCTCATGGATGCTGCCTTTAACCCCCTCACCCTACCACACCTGACCAGCACAGCAAGCAGTGCCTGCCTATCTCCAGGCTTGTCCTCCCCCATCCTCCCCTGTGTCTGGGGAATCTCAGTCCCCTAACCTGTGAACTTGCACTGCTCCAGGAAGCCCTGCAGGAAAGGTGAGTCTGAGAAGAGCATCTGCTGGAGCCGTTCGGCGCCCACATGGAAGACAGAATTGATGAGGAGACGGCCAGAGAGGTCAGGATGCAGGGCAGCCAGGTCCGCTGGGAGATACAGAAGGGCAGCAAATGAAGCCACTGGCATGCCTCCTTCCTCAAAGTGCTTCCTTGGTTTCCCTCTGGAGACCACCCTACGCCACTCCTGGCCTTGCGGAGTGGACGGGCAGACCTGTCTGCCTAGACCAGAGCGGGCACTGGGCTACAGGAGTGGTTTTCAGGTGGCATGTGCCCTAAGCCCAAACAATCAGAGCCATCATGACTGGTTCCCACTGTGGGCCCAGCCCACTGCATTTCCAGTCACCATAGGCCCGTAGGCCTGTGACTATCAGCCACGGGGATTGGTTCAGAGGCCAGGCAGTCACAGTGGTTGGTTCTGAGGGATGTGTGTGGCCCCAAGCAGCCACAGAGACTGGTTCAGGAGTTGGCTCATTTTCCACTCAGAGCCAACCCTAGAGCTTTCAGCCACTGGGAAAGGCATATTTTCTCTCTGCTAGGCTTGTCTGAAGCAGGGGAGGGTCTCTCTCTGCCCCAACAAGAGGAGAAGCTACCTGGGAATGAAGTTGGCACAGAGAAATAAAAATGATGATGATGATGATAATGATGATGGAAATTATAATAGCTTATACTTACTAACTGGCCCAAGTATTTACATAGATTAACTCATTTAATTCTCTTAAGAACAACCCTATGACGTGGATATTATTATTGCTAATCCTGTTTTTCAAATGAGGGAAATGAGGCTCACAGAAAAATGATTCACCCAGGTTACATGGCTAAAAAACCACTGTGGCCAGAATTTGAATCCCAGCGATTTGGCTTCAGAGTTTGTGCTCCTATCTGCCTCGCTCTGCCATCTTTAAAGCAGAGCTAAGACAGATGTCTAACAACAGTATTAAATGCCTTACCTGCCCACTCCCTGGGTTTTTTGACCCAGTGAGCCAGCAAACCCCTTGCTTAAGCCAGTCTGAGTAGTTTGTCATGTGCAACTAAAGCAAATGATTCAGACCACCTGCTTCACCTTCTTCCCCTGTGGACGAGGAGGAGTGACTCGTGTCTGTCAACAGCTCCTCGCTGGGCAGCAGATCCAAGGGGCCCAGGGAAACAGGTCCTTCAGGTGGAGTGGGCTCTGTGCTCGGCGGTTCAGCCGCTGGAGTCACCATCTGGCTAGAAGAGGCGTCTGGCTGTCTGTCTGTCTGCTCCTCCTTGTCCTCCTCTGCCTGCAGAGAATGACTTAATTCAGCCTTGTCCCATTTCCATCCTTTCCATCCCAGCCTGAGGGCTTCCTGTGTGCCCACATTGGCCATAAGAATTCAAGTCTAAGAAAACCAGTGCTGGGAGGTCACATGTATAAAGAGGGCTTACAGCTGAGCTTCAGGGGGGCCCTGAGGCCACCCAGACAAGGGCTCCTCTTAGCCCCTTGCAGGCCTATCTTGGATGACTGGGCTATAAGCTTTCTTATGCCTGTCCATGCCTTGCCTGGGTCCTACCTTGTGCATCCATCCCTCTGTTGCCTCTTCTGTCTGTCACTCTTTCCATCTGTCTGTCTCCCCTTTGCTTGTCTCTCTGGTTCCCTACCTATTCCTGTTTATGTTGACCATCTCCCCAGCTCTGTCTTATCCCTCCATCTATCTCCTTTCTTACCCCTCCACTCACCTCTTCTCTGTCCCTTGGCCCTTTCCCTCCCTGGTCTCCCCCAGCCTGTCCCTCTCCCTGACACCACCTCTGGCCTTCCTCTGTCTCTTCCCCACAGCACCCTCCTCTCTCCCTCTGCTCACCCCATGGTCTGCATCGCTGCTGGCTCGGGAAAGGTTGGGGGTGATGCGGCCACGGCGTGAACCCACTGGGCTTGGCTCCTGGCTGTGGTCGGCTGCCCCTGAGGGGGTGATATCACTCAGGGCAATCACATCACCCACTTCCTTAGGGCTCCTGCAATGAAAGGGAGGGTGTGGGATCACTGTATCCTTGAGACCCCACACACCCACCACAGTCCACCTGGAAGTCCAGGAGTTCTTCATGCAGCCCCTTCTGTCTCCCCCAACCCCTCCAGGAACCGGCTATCAACTTTTGACTCACCCCAGGCCATTCAGCTGCAAGGGGCAGACATAGTCCTCATCCTCACTGGTGAGACCCAGCTCTGAGCCGTAGCACTGATGCACCAGGTGCCAGAGCTCGCGGGGACTCAGCGTCTGGGCAGGCAAGACGCGTTCAGTGTTGGCCTCCACCACACCCAGGCCAGAGTGCTTTCCACCCAGTGCCCACCAGCCTCAGCAGTTCCCCCAGTGCCCACACAGGGCAGCATGGTCTCCCATCCCAGATCTTACACCCCATGACAGCCCAGTGGGGAGAAGCCAGTGTGCTCAGGACTTTCCCCTCAGGTTCTCACAATACATAGCTACAGGTTAATGGTCCCAGTTTTACAGAGAATACAAGGTCCAGGGAGAAGTCATGTGCTTGATGCCACACAAATGACCAGAGGCAACTCAGGGATTCCAACCTAGCCAGCCTGCAGAACCTCTGCTCCCACCCGCCCCCCTGCTGTCCTGCCCCCACCCATTTCTCTAGTGTCCTCAGGAGCCCTGGTCTTTCAGCTACTCATGGCCTGAAGGGGTGGATGCCAATGATAAACCAGCAACAGTAATAATGATAACAGCAGCAGACATGCACTAAGTTGTTACTATATGCCAGGCATTCTTCTCACCTTTTCACATGAGCTAACTCACTGAGTCTTTAAAACAGTTCTGTAAAGTCAGTGCTAATATCACCATTTTAAGACAATGACACTGAGGCACAGAGGTGCCCATGTGACAGCGCTGAAATGTTACCCCAGGGGCTGTTCTAGCACCCTGGTGCTACCTCTGGACAACCCTGCTTTGTAAGAGGTGACACCGCTGAGCAGCACTTATTCTGAGCTCAAGTCTGGTTGCTATGAAGTTGGGAGAGTCCTGATCTGACCAGTGGGGTTTGGTAACTTAACCAGGTCACGTAGCTCCTCAGTGATGGGGACAGAACTCCTGGCAATCTGGCTCCAGGGCCTACACTCTGAACCCTCCTCTGCACTTGCCCTTGCAGCTTTGATGCTGGGCTGTCTCCTTTCTCTGGCTCCTGCTCCCTCCTGGCCATAGCTGGAGCTGCCCCTGAGAGGGCAGGACAGAAGCACAGCACTGCTGGAGGAGCGGGTTCTGACCTCCTGAGGTGCTACAGGCCAGTAGCAACAAGCCATGCCAACCTGACATCTAGCCACACTCCCTCCCTGCCAGTGTAACTCTGATTTGTTTGGGGTGAAAATCTTCTCCAGCCAATTCATCTTCCCTTTGCCAAATACCCAAACTCTTTTGCAGCTGAAGGCAGTCATGTAACCCCATTCTAGTCAAAGAAATACAAAGCAAAATCTAAAGGAAGCTTTTCCTCCCTTAAAAAGGAATTTCCACTTTCTATCCACCCATGTCCCCCTTCATGTTTGGGACACTTACATGAGGACATGACACCTGGACTAGAGCAGCTACTTTGTAATCACAGGACAACAAGCATATGAACAAAACATCACCATGCAGAGGATGAGTGTGGAAAAGTGGACAAGAACTTGGGTCCTTGATCCTTCACACCCACCCTGGACCACCTGCCTCCAGACCTCTCGTGACATGAGCATCAGTATGACACAGTGGTGGAGTGGAGTCCAGAACCTGACTGCAGTGGGTCAGAACCCAGCTCTGCCACATACAAGCCCACATGACCAGGGGCCAATCTAATACTCTGTGCCCCATTGGTGAAATAAAGATAATAACCATACTGCCTCATGGGGTGGTTGTGAAGATGGAATGAGTTCATTCCTGTAATACTCAGATCAATGCCTGGCACTTAGTAGCACCATTAAGTGTTAGCTACTAATACCTTGTGAAATGATTCAGTATCTGTTTGCTTAAACCAGATTGTTTGGTTGGCATTTCAGTTACTTATTGCCAAATGCATCCTATGTAAACCTATGCAACCACAGAGGGCATTCCAGGAGAGCCTGACGAGGGCTGGCACCCAATGGGCTATTGGACTGTAGCAAGTGAAAGTCTAAAATCCCTGCCTCAAAGACTTTGGGCCAAGACATGATTCAAAATTAGGATTTTGGATTGAAGAAAAGTAGCACAGTGGCAATACTGTAGGCTATAACAGAGCACCGATACTTATATTTTGTATCCAGTGCAGTGTATGACAGAGGTTCTCAAAGTGTGGTCCAAAGATTTCTGGGGGTCCCCTAGACCCTTTTCAGGCTGCCTATGAGGTCAAAATTATTTTCATAAGCCTAAGTATTACTAGTAGTATAAGGTATTACTTATCTTTTCACTTTCATTCTCTCATGATTATACAGTGGTTTTCTAGAGGCTCTATGACATGTGATGCTATAATTTTTCTGGTTGCTAATGCAATGTGTTGTGTATTCTTGTGCTTAAAAATTTCTCAGTTTTAGTTTCTAATACAGTAGATATTGACAGATATAACCATCTTACACAAATGCTCTTTGGAGCCTACAATTATTTTAAGGAGTGTAAAGCGTTTCTGAGACTACAAAGTTTGAGAATCGTTGGTATGTCCCATTAATATACTGGACACTTAACTTTACACTGAACTGCACCTAAGACCAGTTCCGCTCACGCTCAGTAACAACACGAGCAGACGCAGGGAGATACAGACCTGTGCTCTGCGAGAGGCATGCATGGCCATTTAAGTGTACATTAGTTAAAACTAAATTAAATTAAATTAAAAATGCAGATCCCCAATCACACTAGCTACTTTTTAAGAGTTCAAGGGGCACATGTGGATAGTGGCTACTCTACTGACCAGTGCAGATAGAAGACACTTCCATCACAGCAGAAAGCTCAACTGTGCAGTGCTTGTATGCATAATAAATACCACATTACTAGCTCAGAGCAGATTTTGCTGCCACATATAAAAAATGTTACGGTGAATAAGAGGCTGTGCATACACATTTCTAGTGGGCAGCCTCTGTCACTAGAGTCCACAGTGATCCCTCGTGGGGCCCATGGGGTATGCTGCCGATATGTTGAGGCAGATGCCCATGGAGAGGGGCTGGGCAGTCCTCCAGTTCCGGCACCCCTGGCTCCATGGTCTCCCCTGGCCCACCCGCAAAGTCCCCTGTCCAGGCCTCCTCTAGGCCCACCTTTTCAAGCAGCGCGTTCTGCCAGAGGCGGAAAAGGAGCAGGAAGCAGCGGTCCCGGGCTCCAAAGGAGGTGAAAAAATGCTGCAGGAGAGAGATGGGGTGTGGGGGAGACACGAAAGGGTGGAGGGGCAGGTCCATCCCCATCCAGCTCCGTCCGGATCTCCATCCTGAGGTATATCCATTCATTCATCCCTTCTGTCTTTCTACAGAATGTTTATCCTGTGCCCAACCTGGCACTGGACGCTGGAGTCACCGTGTTGGGGAGATGGTCCCTAGCTCTGTATCCAGAGCTCACGGGCTAAGGCAGGCTCATCTCCAGATGGGGTCAGTCCAAAGGGACTGGGCTGGGAGGGGGGAAGCCCAGGGCAATTTCCCAGTCTCCTTTGCCCATAAGGTGGTCAACTGATCTTCTTTTGGCCAGTAAAACACAAAGGAATTCTGCTGTGAAGTGTCGTGTGCGTGTGCACACAGCCACATTTCTTTCTCCCGTCCCGTCTGGGCCACTGATGGGAGGCAGCCATCTTGGGATCACGAGTCAACATCACAGGGACAGAATGGAGTGTCAGGGAAGGCTTCCAAGGAGAGAAGACATCTGAGTTGTAGATACGTAGGAGGGAAGAATTTTACTATTAATCCTATCTCAGAGCAGCTGTGTGAGGGGACAGACTGCAGGGACTATGACAGCAGGAGGCTGGTGTGGAGATCCAGGTCAGAGATGATGGGAACCTGGGCCAGGGTGGGGGCAGGGAGAACAAAGAGAAAGCCACAGACTGAGAGCAGATCAGGGTGCAGAAAAAACAGGGCTTTGGTGGGGGAAGAAGGGAGGAGTTGGCTAAGATCAGCGACCACATGGCTTTGTCAGCAGGTCCTCTCACTCACCTTCTCACTCTCTGTGCAGATCTGGATGGCGTTGGGGATCAGCTTGGCCGTCTTTTCCTTCTTTAGGCACGTCACTTCCTTCAGCTGGATGGAAATCTAAGAAGGACAGGCAGGTCAGGAGGGGCCAGAGCCCTGCCAGGGCCCCTTCTCATCCCTGCATGGGCTCACTGTTGTCTCCCAGCGGAAGATGTTGCTGTAGAAGCAGATCCAGTTCTCGGAGAGATAGAGGCGGCCCTGGAGGAGGATCTCACGCTGCAAGGCACAGGAGTAATCTGAGGCGGCCAGGAGAAAGACAGGCAGACACCCGAGTCACACGGCTGGCCTACCTAGCACCCAGGTGGGGAGGTTCAGGAGGGCAGAGATGGGAACTCAGGGCTGGGTGGGCATATCAGGACTGACCCACGATGAGGCGTTCAGCTTCAGGGAGTTTGCTGAACAGTTTTCGGAAGTCCTCATTCCGCTGTTTGTACGTGGGGCTCAGCATCTAAGGGAAGTGTGGGAGGTGTGAATCCAGGTGAGGTTCACCTCTAATTCTGCCCCACTGTGCTCCCAGAAGCCCCTCAGTCTTTTCTGCCCCAGACAGGCTCTCTGATGCTTCAAGTCTAGCTCATTCTGGCTTCCACTGCCAGTAACACAAGAGTAAATATGATGAGAGTTCCCGTTTACTGATTTCTGATTACACACCCGTTTACTGAGTACATAAGTCAGGTCCTATGTTATATACCCACCAGCATCACTGACTCTTAGTGAAAGTTCCGTTCAGCCTCGTAAAGTGGGAACTGTTTCTCAAGGAGAGAGGTCCAGAGAGGTTAAGCAACTCACTCAAGATCACACGACACATAAGTAGCAACAAAGATATGACCCAAGGTCTGCTGACCCAGCCCCACTTCACTGCTGTCCCCTCCCTCCAACCCCTCTAGCAAGCCCCTGCCCAATACTTACACTGTACCAGCTCTGCATCTTCTGCAAGAGAAAGGAATGGAATCAGAACAAGGCTCTAGATCCCTGGCCTTCCACCCTTCTCCCCAAATGGCCAGGGCCTGCACCAACCTTGCTGTTGCGGATGAAGTTCCGGCTGCCCAGGCTCTGGGTGCTGGGTGTCCCAGGCACCCCACCCTTCTCTGAGGAGCTATCTGACCCCTTCTCCACCATGGTGCCTGGTTCTGGCTCAGGTGGGGGTCGGCTTGGGGGTAAGAGCTGCAGCCGCTTACGGAGAGATGGTGAGCTGCTTGGCGTGCTCCGGCCAGAGTGGGGGCTGGTACTGGAGGAAGGGGGGAAAGAAAGGGTTATGGGATAAAACAAACCAGGGGGTGCAGACAGGCCTATTTTGGGAGGCCTGTGCATCAGCCTGCTGATCCTTATCCATCCATTCTACTCCACTTCCTAGCAGCATGGCCCAGAGCAGGTTCCCTAACTCTGTTCCTTGGTTACTATATCTGTGACTCAGGGATCAGTAATACATGTCCTCATCCAGTTGTCTGGAGGTAAATGAACAATAAATGCGCAGTGCTGCTAATACAGCCTGGAATACAGTGAGCTCTCAATATACCTGCTATATTCTGAATTAACTTATTAGTCATTTATACAATTAAAAACTTACTGAGCAGCCCCTTTCTACTTGGTTGCTTGAGCTAAAAACCTAAGCATCTTATTTTCTTTCTTGCACTTCCTTATTTCTAATCTGTTGGTAAAGTCCCACCCAGATCACCTCCAAAATCTATTTTCATTATTTCTATTAGCCCCACTTCCCCACTCCATCCAGTGACCTGGCTCAGTCTCCATCCTCAGCCTCCTGCACACCGGTCACCCCCGACAGCCTGCTCCTCACACAAAGCCAGAGGGGCCTATGAACCAGAGTCCAGTCAGGTCAGGACCCTTCTGGTTGAGTCCTCACCAGGCTGCACCTCAATTCGGCTAAAAGCAAAGTCCTTACCTTGGCACCCAAGGCCCTAATGTGATCCCTGTCACTCCCTCCATTCCAGCCTCCTTTTGCCCCTAAAGCCCACCAAGTGCATTTCTGTGTCAAGGCTGCTGCACTTCCATTCCCTGTGCCTGAATGTCCTTCTAAAGCCTCAGCATAAGCAGCTGTCTTATTCCACTCAAATGCATTTCGCATGGTGGCCCAGCTGCAAGTAGCCCCCAGCTCCACTCACACCATCTCGACTCATCCTGATCACTTATTGGGCTTGGTCATTGTCTGCTCTACACTGTAAATTTCAGGAGATCCTGGTTGCCACTGTGTCCCCAGCACCCAAAACTATATCCGGCACAGAGTGAACTCTGATTACACACCGGTGACTCCATGAATAATCCATGTGCTGCCTAGGGTGGGGAGCAGCAGAGACCACCAGATGTGGTGCCTGCCTTGGGGAATTAGCCTGCTGCTGGGAGGCAGCCCCAGTACAAGTAGAATGCTCAGAGGACCAAATATACACACTCTCATAGGGCTGTGGAGTCAGTTCGGGGGCATTTGAAAGGACACTCATTGTTGACTTTGTATCAGGACCCACTATCGTGGCACATTCTGCATATGAGGAACTGTACTGATCCTCACACAACACTGTGCATTCGATACTCTTATCACCTCCTTTGCAGAAGAAACTGAGGCCCAAAGTGGCACACCACTTGTCCACAGTTTAACTCAGAGCAGGATTCCAACATAGGACATTCAATCTCCCCTGGGGAGGAGGTGGGAGCTCCTCAAACAGTCGAGGCTCCTCATACTTCTCTCTCCTGCCTCCAAGCTTTAGCACGAGCTCTTCCCTTTGTACAGACTGTCCTTCCTCTTCTTTGCCTAGCAAATTCTTACGCATCCTTCAGGACTCTTGCTCCACACCTCCTCCCTCCTGAACACTGCCCCCACTTCTGTGGGTCCCCCCAGCTCCCATCCCAGTTCTAACCACTCTGCCTATACTTCCCTCATCCTAGCCCTGACTACTCCATGCTGTCACTGTTTGATGACATCTCCACAGATCTGTAAGCTCCCTGTTGTCTTCGTCACTGTTCTGTCCCTAGTATTGCTCAGGACAGGAACCAGGGCAGGCATTCATGTTGTAGTTGTGAAATGAAATTTGTGGAAATAAATAAATAAAATAGATGTGACCTAGGCCACCACTGTACCTCCTAGACTATCAAAGCCACCTTCTCTTAAGGTCTCCTGCTCTGCCCTTGTCTCCCCACATGCAGCCAGAGGGAGCCTGTGAACCAGGCCAGGGCCCTCCTCTGACCGCATCTCACTCTGGCTAAGGGCTAGATGCTCTCATCACCCCCTCGCTCACTCTTCCTGAGCCTCTTCCTTGACTGTTCCCTCTGCCAAATGCCCTTCCTCCCAGATGTCTGCAGGCCTCTGCTCAATGAACACATCTCCAAAACATCTTCCTTCAGCTCTTTAAAATACACTCCTCACATCCTGATACTCCTTCCTCTCCATCTCTCCCCTCAGCACTTCCCTGACCCAACCTTCTGTACTTGTCCTTCTTTTTTCTTTTTAAAAGATTGATTTATTTATTTTCAGAGAGGTGGGGGAGAAAGAGATAGAAAGAAACATCAATGGGTGGTTGCCTCATGTGTGCCCCCAAGTGGGGACCTGATCTGCAACCCGGGCATGCGTTCTGACTGGGATTCAAACTGGTGACCCTTTGGTTCACAGGCCAGCACTCAATCCACTGAGCTACGCCAGCTAGGGCTGTCCTTGTTTCTTATTCTCCCACATAGGAGGTGCACCCCAAGGGGGAAAGAGGTTTACTTCCCAGCTGCATGCTCCTTGGCCATTTGCTCTTTTGGGCAGAATAAATAAATAACCCTCCACTCCCCCCATCCAGAACTCAGACTCAACCAGGTGTGTACCTTGCCCAGTCCTCTGAGGAATGAGGCTGTGGCAAGTCTCAGTTTGGTCACTTCCCTATGTGACCTTGGGCTAGAGTTTGAGCCTTCCATTGCCTGTTTCTCTTGAATATAACAGTATCTACCTCGCCTAATAGTGCCCCTCTTCAGGCAAGTAGCAACTTGGAATAAAATCTGGCATGCCTCAGCTTGTTACGGCAGAAGGTCACATGTAATTTCCTTTGCCTTCTTTTGGCTCCCTACGTGTAAAAAAAGAAAAAAAGTATCTACCTTACAGGACTGTCTGGAGGAGGACATATATACAATCAGCCCACCACATGGAAGGCACTCTGGTTTGATCATCCAGGGATGTCAGAGTACATGGCCCTGCCAGTGCCCCAGCACACCTGTGTCTAAGTTGCTCCACTGACCTCGACAGGTATGGCAAGACACCTCAACCTGGTGTGTGGAGCCCAAACTGACCCCAAACTGCAGTTGTTCACTCTCTAACTACACACTGGCCACCTGCCACATGCCAGGCACTGGACACACAAAAGTGAGAGAACTAGGTACAATCCCTGCCTGCAGGACCTGATGTTGTTTGGAGAACAGACAATCAATAAGAGAACATGTAAAGGAGGGTGATAATCTCACTGACACTAGTCACATGAGCAGCAGCAACAACACCTGGCAGTTTTGAGAAACACCGATTCTGGCACCCACTGCAGACCTCCTGAATCAAAGACAGGGTGGGGCCCAAGAGAGAGTTGGAGGACCACGGTGATAAAGGAGGGCTAGGTGGACGGGCGGGGTGGGGTGTAGGGCACACTTGAGCTGAACTCTGAGGTTAAAAAACAGATCTAGCAAAGGGAGGGGGAAGATAGGTTTAGCAGCAGGAACAAGGAATTCAGGGACAGGGCTGAGACTGGCAGGTCTGAAGAGTGAGGTGGCCAGTGGGGCTGGGAAAGGAGGACAGGAGGGTACAGGTCCACCCACAGGTACTGTGGGCTCTGGTCAGCTGTGGATGGGGCTGAAAGAGAGGTGACCACACTCCTCACCTGCTTCATCTTCTCCCCTCTGAACTGCAGACCCCTCCTTAACCTGTCTTAGTCTCCTGTAGTCACAGGTCAGGGGAAGGCATCTAAGGACAGGTCTAACACATACAGACCGAGCAGGGCAGGGCCCACGCCCCCAGATCTTGCTCCTTTGCAGGAGGAACAGGAAGTGCTCCAGGGCAGACACAGCCCTGAGGCTGCCCAACCAGGCAGACTGCAGCAGAGAGAAGGGAGGAGCCCCAAGTGTCTATAGGACCGTTATGGGGGTGGGGACTTGGCAGAGAATGGGGTTTTTGCCACTGCAGATATCTCACCTCCAGCTTCCTGGGCCTAAACAGGCCCAGAGCTCCCTCTGCTCAGAGCAGACCAGGTGCACACACAGGTATGCATTAAAGCAAAACTTGACAGCCAGTGTCACAGGCAAACTATAGTTCCCCACAGTTGCAAGAAGTCTTCCCTACACTCCCACCCCCAGCAGTAGCACCACAGGTATGTTACAGTCACAAACAGCCGCAAGCCCCAGCATAATTACATACACACCCGCAGCATTACAAGTATGCTACAGGCACAAAGTCCCAAAAGTTAAATGCACTCACACACCCAGCTGCAGAGGGTCAGAGAAACACAGAAAACCACAAAAAGACCCTGATATATTACATTCACACATAGCTATAAGAACATCTCAGAGAAGAGTTGAAAGGAAACACTCCCAGTTATAGAGAATCACACAGTCAAAGAATAGTCACAGAGGACCCAGCTAACACATGCACAACCTAGGGAGATTAAGTCACAGAGTCAGCTCAGCTCCTATGGTGCTCACCATCTGGCAGAGAAGAGAAAGCAAAGGCCTGCTCTAACATGGCAGGGGATGGAGGTGTCAGCAGCTGTTGCTGACAGAGAACCCTGACAATCAGAATAATGCAGCCCCTGGGGTTGTGGCCACATCCTAACAACATAGTGGCCAGGGAGGTTCTTTATAAACTATAACAGGGGAAGAATTAAGTTATGATTATTGCTCCAGAGAGTCAAGGGTACTCCTAAGGTCTCAAGAGGGAGGGGCTGAGACCCACTAAGAGCCACAGGGGGTCTCAGTCTCTTGCTCTTCACACAAAGCCCCAGCGGGTCAGCTGAACACATGGAAGCCCAGGCACATACATGTAACAATGTTACCAAGGGACACACACAGGGACTTTCACACAAAGATGGAATCTGAAGGAAATTACAGGCACAACCCCAGAGGGTCTCAGTCATACAGCTCTGGCCCCAGACACACAACATCACACTTGGACACACAGGTAACTGACATTTGCACACAGAGCTAACAGGTTCAGAGGTAAATTATAGGCACATTCAGAGGCAAATGGTTGTAGCACCAAGCGCAGAGGCTCAGACACATATGGTCACACATTACAATCACAACTGGACACAGGCAATGTACGGTGATACTTGGAGCCACAGATGGAGCCAGATATAAACTACACACACAGAGCCAGGGAGGATCACAGTTTTCGCACCCTGGAAACCTAAACACATGCATGCACGCTCCGAGTTTCAATCTGACAACGGATGTCTGATGGGGTGGCATACACCACACACATACAACTGCAAAAGGTCGTAGCCACACGAGCTGAGCCCAGACACACACTACAGAGTCATAATCAGATACACGAAGGGAACCTACAGAATACATGGAACTCTAGGTAAATTACACACACACACAGCCAAAGAGGATTACAGCGGCCTGCAAACTAGGAAAACTGACACGCACATACAAGCTTCCAAGACATCTACAATTCATAATTGGAAAGACGGGGCCAGACAGGGTGCAGGAGGACCCCAGAGGGATCAGGCACGCGGTCGGTCGGTCGGCCACATGGAAGCCCCCAACCCCCAGTAACCCTGGCGGAGGCTCAAGACAGAGGACTGTGGGAGGAGGCTCGGGCCCGGCGGGGCTGCTCCTGGGCCTGCCTCAGGGTCCCAGGCCTATAAGCCCGCCCTGCCTCCAGCCCAGGCCCAAAGAACCGGGTCAGCTTCGCCCCCATCCCCGCCCCCCCCCCCCCCCCCACGGCTCCGAATCAGGGACAAGCCAGGCCGGGGCCCTCCCCACAGGCGCGCTTCCCGCGAAATCAGCCCGGGACCCCAACGAAAGCCCCTCTAACCTGGCGCATCGCGCCTTGGCAGCGACCAGCCAGGCCAGAGCCTCCCAGCCATCAGCCTTCAGTGCCCCGGTGCACCCTAGGACGCCAAGCCCCATCCCCACCCCGGTGGGCCCCAGTGCCTTGGGTTCCCGGACCTCGACTCCGGCAGGGGCCCCTGCCCCGCACGGTCGACCCCGTCTCCTCCCGCCCGGTCCTTACTCGAACATGGATGCGGCGGCGGGAGCGCCCAGCCGGAGGGCAGGGCTGGGACCGGCTGAGCAGGGCTGGGCCGAGCTAGACGTCCCAGCAGGACTCCCGCCCCGCCATCCGAGGCCGCCGCCCCACCGACCCAGCCGCCGCCACAAAAGGCCTAAGCTACCCGAGGCCCAGGCGGCGTCACTCTCCCCTTTCCCGCTCCCGCCCCTGCGCGTCACAGCCCCCCGCCCGCGAGGGAAGAGGGGGAGGGACTGGCCCAGGCCGGGGGGTGGGGCCTAGATACTGGACGCGGCGGCCTACGCTGAGCCGGCGAGAGAGGGAGACGCAGGAGGGTGCTAGTCCAGGCCTCGCAGGGACCGTGGGACCAAAAGAGGCCCCGAGGGAGAAATAGAGACAGAAGGACTCGGGGCCGCAGGGGGAAGAAGACCGAGACCGAGACAGCGTGGGAGGCGCCTGGGACGCCGGAGAAACAAGGATAGAGGAAGAGAAAGAGACGGAGGCCAGGAATCTACGGAGAGACTGACAGAGAAACCGAGGCCGACTTGATTAAATCAGAATGCTGCCGTGGCAGCTGCCTCGGCACGGGCTGCCACCCTCTCCCCTGGTGCCCGGGAAAGGGGTCCTCAGCTCCACTGACGCGCCTGGCCGGGAGCTCCCCTCCTTCCAGGGCGGAATCTAAGACGTGGGGCGGATCTGGGGGTGGATGGAGTTTCTGGGAAACCGAGGTGTTGGGGCGGCTTGCACTGGGTCAGGAGGGGCATCACGGCTGCTGGAAGGGTTGTCCCAGGTGGTCAGCCAGGCCGAGTTAGAATTCAGCATCCCTGGTGCTTATCTACACTGTGACCTTGAGTAAGTCAGACCACTACTTCAGTGGTAAGGGCTTTCCCACTGAACGGTGTGGGGAAGGGCAGCAGCAGCACTTTCACAGACAGAAGCCCGTTTCAAAAGATGGGAATGAGTGGCCCAAGTCACCCAGCCAGTAAGCTGCAGAGTTTAACGCAACCCTGCTCTGAGGCCACAACCTATGGCCATCTCTGCGGCAGCTGCCAGCATTTGTTGGCTCTGGACTCCTTTGCCCTAGAACACAGAATGTGAGGCCCACGTCAAAGCTTCTGGCCAGAAGCACCTGTGCACAGAGATTTGCTCCCTATCCCTCTGCAAGATAGGTTATTCCTTCCTCTTGAAAAAAAACTTCATCCCCACCCCCTTCCCAGCCTCCAAGCAGTAGGACTCCTCCATATTGGTGGATGGCAGGCCCCAAACTTAAGTCTTTCTTGACCCGTCTTTCTGTTGCACCTACACAACCTATCCATAATCTAAACTCTTCTCCCCCTCCACTGTCCACCCTGACCCAGCCTCAGTCCTCTCCCTCCTGGAGCATCACAGCTACCTCCTCCCTGTCAGCTACTCTGGTTCAAGTGCCCACAGTCCTCTCCCCACAGGCAGTCAGAGGGAGTCAAGTCTCTGAGCCCTTCTGTGGCTCCACCTCATTCATTCCCAGCCAAAAGCAAAGCCCTCACCTTGATGCCCAAGACATCGTTTTGACTTCACTTCTGTCTCCCCTCTGCTCACTCCCTCCAGCCCCCTAGCCGCCCTGCATTTTCCTCTGATTCACAGGTACATTCCTGCCCTGGGGCCTTTGCACTCGCTGTTCCCTCTGCTTGGAGCTTGGAAGCTCTTCCCTCAGTTCTTCCCTTGACTGCCTCTCACCATCAGATCTCAAGTAGACCCTCCCTCCACCATCTCCCTCCCTCTCACTACTCTCCTTGCCTGTTTCTTGTTTTGAAATACTTTCATATTTTTAATTAGGGAATGTTTATTTCAAACAAGAAAATATGTAATAGTCATCTATGTTCCCACCACCCATATAACTGATGTGGACATTTTGCCATTTTTGCTTCAGATCCTTTCTTGGGTGTTTGTTTGTTTGTTTGTTTGTTTTAAGAAATAAATGATTACAGTTACAGCCAAAGGCTGAGATCTTACCCCTGTTCTCTCTGCCTCGGCCCCCCAAAGTACATACTGCCCTGAAGTTGATGTGTGTTTTTCCTGTGCACTTTCCCATCCTTTTTGTAGGGAAGCATCCACCAACAATATAACGTGTATTATTGTTCAATATCTTAAAATGATACACAGTTAGACTCATATCATTTTACAACATGCTTTCTCCATCATCGTTGTTTTCTGAGATTTCTCCATGTTGACACACAGAGCTCTACTTCATAAACTTTTAACTCTTTTCATGTGTTCATTGTTGGAAGAAACCTCAGTGGATATTTCTTTTCAGAGCCAGTGTAGTTCTTTTCCTCTTTTCCTCTTTTCCCCTGTAGCCTTGAACCTCCCAGTTCCTGTTTCCTTGTCCCAGGAACAGAGTTTCTTTGCAGTTTTGCTTAAACTTTTTTTTTTGCCTGTGAGCTACAACAGGAAATACCTTTTATATTGGCTTTCAGTACATACTTAGAAATATATGTAATGTCACAAAAGCTTCAGGAAACCACACTTATTCACTATTCACTATACCTCATATGCTATGTATTTTCAATTCTATCCTTGTTCTGTTTGGGAAAAAGTGCTGATTACAATGCACTACATTGGCTTCATAGTCCTTAAAAAGGTCATGACCCACAGTTTGCAAAACATTGGATAGATTGAAGGGGGTGTCTATCTCCAGTCTGAGTAGGCAGGTAGTGCTCAGCTAAGCTCAGATTTGCTTGTCCCAGTGCGTACTCCCACTTGCCTGTTTTTGTTTGTGCATCTATTTTACAACTTCCAGTCAGGCTAAGGCCACATTCTAACTAAACTTCAGCCCTCTCCTGGACAGTGACAACCACAGGATGCCCACCTTTGAGCATGAGTCCCTAGAAAGAGAAAACCCCTTTCCTGTGCCAACACCTGGGTCTCACCTGTCCTGGAGCAAACTATCCAAGTCTGAGGTCCTTAGCAGCTGTAGGCGCTGGGGCCTTGGGGTGCAGTGAGGTGACTCCCCATCACTTGACGGTGTTATCTGAATGGAGGGCACTTCCAGGAGCCTCCAGGGCTCATCATCCTGTGGCTGCTGGCTCTGGCATTCAGCTGGGGAGACAACTGAATCCTGGGAATGACCCTGGGTCAGTGGGGGCACCCCAGACAGCAGGGGCAAGAACTCAGCCATGAGGAGGGCTTTGCCTGCTTGGTTGTGGGCCTTGGACAGCAGATGTGGTTCTCTGTGGGAGAAAAAAAGAGAGGTGAAGGGGAGAGCTCCTGCCCAAGCCCTGCCCCTCCCCAAAAGGGAGATGAGCTAGGTGCAGAGCACAGTGTGAGGGTCAGAGAGGTTTGGATGGTATTTCCACTTCTGTGGGTATCCTCCCCTCACCACCCCGAGCCTCAGTTTCCTCTTCTGGAAACTGAAGGTCCTTATGCTGACATCCTAGGGTGGCTGAGCAGTGTCAGAGACCTGTGACACATGGAGGGCCCAGAACACAGCAAGTGGTCACTGAATGTTCATGAAACCTGTTTAGGTCCAGGGTTTATTTTTCTGAGTATTCACCAAGGCCAAGTCCTGGGTTTTCTACAAACGCGCCACCCAGCTCCCTTCCCTACACAAGGCCACGAAGGAGCCAGGCCCGAGGGGCCCCAGCGGCTGAGGCCTGGGTAACGGCTGCTCAGGAGAGTCAGAATCCAGGATTTCCCTTCCCTGTTTGCTCAGCAATTATCCCTCCCAAGACAAACAACAGGAGGGTGGCTGGGCTGGGCTGTGGCCTCCTCAGATGGGATGAAGCCAGGCTGGTTTCTGCAATTGCAGTTGTGATATTGGAGGCCACCTGGGCCTGGGAGATCAGATCAGTGTCTGTCTGTCCTTGCAGCAGGGGCTTCTTGGCACCAAGCTGCCAGGGGATAGGGAAATAGGACCTGTGGAACCCAGAGAAGATTTCCCCCAGTTCAGGGAAGACTCTGACTCTTACAGGCCAGGCCTGGACCCCAGGGTCCTTTCCAAACACCCCAATCCTCCTACCTTATGGCTTCTACCTCCTTCTGTCCTCACAGCATTTGGACTTCCAGGGTAAAGGCAAGAGAACAGGCCCTTCCTTCCCCCACGAGTCTTGGATGGGCTAAGTAGTCATGACCTTGCCAGTTGGAATAGCCTGTTCACTGGAGTCATATTCCCCTCAGGCCAGCTGGGAGAAAGGACAAAGTGGGGGTGGGGGTATGCACACCACAGAGGAGGCTGAAGCTGGCAGTCATCTTGTCCTTCCTTCTTGTCTTCACCCTAGACCTCTACTGATCCACCCTCCTCTTGGCCGGCAGCCAGCCACAGCCTAGCTTCTCTCCCCACTACTCTCCCAGAGCTGCTCCTCGAAGCCTAGGGATCCTCCAGGCGACCAAATCTGACACATTTTCCACTTCTCATCTTCCCACCCTGCTCTTAAAAGCTAGAACCTGGGAGAACCCTACTCCTTCTGGGAGGTTCTCAGCCTCCAAAATATCACAGTTTCTGGCTCCCACTCCATCTCACTTCTGTGCACAGCTGCAGCTGTGCATCAGCTGTCTCCTGTACCTGATCTATAAAAGTGGTATTCCCTGTGGCTTAGGTCCAGGCACTTCTCTCTGACTTTTCCATTTTTATTGCATAATAATTGATACATATTAAAGTCTGTCTGTACCATAGATATGAGTTACAAAGTAAAACAATAAAATGAACCCCATGACCCCCACCCACCCAGTCTGAGAACCAGCACCCCCAATGAGTGCTTCTCCCCTACCGCCTTAGGCTTCTCCCCCACCCCACCCAGCCATCTTCCATCACTCCCTCATTCGTCAGGTATCATCCGCTCACGTTTCTTAATTTTTTGTTATTTTTGTTATTTTTTAATTTTTTTGTTTTGTTTTACTTCCCCCACCCCACTCGTTTTCAATAGTTTTTATTACTGTGGTATACATTCTGGTTTGCAGGACCACACCTGACCCATTGGGCCACACCAGTCAGGGCACAAGTCAAATGGGCACCTGGGCTTACAGCTAGGATTGTCTTTACCTTTTCTGATCTCTGTCTTACAGGCAGATTTTTGAGTAAAGTTTATGGTTGGCATTAGAGCTATGAAGAGAAGGAAACTTATTAGAAACCAATGTCCCTGGAACCATGGGAAGGGATGGTGTGTGGACGTGAAATCTCAAACAGAGCAGGGCCACTAAGAACTCCACATGAAGGCTCCCATGTTTCCTGTCCTAAAATCTCTGTGGGCTGAAAACCTCCTGCTTCTTATTTCATTATTTCTGCCTTCCCCACATTCAGGGGAGTAGCAGCCTCCTGAGACTGTCCGCTGGAGTGTCCTCCCAGTGGGGTCGTGTCATGGGTTGAGGGTCCAAATTTTGTGCCAATTCCATAGCATCCTTCCACCTGAAGAGTTGATGCACAGATAGAGCCAATGCTGGCTTCTATTTTCCACTTCTATGTGGGTATTCAATAGAGTGTGGGCTTAGGTATTTCTGACAAATAATAAGCAATAATGTGATATTTGCATTCCCCAGATACTTCGAGATTTCCTGACTGTATCTGTCTGTTTCCATTGAACTGTGACTTATGGTTTCTTCTCTGTGTCCACATGGGTTTGGTAAGTTGACTTCTTACCAGATCTCACCCACACTCTCTATATACGTAAGCTTTCTTACCCAAGTGTGTCTGATTTTAACAAATCCCTTCCCACACTCTCCACTCTGGAAAGTCCCAAATTCTCTGATATCCTCCTCTTGAATACTTTGCCCAACCACTGAGCTAGACTGAGCTATGTTTCTATATAACTGATGAGTTTGCAGGTGCTAACTGGCTGTTTCCTCCCAGCCACCTTCTGCCTTGGCCTCCCAGACAGTGTTGTTGGGCCTCTGTTCCTCATGAAGTTGCCTCATCTCTCCAGCATCTTGGATTCACGTGTTGGTGCTTCTGCTCTCAGAGGAAGACGCCCTGTCCAAGACCACTTCCTGCCCTTAAACTTGGGGCCATCTGGGGAGGAAGCTTGGTATACCTTGAGTTTCCCACGCCTCAGCACCTTGACAGGAACAGGGCAGGAGTGATGAAAATGGTGTTTTTGCATTGTGTCAACCAGAGAATTAAAGACTAGTCCTTCCAAGGGCTTCTCCCTTCTCCACAGCTTTTCTCTCATCAGCTAGTTTTCTTTTTTGCCTCCTTATTTTGTATATTTTATTCTCCTAAAAACTGTAAGGAGGGACACAAACAGTCTAAGAAAGGATAGTCTGTTCTACTTCTCAAAACCAAAAGAACTGCACTTTTTTTTTCTGATCATGTGGGTTAATTTCTACAAGGATATGTCAGGACCAAATATATCCTTTTCTGTTGAAAATAACTGCTTTGGAGGGATCTACAATGCTCTGTGGAACTTCCATCCAGCATTTGCCCAGACTGAAACTCTTCGAAGAAACTTCTGGATATTGGAGGCTTCATTCCAGCAGTGACTGTGGGGAGCCTTTTGATAAACTGCAATGGTTTTCTAGGTTGTCTCTCCTCTCACTGACACACACCTTGTACACTGCTCTTCTTGAAAATGGGAACTAGACCATCGACAGCTGAGCCTAGTCCTAGTAGTCAATGAGCTTACAGTCCTCATCTGTGAAACATGGAAAATGTTATTACTTACCTCAAGGGCTTTTGAGAGACTCTAATAAGATAACAGAAGTAAAATGCTTAGGCTGGGCTTGGGGCATGATGAGTGCCCAATCACAGCTATTATCATATGTTCCAGGGGGTGAGGGAGGAGTATTTACCTGAACACCCACGGGTCATGGCTTCTACAACCCCGCTATACAAGATGCTGGAAAAATAGAGCCAGAAGAAATATAAACATTCTAGAATGTTTGTCATGTCCCCATGTTGGTTTTGTTTAGCTCTAGGTGTTTTTACACACCACTTATAAAGCAAATTCTTAAAATAAGAAGGTGATGTATACTTGCTTGCAAAGACACCAAAGAAGGGAGGAACTGGAAAGATTTCCTTTGGCTCCACAGTCAGGCCTGGGAGGAGGACAGTCCTTTGAACAGGATAAGTTTGGAATGGCTATTTTTTTCTGTTTTATTTATTGATATTATGCATATTTTAGATTTTATTTTGAAAAATTAAGTATGGATAATTTTATAGGAAACAACTAGCCTTGCCCCTAAATCCTGAGAAAAGGAAGGGCAGGAGTTGGGGACCTAGCCACACAGCAGGGAAGGAAACAGGCCCTGCAAGGAGCAGACACTTCTAGCTGGAGCACATTCTCACAGGTACCCACACTGCAGTGGAGGGGGTTTGCAAATCTACACTGACAAGCTGGTTAGAACAACTCTCAACTCTTTGTCTTTTTTTTTATTATTATTCATTTGGGAGGTCAAAGGAATATTAGAAGATAAAGGATTCCATTAAATCAGTGATGGGACAAAAGAGACAGGTCTCACTTATGTTACCCAGGTTGGAGTGCAGTGGCTGTTCACAGGTGTACTCCTGCTGTTACAGGGTGAATGAAGCCCAGAGGGGGGACCCAAATAGGGATTTGGAATGGGGTCCAGAACTCAAGGTGTCCAGGAAATATTAGGATGTCCTCACCCCTTCCCCCCCACAGGTGTGAGTTGGGGGAAGGAACACGTGAAGCAGGAACATGTAGAGCTATTTTGTACAGCAAAGGCTTTGCAACTAATCCATGGCATGGTCATTTAACATACCTATAACCTTTAACTGGTTGCGTAGATATGTTAAATAGCTGTGGCCCATGCTCTGAGCCAGGGGAATGGAAGGGACTTCCACCCAAGATGTAACTGGGGGGCAGGTCCCCCTGGTTACAGTGCCTGCATGAGAACTTGGAGAAGATTGGCTCCATGACATGGGGCTACACCTGCCCAGACTCACTATGGCAGCCCAGTAAACTTAGAATAATACAGGAATGCTGGCAGGTGTAACTGATTGTAGGAGGAGTTGGAAATGGGGATACAGAGGAAGGCTGGCATGGGATTTAAACCCAGACATGGCAGCCATTGAGAGGAGAGAACCACATAGTTTTGCCAGAGTGGGGAGGCCTGTGGCTTTGGGGTGCACCCCTTGGCCACACGGCTTAAGAAGTAGGAGAGACTTTGCCTGGAAGAAAAGGGGTGCGAGGACTTTTACTGGTAGGCCATGAGAAGGTGCCATATGACTTTGGATTAACTGGAGATCCTGATGACATAGCTGATGGTGCCAGGAGCCTAGATCACGGATGTCTACTTCTTTTCCTGAGATACAGTACCCCAGATTAGGGCAGAAGGAGAAGGAAGGACTGTGTGTGTCTGTGGGTATCCTAAAGGACTTTGATATTTTAATAAAGGCATTAGGTCACTACTTTAAGTCTGTATAGATTTAAATAAACATTTCCTTTCCTTTTCACAAATCTCTGGCATTGAGAGACGTCTTTCCTTTGGCAGAGGACAATGCGTGCCTATTAGGGGGTACTTTCGGTAATAGTATATCGTACCCCCCTTGGCCCTGTTCTGTAACACCGCTATTGATCAGCAAGGGTGTTTTGACCTTCTCCATTTCTGACCTGGGCCAGTACACCCAGGTCAGAAATGACCTCTTTAGGCAACCTCATGGTCCCCCACTCCCAGGAAGTACCCATACTGATGCTGACCTTAGTGTGGACACATGATTGGCATAGCACACTGCAGCCTAGAACTCCTGGGCTCAAGAGATCTGCCTCAGCCTCCAGAGTAGCTGGGACTACAGGCCCGTGCAAATGTGCCTGGCCATTCTCAATTCTTGCACATTCAGCAAACCACTACCTATTCTCAGAACTGAGAGGAAAAGTCTGGCTACCCACCACTGCATCACCCAAGAGAAAAGATGAAAAAAATGTACAAGAATGATAACACACAAGAGATGATCTTAAAAGCAGTGGAAATAAAAGATAGATAACCAATATGAAACCAAAATTTCTGCTGATTTCTCAACAGCAAAAACAGAATAAGAGGCCAGAAAAGCATGCCTCCCACATGCTGAGAGAAAACAGTTGCCAGCCCAGAACTGTCTTCCCCGCAGTCTCACAAAGCTGGAGATGAATTAAACACACTTTTAGACAAATAAAAACTGAGATATTGTGTTATAAACAGATCTTCAATAGAGGACATTCTAAAGAATTTGGCTCTGCAGAAAGGAGCAATACTTAAGAGAAGATATAAGCTGTCAGGTGGAATCATGAACAGCTAAAGTGACAAATGTGTGAACAGATCTAAATGGACCGTGTGAGAATAAAACAACTAATTTTTGTTTTTCAGATTAAAAAAATAGGCAAGAACTAAAATACATGATAATGTTACAGAACAACAAGCGGGGGCCTGGGACGATATACTATTACCGAAAGGAACCCCCCAGGTTCGTTATGTCCGCTGCCAGAGGAAAGATGTCTCTCAATGCCAGAGATTCGTGAAAAGGAAAGGAAATGTTTATTTAATGCTATACAAACTTAAAGTAGTAACCTAATGTCTTCATCAAAATCCCAGAGTCCCTTAAAACACCCACAAACACACACAGTCCTTCCTTCCCCCTTTGCCCAGTCTGGGGTATCGTACCTCAGGAAAAGAAATAGATAATATTCCATGGCTCAGGCAGCCTCCAGTTCTTCCCAGTAATCCGTCTCAGCTGGTAGGCCTCCCTCGGTTCCTGGCACCCTCAGCTGAGTCACCGGGATCTCTGCTAACGCCGGGTGGTGGTTCCCCCTTCTAAAGCTGTGGGGGTCCCCACTCTGGTAAAGCCATGAGGTTCTCTCTCCACTGCCCCGGCCATGTGGTCCTCTGTGCACAATCGCTGTGGGAGTCTCCACTCAGCCCAAACCGCATGGTTCTCCCTCTCACTGCCCCAGCCTTGTGGTTCTTCCTCTGCAATGGCTGCGAGGAGCGGGGTTGCCACTCTCCCAAAGCTGAGTGGCGTTTCTCTGTTAAAGCCACATGGTGATTCTCTCTCACAGGGCCACAGGAGTCCCCACTCTCATATCCTTCCAGCTTTACTGGGCTGCTATTGTGAGTCTGGGCAGGTGTGGCCCCATGTCATGGAGCAAATCATCTCCAAGCTCCCACTCAGGTGCTGTAACTCAGGGGACCTGCCCCCCAGTTACATCTTGGGGAGGGGGGCAGTTACTTCCATTCCCCTGGCTAACAGCTTGGCCACAGCTATTTAACATATCTATGTAACCAGTTAAGGTTATGATAGGGGACTCCAGACTTGGAAAATTTTAGCTTAAGGTAAAAAGTTGTAAGTCTAGCAAGTAATGTGTACGTTAAGCTTTTGTTTCAGAAACTACACATAAGGCCCATCCTGGCTCCTGAGAAAAGCAGCCGACCTCCTGGGGCACTGGCTAGAGGACATGTTGGAGGCATTACTGCCTGGGGACATGTTGGAGGCATCCGGGCCCTTTGTGTGACTACTGCCCCGCCCTTGGGAACAGCTAACTGCTGAGAACAGAAATGCTGCAGCTTTGCTCACCTAATCCTCCCTCAATTTCAAAGCCCTCACCACACCTTGCTTGTTCTTCCCCACTCCCTTATAAAAGATCTGGCCAGGAAAGAGAAGGCAAGATGGTGTGTTAGGATATGAGCCCACCATCTTCTCGGATTGCCGGCCATCTGAATAAAGTGACCATAAAAGATTCAATCGCTGTCATTGCTTATTGGATTTGGTAGTGACAGGCAGCCTGAATGCCAGTGTCTTTTCCGGTTACAGTTATAGATATGTTAAATGACCACACCAGAGGTTAGCTGCAAAGCTGTTGCTATGCGAAACAGCTCTCAGTGGCCCTGCTCCATGTGTCCCTTCCCCCAGCTCACACCTGTAGGGGGCAGGTGAGGACATCCTAATATTTCCTGAACACCTTGAGTTCTGGACCCCATTCCAAATCCCCATTTGGGGTCTTCCCTCTTGGCTGCACCCTGTTATAATAATGTCTATGGAAAAGGAGCCACATCCGAACTCTTGACAAGCTCAGGGGAGGCCTGTATGGTAGACTTAAAAACTCAGGGGATAAAGTAGCCACATAAAATAGTCTGAACACACAAATTTCTAACTAAAAAGCAGGTCACGGCACTTAGTCATGTCCTAGGCCTGAAGCTTCCTTGACAAAAGTCACTCTTAACCTTAAATGAGCCTGTTGTTTTTTGTTGCTCTTGTTGTTTTGCACCAAAGATGACATACCTGTGGAATGTCAGAGAGATCTTCTTTCCCATGCCCCTCAGGTCACAGCCACTGCTCCAGAGCTCCAGCCCATTAGAACCCCTCGTTATCTTGTGTCCCCGCACCATCTCTGTGTGCTGTAAATGTTAGTTATGAACTATCCAGTTCCCACCAATGTAAAAGAAATATGTGTCTCTTCATTTTACTTTTTATCCAGTCTCAGAGATTCCTCCCCCACTCCCCAATCCCCGCTTTGCTTTCTCCCACCTCACTTATCTACCACCAATGGATTTCATGTAAGCCCTTGTAACAGGGTGCAGTGAGGGGGACCCCAAATAGGGGTTTGTAATGGGGTCCAGAACTCAGGGTGTCCAAAACATATTTTAAAAATGTAGGATGTCCTCACCCTCAGAAGTCTGAGCTGGGGGATGGGGCACATGGAGCAGGGCCATTGAGAGTCATTCTGTATAGCAACAGTTTTGCAACTAACCTCAGGCATGGTCATTTAACATATCTATAACTTTTAACCAGTTTCATGGACATGTTAAATAGCTGTGGCCACACCTTGAGCCAGAGAGATGGCAGTGACCTCAACCCCTGACTACCTAGGAGGCAGCTCCCTTTGGTTACAGCACCTGTGTGAGAGCTGGAGTAAGAGTGGACCATGAGGCTTTGGAGTAAGGGGAAACAGGGTACCATGCAGCTTTGGTGAGAAAAGGAAGAACTTCGAAGCTTTGGGGCTCCCTTTGCTACGCAATTTAGGAAGCCAGAAAGCAAGATATAGCAGTGATGCAAACTCTCTCTTAGCAGTTTGGAAGAATTCAGGAGAGATGCTGTGGGAAGGAAAGGGGTAAAGGGACTGTTGCTGGTGGGCCAGGAGAAGGTGCCATGTGGTTTTAGATTGAGAACTGGAGATACTGGTGACACAGCTAATGGTGCTGGGAACCAAGGGAGGCCTGCCAGCCAAGCACAGATTACTGGGAAGAACTGGAGGCTGCCTGAGCCACAGGCTTCTATTTCTTTTCCTGAGATACAGTACCCCAGACTGGGCAAAGGGGGAAAGAAGGACTGTGTACATTTCAGGGTATGCTAAGGGACTTTGGGATCTCAGTGAAGACATTAAGTCATTACTCTTAAGTTTGTACATGTTTTGAATAAATAATTCCTTTCCTTTTCACCAATCTCTGACATTGAGAGCTATAATTCCCTGGCGGTGGGCAAGGCAGACCTAAAACAGGGGTCCCCAGGAGAAAGGGGGTCCATTTGGTAATAGTATTTTGTCCCCCATCACAGGTCCATTCTGTAACACCTTTAGGTCTTCTTTCATTCTAATGTGGACAATATGCTGCAAAACTGCCATTCTCTGAAGCATTTTCTCAATTTGTTGAGATTTTCTTTCTCAGCAATTGTTGTCAGTTTGGTTTAAATAAACCCACAAAAAATTCTCCACAGGTTTGGATGTTTCTCAAATGTTAGTATTTGGTATATGGACCAAGAGCAAAGGGAGGCCTTCTGCAGCCTGGATGTCAGACACTGATTCTTGGTGCCAGGGGCAGAGTGGGCTGAGCCTTGGCCACATCCCCACCCTGGACAAGTACTGCAGGCTCTTGGATGGCCAGGACTCAGTGAAGAAAGTGGGAGATGGTGGGAGGCAAGCCACAGGAGAAAGGCCAGGTTAGATGGTCAAGGGAGGAGTGGGCTCGAGATGGGGCCTCATTCTGACAGGCAGAAACATAAGGTGAAGCCAGGGCACATCATTTCACATCCTTCCTACATCTCAGATGTCTGGGGAGGAGAGTTCTTTAGGCATCCAGGAAGGAGAAGAGTTTTTCAGCCAGAGGAGTAAGGGCACTTGACAGGAGAAAGTGAGGAGCAGGAAGGCCCTGAGTGAAAGAGTCAGCATCCAGAGGTTTGCTGAATTCTCTAAAGAACAATGTAGCATGTCCTTGGAGCAGCAAATACATTCAGACTTTAACTTCCAATTTCTGCATTGTAGAGAGGAACAGAAAAGGAATGGTATGCAGGAGATTTGGCAATTATGTGAGAAGATCCTGACAGTATTTCTTTCTACATACCCCATCTGCCACAGCTGTTAGTTTAGACGGGAGAGCCTGCCCACCATTCCATGTGCAGACCCGTGGCCAATTATTCTTCTGTGTCTGTTTCCTTCCTCCCAGATTTAATTTCACAAATCCCTTCACTGTGTTTGTAATTCCCTCATTCTACTGAAAATTCCAGCTGAAGATTCCAGAATGACAAAACAAACCCTCAACTTGGAGAGGAGAATGGAGAAGAAAGAACAAAAACAAGATTCCTGGAAATGCTCCCAGGTCGTGAGGAAAGAGTGGCCTGAAATGGGGTATTGCCACATCCTGGACATAGTGCTCAGAAACTCAGGAGATTTAAGAAAGCCATTTCTTGTTCAAATTCTGCCTGACTCATCCTGCAAATTTCAATGTAACATTTACCTCTCTGTCACTAACTTTTCCACATCTGTACCAATGTAATCTGATGCAGGCAGGTATTGTAAAAATGAAATAATGCACATAAAGGTGCATTGGAAATTGCAAATTGCTCTATAAATGGGAAAGGATAAATATTTTTATAAGTCCCTCCTGAAATACTGAGTTTCTCTGTTCTCCAGGTACCTTCTTTCTTGAAGTTCAGCTCATTGGGTCCACCACCAGCTGGGGTCTGCCCAACTCATGTAGCAGTTTTGAAAGATGCATCATCCAGCAAACACGCACAGGGGAGAACCAACACAGTTCCTGCCCTCCAGCAGCCTGAGGCACCGTCACTGATCAGGGAGCAGAGATCAGGGAGCACCATCACTGAGCATGTGCCAGGGGACTACAATTTCTGTCTGAGTAGTTGGTGTTTAACCTGGGTCTTTGATGTACTTTGAATATGTGGTAACACTTCTTTGGTGTTTCACATTTCCACATTTGCCCTGACTTCACTATAACCAGGAAGCCACAGAGGGCTGGGGTCTTGCACTCCAGGAGATCCCAGGGCATGGGGTTTATGCCCTTCTCTGCCTGCACCAGGTGGTGTGGCACTGCACGGCACAGCTGCATTCATACACAAGGTTCTACAGTGTGGAATGAGCTGGATGCATGGAGATTTGCAACCTGAGATGCATATTAAAATCCTCAGGGGAGGTTTTAAAACTCCAGACCGTTAAAATCAAACTCTAGCGGGGAGGGCAAGGTGGGGAGGGGGTTCCCTTACATCAGGGATTTTTTAAGTTCCTGGGGGTGATTCTAACAAGCAGCCAAGGATGAGAACCACTGAGCTGGAGTGCCCCTCCATGCTCACTGTTCACACAATGTTCACACAAATGTCAATGTTCACACAAATTGCCTGGGTTCTTGCCAACATGCAGGTTCTTATTCAGCAGGTCTGGGTTTGGGGCCTGAGATTCTGCTTTTCTTGCAAGTTATCAGGCTATGCTGGTGCTGTTGGTAATGGAACCACAGTGACAGAAGGGATCTGGAACTTAGGCAATGCTCCCAGCGACAAGGACTGTGGTTCATGCGTCCTCTGGTGGCCAACAATTCCCTTGCAGCACCCAGCAGAGAAGAACTGATGTTGGAAGCTTCCTCTACTAGATATAATTTCTGGAGTATTTACTTAGATTCTTCTCCAGAGCCCAGACACCAGCATCTTCATTTCACCCTCATAGTAACCTGAGCAGAGCCCAGCCAGACCTGCCGGGACTCCTGACCATAAAACTGAAATAATACATGGGTATTTGCAGCAATAGAAAATGAACACAGGAAGTTTTATAAGCTAATAACAGGGCAAATGAGAATACCAAAACCACAAAATTGGTCAACGACCCTGTACCATGTCTGTTCTCTTAGTTTAGGCAGACAGATCTGTTCCCCAACTCCTGCCCAGTGGGAGAAGAGGTAGAAAGGAGTGTACTTCCACTTATCAAGATTATACCTGCTGCCTATTTTTTCATGACTGCACACATCTTTTACCTTATGATGTCTGTTGTCAGTGTCACTCATGAAAGTTCAAGGATGGCAGGGGGCAACTTCACTCTGTGGCAAATTGTGTTTTCTTTTTTTTTAAGACTTTATTTCTTTATTTTAGAAAGAGGGGAAGGGAGGGAGAAAGAGAGAGAGAGAAACATCAATGTGTGGTTGCCTCTCACGTGGCCCCCATTGGGGACCTGGCCCTCAACCCAGGCATGTACGCTGACTGGGAATCGAACCAGTGACCCTTTGGTTCGCAGCCCGAGCTCAATCCACTGAGCTACACCAGCCAGGCAGATTGTGTTTTCCAAAGATGAATTCCATCCCATGTGCCCTTCTTACCATAGACCTTGAGACATCTCCATCAAGATATGAGATCTATGTTTCCTTCTCTTGAATCTGGCTGACCTGAGACAATGGTGGGAATGATTCTAGGTGACTTTTGAGGTTAAAGCATGAAAGGTGATACACCCCACCTGTCTTTTTCTCTCAGGTTGCTCCTCCTTAGGCCTCAGACACCATACTATGAGAAAGCCCAAACAACCACATAGAAGGGCCACCTGTAGGTGTCCTGGCTATAGCTGGAGCTGAGACCCAGCATCCATCATAGACATATGAGTGAAAAAGACTTCAGGAGATTCCAGCTCTCTGACTTTAAGCCTCCTTAACTGATGCTGAGTGAAGCAGACATGTCCAAGTTGCAGAACTGTGAGCAAAATACATGATGCTTTAAACCACTAAACATTAGAGTGACTTATTATGTGGCAATAGGCAACTGGAACACTCACTCTCAGATTCTCCCAAGGACAATATACTGAGTTTGATGAGGTGTAGGGGTGAGGGTGAGGAAACTCAGGTTTTGATTAATTATAAGTAGTGACATATTTTCATTAATGACTATTTTTTAAAAGATGCTTTTTCTTATTTTTAGAGAAAGGAAAAAGGAGGAAGTAAGAGAGAAAGAGAAGCATCTATGTGCAAGAGAAATATCTATTGGTTAACTCTCAAACACCCCCAACTGGGGACCTGGCCCACAACAGATGTGTGTGCCCTGACTGGGAATCTAATCAGCAACCTTTTGGTTTGTGGGATGATGCCCAACCCACTGAGCCCCACCAGTCAGGGCTAATTACTACTTTTTAAAGGCAGTCTCCTTAGAGATTAAGTCCAATGCTTATAAACTATTAGGAAATCAGTCCTAAAATGTTTTAGAAAGACTAGCGTTTTTCCAACTTTTCTTCTTTGTCATTTAATTCATTTAAAAAGTTGTCTCCTGCCCTGGCTGGTGTGGCTCAGTGGACTGAGCACTGGCGTGCAGACTGAAAGGTTGCTGGTTCAATTCCCAGTAGGGCACATGCGTGGGTTGCAGGCCAGGTTCCCAGTTGGGGGCGTACGAGAGGCAGTTGATTGATGTTTCTCTCACATGTCAATGTTTCTCTCCCTCACTTTATCCCTCTTTTCCACTCTTTCTAAAAACAAATAAATAAAATATTTTAAAAGTTGTCTCCTTAAATAATTCTCAAGAACAATCTAGACCAGAGGGAAGTACAGTTTTAGGTATTTTTCTCCAGGTACTTCTGTACCTATGGGAGGCAGACTTCTAAGTGGCCTCCAGTGATCCTCACCTCCTGTTATTGGTGCCCTTGTATAATTTCCTTCCCTTCAGTGTGGCTCTGGTTTCCTGACTTGCTTCTAACTGATAGACTACAGCAAAGGGGATGAGATGTCACATCAATGATTAGGTTACAAAAGAATGTGTCTTCTCTTTGCTAGCAGGTTTTCCTAATTGTCTCCTTGCCTTGCACACTTGGATGACACAGTTGCCATGTTGGACAAGAAGACTTGAAGCAGCCTCTGGCCAACAGCCAGTGAAGAACTGAGGCCCTCATCCCACAGCCTGTGAGAATGAACTTGGAAGTAGCTCCTTTCCAGTTGAAAATAAAAAGAGACATCAGCTCTGGCTGGCATCTCGGAGAGACCCTGAGCAGGGGAGCCAGTGAAGCTGTGCCTGGACTCCTGACACACAGAGAATGGGAGATAATAAATGTGTGTTTTTCTAAGCCACTACGTTTGAGAACAATTTACTATGCTGTAATAGATAACTGATATACCACCTTTCCCCTTGAGACAGGATAGTAAAAAGCTAGGAAAATTCCTTGGAAAGTGGAATAGAGAAACTGAGACAGACAGCTGAACACAGCAGCCGAGCAATTTACATCCAGATACAAAAGGTCATCTCCCTAGAAATAATGTCTAGGCCTCAGTTGCATTTCATCTCCAGAATCAGCTACAATGACTGATGACCCCTGCCCTGTCACTGACCAATCAGTGGAGACCCTGACCCTGAAAAAGAACACCTGGAAAACTGATCAATATTCCACTGAAACCCTCCCCTGAGACCTCCTCTAAGATAAGCCTTCAAGAGAGAGATAAAAGCCTCAAAGACAAAGAGCCCAGCTCGTACTGTCCCTCTGAGGAGCAGCCCACACCATTTGCATTTCCCTCTTCTTCCCTTTCTTCTTCCCCCACAGGCACGAGTCTCCTAAACTCTAAGGGACCCTGACTTGCAATCATGGGGACTTGCAATCATGGGAGCAATAGGCAGCAGCAGCTCATCCCAGGCTGATCCCCTGGACCTGTCCCAAGGCCCACTTGTCTCTGACCTCCCAGTGAGTTAAGGCAGCCCAACCCAGGCTCTCCTATTGCTTCTTTATGCTCGGCCCTTCCTTGTTTCACTGTCCTCAGCTTTAAAAAATGTATCCTTGTAGTCACCTGGACTCGTGCTGTGAAATCTTTCCTACACGAGGTGAAAAACCAACACACTACAGGCTGGCCCTAGGCAGACCCACTCAGGGCCAAGCCCCTGTCTGGAACACCCTGGCTGCCCACATGTTATTTCTTTATCAGAATCCCCATCACACTCAGGCTAAACATGTGCCCACACTCCCCCCACACACCAGAGTTCTCACCCAAGTATGCCAGCCAGTGCCTAAATGAAGGAAGTATTTCAGTTCCACACTGGCTTCTTCCCTTGGTTTCTGTACCTGTGTTTGCTGAGCTGATCTTGGAACATTTGACTCATTGCTTCCCCCTTATGAATCTTCTCCCCTGGAGCCTGTGTTACATTCTGTCTGATCCCGTGAAGCCTCAGGCATACCCCCCACCCCCCACCTCACCCCACCCCGCAATGTCACAAATTCATGTACATGCCCTCTGGGCCACACAGGGCTCTAGCTCTGCACAAGTGGCTTCCTCAGGATGTACTGGCTCTTCCTGTGGCAGGAAGAACCATTTCCTCCAAGTCATGAACTGTCTCTCGTTTGAGCTCCTTCCTCTCCTCTGTGGCAATTCTGACACCTGGGTCAGAGTTGTTTATGTTTCTCCATGTTGGAAGCTGAGAAGTCCTGCCCAGCACAACGGATGCAGGAATTCTTGATTGGAGCTGGCCAGAGGGCAAGAGGAGCAGAAGTGGACTTCTGGGCTGAGTTTCATTGGAAGAACATTTGGATGCAGGACACTGAAAATCATGGCCACCTTGGTATTTCTTCTTTGTCTCCATGCCTCCCCTCTCTGCTCCCACATCTACACACTCATATTTATGTGGCAGTGGCAGTTGTTTGCCCCAAGAAGGTCCCTTCGCACCTGAGCTTTCCTTTTGTCTTCACACATTACATTTTTAATTTACATTCTGTAAACCAGAACCAAGCACTGTACACCAAGATAAACAGACAGACTATGGTTATCAAGTACTAGAGAAAAGGGTATTTTCCAGGACTTTTGGGTTAACTTCTGCAGTGGTTTTCAGGGCCAGACATAGAAGAGGATGTTTTCAGTATCCTGGAGGTAAGTATACTGTAGTTACCACCCCAATGTTATGAAAAAGGATACAGCAAGACTGGTTAGGTAACCACCACACAGATGCAATTAGAGCCACTGGTGGTCTTCTCTGCCAGAGGCCCCCGCTTGAAGGGAGACTACTGCTAGTTTCCTCATCCTCTGAGAAGCCAATGAACATTGCTCTGTTGGAAAATGCCCTGAGTGCTCCTGTGAAAAATAAGGATAATGGAGAGAGGTTCCTGGGATGTAACAAAGTGCCACAAAAAAACAGGAAATAATGGTTTCAGGAAACATGTTAGCAGGCTTGCGTGCTCATTTTTTCCACCCATTTAACAATACTTATTGAGTATCCAGTAGGTTTCAAACATTGTTCTATAGAAGAGGATAAACATATAGAGCTAAAGGGGTTCAGAAAGACTTGTTTCAAAATGTGCTGCTGTAGTATATGGATTATTTTGAACTAAAGGCAATCAAGAGCCTTCAGGCTCATGAGAAATTTCTGCCCCCATTCTGTCAACTACCCAGAAGAATTTAATTAGGGACCTTGCCCATAAAAAGAGTTATTATCAGAAATAACTTTTTATGATCCATTTATAGGGCAGGGCAAACTTGTAATCCCTGACTGACAGACCTAGGTAGGCCTAGGAGGAATGGAAAATCACCAGGTGGGAAAACTGTATTGTGGGAAACTAGCCTGGGAAAATGCCTGCCTGGGAGACTGCCTGCCGACCCTGCCCAGGACAAACAGATGTCCGGCTATGATTGGGGTCTGGGGTCGGCCTATCTGACATAATGGATGCAGCTTTAACTGGGGCCTGACAAGATGTGTCAAGAACAACTGTCAGCAGAAATGGCAACCAGCAACCAGCTCTAGCCAATCAGACTCTGACCCCCAACCAGTTACCCTTCGTGGGTTTTTGCGCTTAAAAACTCTGCCCCAAGAACAATCAAGGGAGTCCTAACTTCCCTTGGTTGGCTCCACTTTTCCCTCTTATTCTTCACTAATAAACCCTGCTCCTTAGCTGGCTCTGTCCATCTGGTTTCTTGAGTGACTCCAACCTAACACTGACAGTCTGCTCTTTTTATTGCCCTTCAATGACCTTCTTTATTCCTGCCCCCGACCCCCCCCACCCCCAAATCCCAAGGTGCCTGACCTCATCCAGAGATCAAAATGTCATATATGCCTCATTCTCCTTTTCTGTTTTAGAACCTCTCGTGTATGTAGGGTCTCTAACTTTCTCATGTATGTGGGGTTCCCATGAACATGAAATTAAGTTGGTTTTCTCTGATCAATCTGTCTCATATTGAGGAGGAAAGAACCAGGGGAAGAAAGGAGGAACTTTTCATTTTCCCCACAGAGCAAAATCTCAAATCAGGATCCATTCCAAGTGGTGCAAAGACACAACCATAAAGCAAAAAAAACCCCATGAAATACTATAAGGAATTTTCAGTATTTTCATACTAAAAATACCTGAAGAGTATATTTATTTATTTATTTTTAAATATTTAATTTATTTATTTTTAGAGAGAGGAGAAGGGTGGGAGAAAGAGAGGGAGAGAAACATCAATGCATGGTTGCCTCTTGCACACCCCACACCAGGGACTCAGCCCACAACCCAGACATGTGCTCTGACTGGGAATCAAACCAGCGATCCTTTGGTTCACTGGCCAGTGCTCAATCCACTAAGCCACACCAGCCAGAGCTGGAAGAGTATTATTAAAAATTAATCTCAGTGCCCTCACCAGAGTGGCTCAGTTTGTTGGGCATCATCCTGCACAGTGAAAGGTTGCTGGTTCGATTCCCATTCGGGGCCCATGCCTGGGTTGTGAGTTCCATCCCGGGCCAGGGCATATATGAGAGGCTATGTCTCTCGATGTGTCTCTCTCACATCATTGTTTTTCACCTCCCCCCACTCTCCTTCCCCTTCTCTAAAAATAAATAAATATGCCCTGGCTGGCATAGCTCAGTGGATTGAGTGCGGGCTGCGAACCAAAGTGTCGCAAGCTTGATTCCCAGTCAGGGTACATGCCTGGGTTGCAGGCCATGACCCCCAGCAACCGCACATTGATGTCTCTCTCTCTTTTTCTCCCTCCCTTCCCTCTCTCAAAATAAATAAATAAAATCTTTAAAAAAATAAAAAAATAAAAATAAATAAAAATAAAAATAAATAAAATCTTTTAAAAGAATAAAAATAAATCTCAGCTTTGGGGTGACATTTCTATATATGATGTCATGAACATAAAAATGTCTTATTAAGTAATGCCATAAACAAAATAAAACACAAATAACATGCTAATCAAAATCATTGTTAGCATATTTATGTAAATATTCTGCATAATTATATGCAGAATTATATGTTAGCATATAACAAAGGGTTAATTTTCCACATATTTAAAGTCCTCCTAAAATCAGTAAGAAAAACAACAATTCAGTTAAAAAATGGGCAAAGAATATGAAAAGATTATTCAGGCCCGGGCTGGCATAGCTCAGTAGATTGAGCTCGGGGTGCAAACCAAAGTGTCGCAGGTTCGATTCTCAGTCAGGGTACATGCCTGGGTTGCAGGCCATGGCCCCCAGCAACTGCACATTGATGTTTCTCTTTCTCTTTCTCCCTCCCTTCCCTCTCTAAAAAATAAATCCATAAAATCTTAAAAAAAAACTAAAAAAAAAAGAAAAGAAGAAAAGATTATTCATAGAAGAGGAAAATCTAAGGCCTCTTAATATAAGACCATCTACTCAACTTTACCCTCTTAAGATAAATGTAAATTTAAACTACAGGGACGCATAATTCTTCATGTATCAGACTGGCTATGACAAAGAAAGTTTGATAACATTGTTTGGTGATGATGTGGGCAAATAGGCACCATTCATATATTGTTGGTAGGAACATAAACGGACATCAACTCTATAGAAAGCTAGGAGGTATTTTCAAAATACTAGCAGTATTTCCAAATTCCACCAGCAGTATTTTCAACAATATTTATTAAAATTATAAGTGCACCTAGCCTTTAACACAGAAATTATGGTTTTAGACAATTTACTACAGATATAGTCAAAGATATGAAGTATGACATAGATATTAAGTATTCATTTCAAGCCTTTTTTCCCCTTGTGGTATGAAAAGATTGGAACATTTCAAAGTTCACCAAGAGGGAGCTAGTTAAATGAATTACGTTTAAGTGCAGTGATATGCAGGCAAATGTTTACCAAACCGCTCATGTCCAGGGGGGTAAAAAAACACTGATTGTAGCACTTGGATTCTCTATGCACATATAAGCAAATATAAATCTAGGTTCTTATTTTCTAAAGCATTAAATGTAGTCCATGTCTAAATAATTTTATTCTTAGTTCTTGTCTGGCCCCTCATCTATCTATCCGTCTTTCTCTTTTCCTTGTTTTCCACTTCCCCTCGTGTTAATTATCCCTGGGAGACCGGTGACTCCCAAATCTCCATCTTTTGGCTCAGTCGCTCAGAACTCCTGAAGCTATCTGTCTCTTGGATGGTTTCCCCCAATTTCTCATTTACTGTTGTTGTTCACTTTAGGCATCTCTTAGCCAGATTTTCTCATGACCCTTCACCTGTCCCATCATCCCCACGTCAGGGTGACTTCAACACTCCCTCCCACCCACAAACACATTTTCCTGAAATGTTCTGTTCCTAAATGTATCTATTGCAATTTTTTGCTTTGGAATAACTTTAGATTCACAGAAGGAGAATGAAAATAATACTCAGAGTTTCCATATACCAAGCTATACTTAACTTCCCCTAATGTAAATATTCCACATAATTATAACACAATGACCAAAACTAAAGAATTAATATTGGTACCATTGAATAAACTCTACACTTTTTAGGATTTTACCAGCTAATGTACTCCCTGTATTCTAGGATCCAATCCAGCACCCCACATTGCCTTTTGCTGTCATTGTTGCCTTAGTTGTGTAGCCTCCTCTAATCTGTGACAGCTCTTCAGTCTTTCCTTGTCTTTCATGACCTTGATACTCTTGACAAGTCAAGTTATAATATTGCAATATACAATAAGAAATATATGTGTTTGGTCTTTGTCCTGTTTCTGGCACTAAGCTCCAAAAACCCTTGCACAAAGGTGTCTTTTTACACTAATGAGGTGACTTTTTGACCCCACCTAAGGATGGGGTTTGGTTGCCAGGAGAACCCAATAATGCAATTAGAAGGTTTGAACTTTCAGTCCCACTCCACTCCACCTTTGGGGAGGAAAGAGTTGCTGGGGGTCTGATCAATTTACAATGGTCAATGATTTAATCAATTGTGCCAATGTAATTAGATCTCCATAAATATCCAAAAGGATGAGGTTAGGACAGCTTATGGGTTGGTGAACACATGGAGATCTGGGGTTGGAAGCTCTGTTCCCCTTCCCCACAACTTCCTTATGCATCTCTTCCACCTGATTGTTCCTGAGTTATATCTTTTCATAATAAACTAATAATCTAGTAAGTAAAATGTTTCTCTGAGTCCTGTGAGCCACTCTAACAAATTAATTTAACCTGAGGAGTGGATCATGGTACCCTCCAATCTGTAGCCAATTAATCAGAGCACAGGTGATAACCTGGGCTTGCAACTGGCATCTGAAGTGTGTGTAGGGGTACAGTTTCTAGGCAGATACTGTCAGAATTGAGTTGAACTGTAGGACAACCAGCTGGTGTTGCAGAGAATTACTTGGTGGTATGGGGAACCACTCCCCCCAACACATGTTATGTTTGGTGACCAGAAGCATCAGAAATATTTTGTAGTCTGTCCTTTCCTTTAGGGATGTCTGATGTTTTTCTCACAGTCAGATTGAAGTTATGTGTGTACGACTTTATGACAAGGATGCCACAGGAGTGACATCGTGCCTTTCTCAGTACTTCATAGCAAGAGAGCCGTGATGTTAATAGGACATTACTGGTGGTGGTGACCTTGATAACCTGCTTAGGATTGTGTCTGCTGAATGTTTTTACTATAAAGTTCTCATTTTTCCTTTGTCAATAATAAATTTCTCTGTATCTATTTTCCTCACAAGCTTAGCACATAGTATAGTAAGTACACAAAATAAGGTTGCAAAGTCTTGAAAAGTCATTGACTTAGACCCCACCTCTACTTTCCCTGCATCCAATTCCTACCACTGATGGAGGGAATCTAGAATAGTTTTTAAGCTGATAAAGTTGATTTGTTTTTAGACTGAGGTTCTCTGTGGTCTTAGCCCCTTGGACTAATGTTCTGGGAAGGGGATATCTGGCGCATCCCTTTCCAACACCTACTGTTTCCCCAGGACTCAGTGGCTACCCACTAATTGTTCATGCCATTGAGGCAGAGAAAGATGGCATTGGGGCCTGTACCTGCCAGTTGTGGACTTGGTGAGAGCAGTGTGGCTATGAGAGTCCCACAAGGCATGAGGAGGAGCCTTTCTCACTATGGAGGCAGGGCCTGAAGGAATTGTCCCTGTAACCACTGATGGCAACTCCCTCTTGAATATGTCTGTCAAAACCCTTTCTCCACAGTACAAATGTGCAAGGTTCATTTCATCCTTTCCCACTCTCATTCCATCCCTACCCATCACTTGTCTGGTCAATTTATCCACTCCTGCATTCCTTCATCCATCTTCTTGCTATTCACTTTATTTATGCCTGCTCTCAGTAAATATGCATCAATCACCCAATGTTTCCTACTTTAATGTTAGAATGCAAAGGAGAATGAGACACCCTAGGTCCTTGCCCTGATGGAGCTCAATGTGGGACAGGGATGGGAAACATACTGGGTTAACTTCCCACAGATGGTGAACAGTTGCAGATTATAATGAAGGAAGAGGAAGCCAGGGGGTGGGGGTGAGTAACAGCTAGTGGGTGTGGAGGCTTCCCCTAGGAATCAGGGAGGTGGTTGGCTCAGGAATTCCGGCAGGAGATAGGGTGGCTTTGACCACCATACATGGTGGATGTTGTAGCATCTGCAGGGCTTGGATGCTGCCTGTGGGAGCAAAGTGGGATGGAGGAGCAAGGTGTGTGTGAGGTGCACCTTGGCAAGGACAATGAGCCTGGGCAACTGAACATAATTCCTAGCTTCAGAGTATCCATATAGCAGTGGCACTTGATATTTAAGTGTTGGTGATCACCTGGGCTCAGTCCCAGCTAGGAAAGAACCTAAAATTGGAGACCCATTCCCAGTACCTAGAATCAGGCTCCCAGGCTTGTTGGGCTGTCCTTATTGTAGTGTGGCCAGGGCTGCTACCTCAATCTGTTTTCTGACTTCAAAATCTTGGCTTTCTCTCTTTTTCCATGCCTCTGCCCCAGATATTATCTCTGCTCACCTCTCTCTTCTTTATTGATGGGAAACCCTGGAGAAGGGATAGATCTAGAGGGAAATGTTCACTTTGAGAGGCTGTGAGAAATCCATTGAAAATACAGACCAGAGTACAAAGGAGAAGTGAGAATATATATGGCAATATATGACTGAACCTTGAACAACATGAGTTTGAATTGCACAGATCCACTTATGCATGGATTTTCTTTCGATTAATATACAGCTGGCCCTTTCTGTCCCTAGGTTTCGTATCTGCAGATTCAACCAACTGCAGATCAAGAGTCTGACTGAGGAGAGCCAGACTGTGTGCATTTCTCTAGGTAATTTTACATAAGAGACTTGAGCATCCTCAGATTTGGGTACCCACTGGGGTCCTCAGATTTTGAGTACCCAGTGAATACTGATGGACAACTGTACTTAAGTTTTGGGAGAATCAAAGTTATATGCAAATTTCAAACTGCACAGGGGCCTGTGTCCTTAACCTCTTTGTTGTTCAAGGGTAAACTGTATAACTTTGGAAATCAGACATCAGAAGGAAATAAACGGTAAAAATCAGGGGGAACGAGTGAACTCATCTAAAGAGATAGAAAGACAAGAGGTACCATGGCCATGCCCTTAAGACTACAATATTTAGAGTCTGGGTGGAGAAGGAGTGGGTAGGAAGACTAGTGTTGGTGGATAGTATCAATATCCAACTGGTTAAAGGAATGAAGTAGCTAGGGTGGTAAGAGGAAAAGACAGTGTGATATCTAAGAAGGTAGGAGAGGAGGGAAGTACAGAAGAAAGCAGTCTGGGTCAAATACTACTGGAAGATTGAGTAAAATATACCCATTCATCAGATTATTCATTCATTCAACTATCTACACTTTTTTATTAATTCAGAAGTAACTCCTAATTTCCATTAATCAATAAGATCATTATTCTATTAATTGCACATCTTTTAAATCATGAGTTGACTTATCTTTCATTAATTTAATCCTCACACTGAGTGCTTTTTGTGCATCAGGGCACTAGGCGTAGGCAGAGATGGGAGGACCTAAACTTACTACCTGGGAGAAAGTGAAGACTTGGTTGGGCTATGTGTACTGATACGTGCTGCAGAGGGGTCAGAGCCAAACATATTACTTATGATGGAGGAGGGTGGGGAGGGTCACTTCTTAGAGGAGGTGCCACAGAGCTGTGCCAATTGGAATTTTGTACAGATATCAGGACAAAAATGGTGAGGTCTAAACAAGGCTCTTGATGAGAGGTTGTGGAGGACTGAGAAGCAATGTAGAATGACATGCCTGGGAGTGGGAAGAAGTGGCAAAGGGAGGAGTTCAAAATGGCTTGGGTTTAGGCCATTCTCACAAGTGTTTATGTGCCAAATGGCTTTCTGCATAAATACACTGTTTTCCATACAACCTGTGGTTCAGAGAACCTACGATACCACATCCTCACCAACTGCAAACCCCATGCCAGTTTCTGGATTCCCTCACTATCCCATTTAGCCTTATGAGCTCTTCCTTTACTGGGTCATTTATTCATTCAGAAAATTTTTGTTGTAGCAATATCATATCAGCATTGAACCAAGATCTGGAGTTACATCAATGAGTAAGATATGTCCTTTAGACTGAGTGAACTAATATAGTGAAATATTTATTATCACAGATAGCATTGAGTACCTACCACGAGTAAATCTTTTATGATTAATGTTTTCACAAACACTGTAAATCATCTTTTGCCCTCCTGCCACTCTTGTTTTGCAGTTTAGGAATTTGAAGCACAAGGAAACTTGGTGACTTTGCTAATGTCACAGTTTTTATGAGAATTCAAAGCAGACCTATGAGACACAAAACCCTTATTAAGTGTTTTCCCATACATATTGGATCAAAATTTATTCTTAATTCAATCTGGATGATCTGTTCACCCCAGAGATGGACCTGGGCCTAGAGAGAAGCCACCCCATGCCTCCATTCCACACAGGGGACCCAAGCCAGGGCAGCTGGAGGAGTTGTTCCCTCATGTTTTTCTCTTTCCCACTTTTCACCCAGCCTTCTCAGTGTCTGCTTCTTCAGTGGACATAGCTTCCTCTGGGTCCACTCTGGGTTGGTTACATTCAAGAAGTCTGCTGCTCCAGTCAAATTCAGGCAATATTTTTATTGGTTTGATCCTTTAACATCATTTTTTAATTTGAGAATCACAAAGGCATTGCTAACAATCAGTGGCTTTTCTCCAGTACTTTAGAATTTATGAAGCGTTCTCGCACATACGTGGTCTGTCTGGAAAAAGTACAACCATTGTTAATATAATGAGAATGTATTACACAACATCAGTGTAACCTGGCAGCCAGGGAAAGTGGACTGGAATGTACATGCACTGTACTAGTCAGTGGGGGGTAGTAGATGCTGTTGAGTGAGCATGTGTACTGAGTGGCCGTTGTATTCAAAATGACTGAGTGAGTAGAGCAACGAATTTGCATCAGAATATGTGTTAAGCTTGAGCTTTCCTCCATGGACACTATTCAGATGATTCAGAAGGCTAAAGCTATGGGCAACTGGTGATTGGAAGTTTCATCACAACAACATACCTGCTCATGCATCGTGTCTCATGCCAAGTTTTTTTTTCCAGCTTTTATTTTTATTTATTTATTTTTATTGTTGTTCTCAGGGGAAAAGGATGAAGGGTTTGCAGGAACAATTATAAAGGACACATGGACAATAACAAGAAGTGGGGGTGGAAACAGGGGAAGGAGGTGGGGAGGGCTGGGGTGGTGGGCTGGGGTGGGGGCAAAAGGCAGAAAACTGTACTTGAACATCATGCTGAGTTTTTCGATGAAACATTAAATTACTCAGGTGACTCAGGCACCCTATAGCACAGATTTGGTGCCCTGCAACTTCTGGCTTTCCCCGAAACTAAAATCACCTTTAAAAGGGAAGAGGTTGCAGACCACTGATGAGATTCAGAAAAATATGAAGGGGCAGCTGATGGCAATTGGGAGAACTGTGTGAGGTCCTAAGGTTCCTATTTTGAAAGAGATGTGCACACATGCACATCATTGTCCTATGTACAATGTTTCTTGTATGTTATTCAATAAATATCTCTATTTTATATTAATATTATCTCTAAATTCATATTACATGTTGGAAACACTCTGGGCAGACCTTGTATTATCTTAATGTACAGTCTCAAATGACTCTGGTTATAACCACTATTCCCTCAGCTAAAACATGAGGAACCTAAAGGTTAGCAAGGGAGACAATGGCCCAAATGAAAGGTGAACCCAGAATTAGAACCCAAATCTTCAGACTTTTTGTAACAAAACTTACATATTTCCATGAAAGAGGTTCTATAGTAGGGAGAAAGTTTGGAAATGATACCAGGACATCAGCAAGGTTTGTGAAAAGAGGTGGTGAGGGGCTCCACAGAGCCCCTTTCTACAGAAAAAGAAGACTTATAAGTTAGTAGACATTTATGGAAAAGTAAATGAAAAAAAAAAGTACAGAGAGATGAAACATTAAGACATCTATAAAATGACGGGGAAGTAGTGATGAGATTGTAACAGAGAGAATGAGGGTGTGGTTATATGAAACTCATCTTCACTGCACAGGAAGCAAGGGCAGGAGTTATATATCACTGTGTCTGAAAGGATCATAGCATTTGGAAATAGGTGAGCTAGACCTTGTATCAATTCTGCCTTATTAACTAAGTGCCACCAGGTACCACTCTTAACCTACCATTCAGTTTCTTCAACAACTAAATGATCATAATTTGAGAGGAACTTCAGCCAGCGAGGTTCCCCAGGACACCACAGATGAGAATAAAGAGTCATCCCAGACACAATCTTGTTGCTCCGGTGGGAAAAGGGGTGGCAATTCCCTCTAGTGGAGAATGCCCTGAGCCCTTCTCTGACTCGGCTCTTATTAGGGTTGGGAAGTGCAGGGGATACAGTACACGTGCACAGCTTATCAGTCAATGTCCAACAAGGTTATAGTCATAAAAAGCTAACACTACCTATAGATAACAATTAAAAAAAAAACCAAATCTTTTCAGGTTGGGGTCTGTGAGACATGGAGACACCAGATGGCTGTTAAGGCATGTGTCATGAAGTAGGGAGTTTCACTCCTTATGCCTTGAACTCAAACATCTGGGTTATACCAACAGGGCTTATTGCTGAGCACAGCCAGCTTCAAAGGACAAAAATGTACATTTAGGCCTGATTCCCACGGGACCCTTGGTGTTAGAATTGAGTCATGCCTGCCACCTGCGTCATGACCTGGTTTTCCAGGGAGACTTACTCGTTCTTTTCAGAGCTTGCTCTCACGGGGCTAAAATCTCCAAAACCACACAGAGAGGTCCCCAACAATAATTCCTAAGGTGAGTATGAAGATTAAGTACTACAACATTCATTAATACTTTGTGAGAAATTAAACATGTGCAGGTATCATGATTCTAAAATAATTTCTCTTATAATTCTAATTCACTTCCAATTCAATTTATTTAAATATCTCCATATTTAAAGTCACTGCATGGATATTGTGTCACCTTGCTTAGACTAGAACCATCTTCCTCAGAAGCCCTTTCCCTGTATGATTTTGTCAAAGTTGGCCAGGAAAACACCTTGTGTGAGATTTGGGTGATGGAAATAAAGAAGCAGCCATCACTCTCTGAACATCGGCATGGTCAGACGCAGCGACAGACACAGAGGAGTCAAGGGTTTCATCTTGTCCTTGTTCAACTTCACTCCATATCCAGCTCTTCTCAACTCTAGCCCTGCTGACCCACAGTGGCCCAGGCCCATTGCCAGGTATGTGACTGTGGGCCCATAAAAGCAACAATCTCCTATGTGGACTTCTCCACCAGCTCCCACTTTGCAGTCCCAGTTTGGCTGAAGCATGTTCATGGCTTCTCAGATTGATGAATTGGTGGCACCTATGAAACTCCAGCTCCCATTCCAGGCCCTCCTTTCATAGCTCCTCCCACAGTTGTATGAGATCTCATTCTTATAATCAATCTCTATCCCAGAATACTTACTGAAGTTCTACTTCCCTAGCTGAATCCTGACTGTTTGATGGTTATCTGTACAGTGAGTGGTAGGGAATGGAACCTTAAGAATGGGAATCTGGAATTGATTCTTTGATCCAGTAGATTTAACCTCACTCATGACCTTGTCTCCAGTGGTAAAGGAGACATTGGGATTAGATCCAAGATGGCAGAGGAGTAAGTAGAAGCTACACTAATCTCCTCCCAGTACCAATCTGGAATTACAACAAAATTGTAGAGAAATCATCCTGAATAAACAACTGAACATAGCTGGAGAGAAGCATTATAACCATGGGCAGAAGAAGAAACCACTTCACCACAACATGAATGGTAGGGAGTACAGAGGACACATGAAAGGGCTGGTTAGGCTCCCATGGGTGGCAGCTAAAGTTCTGGAGGGATATTTCAGCAGCTGAGGGGTTCCCCCTGAGAAGTATGGGGTCTAAACCCAACATGGGCTCCCCAGGCTATACCACAGAGCCAGAAAGAAACCCACATAACAGTCAGCTGTAACAAGCAGTAGGGTTTCTGTCTGCCAGGGAAAGAGGACCAGAGATGTAGAGAGCTTCTTAAAGGGCCAATGCACAAAATTTAATTTGCAGTCACTTCCCCTGGGCTCCAGCAGAGGGAAGGAAGAGTCCACTTGAGGAGAGTCTGGGGCTGGTGGCTCTGGGGAGAGAACTGAAGGAACAGATACCCAGATCCTTATGCTGACTCTTTCCTCATACTACAGAAGCCATCTCTCTTAGGCAGAGCACTGTTCTCCAAGTGCATCAGCCTGAGGAGAAGCAATAGCCCTGCCTGCAGAAATTACTCTGCCCTACTCTGTGGTGCTTAAGCACAGCTGCTGATTACACTTTGTTTAGATTAACAACCAATCAGTTTAACAAACTGATTAGTTTAATGTCTAAGGCAGAAAATATAAAGCAGCTAAAATGGGAAAACAAATAAACAGACCCCAAATGAACAAACAAGAGAATTCTCCAGAAGAACTAGATGAAATGGAGGCAAGCAATTTATCAGATACCAAGTTTAGAGTAATCATTACAAGGATACTCAAAAGCATGAAAAAAGACATAGAAACCACAAAAAAGGACCAGCCAGATAAAGAGTACAATATTTGAGATAAATAATACACTGGGAGGAATAAACAGTAGGTTAGATGAAGCAGAGGGTAGAATAAGTGTTTTGGAAGACAAGGTAGAAAAAAAATCCAGGCAGAGCAGAAAAAATTAAAAAAATATTTTTCTTTGCAGCATTTTTCACTGTAGTCAAAACATAAAAACCAATTAGGTTGGAAGATGGTGGCAAGGTAGGTAGGAGCAGAGCCCATTTACCCTGTGCACAGGTGAAACACCTAGCTGATCTTCTGAGGAACAGAATGAACACCCAATGGTATCCCAGCTTATATGAAGGTTGGAGGCCAAAATTATAGAGGACCTTGAAAAACAGATGGTAAGGAGATTGCTTTGGGGTGGTAAGTTCCCTGGGACCAGCACAGGTACCAATGCTGCTGCAGCCCCCAGCCTAGCCCAGTGCCTGCCGGCGCCTGCCACAGAATCTTTGGATGAGAACCAGATCAACAGCTCCCTCCCCTGCCAAACAGGAAGGATAGAGCGGTACCAGGATGGACCTGGATGCTTGAAGTTGTTGGGGGGAATAAAGATGAAGTGGGAAACACACAGGGGTGGTGTTCACCTGCTGAGACTGTGGATTCTGGCTGGCTCAATACCAGAGAAATTGGGGAGCCAGGTGATACCTGAAGAAGGGAGAAGAGTTGTGCAGTGATGGACCCTGACCCCAATAGTCTCAGGTCTGGTTAGAAAGTTGGGCTATGTGAGAGGCTGGGTGATGTTAGGAGTGGCAGGCTTGAACAGGAGGATTTTGTTTAAAAAATTGCATTATTTGACTGGTTTTCTTTCTCTCTCGTTCATAGGGTATTTTTAATTTACTGTCTTCCACTTCATTTGTGTTCCAATAGCACAAAACTCTGGGTCATGTACTTCTTATTCTTGTTATTCAGATCATATAAATTCTGTCATATGATTGTTGTTCCAGTATTATTGTAAATAATTGTTGTTCTATACAATTGTAAATACTACACAGCACCCCTTCCAGGTCTTAGCCCATTTCACTATCTTCCAGAACTTTATTACTGTTGTGGTTAACTCTATTCTCTCACACACGATGCCTATTTTCTATCCTTTATTGTCACCATATCTCATAATCTGACCTCCCACAAGCTTACTGGTTTCTGGATTCAACTCACAATCACTCCCCTCTCCAACAAGAGTCTAATCTATTTTCCTCCCTTTTTTAAAAAGGGGCTAGTTGGGTGAAATATAACAGTTAACACTATACTTATCCACAGGATCTCCTATTTCTTGTCTATGTGTTGGTACTTTAAATACCATAGAATATACTCCCGCTTTTTAATCCATTTTGACTTCTGCCTCAAACTGATCACATAAAACAGTAGGTGGGAGCTGTGAACACCAATATACCTGCTGGAAAAGAGAACCCACCAACAAAGGAACCACCAACAGATAATAAAGGAAGATGACACAGGAGTGAGTGGAAGCCACACTAACCTCCACCTAAGACCAATCTGGAATTACAACTAAGTGGTGGAGAAATTATCCAGAACAAACAACTGAACAATAGCTACAGAGAAGCCTCATGACCTCAGACAGACAGAAGAACCAGCTTTGACACCACCTGTCCGTACCTGCACAACAGCATAAAAAATGTGGTGGGAGGAGTGACCCTCAGTCGACCAACTGGAGGGGAGAACCCACAAGAGAAAGACCCAACAACAATCAAAACTCAAAAACATCCTGAGCCCCAACATAAATGACAGCCCAAGAGCAGCAAGTTCAATAGATCAAGGAGATTGCACCACTGAATCTCACAGGTCTCCTACCATAGAAGTTCACACGACAAACCCAGGGAACCAGAACAGATCAACTTAAGAAAGAGAGGCTAACAAGAAGAGTCTCACAAACAATGAGAAGATAAAGAAACAATCCCCAAATGAAAAAAAAGGAGGAAGCCTCAGAAAGAATGCTAAATGAAATAGAGGCAACTCAACTATCAGATCTTGAGTTCAAAACAATGGTTATAAGGAAGTTCAATGAGCTCACAGAGAATTACAAACAACTACAGGGATGCTATGATGAATTCACTTCAAACTATGTCAACATGAAAAAGGAAATAGAAACTATCAACAAGGACCAAAAGAAAATGAAGAATATAATTTCTGCATTGAAGAACACAATAGAAGGAATAAAAAACAGGCTAGATTAAGCAGAAGATAGAATCAGCAAGCTGCAGAACAAGGTAGGAAAAAAACACCCAAAAGAGCAAGAAAAGGAAAAAGACTAAAAAAAAATGAAGAGGGGTTAAGGGAACAGCAGGACAATATGAAATGTAATAGTGTCTACGATAGGGGTACCAGAAGGAGAATAAGAAAACAAAGGATAGAAAACTTGTTTGTAAGAGTAATGATGAAAAACTCCCCCAATTTACTGAAAGAAAAAGCCACACATGTCCAGGAACCAGAGAGGGTTCTGATCAAGAGGGACCCAAAGAGGCCCACTGCAAGACACATTATAATGAAAAGGGAAAAATTTCAAGACAAAGAGAGACTCTTAAAGGCAGCAAGGACAAACAGGAAGTAACCTACAAGAGAGCTCTGATAAGGCTGGCAGCTGACTTCTCAACAGAAACATTACAAGCCAGAGAGAACAGCAAGAAATATTCCAAGCAATGAAAAGCAAAGGCCTGCAATCAAGACTACTGTACCCAGCAAGATTCTTAATTGAAATGGAAGGTGAAATAAGGAGCTCCTGGACAAAAGAAGGCTGAAAGAATACATCTCCACCAAACCAGCATTGCAAAATATGCTAAAGGAACTGCTTTAAGAAGAGGGAGAAAAAAAAAAAACAGTGAGAGAGAAAGGAACAAAGGTACAAAGGGAGTAAAATCGCAATGAATAAGTGCTTATCAATAATAATCTTAAATGTAAATGGATTAAATGCTCCAATCAAAAGACATAGAATAGCTGAGTGGATAAGAAATCATGACCCACACATATGCTGCCTACAAGAGACCCACCTGAGAACAAAAGACCTACACAAACTGAAAGTTAAGGGCTGGAAAAAATATGCCAAGCAAATGGATAGAAAAAAAAAAAAAGCCAGGGCAGCAATACTCATACCAGACAAAATAAGCTTCAAAACAAGGGCCATGAAAAGAGACCCAGAAGATCACTTCATAACACTCAAGGGAAGAATCCATCAAGAAGACATAAATACTATAAACATATGTGTACCCAACATATGAGTACCCAAATATAGAAAGAAAGTATTGGAGGACTACAAGAAAGATATTGACAGCAACACAATTACAGTGGGAAGTTTTAACACCTCACTGTCAAAAATGGATAGATCTTCCAAACAAAATACCAACAAAGATATTGTGGCATTGAACAATGTCCTAGATCAAATTGAATTAACTGATATATAGAACCTTTCATCCCCAAAAAGCAAAATACACATTTTTTAAATGCCCATGAACATTTTCAAAGATAGACCACATGATACGACACAAAACAAGCCTCAACAAATTCAAGAAAATTGGTATCATATCAAGCATTTTCTTGGACAACAAGGGACTGAAACTAAAAACCAACATCAAGGAAAAAAACTCAAAAACACTCAAACTCATGGAGATTGAATAGCATGCTATTAAAAAAATGAATGGATTAAGAATGAGATCAAAGAAGAAATCAAAAAGTTTCTGAAAACAAATGAAGATTAACTCACAACAATCCAAAACCTATGGGACATAGCAAAGGCAGTCCTGAGGGGGAAGTTCCTAGCAATACGGGCATACCTAAAAAAGATAGAAATATTTCAAACAAACAAACTAACCCTATGTCTACAAGAACTCAAGGAACAACAACAAAGAAAGCCCAGAGCAAGCAGAAAGAAGGAAATACCAAGATCAAAGCAGAATTAAATGACATGGAGACTAAAAGCACAATTCTAAGGGTTAATAAATATAAGAGCTGATTCTTTGAAAAGATAATCAAAATTGACAAGCCTTTAAGCAGATTAATCAAGAAAAAAGAGAGGACCCAATAAAAAATGAGAAATAAAAAAGGGGAGATTACAACTGACACCACAGAAACATAAAGGATTGTAAGAAATTACTACAAAGAACTATATGCCAAGAAATTTGAAACCCTAGGTGAAATGGACAAATTTCTAAAAAATATATAATCTTCCAAAACTCAGTGAAGAAGAAGAAGCAGAAAGCCTGAACGGACCAATAACAGCTCACAAAACTGAAGCAGTAATCAAAAACTTCCAACACACAAAATCTCAGGCCTGGATAGTGTCACAGGAAAATTTTACGAAGCATTTTAGGAAGTGCTGACCCCTATACTTCACAGACTTCTAAAAAATCCAAGAAGATGGAAGACTCTCAAACTTTTTTATGAAGCCAGCATCATCCTAATCCCAAAACCACATAAAGACATAACAAGGAAGAAAAATTCAGACCAATATGAATGTAGACACTAAAATCCTCAACAAAATATTGGCAAACCACATTCAGCAACACATCAAAAAGATCATACACCATAATCAAGTGGGATTCACCCTAGGAATGCAAAGATGGGGATGTACAATATTTGCATATCAATAACTGCAATACATCAGATAAACAAAATGAAAGACAAAAAATCACATGATCATGGCAATAGATGCAGAAAAAGCATTTGATAAGGTACAGCACCCATTTAAAATAAAAATACTGAGCAAAGTGGGAGTAGAGGGAGCATTCCAGAGCATAATAAAGGCCATATATGAGAGACCTACAGCCAACATCATATTAACCAGACAAAAAATTAAAATTTTTCCCGCTAAGATCAGGAGCAAAACAGAGATATCCACTTTCACCACTCCTATTCAGCATAGTATTGGAAGTCCTAGCCACAGCAATCAGATAAGAAAGGGAAATAAAAGGCACCCAGATTGGAAAGAAAGCAAAACTGTCATTGTTTTCAGATGACATGATATGGTACATGGAAAATCCTATAGACTCCACCAAAAAGCTTCTTGACCTAATAAGTGAATTGGGGAAAAAACAGTGAGATACAAAGTAATATCAGAAATCAAAGGGCATTTTTGTACACCAGCACTAAAATATCAGAAACAGAAATCAGGAAAAATCCTATTTGCTATAACAACAAGAGAAATAAAATACCTAGGAATAAACCTAACCAAGGAGGTAAAAGACCTGTACTCAGAAAACTATACAACACTGAAGACAGAAATTAAGGAAGACACAAACAAATGGAAACATATACCATGTTCATTAATTGGAAGAATTAACATCATCAAAATGACCATACTACCCAAAGAAATGTATAGATTCAATGCAATCCCTATTAAAGTACTAATGACATATTTCACAGATTATAGAACAAACATTTCAGAAATTTATATGAAACCATAAATGACCCCAAATAGCTGCAGCAATTTTGAGGAAAGAAGAACAAAGCAGGAGGGATCACAATACCTGATATCAAACTGTATTACAAGGCCACTGTAATCAAAACAGCCTGGTACTGGCATAAATACAGACACATAGACCAATGGAACAGAATAGAGAGCCCAGAAATAAACCCAAGTCTCTACGGTTAATTAATATTTGACACAGAGAAGCATAAATTGGAGTAAAAATAGCCTTTTCAACAAATGGTATTGGGAGATCTGGGCAGCTACATGCAAAAAAAAAAATGAAACTTGATTACCAACTTAAAATCATACACAAAAATAAGCTCAAGATGGATAAAAGACTCAAATATAAGTCATGATACCATAAAGTCCTAGAAAGAGAACACAGGCAGGATAATCTCAGATATTCACACAGCAATATTTTCACCAATATGTCCCCTAGAGCAAGGGACATAAAAGAAAGAATAAACAAATGGGACTTCATCAAAATAAAAAGCTTCTGCACAACTAAAGACAACTTAGCAAAATGAAAGGGAACCAACCTGTATGGGAAAATATATTTGCCAATGATACCTCAGACAAGGGTTTTGAGCTCTAAAGCATATAAAGAATTCACACAACTCCACTCCAGGAAGACAAAAACCCCAGTTAAAAATGGGCAAAAGACTCTGAACAGACATTTCTCCAAGGAGGACATACAGAAGGCCCAAAGGCATATGAAAAGATGCTCAACATCACTAGTCATCACAGAGATGCAAATTAAAACCACAAGATATCACTTCACACCAGTGAGAATGGACATCATAAATCAACAAATAACAAGTGTTGGAGAGGATGTGGAGAAAAGGGAACCTTAGTGCACTGTTGGTGGGAATGCAGACTGGTACAGCCACTTTGGAAAACAGTATGGAATTTCTCAGAAAACTAAAAATAGATCTGCCTTTTGATCCAACAATTCTGCTGCTGGGATTATACCCTAAAAGCCCTGAAACACCAATCCAAAAGGACCTCTGCACCCCAATGTTCATAGCAGCACAATTTCTCAATAGCCAAGTGCTGGAAGCAACCTAAGTGCCCATCAGTAAATGAATAGATAAAAAAACTATGGTATATTTACATGATGGAGTATGACACAGCAGAGAGAAAGAAGGAGCTCCTACCCTTGGAACAGGCATGGATGGAACTGGAGAGCATTATGCTAAGTGAAATAAGCCAGGGGGTGAAAGAGAAATACCATATGATCTTACTTTTAAGTGGAACCTAATCAACAAAACAAACAAGCAAGCCAAATATAACCAGAGACATTGAAATTAAGAACAAACTGACAGTAACCAGAGGGGAGGCAGGAGTGGATAATGGGGGAAAGGGGAGAAAGGTTTTCAGGAACAACTATATAGGACCACATGGACAAAACAAGAGAAAAAAGAGAGGACTCAAATAAATAAAATCAAAATTAAAAGAGGAGCAATAACAACTGATGCCAATAAAATACACAGGATTGTAAGAAAATATTATGAACAATTATATGCCAACAAACCGACAACCTCGATGAAATGTATAAACTCCTAGAAACATACAATCTTCCAAAACTAAATCAGGAAGAATCAGAGAATCTGAATAGACAGATTACACCTAATGAAATTGAAGCAGTAATAAAAAACTCACAACAAACAAGTGTCTTGGACCAGATGGCTTCACAGGTGAATTTTATCAAACATCTGAGAAGTAACTTACACCTCTTCTTCTCAAACTATTTCATAAAATTCAAGAGGAGGAAAGGCTCCCAAATTAATTTTATGAGGCCAGCATTATCCTAATTCCAAAACCAGATAAAGATACTATGTAGTAAGAAAATTACAGGACAATACCTTGTTGAACATAGATGCTAAAATCCTCAACAAAATATTAGCAAACTGAATTCAGCAATACATCAAAAAGATCATACACCATGATCAAGTGGGATTTATTCCAGGAATGCAAGGTTGGTACAACATTCACAAATCAATAAATGTGTTTCACCACATAAAATGAAGGACAAAAGTCACATGATCATATCAATAGATGCAGAAAAAGCCTTTGATAAAATCCAGCATCCATTTATGATAAAAATTCTTAGCAAAGTGGAAATAGAGGGAACATTCCAAACATAATAAAGGCCATACATGACAAACCCACTGCCAGCATCATACTCAATGTGCAAAAACTTCAAGTATTCCCCTTAAGATTTGGAAGAAGAGAGGAATATTGACTTTCACCTCTCTTATTCAACATAATACTGGAAGTCCTAGCCACAGCAATTAGACAAGAAGAAGAAATAAAAGGCAGCCAAATTGGAAGGGAAGAAGTGAAACCATGTTTATTTGCAGATGGCATGATGCTATACATAGAGAACCTCAAAGATCCCACCAAGAAACTACAAGAATTGACACATGAATTCAGCAAAGTAGCAGGATACAAAATTAATATCCAGAAATCAGTTGCATTTTATACCAATAACAAACTAAAGAAAAGGAAATTAAGAAAGCAATCCCATTCATAATTGCTTCAAAAAGAATAAAATACCTAGGAATAAACCTAACCAAGGGTGTAAAAGACCTGTACATGGAAAATTATTAGACACTGAAGAAAGAAATTGAAGAAGATACAAATAAAAGGAAGCACATTTGTGTTCATGGATAGGAAAAACTAACATAGTTAAAATGTCTTTACTATCCCAAGCAATCTATAGATTTGATGCAATTCCTATCAAGATTCCAATGCAGTATTTCACAGAACTAGAACAAATATTTCAAAAATTTATATGGCACCACAAAAGGCCCCACATAGCAACAGTGATCCTGAGAAAGAAGAAAAAAAAGTTGGAGGAATCATGCTACCTAATATCATATAGGCTACCTATGGCCTATACTACAAGGCCATAGTAATCAAAACAGCCTGGTACCAGCATGCATGAAAATAGACACACTGACCAATGACACAGGGGGAGCCAGCAGAATAAACCCACACATTTAAAGTCAATTAATATTTTCAAGAGGGAGCAAGCACATACAATGTTTGCCTGGAAGATAATTTATTCACTAAAAGGTGTTGGGAAAATTAGAGAAATGTGTGCAGAAAATGAAACTAGGCTACCTTCTTATACCACACACAAGAAAAATTCAAAATGGACAAAAGACTTAAATGTTAGAAACAAACCATAAAAATCCTAGAAGAAAAAATAGGCAGCAAAATCTCTGATACTCTTGTAGAAATTTTTTTTTATCAGATATATCTCCCCAGGCAAGGGAAGCAAAGAAAAAATAAACACATGGGACTACACCAAACTCAAACATTTTTGCACAGCAAGGGAAAACATCAACAAAATAAAAAGACAACCCACAGAATAGGAGAATTTGCTGATACATCTGATAAGGAGTTAATACCCAAAATTTATAAAGTACTTAGAAAACTCAACACCCAAAACCAAACATTCCAGTTAAAAAATGGGCAAAGGATCTGAATAGGACATGCAGATGGCCAATAAACATATGAAAGGACGCTCAACATCACTAATCATCAAAGAAATGCGAATTAAACCACAATGAGACACCATCTCACACCTGTCAGATGGCTATCATCAATAAATCAATAAACAGCAAGTGCTGGTGAGGATGTAGAGGAAGGGGAACACTTTTGCACTGTTGGTGGGAAGGCAGACTGGTGCAGCCACTGTGAAAAGTAGAATGGAGATATTTCAAAAAATTAAAAATGAATCTGCCTTTGACCCAGCAATTTCACTTCTGGAAATATATCCAAAGGAACCCAAAACATTAATTCAAAAGAACATAAGCACCCATATATATGTTCTGTCATTGCAGTATTATTTACAATCACCAAGTGTTAGAAGCAGCCCAAGTGTCCATCAATAGATGAGTGTATTTAAAAAACTATGGGATGGCTCCTGCCCTCTCCCAGCTCCCCCTGCTCCCCCCTCCCACAGCTTCTCCCCACTGTGGCCTTGCCTTGTGGAAGGGAGGCTGCTCTGGCAGATAAGATCACCAAAACTCAGGCCACTCAGCCTGGTGGCGACATGATCTTTGGGATCACCTGGGATCGGCCTGGGATCACCATGGGAATCTTCAGTCTTTGGGAAGATTATTTGCAAGGAAATCCCAGCCAAAATCACTTTTGAGGATGACCAGTGTCTTGCTTTTCATGACATTTCCCCTCAAGCACCAAAGCATTTTCTGGTGATATCCAAGAAGCATATAAGCCAGATTTCTGTAGCAGAAGATGCTGACAAAAGTCTTCTTGGACATTTAATGATTGTTGGCAAAAAATATGCTGCTGATCTAGGCCTGAAGAAGGGTTACCAAATGGTAGTGAACGAAGACTCAGATGGGGGACAGTCTGTCTATCACGTTCACCTTCATGTTCTTGGAGGTTGGCAGATAAATTGGTCTCCTGGTTAAGCATGTTTTAGGGATAATTTCCCCTACTGTAGGCAATGATCAGTTTTGCAAATCAAACAGTACACTTTTGCCTGTGTATGGAGAGCTTGAGGAAATAATTTCTAAAACCCACACATAATAAAAGACATTGTTGCATGTTCTGAATTCTGCATGTGATTTATTGTTTTAATAATATATCTGTTGGGATGTATGAAGGTGGTGATCATAGCTTGGGAGGTTTTTTGTTTTTTCTCCCTTAAGGAGTACTCAACATATGTACATTGGTATAATGGTGTGACCATCTTTGACAACAAATTACAAAATTTCACAAATTTAGCTTTAGCTTTGAAATATCCTTTCAATCCTGGAGAAAATTTTCTAATCCAGTTCTCTTATTTTCTAAGAACAAAGGAATATGTGATGTGATTGAACCACAAACAGTTTGGGGTTTAGAAACAATGTTGTCCAGCCATACGTTTCCCCTGGACTGCTGGGATGGTTTTGGAAAGGATGAAGGTAGATGAATCACAGACTTTTGATGACCATGTGTGAAGCCATCCATTGTTATTCCTTGTTATCGAAACTCTGGCTGAGAATTATTATAAAGACTTGAAAACCTGTTAGAATTAACTTCAAATTGAAACTCACTGTTTTGAATGTGTTATATTCACACCAACAAAATATTTGAGTTGGTGCATGAATCTGGCAGTGGTGGAATTAGGGGAACAATCTCAGGGTCTGGGTGCCACCCTGTGTAGCCTGACAACTAAGCTTTCTTTTTAGTCTTGCCTGGTACCCTTGCCTTCTGAAGGCCACGTGGCAGTGGTTTGACATGTGCAATCGAAAATTGTTTTTCTTCATAATTTCTAATTTTGTTAGTGATTTTTTCAATATTTTGGGGGCATTAGGAAACTTAGCCATTTATATCTTACAAATAATAAGTTTTTTCCCCAGTCATAATTTTTGGTTTATGATGTTTAAAGTATATATATAGTTAATGTACCAATTTTTATTTCATATTTTAAAAAGCCTTTCCCACCCCAGGAGGAGTTCTAAAAATTATTTTTTTCTCCCTAATACTTTTATGGCTTTATGTACTTTTATGACTTTTTTAAATGGGGAAGTTCTGGGAAAAAGTTTTGGAGGGGTTTGTGCCACTGTAAAGAATGTAATGAAAGAAGCATTTGTATTATGTGTTAGAGGGTTGAGTCAGCTTTGTTTAGACATATTTCCCACTAACTTCATCAAACCAATGCTAATAAATCATGTAGACAGCTGCTAAAAAAACAAACAAACAAAAAACATATGGAACATTTACACAGTGGAATGCTGCTTGGCTGTAAAAAAAAAAAAGAAGAAAATTTTACCCTTTGCAACAGTATAGAGTGACCTGGAGAACATTATCTAAGTGAAATAAGCCAGTCAGGGAAAGACAAATACCATATGATTTCACTCAGATGTAGAACCTAATGAACAAACTGTACTAATAAGCAAAACAGAGACAGACTCATAGGTGGGAAGCAGATGACAGCTAGTGTGCAGAGGGGTTAGAGGGTAGAGGGATTGAGCAAAAAGGCAAAAAATTTCATGGACAGGGACATGAGTGTGGTGATTACCAGGGGTGAGGCATATAAGGGGACTAAAATGGTAATGAAAAAATACAACTAAGATTAAATTTTTAAAAAGAAAACATTGGCTGTCATGGCATGTAGTGGCAAAACAGTGACTAAAATTACTGCCTGTGGTAGTGTAAGTGCCTGACATTAAATGCTGATTACCAAGACATCTATTTTGAACAAACATATTGCAAACTGTATGACACAGTGGCTAGCAAAACAACCAGGTAAGACACGGGGCTCTCCACACCCATGAAGTCCCTGTCAGAAAACCCTGGGTGACATAGATAATGGCCTACTTCAGCAATCCTACCTCCGGTTTCCTGTGCCCTAATTCCCATGCTTCTGCTTCAAACTGACCAGTAATGAGTGACCCCATGAAGCTCCAGACACCCCCATGCCCAGACCCTAATGAAGCAGGTCTGCTGTCCCTCTTTTGATGCCCCCTCAACCTTGCTGTGTAGCCCTTGAGCATGCCATGTATTTTCCAGGAGCTGAGAGTAATAAATCTTACTTTTCAAAGTTCCCTGATGGTTTTTGTTGAAGTGCATCCTGCAATCACAGTAAGAACAATGGTCAATCCAGACACGACACTGACCCTGGTGGGGGAAATGTGGGACTACTTCAAGTAATATGGGCTGGGTGAGTGCTCCAGGCATTCCTAGGTGACAGTATTGTCATCAATAGGCTGGGGCTGCAAGATACCTGTAGAGAAGTAACTATGAGGTAAGGTTTTGGGGTAACCAAGTAGTTGCTGCCATAGAACATTTTAGTGAAAAAGAGAGATATAATGTAGTTGGTTTGTTGCTTCAAAGTGCAGAAAGAAAATGAGCTCTGGGCTTTAAATTCTCAGCTTAAGGTCAAGGTAAGGGATAGAACACTTCTATGACTGTCCTAAAAAAAAAATCCTAGACTTCCAGCAAGATGGAGGAATAGGTGGATGCACCGTACCTCCTCACACAACCAAGATTAGAACAACAACAATTTATGACCAGAAGAACATCCAGAACTGACAGAGGATTTATCTGAATGGAAGTCGGACAGCCAAGAAGTTGAAGTAGACCCGTACATCCAGACTGGTAGGAGTGGACGAGCCCGGCAGGCGTGGGTCGGCGGCGCTCGGAGGTCGGGGAAAACTGGGTGTAAAATTGGCACGAAAGCCATCTGGTGCGCAAGAACGCAGCGGTGGACTCTGAGTATGCAAGGTGCGGCTGGCAGACCCAGTGAGGCAGCGATTGTGGACCAGGGCAGAGCTCGCAGCCCAGGAGCCCAGAGAAGAGACTGAGATCCCAGGAGAACGGAACTACCGCCATTGTTTCCTCCTACCCCTACCCCCACATATAATGTCACAATCTGGTGACTGGGGTGCCCAGCCCCGGTGAACACCTAAGGCTCCGCCCCCCACTGTAACAAGAGCGACCAGACCGGAAAAAAAAAGAAAAAAAAAAAGGAGAGATAGGGAGAGATATGTTTCCAATAGAACAGATCAGTCCCCCAGGACTCATCCTTTTGAGCAACCAAGAAATAGCCAATCTATCAGATGCACAGTTCAAAATACTGGTGATCAGAAAGCTCACAGAATGAGTTGATTTTGGGCACAAATTAGATGAAAAGATGCAGGTTACCATAAAAGAGATGCAGGGAGATATACGGAGGAGAGCCAATAATGAAGGGATGGAAACTGGGTCTCAAAACAATACAGTGGACCAGGAAGAAGATAGAATCAACCAAGCAGGAAAGCATGATGAAATAAGAATTTAAAAAAACGAGGAGAAGCTTAAGAGCATCCAGGACATCTTTAAACATTCCAACATCTGAATTATAGGGGTACCAGAAGGGGAAGGGGAAAAGCAACAAATTGAGCAAGTATTTGAACAAATAATAATGGAGAACTTCCCCAATCTGGCAAAGGAAATAGTCTTCTAAGAAATCCAAGAAGCTCAGAGAATCCCAAAGAAGTTGGACCCAAGAAGAAACACACCAAGACACATCATAATTACATTAGCCAAGGTAAAAACGAAGGAGAGAATCCTAGAAGCAGCAAGAGATAAGGGGACAGTAACCTACAAAGGAGTTCCCATCAGACTGTCAGCTGATTTCTCAAAAGAGACATTACAGGCAAGAAGGGGCTGGAAAGAAATATTCCAAGTCATGAAAGACAAGGACCTACATCCTAGATTGCTCTATCCAGCAAAGCTCTCATTTAGAATGGAAGGGCAGATAAAGTGCTTCTCAGATAAGGTCAAGTTAAAGGAGTTCATCATCACCAAGCCCTTATTTTATGAAATGCTAAAGGGACTTATTCTAAGAAAAGAAGATAAAGAAAAAATAGGTATAGTAAAAGGACAGCAAACTCACAATTATTAACAACCACACCTAAAGCAAAACCAAAATAAACTAAGCAAACAGCTAGAACAGGAACAGAACCACAGAAATGGAGGTCACATGGAGGGTTAGCAACAGGGGGGTGGGAGGAGGAGAGAGGGGGAAAGGGTATAGAGAATAACTAGCATAGAATGTAGGTTGAAAATAGATAGGGGGAGGGCAAGAATAGTATGGGAAATGTAGAAGCTAAAGAACTCATAAGTATGACACATGGACATGAACTAAAGAGGGGGAACGTGGGTGGGAGAGGGGGTACAGGGTGGAGGGGAGAGAAGGGGGGAAATGGGACAACTGTAATAGCATAATCAATAAAATATATATATTTTTAAAAATCCCTATCTCCTTTAGCAGCTAGCTGGGTTGAGATTTCTGAAAATTAAACCCAACGCCCAATCCTGTGGATAGCTGAGTTACAACAAAAACTGAAACCGCAACTTTGCATGGTCTAATGTTAAAGAAAAGACAGCTCAGAGATTTAAAAATCCAAGTATTATAAGAAAACAGCTAGTTGACACTGTTTTTTTGTGTGATATAATTTAGTTATATTAAGAAGAAAGAGGAAGATATGAAATTTTGGTGAATAGCTTGGTGAATTCCCAGAGGCTGAATCACAGAATAATGGTCCTGGTAAACATGATGAGTACGGTTCTTGGTTGAGGTTTTGGAAAGGACATTAGGTCATGTGATGCTGGTGTACAATTTGGGGATCAGGTGTAACAGACATGTGTGGAACCAGAACTGATGCCACTATCTTTTGAGACAGTTCTAGTTGAGAATCTGTGTGAAACAGAAATCTATATTTTGAAAGAAACAACATCAGAAAAACTACTAGTATAAAACAGACAACTTGATTACTAGTAACTCAATTGCTTTAGATACATTTTCTTTTTTATGTAATTATTTTATTGATCTTATTTTAAATAAAAATTTAATTAAAATGTGGTGGGCATATAATGTTATATTTAGTTCAGATGTACAACATAGCAATTTAACATTTATATAGCATATGATGTGATCACCATACTAAGTCTAGTAACCATCTGTCACCATGCCAAGTTATTATACTACCATTGACTACCTTCCCTGTGCTGTACACTACATCTCTAGACACATTTTCTCATTAAAGTTCACAGCAGGCTGTTTAGATGAATTTTCAGGTGAGGCATTTGGAGGCAAAGCTAAGTTAATAAGCAGCTGAACAAGGAATCAAATCCACCTGCTTCCAGAGACATAGATAGCAATGCTAATTGCTCTTCTCCTGTATAGTGTTATAACAAATTTATTAGGAAATGTATAAAATTACACTAATACATTAAAAACATAGATGACATAAACATTAATATGGGCACTGTACATTATAAAAATGGGTTGAAAAAGAGAAAGAAACCTAAAGAGAGAAATAACCCCCAGAGAAAATTTAAAAGTAAGTAAAGAACATGAGGCCCAACCTCTCTAACTTTCAAGTTCTATGAAAACTTTTAGAAAATTAATTTTTGGTACTTGAGGAGGGATTTCTAAATTTCAATGGAAAAATAATTAGAAAGCAATGCTAAGGATCCAAGATTGTCCCTAAACAATGGTCTGCTTATTTCTCCTAGTATAAAGTTGAAAACCGGCCTTTTCAGTTGAACCTTAATCAGGCCACTCAATAATCTGAGTCTACATCATTTGAGCCAATCTCTCAATGACCCTCCTCCCCAACAGTTACTCCCTCATTCACTCCAACCTGAAAGATAACCCCACTTCCCTCCTTTTCCTCTCTTGTCTCCCCACTCCTTCCAACTTGTCCCTGTCTCCCATGCCATTATTCTGACTCTCTTCATATTTACATGTCTCTCGCTAGGCTGTCCTCAGTTTCCTAGAGCTATTTGAGACCCTGGTTTTGCTCCCTCAGTGTGCAGATCCCAGAGAAGAGATGGGAAGGTGAAGGACCTCAACTGCCAAACAAGTCATTGTAAAGCCCTGGTATCAATTTGACTAACCAACTGTAATCAAAGATTTCCATGACCCATGAAAACAAACACAGAGGAATTTTCTACACAACTCAGATTAATTAGTCTTAGGGGTATGTTCTCCAGGGTTTTCAGACTTTTATCAATTAGTCCGTCTTCTTGAGGTTCCTGGAGATGCTGCCTATGGTTTGAAAAAGGAGAACTGGGTCAGAGTTGCTGAAGGTTTACAATTAAATAAATATACACCCAAGGCCTATCACAAAGCTAAAGAAATTGGAGACAAGCTCTTAGAGTCCACCCTGTTGACCACCCATCTAAAATAAACTGGTCCATAGCACCACTGGCATAGTGGTATCATATAAGATTCCTATAAAATAGATCAGTCAAATATTCAATAGTGCAGAAAATGAAAAAGAATTGATCTCTAAATATAGGCACTGCTTAGAAAATATCTGGAAGGGTTACTTGGGGCTAACTCTAGATGACCATATGGTGTCTGTGTTAAGCCCTCATTTTGCTAATAGGTTCCATGTGGAGCTGAGAAAGACTATGCAAAAATCATCCCTTAATGATCAAAATGTTCTTCTCTCTGAGATCCATACTTAGCTAGCACAGTGAGGATGCAAAGGCCGGTAAAACTAAATCCACACAATGAAAACTCTTTAACTTAAATCAAGGGAAATTGCCCCAAAGCCTCAGGAATAGCCTCTACCTCACCAAGCATTAATGGAGATGTATGTGCTGATACTGCAGGGAAAAGGGACATTGGACTAAAGAATGTCCAATTTTAAAGAAAAGGACAACAATTCCAGGAGTCTAAATGATTCTCCCCTGAGGAATCTGCTCCTGTCTTTCTCTGCTTCCTTGAATATACTGAGTGAAATTATTATCTCAGTGGGCACCCCACCACCTTTCTGGTAGATGCTGGAGCCACCTACTCCACCCTCAACTTCTCACAACGCCCCACCACAATTCCTCAGGGGACACAAGTCATCTAATTTATAAGGTTAGATAATTTGTTGTTACCAGATGGGGACAGGGCCCAGAGCAGGTTTGATTTGGGCCAACAGGTAGTGTGTGGATTCTTGACTTTGTGTAGGAAAGATTTCACAATACAAGTCCAGGTGACTTTGAGAGTGTATTTACTAAAGCTGGGGACAGTGAAACCAGGAAGGGCTTGAGATATTGTAGAAGAAGCAATAGGAGAGAGCCCAGGCAGGGCTGTTTTAGCTCACTGAAAAAATAAAAGTTATAGTGACAGAAATGAGCTCAGTGGAGAGTCAGAGAAAAAGGGGGCCTTAGAGACAGATTCAGGGGGTAAGCCTGAATCAAGCTGCTGCTCACTGCCTGTTGCTACTCTGGTTGCAAGTCTCATGGGGTCTCTCAGAGTCTAGGAGAAAGAGAGCAGAGATACAAGGTGTAAAGGTGCTCTAGCAAGAGCACATTGTGGATACTTTGTCTTGAGGCTTTTTATCTGTCTTTGGCAGGCCGGAATCCTAGGGGAGTTCTCACTAGCTTTTCAGGTGTGTCCTTCAATGGCTGATTCATCAAAATATGCATAAAGAGAGGTCATGGGTTATTTTCTGTTTAGTTTTGTTTTCAAAGAATGTCATCAAGAATGTCATTGAAGAGGGACCAATATCAAGATTGTTTTATCTTAATAAAGTCTGGAATGTATGAACCTATTTGCGCCTAAGTGCCCTTGGTCAGGGAAAATAAAAACTTATTATTCATTAGCTGGTTATAAACTGCTAATTATTTTGTATTAGTTTATCTTACTCTACTTGTCAAGGAATTTTCCTGGCTTTTTATTCCTCATTCCCCCCTTAGAGACTTCCATCCCTAAAATCTTTTAGGGTTGATGAGGTAGGACACTATGTCTTCAGTAACTGCTTCTTCCTGACAAGGGTCATGGTCCCTGCCTGTGTAGGGTATGGAAGTATCTCACTGCCTGACCTAAGGGGGACAAGGGAATGAGATCTGAGACTAGAGCAGAGAGGCCACTGGCTGATTCTTCTAAAGTAGGGATGGGCTGGAATTCCCAAAGTTTCATTATCTTGACATGGAATTGTTGTATCCTAGAGGGACAATTTGACAAGAAGGTTAATGGACTGGAAGACCAAGGACTTTATCTAATAAGGGTTAAATCTAACAGAAACAGAAAAATTCCTTTGCTTGGGGAGGAGACTGAGCATATTGACAGGCTAGTAGGAAGAGTGTCAGAAATATGAGAAAGACAATTATATTATGGTCTAGCTACTATATTATTTATCTGTAACAAGGTTTTGTTTATTTTAAAAATATATTTTATTGATTATGCTATTACAGTTGTCCCATTTTCTCCCCTTCACACCCCTCTGCCCAGCACACCCCTCTTCCTACCAACATTTCCCCCCTTTTTAGTTCATGTTCATGGGTCCTACATATAAGTTCTTGGCTTCTACATTTCCCATACTATTCTTAACCTCCCCCTGTCTATTTTCCACCTACCATTTATGCTACCTATTCTCTGTACCTTTCCCCCTCCCTCTCCCTTCCACTGCCCTTCTGATAATCCTCCATGTGGTCCCCATTTCTGTGATTCTGTTCCTGTTCTAACTATTTGCTTCATTTGTTTTTGTTTTTTTAGGTTCAGTTGTTAATAACTGTGAGTTTGTTGTCATTTTACTGTTCATATTTTTATCTCCTTTTTCTTAGATAAATCCCTTTAACATTTCATATAAAAAGGGCTTGGTGATGATCAACTCCTTTAACTTGCCCTTATCTGAGAAGCACTTTATCTGCCCTTCCATTCTAAATGAAAGCTTTGCTGGATGGAGCAGTCTTGGATGTAGGTCCTTGCCTATCATGACTTGGAATACTTCTTTTTATCCCCTTCTTACCTTTAAGATCTCTTTTGAAAAATCAGCTGACAGTCTGATGGGAACTCCTTTGTAGGTAACTGCCTCCTTTTCTCTTGCTGATTCTAGGATTCTCTGCTTAATTTTAATCTTGGGTAATGTAATTACGATGTGCCTTCATGTGTTCCTCCTTGGGTCCAACTTCTTTGGGACTCTCTGAGCTTCCTGGACATCCTGGAGATCTAATTCCTTTGCCAGATTGGGAAAGTTCTCCTTTATTATTTGTTCAAATAAGTTTTCCACTTGCTCTTCCTCTTCTCCTTGTGGTACCCCTATAATTTGGATGTAGGAACACGTAAAGATGTCCTAGAGTTTCCTAAGCCTCTCCTCATTTTTTAAAATTCTTGTTTCTTCATTCTTTTCTGGTTGGATGTTTCTTTCAGCCAAACTGTTGATTTGAGTCCCGGTTTCCTTCTTGTTACTGTTCGTTTCCTGTACATTTTTCTTCATTTCACTTAGCATAGCCTTCATTTTTTCCTCTAATTAGTGACCATACTTGACCAATTCTGTGAGCATCCTGATCACCAGTGTTTTGAACTGTGCATCTGATAGGTTGGCTATGTCTTCATCACTTAGTTGTATTTTTTCTGGAGCTTTGATCTGTTCTTTCACTTGGGCTGTTTTTATGTGTGTGTTTTTTTATTTTTTGTTTTTATTTTTGTCTCAGCATGCTTGTTTTGTAGTAAGGGGTGGAGCCTTTGGTGTTCACCAGAGCAGGGCAACCCACATTGCTGCGTTGTGAGGCTATAAGTGGGGGAGGGGTCCTAGAGGAAACAGTGCCATTTGCTCTGCTCTCTGCCCATTTTCAGTTACTTCTCCCACTAATCACAATCAAATTGGGCCCTTCTGGTGATGATTTCCAGGTGTTTGGGTTTGTGTATGCTCTAGGGCCCTGTGAGTCTCTCCAATGAACTCTTGTGAGTCTGGGAGTTTCTCCCACTGCTGCCTCAACCCTCACAGGTGTTTCCAGTCAGAGGATTTGAGATTTTATTTCCTCATGCCTGAACCCTGGGTTGCATAGTCTGTCTTACTCCCCAGTTGTTCCTCTCAGTTTATCTGCACACCAGTGTGGGACCACCCAGTCTGCAATCCACTGTTTTGCTGGTCCTCCAGCCACCATCTTGCCCCAGCCTGCCTCTGCTGCCTTGCTGCGAGTCCTCCCCACCCAGCTGCCCATCTCCACCACTCCTACCAGTCTGGATGAATGTTTCTTCTTTACCTCCTTGGTTGTTGGACTTCCATACAGTTTGATTTTCTGTCAGTTCTGGTTGTTTTTTTGTTTTTAAATTTGTTGTTGTCCTTCTTTTGGTTGTAAGAGGAGGTGCAGTGTGTCTACCTTTGTCTCCATCTTGGCCAGAAGTCTGTGACAAGGTTTTGTTTCTTGAAGAGGAGCTTGAAGTCCTTATGGGTTCATTAGAGTGAGTCTTAGGTCCTGGCTGGAGTGGCTCAGTGGATTGTGTGCTGGCCTGAGAACCAAAGGGTTGCCAGTTTGATTCCCAGTCAGGGCACATGCCTCGGCTGCAGGCCAGGCTTCCTGGTTGGAGGCATGAGAGAGGCAACCAGTCAATATATCTCTCCTACATTGCTGTTTCTCTCCCTCACTTTCTCCTTCCCTTCACATCTCTCCAAAAATACATAAAATCTTTAAAAAAGAACAGGTCTCAGGTTGTGGTCCCTATGAGGACTCACAAGAAATAGGTTAAAAGAAATAGGTTAAATTCAAGATCAATAAACCCAATTTGGTATCCCTGAGGTGCTTAGTAGGACCTGATGTGGGCCCTTCCATCTGGGTTCTACTTGGAATCAAGACAGTTGTCCCTCCAGGTTTTTAAATATACCATGTCTGATGGTTTAGCTTGTTTGTTTTGGTAGTCTTTACAGAGGGCAGGTAGAATTTTGTTTCCATATTTCTGTAATGTTTTTTGTACCTGTCCTAGATTATTTGTGTGAGATAATAGCTGGAGGATTTCCTCACCTATTAGCAGATAAAATTTCAGAAAGGGCCTGCCAGAGGTGAGCTCAAAAGGGCTTACTTGTACATTTTCTTTAGGTGCAGCTCTCATTCTCATGAGACTATGGGTAACATAGACACCCAGGCCTCTGAGGTTTCTTGGCATAGCTTGGCTACAGTCCTTTTTACAGTTCAAGTAGCTGTTTCTACATTACGAGAGGACTGAGGTCTCTATGGTGAGTGTAAGTGATAGTTAATTCCTAACACTTGAGCCAGCTATTGTATAATCTTGGCTACAAGAAAGGGTCTATCATTACTCTGTAAGATTCTTCATAGTCCAAACCTAGGTAAGATTTCTTTTAGTAAGTACTTGGCCACATCAGTAGCTCTTTCTGTTCTGATAGGAAAGGCTTCAACCCATTCAGTGAAGTGTCTACTAATACTAGCAAATATTTAAATCCAGAGGGCATTTGGGTGAAGTCAATTTGCCAGTCCTCCCCAGGGTGTGTGTCCCAGTGTTGTATTGGCATCAGGAGGGGAGAGGGAGGGAGGTGACTCTGGGTGTTATATTTGGAGCAGAGCACACACACTTGGGTCACTTTCTTTACAGTTTTATGAAGCCCCTATGTCACAAACAGCTAAGATACAAGAGTGGTAAGAGCATCTCTCCCTAAGTGGGTGTCATCATGGAGCATTTTGATATATTTCCATTTTAAGGTTCAAGGTAATCCAGCCTGCCAGGTCTTTAGAGAATCAATTCTCTAAGGCCCAAGAGACCTACTCCATGGCATAGGAGGAGCCTTCTGGGGCTGAGAAAGTTTGAGAAACAGAGCTGCCTCTAGGGTGATTGGTGAAAGCTGTGCCACTATCCTAGCTGCCTAGTCTGCCAGTTCAGTGCCTTTAGTTCTATCTCTGTTCCTCTTTTGGTGGCCCTGGCATTGTATTACTGCCACTTTTGGAGGAAGTGTTACAGGTGTCAGGAGTTCTAAAATTTCTTGATGTTGTTTCATGAGGAGTTTTTCTGCTGTTAAAAGTTATTTTACCTTTCAAAGTGCAGCATGGGCATGTAATATTAAAAGCCCATATTTTGAGTCAGTATAGATATTAACTTGGAGGTTTTTTCCCCTAATTGTAAGGCTCTAGTGGGTGCTACAAATTCAGTTTTGGGGGACAAAGTAGTAGGGGGCAAAGGTTTTGCCTCTATTGTTTTCCTGAAAACTATTGACAGTGGAACACCTGCCCTTTGACCCATCTTGTATAACACTGCAGTCATTTGTAAACCATTCTACTTCAGGGTTAAGTAAAGGTCCATCTTTTAATTAAGGCATACTTCAATATACTTGTTCAGTAGTTTCTATGCATTGGTTTGTAACCTGGGTTTCTTGGTTTTTTTGGTAGAAGGGTGGCAGGATTGAGAATTTGACAAACCTTCGGGGTTAATTCAGGAGAGTCGTTGAGGATTCCATTTACCCCAGTGATCAAATAGGTTTTGAAGTATGAAACTAATTAATTTGTCCTGGCTGGCATAGCTCTGTGGATTGAGCGCAGGCTGTGAACCAAAGTGTCACAGGTTCGATTCCCAGTCAGGGCACATGCCTGGGTTGCAGGTCACGGCCCCCAGCAACCGCACATTGATGTTTCTCTCTCTCTCTTTCTCCCTCCCTTCCCTCTTTAAAAATAAATAAATAAAATCTTAAAAAAATAATTTAAAAAAGAAACTAATTAATTTGTTTACCTGGAGTTTTTGTGGGGATATAACAAATGATTTTGAAAAGTTAGACAGTTTCCCAGCCTTTTTATTTGTCATTAAAATTACCACTTTGCTTTACCATCCATTTATGTGCCTTCCCTTTTTTCTTATTTCTTTTCTCCATTTCCATTTCCCTTATTGAGTTTTCTTCTCCAATGCCTTTCTTCCCTATAATGTGTACAACCCTTTCTTTTATTCTTTCTTGCCTTTTTAATTACCTCAGTTCTTTCTCTTTTGGCTTCTTCCTTCTACACAGTCTTTCTGCAACTTACACAAACCTTCTGCTATTTTCATGAACCTTCTGTGATTTTTCTAGTTCCTTTTAGTTGGCTTCTTTTTAACTCATTCAAAAATAACCAACTTTAGAACAACCTACTTTAAATTCTATTTTTTTAAAAATATATTGCCATAACTTACATCTTTTATTACCAAATCATATTTTTTGAATTCTTAATCTTAGAAATCTTAATTTTTGTCACAACTAAAAGTTATAACTTTATTTATTTTTATTATATTTTATTGATTATGCTATTACAGTTGCCAAATTTTTTCCCCTTTGCACCCCTCCACCCAACAACACCCAGTCTCTCAGGCAATCCCCCCACCATTGTTCATGTCCGTGGGTTATGCATAGGTTCTTTCCTACTCCATTTCTTATACTGTACTTTACATCCCCATGGCTATTCTGTAACTATCCATTTGTACTTCTTAATCTCCTCACCTCTTCACCCATTCCCCCATGCCACCCTTCCCTTTTGGCAACCATCAAAACATTCTCTGTATCCATGTTTCTGTCTCTGTTCTTCTTGTTTGCTTAATTTGTTTTTTGGATTCAGTTTTTTGATAGGTATGTATTTATTACCATTTTATTGTTCATAGTTTTTATCTTCTTTTAAGTCCCTTTAACATTTCTTCTTTAAAGATTTTATTTGTTTGTTTGTTTGTTTGTTTTTAGAGAAAGGAAGGGATGGAGAAAGAGAGGGAGAGAAACATCAGTGTGTGGTTGCCTCTTATGCACCCACTACTGGGGACCTAGCCTGCAACCCAGGCATGGGCCCTGAGTGGAAATTGAACCTGTGACCTTTTGGTTCACAGGCTGGTGCTCAATCCACAGAGCCACACCAGCCAGGGCTGTATTCTTCATTTCTGACTGGATCTTTTTTTTGTGCTGTTGAGGTCCACACTAAATTCCTTGAGCACCCTTATAACCAGTGTTTTGAGCTCTGCATCTGATAGGTTGCTTATCTTCATTTTGTTTAGTTCTTTTTTGGAGTTTTGATCTGTTCTTTCATTTGGGCCATGTTTCTTTGTCTGCTCATTTTGGCAGCCTCCCTGTGTTTGTTTCTATGTATTAGGTATAGCTGTTATGACTCCCTGTCTTGGTAGCATGGCCTAATGTAGCAGGTATCCAGTAGAGTTCAGTGGCACAGCCTCCCTATCTCCCAAGCTGGGTACTCGATGTGCACCCTTTGTGTGGGCTGAGTATACCCTTCTCTTGTAGTTGACTTATTTGCTATTGGCAGATCAATGGGAGGAATTTACCCAGGCCAGTGAGCTGCAAATATTGGCTCTGACCACTTACTACCAACCTCCACTCTCTGTGGAGGATCAGCTGTGCAGGGGCAGGGTGGTGGTGCTCCATTGTGGTCTGTAGTTGTCCACTGGATGTGCAGGCTCTGGTATTTCCCAGATGGTGCAGGCCAAGGTCAGCCTCCACCTGTAGTTTGTTTGGAACCACCCTGACAGAGCTATAAAGCAATCTGAGATGGCTGCTACTTGTACTGGGCTTGGAGATTCCCAGGTGAAGCCAAGCTGTGAATCTAGGCTGGTTGCTGCTAGTGCAGGTCTTGTAGCTACTTAGCAAGGAATACAGGGGCTAGGGGCTCACTAAGGCTGGCTGTTGCTTATTTGAGAGGGTTTAAGAAGATGTGAAGCTTGAGCCAAGACCAACCATTCATATAGAAAAGCAGCTTAGGTGGGCCTGTAAGTTGGGTGGGTCAGAGTCTCTGGGGATCTCCAAGGCTGGACAGTTTTAGCCAAGTTGGTAGATTCTCAGATATGACACCAGCCTGCTGGCTCTGTGGCTCTGTAGGGTGAAAGCTCAGAAAAGGGACAATGGCCTCTGCCTGCCCCTCTCCCTCCCAGCTCTCACCTAGATGCCAGGCACTTCAGTTTCTTCCTGTATGCCACTGGTGCCTTTCAAACTGCTACCCCAGTGCTGGAGCTCAGAGGGAGTGAGTCTAAGTCTGTGTGTGGGTTCTTTAAGAGGAACTGCTTAGGACTGCAGGAGTTTCTTCCACTGACTTAATCACTGCTGGTTTTTGCAGCCTGAAGCTATGGGTATTTATCTTCCTGACACTGGAACCCTGGGTTGGGACCTGGTATGGGGCTGTGACTCCTTGCTCCTGAGATATGCATCCTGAATTTTTACCCATCACATGTGGATCTGGGACCAGCACGTTCCATGTCTCTGCCCCTCCTACAAGTCTGGATGGGTATGGTTTCTTTAGTTCGGTAGTTGTCAGACTTCCATTCAACTCAATTTCTGATAGCTCATAGTGATGGTTGTTCTATATTTTAGTTATAATTTTGATGTGGTTGTGCAAGGAGGTGAGCCATGTTTACCTACGTCATCATCTTTACCAGAATTCCCAAAAGTCATAACTTTTAGAAATAGTTTTTTTCCTAATGGCAAATACACTCACATTTTTAAGATATAACAGAGATAACATGAACCTTTTTTGTAAACCCAGGCAAAACAAACATATATTTTATGTTAACTTTAAAAGACATTATTTAAATTACCCATTTGGACTCTTGGTGATTATTACATTCCTTTAGTGTGCTCTTAATCATCTAGTGTTCCTGACAATTTTTAAGCAGGCTGGAGAAGTGGGGAGCTATCAGACATTGGCTACTTCAGCTGCTTGAATTTTTAAAATACCACTGTTTCCCCTTCACATTGTGGTGGCACATCTCCCCTGCTGTTCCCACAGCCTGCACAGGATTTGGGGTAATATTAATTCTCCTATTATTCCCGGGACCACAGTAGTTCTCAAGCCTCCAGGAGGAGAATTTAGTGTGTTTAAAATACTCATTTGTTTTTATTTTCCTTCAATTACCTTAGCCTTGTTTATATTTCTAATTACCCAGTAGGAAGAGTTGTTGAGACTCAGTGAAAGCTTCAAAGGCCATGAATTAGCTGTGGAAACAAAGAAAGTCTTAGCTTCTGTCGAAGGAATTACATATGTAGTATCCCAAAGAGAGTTTAAACAGGAGAAAGAGAAACCTGGTGACAGAAGATAAGGTATGGTATGACAAGAACAAAGTTGTTAAAATTGGTGTAATAAATGCTTCAGATAGAGGACCAGGAGTTACAGTATGAATAGAGAAATGTGCAGAGAGAAAAATACAAAGAAAAATCACATTTGACTCATGGACATGTTTACACTGAGCCCTAAGGGTAGCCTTACCAATGACCAGGGCAGTAGCCAGGTGCCCTGGGAATGGATTTATCCCACTTATGGGACTCAACTCCATACTGGCCAAACAAACAGAAGGGAACAGATTCTTCTGGATGTATGGGGTGATCGTGTTCTGACTCACTGAACCCCATTGCTCAAGTGTCACTTGGGGATGGTCTTGTGGGCAGGCGACTCCATGTCCGGAGGCCAGGCTTACTTCCATTTCAGCCTTCAGGAGGCACTTTTTGACAAAGGATTTACTTGACAGCTTACAAGAAGTTTCCCCCTACACTGATGATAATAAGTGATAGGAAAAATGAATTGGAAAGAGTAAAGAAGAGAAAACGACTTTGTGTCCCATGTTGGGTGCCAAACTGTCACTGGATGGGGACCAGGCCTGAAACAGGTCTGCCTTGGGCCTGCTGGTAGTGTGTGGGCTCCTGACTTCATGTAGGAAGGATTTCACAACACAAGTTCAGGTGATTTTGAGAGTACATTTATTAAAGCTGGGGACAGTGACAAAAAGAAAAGGGCTTAAGATAGAAGCAACAGGAGAGAGCCTTAGAGGGGCTGCTTTGGCTTTCTGAGTAATACAAGTCACACTGACAGAAGTGAGCTAGCTGGAAAGTCAGAGAAAAAGGAGGCCTTAGAGACAGGTTCAGGGGGTATGCCTGGGATACAATGCCACTGTGGCAGATGCTGGCCTGCAGGATCCGTGTACGTTGTGGCTGCTAAGAGAACAAATATACACCGACTACAGAAGTCCTGTGGAGGAAAAAGGGACGGCATGGCCACTCCCTGAGAGAGAGGGTGAGAGGGCCAGAGAGCCCCAGTTTCTGCCTGGACAGGCTTTTATTGCCCTTTCTGGGTACATTACATGGAGGTAGTCCTCATTTACTATGCACAGGTTCACTGCAGGGGTCTGCCTTTTATAGATATCAAAGGAAAGAATGTTGCTAATTACTTCAAAGAGAAGGATGTTGCAGGCCAAGGGGAAAAGTGGTTGAACTGGTCACACTCCGTACTTGGGAGGTTTAGCTCAGATTTTAGGAAGTTGCAGTGAGCCCTTGCTGCCTCAATTCAGGGTGAGGGAGTTTTTAGCGAAAGCAAGTCTCATAGCAGTCTAGGTACAATGCGGGCCTGATTCCCCATGGGAAAACCTCTCCATGGGTGTGGTCCTGTGTGCCCCTTGCTCCCCACTGGTTTTTCCATGTGGAGATTGAGCTACATTTCCATGTCATGTGAAGTGGTTCCCTACATGCTACTCCCCAGTTTGCAAGTCTCATGGGGTCCCTTAGATTCTAGAAGAAAGAGGGCAGAGATGCAAGGTGTAAGCATGCTCTAGCAACAGCACACCATCCGTCCTTTGTCTTGAGGCTTTTTATCTTCTTTGGCAGGCTAGAATCCTAGGGGAGTTCTCAGGGGAGGGTCTTAACAGAATACTCATTAGCTATTAAGGTGTGTCCTTCAATATGTTAATTCATCAAAATGTATGTACACAGGGGTCAGGAGGTATTTTCTGCTTAGTTTTGTTTTCAAAGAATGTCATTGACAATGTCATTGAAACCACAACATGTGTGGCTTAGTTGGTTGGTGCATCCTGCAAAGTGAAGGGTTGCCAGTTAAATTCCCAGTCAGAGCACATGCCTGGGTTGTAGTTTTGGTCCCTGGTCTGGATGCATGGGAGAGGCAAGGGATCAAGTTTTCTCTTTCACATTGATGTTTGTCTCCATCTCTTTCTCCTTCCCATTCCTTCCCTTCTCTCTAAAGGTAATAAATAAAAATTATAAAAATAAAGACAGTAGCTTTCTTAAAAAAATAATTTCATTGAAGAGGGACAAGGACTGAGGTCATTCTGTCCTAGATGGATAGTCTGGCATATGTAAAGGATTTGCTCCTAAGTGTCCTTGGTTAGGAAAGACAAAACCTTGTGGTTTATTAACTGACTGTAAATTGCTAATAATTTTGTCTGTTTCCCTTATTCCACTTGTCAAAGAATTTTTATAGCTTCTTACTATCCTGCCTCATTACCACATGATTTATCTTGTAAAACCCCTTTCTGTGTCTAACTTCATAATGCCCAACATAGCATTTTGTTAAGCTCCATAATCCCTTTTAAACTACTGGGCATATTTAACTTATAATTATAATGTTAATATTTCACATTGGTCCAAGGAGCTAAATCTTTGAAGTCTGGACTTCCTGCCCTCTCCCCCTCATTTTCACCCTCTTGACAGCTTTCATAAATTACCCAAGTTTTCCTGAGCTTTCATAGTTCCCCAAGCCCTTGCTAATCCCTACATTCAGGACATACTAATTCACATTCTCGACTCACTCACTTTGAGCAAAAAAAAAAAAAAAAAAAAGCAAGCCAGATAGATGTAGGACACATCTGGGAAGCAGAGTCTTTAATGGTGAATAAAAACCTCATTATACCTCTCCCTAAACTAAGTCAATATTCTAAAACCTGAGACAATTTATAGTCTCAGACCTATTACTCATGAATTTCTTGACAAGGGCCTTTTAAGCTCCCCATCTAGCCCCCCACAATACCTGTTCTACCTAATTGAAAAGTTACCAAATGGTCCAAGAATTGTGAGCCATAAATAAAATTGCAAAGTCTACATTGTTTTTGTTCCCAATGCCAATATTATCCTTGCATCTATAATCTCTGACTCTGTGAATTTACCATCATTGACTTATGCTCTGCTTTCATCCTAACTCCCAATACCTATTCTTCTTTACATGGAAAAAATACAGTATGCTGGGACAATTATGTTCCATGGATTTTCTGAAAACCCCACTTATTTTGCTCTTACATTAACTGTAAATCTAAAGAATTTGGTCTTCCCTTATAAATCAACCCTTATTCAATAAGTGGATGAACTTCTTTGTTCTATTAGGTGTAGTAACTCAGACACCCAACACTTATTAGAAGCTCTGACTTACAAGAAACATAAGGTTTCAGGGAAAAACAAACTTTGCGGGTGCTTTATTTTAGGACATAATTTTCCCCTGAGGGAAAAACCTTATCCTCAGAATTATTTAACACCATTCTTAATTACCTTCTGCCTGAAACAAAAAGACAACTCTGGGACTTTAGAGGATTAACTGGATGTTGCAGGAAGTGGAGCCCTAATTTCTGCTATAGTATCTTTTTTGTATGTCATAACTTTGAAACTACGCTTGACTACAATGGGACTCACTTTCCATGATGGTATTTGAATCCTTAAAAACCTCTCTGTTCTCTGTCCCACCTAGGGACTCCCAAACCACTTCTTGCTCTCTTTTGCTATACATTCATGAAAGAAGACACAGTTAGATGCCCCATTTCAGAAGCATAATGGAAACCAAAGGCCCATTGGGTATTTTAGCCTCACTCTGGACACAGTAGCTGAAGCCTTTGATTCTTATTTTTGAGCAATTGTGGCAACAGCAAAATTGGTTCAAGTTACAGTGAATCTGTTGTTGATCATACCCTGAAATTTATGTGCCCCATGCCACCCAAACCCTTTTCCTAACTGAAACACTAAATATTTTTGACTTTCATCTTACCTCTTCTGACTTCCTTTTGCTTTTGCCTCCTCACATTGCAATCTCCTGTGATCAAAATCTTAAGCTTGCCGCTCTTTTTTTCTTTCCTAACTGAAAAAATAGCCACATGACTGCATTACAGCCACCTCCACTTCAGTCCTTTCTCATCCTGACCTTTCAGAGGTTCCCCTTAAAGACCCAGACCTCAACCTCTTTGTTGCTAGATCTTATCTCCATACCTCAGAAGGAGCATTTTAGGCAGTACAGGATATGCCATTACAGATCTTCAAAACCCTGTGGAATATGAATCTGTAACACCAGATCATCTCAGGTTGCAGAACTTAATTAATTCTCACAAGGCCTACACTTTGTGAAGGATAAGAGAATTAATATCTACTTAGATAGCAGATATGCCTTTGAGTTAGTACATGACTGATACATTAGAAAAATCTAGAGCTTTTATACTTACAACTGGAACACCAGTTAAAGATGAGTAACAGATGGCTGACTTCCTAGAGGGTTTATTATTACTAAAAGAAGTGGCCATTAAAAAAAAAAAGGAAGCTCAGGGCCCTTACCAGGTAAATCAGTTAGTTAGAGCATTGTCTCAGTATGCCAAGGTTGTGGGTTCAATCTCCAGTCATGGCACATACAAAAATCAACCAATGAATGCATAAATAAATGGAATGACAAATCTATCTCTATCTCTATCACTCTCCAATAAATAAAAAAAATAAAAAGAAGCCTGTATGGGTCATGAGATCCCAAGGCAAAGGGGAAACCCATTAGCTAATAATGAGCTAGCCACTTATAAATCTGCTCCAGTTCCAACTATAATCAGACAGAATGTTAAATCTACTCTTCTTACCGTCTGATCCTTTAATAGAGGAAATGAAAATCAGTTCAAAGTCTCTAAGAGTAAAATGCCAATTGGGAATAAACTAGATGTTTTACTCTGTTACATTGTGGGACTGAGCCCTTAACCTGTGAGATCTGTAGGGGATTCAGAAGGAACCAACCATGTGCCTCAGGCATCAACCAAATGGCATCAGCACCAATTTGACACCACCAGAAATTTCAAGTTTGAAATGAAGTGAAGAAGAAAACGTTATTCATTATAAACAACTCAATTATGACAGAGCACAGTTGTAAAAATAGTACTGCTCTTGGGAGATCCTGGGGCCAGGCATCTCTCTAGCTAGACAGTTCTGTTGTGCTCCTCCATGATCTGCTCTGCTCTTATGAGACATCTTCGGTGTTTCAGCTCCAACTCCAGCCAGGGAAACACAGTGTTCAGCCTTTGGTGGAAAGGGGAAGTGTGTTCCCGAGTGTGAGGATAACTGACTTATACAGCCAGAAGGGCCCTGCTCCTTGTGCCTGATTGGGTTTGTCCTCATGCAAATGAGGACTCCAAATCCTTGCAGTTTGATTGGATCCAAAAAGCACTGTGTTATTGCTTAGAATGGCCTCTTCGGACCACTGAAGAAGCTGATGGGGCTATAGCTACATAGCTCCTACTGAATGGGAAAAGTTTCAGTCCTATTGGTTGCAACAGATTCCAGAAAGTTGTTATAAAGGATTGGCTCAGATGGAAGAAACATGATGCAGGAAGGCAGTTCACTGCAGGAGGAAGGCAACGTAGTTCAGGCTTCTTCCCTGAAGTTCAGTTTGCATGAGAGCCCCCTGTAACACAGAAATGACTGCTAGGCTTAATTTTTCAAATTTGAGCCCAGTTAGCCACTGGGAGCCCTTCTTTGCAGGTATCTTCTCTCTCAGGGTCCACAATGGTATGCAGATTATTTTGAGCTACAGGCAACGGAGCCTTCCCCATAAGAACGAGCCTTCCCCATAAGAACAGATTATCAGAGATCTTTTTTGACATGTCTATATGGTGAGGAAAATACTAACTACTGACATGTACTCTCCCTGCAAGGGTCTTCTGAAGCCCCAAGATGCTTTAACTCATGCCTAGCTCAGGATGTCATATATGCCCATTTTCCCTTTCTGTCTTTAAACCTGTCATTTATGTGGGGTCAATGGTTCTCTCATGTATGCAGGGTCCAATGCATACCAAGTTAAATTTTATTTTCTCTTGTCACCCTGTTTCTAGTTGATTTGATTATTTGGCCAGACAAAAGAATCATAAAAGGTAAAGGAATTTTTTTTCCTTCCCCATAGAGCTGATACTATCTCCAGGTAGACAGTGTCAGAAGTGAGTTAAGTTTTTGCCTGTTGAGAATTGGAGAATTGCTCGATGATGTTGGAAAAACACACAGTATTGGAGGTACAACACTATCACTATTTTGGCTTTGTCCAACATCACCAACTTGTATAATTGATAATGAAATAAATCATGTTAATGCTAAGAAAATTATGAGCAAAATACATATTCTCTTTACGCTTACATGGAACCAAGATATATCACCTCCTGGACCATGAATATAGGCTTAACAATTTTAAAGAATATAATCATGCAATGTATGCCCTCAGACTACAACAGAATTAAACTAGAAGTCAACAATAGAAAGATAGCTGGAAAATTCTCAATACCTCAAATATTTGTAGATTAAGCAATACACTTTAAACATGTAGATTAAAAAGAAAATTTCAGCTTTCAGTCAAGATAGTGAAGTAGCTAAGGAAGTACTTGCATCCTCCACAGCCACACCAAAATTACAACTAACTGCCATCATTCAGAACTGCCAGAAATCTAGCTGAACAGTCCTATAACTAAGGATATGCAAGAAGCCACATCAAGACTGGTAGGAGGGAGACTTCCAGACAAGATGGAGGCATAGGTAGACACACTGTGCCTCCTCACACAACCAAAAGAAAGAAAACAACAAATTTTAAAACAAAAAACAACCAGAACTGACGAAAAAATCAAACTGTATGGAAGTCTGAACAACCAAGGAGTTAAAGAAGAAACATTCATCCAGACTGGTTGGAGAAGTTGAGACAGGCAGCCAGACGAGAGGACTCATAGCAAGGCAGAGGCTGGAGGACCAGGGCAGGAGAGGCAGCAGCTGGTAGAGTGGGCATTCCAACATTTAAGTGCAGATAAACTGACTGGGAGGATCAACCAGGGAGTGAGACGACCACACAACCCAGACTTCCAGTGTGGGAAAATAAAGCCTCAAAACCTCTGACTGAAAAAATCCATGAGGGTTGAGGCAGCAGGAGAAACTCCCAGCCTCACAGGTAGGTTTTGTTGGAGAGGCCCACAAGGTCCTAGAACATACACAAACCACCCACCCAGAATCAGCACCAGAAGGGCCCAAGGGGTAGTGGGAGAAGTGACTGAAGCAGACAAAGAGCAGAAGAAGTGGCATTGTTCCCTCTCAAACCCCTGCCCCACATACAGCACCACAACACAGCAACAGGGGTTGCTCACCCTGGTGAATATCTAAGGCTCCACCCTTACTACACCAACAGGTACACTGAGAACAAAAACAAATGGGCCCAAATGAAAAAACAGATCAAGCTCCAGAAAAAATACAACTAAGCTACAAAGAGATAGCCACCTTATCAGATGCACAGTTTCAAACACTGGCATCAGGAATGCTCACAGATGGTTGAGTATGGTCACAAAAAAAAAAGAGGAAAAAGTGAAGACTATGAAAAGTGAATAGAGGAAAATGTACAGGGAACCAACAGTGACAGAAAGGAAACCAGGACTCAAAATCAATGGTTTGGACAAGAAGGAAGAAATAAACATTCAACTGAAACAGAATGAAGAAACAAGAATTCAAAAAAATGAGGAGAGGCTTAGGAAACTTCAGGACATTAAACATTCCACATCTGAATCATAAGGGCTCCAGAAGGAGAAGAGGAAGAGCAAAAAATAAAAAACTTATTTGAACAAATAATGAAGGAGACTTTCCCCAACCTGACAAAAGAAATAGACTTGCATGAAGTCTAGGAAAGCTCAGAGAGTCCCAAGAAGTTGGACTCAAGGAAGCACACACCAAGGGCACATTATAATTACATTTGCCAAGATTAAAGGTAAGAAGAGAATCTTAAAAGCAGCAGGAGAAAAAGAGACTGATGTGGACCCTGGCCCATGGGGTCTGTGTGTTGTGGATGTAATGAACAAATACACATGTACTTTTTCTCCATGCCTCTCTCACTCAGGGATGGCATGGCCACTCTCTGAGTGAGAGAGGGTGTCCCAACCCCTGCCTGGACAGGCTTTTAATTGCTTTTCTGGGCACATTACATTGAGGATGGTCCTCATTTACTATGCCAGATTTGCTTTAGGTGATTACCTTTTACAGATAACAAAGGAGAGGCAGTTGCTATTACTACAGAGAAAAGGGATATTTGCAAATGCAAGAGGAAAGGTAGTTGAACTGGTTACACTCTATACTTGGGAGGTTTAGCATAGATTTTAGGAGGTTACATTAAAGATATGCAGTAAACATATGCTGCCTCAATTCAGGGTGAGGAAGTTTTAGCAAAAAGCAAGCCTCAAAACAGCCTAGGTACAATGCATGCCTGACTCCCCATGGGAAAAAACCAATCCATGGGCTCAAGTCCTGTGTGCTGACTCACTCCCCACCAGTTTCCCAAGTCAGGGGCTGGGCTAACATTCACCATGCCACATGGATAGGTTCCCTATAGGAGACATTTACCTATAAAGGAGATCCCATGAGACTATCAGCTGACTTCTCAAAAGAAACCTTACAGGCAAGAAGGGGCTGGAAAGAAGTATTCAAAGTCATGAAGGCAAGGACCTACATCCAAGATTATTCTATCCAGCAAAGCTATCATTTAGAATGGAAGGGCAGATAAAGTGCTTGTCAGATAAGGTCAAGTTAAAGGAGTTGATCATCACCAAGCCCTTATTACATGAAATGTTAAAGGGACTTATCTAAGGAAAAGAAGATAAAAAAATATGACAACAAACTCACAACTCTAAACAACCAAGCCTAAGAAAAACAACAACAACAACAACAAAAACCAAATTATGCACACAACTAGAACAGGAACAGAATCACAAAAATGGAGATCACATGGAGGGTTATCAGTGGGGGGCGGGGGTTGGAGGGAGAATTGGGGAAAAGGTACAGGAATAAGTAGCATAAATGGTAGGTAGAAAATAGACAGGGGGAGGTTAAGAATAGTATAGGAAATGTAGAAGCCAGAGAACTTATATGGACAACCCATGGACATGAACTAAAGTGGGAGGGGGGAATGTATGTAGGGGGGGTATACAGGGTGGAGAGGATTAAAAGGGGGGGAATGGGACAACTGTAATAGCATAATCAATAAAAAATATATTTTTAAAAATGGAAAAAAAAGACTGGTAGGAGGGGCAGACATGCAGAATGGGATGGTCCCACACTTACAGGTAGCAGTTTAAAAACCAGGAGGGATATGTCAGCTGCAAAGGTTACCCCTGAAGAGAACCAGGCCCCCCAGCCTATTGGTTCCAGTGCTGACAAGAAACATTCCTATAACTTTTGGCTGTGAAAACCAGTGGAAATTGTGGCTGAAGGAGAGGAGGGCTCCTAAGCATTCCTCTTAAAGGGCCCACACATGATCTTACTGAGATTCACTCACTCTGAGCTCCAGCATTGGGGAAGCAGCTTGAAAGACACTGGAGTCATACAGGAGGCATCAAAGCAAGGGCTGGAGAAGGAGCTTCTCCAAGACAGAAGCTCTGACAGAAGCCATTGTTTCTTTGCTGAGCCTTCCCTCCACAGAGCCGCAGGCAGGTACCCTACCTGAGTCTCCATCACCCCAGCTAACACTGTTCACCCACCTTAGTGATTCCAGGGTCCCCCACCCCACTCAACTTTTAGGCCCACACAAGCCTTTTCCATACAGACAGCCTGTCCTGGATCATGCTGGAGACTTTCCTAAAATCTCTAATACAAGCAGCATTGGCTTTGAAGTATCCCATACCTCTTTCTAAGTGGTCCCAAGCTCAGCACAAGCAGCAGCTGGCAGTGGTTTCAGCTTTCCCTCCTCCAGAAAACCTCCAAACTCAATAAAAGTAGCAGTCATCTTCAGACTGCTCTTTTAGTCCATGGTGGGTGGCCCTGAGCAGAGCACAGGCTGACTTTGGCCCTCACCTTCAGGAGGCACCAGAGCCAGTGCACCCAGTGGACAGCTTCAGACCACGTCAAAGCACCACCCAACCACCTCAATGAGTGATATATGCAAGGAGCACACTCAGCAGGTACCAGACCCATGCTGAAGTGAGTCCTGCTCTGTAGGGTTGGGTTGACCCCTACACAGCTAATCCTCTATGGTAGCAGAAGCCAGTCCTCAAAGTCAATCTGCCTAGGAATAAGTCCCTCTCATTGATGTGCCAAGAGTAATCAAGGCTCACTACAATAAAAGGGTAGACACAGCCCATACAGGGGGCACATCTGGAGTGCCAAGTTCAGGTAGCCAGGGGAGCTGCACCACTAGGGCCCTACATGACACCTAGTATATAAGATCTCTCTACCAGACTGGGAAATATTGCAGCTCTACCTTATACATAGAAACAAACACAGGAAGACAGCCAAATGAGAAAACAAAGAAACATATCTCAAATGGAAGAACAGAACAATTGTTCAGAAGAACTAAACAAAATGGAGACAAGAAGTTCACCAGATACAGAGTTCAAAACACTGTTTAAAGGATGCTCAATGAACATAGGGAAAGAGTACATAAACTTCATGAAAACTTTAACAAAACATAAAATAGAGATTGAAAATATAGGAAAGAAGCAGTCCAGAAATGAAGAATACAATAACTGAAATGAGCAATATATACAGGAAACCAACAGTAGGATAAATGAAGCACAGAATCAAACCATAAATTTGTGAGATAAAAAAAAAGTGGAAAACACCCAATCAAAACAGCAAGAAGAAAAAGGAATAAAAAATTAGGGTACTTTAAGGATTTTCTGGGACAATTTTCAAGCATACCAACATTTGTATCATGGAATGTTGGAAGGAGAAGAGAGAGACAAGGAATTGAAAGTATATTTGAAAAAAATAATAATGGAAACTTTCCTGTTAAAGAAATAGACATGAAAGTCCTGAAAGCACAGAGGATCCCAAATAAAATGAATCCAAAAAGGCCCACACCAATTAAATGGCAAAGATTAAAGAGAAGAGAGAGAATCTTAAAAGCAGCAAGAGCACTGGCTGATGTGGTTCAGTGGATTGAGTGCCAGCCTATGAACCAAAGGGTCATAGGCTCAATTCTCAGTCAAAATACATGCCTGGGTTGCTGGCCAGGTCCCTGGTGGGAGGCATGTGAGAGGCAGGCATACATTGATGTCTCTCTCCCTCTCTTTCTCTCTCCCTCCCCCTCTCTAAAAATAAATAAATAAATGTTTAAAAGAAAGCAGCAAGAGAAAAAGAGTACCTACAAGGGAGGTACCAGAAGACTATGAGCTGATATCTCAACAGAAATTGTGCAGGCCAGAAGGGAGTGGCATGAAATATTTAAAGTGACAAAAAGCAAAAACCTACTACCAATATTACTCTACCACAAAAAAAGTGAAAGGAGTTCATAACCACCAAAACAATATCATAAGAGATGTTAAAGGCTCTTTAAGAAGAAAAAGTTTTAAAAATTAATAATAAAATGCAGTAAATACGTATCTATCAACATTTCTTTAAATAATGCAAGTTGATTAAATGCTCCAGTCAAAGACATACGGTGGCTGAGTGGATAACAAAACAAGACCCTTACATATCCTATCTCACAGGAGACTCACTTCAGACTGAAAGACACCCACAGACTAAAAGTAAAAGGATGGGAATAGATATTTCATAAAAATGTAAAAACAACAACAGAACTGAGGTAGCAATACGAGACAAAATATGCTTTAAAATACAGCCTATACACACTGGCTGGTGTGGCTCGTGGACTGAGTGCTGGCCTTCAGACCGAAGGGTCCTCTGGTTCAATTCCAAGTCAGGGCACATGTCTGGGTTGTGGGCCAGGTCCCCCGTGTAGGGCACACAAGAGGCAACCACACACTGATGTTTTCTCCCTCTCTTCCCTTCTGTCTAAAATAAATAAATAAATTCTTTTAAAAAGTAAAAAAATATAAAGCCTATAACAAGAAAGAATGAAGGACCCAGCTATTCTACTTCTGGATATTTATCAAAGAAATCTAAAACACTAAATCAGAAGGAGGTATGCATTTATGTATTCATTGCAGCATTATTTACAATAGTTAAGATATAGAAGCAACTTAAGTGTCCATCAATACATGAATGGATGAAGAACAAATGGTGTATATATACAGTAGAATATGACTCATACACCACACACACACACACACACACATACACACAAGAATAAATCTTGCCACCTGCAACAACATGGATGGACCTAGAAAGTATTGTGCTGAGTGAAATAAGTTAGAAAGAGAAAGACAAATGCCATATGATTTCATTTGTATGTTGAATCTAAAAAATAAAATAAATGACAAGCAGAAGAGAACAGACCTATAGATACAGAAAAGATCTGAACAGTTGCCCCATGGGAGAAGTTTTAAGAGGACCTGGTAAAAAGGTAAAAGGATTTTAAGGAGTACACATTGGTAGTTAAGAGTAGTCATGGGGATGTAAAGTACAGTAAATAATATTGTAATAATTATTTAAGGTGTCAGATGGGTACTAGATTTATCAGGGTGATCACTTCATAAGTTGTATAAATGTCTAGTCACTGGGTTGTACACTTGAAACTGATATAATATTGTACATCATCTATAACTGAAAAATAAGAAATTATTTTTTTTAGAAAGAAGGGGAAAAACAAGTATTAGGAAGGTAACTAAAGTCTCTGTCATGTCCAGAAGTCAAGTTATGGCAAGGATGTTGTTTATTGATCAAAGAATTGAGGAAAGGGGTGAGAGCCTTCTGCATTCATCCCAACAACCAGTCCTGAGACCAGATAACACAAGTGTTAGACAAAATTACTCTATACTCATGGAGAGTACTTGGTGCACACTGTCCTGTCTTTTTACCACTCACTTTTGTGTGTTCTAGCTTCTTCACACTTCACACACTTCTTCTATTCTTCTTTACACTTTTCAGTGTAAGCCAAGAATCCCTGTCTACCATTTGGGAACTTGGGCTTGATTTGTTCTGATGAAATAACAAGTATTTTTCCACTAGACTATAAGTCCCATGGAGCTAAAGACTATTTCTTATTTTTCACTATTTTATATTGATACCTGGCATATTCAAATTTAATAGATATTTATTAAATTAACAGGTGACCTTTCTCCTTCCTTAATCTCCCACTTTACTGAGGTATAATTATCAAATTAAAATTGTGTATAAAAAGAAATTCTCAAGAGAAACTAAAAAATAATTTGAACTAAATGAAAATAAAAATACAACTCATCAAAATTTATCAGATACAGTAAAGCCATAGTTTGGAGGAAAATTTATAGCATTGAATACTATTCTAGAAAAACATTTAAAAGTTAGCAATATAGCCTCTATTTTAGGAAACTAGAAAAAAGAATGAATTAAACCCAAAGTTAGCAGAAGAAAATGATAAGAATTAGAACAGAAATCAATGAAATTGAAACAGAAACATTTTTAGCCAAAATCAACAAAACTAAAAGCTGGTCCTTTGAAAAGATTAATAAATTGATAAAATTCTAGCCAGGCAAACTATATTAGTCTGCTATGGTTGCCCTAACAAATAACACAGATTGGGTTGATCTAAACAATAGAAATTTATTTCTCACAGTTCTGGAGGCTATAAGTCCAAAATCAAGGTGCTGTCAGAATTGGTTTCTGATGAGGCCTCTCTTGCTGGCTTTTAGATGGCTGCTTTCTTACTGCTATCTAAACATGGCTTTCTTCTGCATGCCTATGGAGAGTTCTCTCCAGTATGTCTTCCTTTTTTAAAAAGATTTATTTATTTATTTATTTTAGAAAGAGGAGAAGGGAGAGAGAGTGTGGGAAATAAATATCAATGTGTGGTTGCCTCTCATGTGTGCCCTACTGGGGACCTGGCATGCAACCCAGCATGTGCCCTGACTGGGAATTAAACCAGTGACCCTTGGTTCACAGGCTGGCACTCAATCCAGTGAGGCACACCAGCTGGGACTCTTCTTCTTTTATTAAGGACACAGATCCTATCATGTCAGGTCCCCACCCATATGACCTCGTTTAACCTTAGTTACCTCCCTAAAGCCCCCATTTCCAAATACAGTCACATTTGAGGTTAGATATCCAACATATGAATTTTGGAGGCAGGGAGACACTATTCAAATCCATCATACTAACAAATTTAAAAAGAAGGAAAACACATTTACTAATATTGGAAGTGAAAGATAGATTATTTACTACTAATCCTATGGACATTAAAGGATATAAAGAATATTATAGCCCTGGCTGGCATAGCTCAGTGGATTGAGCACGGGCTGGGAACCAAAGTGTCCCAGGTTTGATTCCCAGCCAGGGTACATGCCTGGGTTGTAGGCCATAACCCCCAGCAACCACACATTGATGTTTCTCTCTCTCTCTCTCTCTCTCTCTCTCTATCTCTATCTCTATCTCTATCTCCCTCCCTTCCCTCTCTAAAAATAAGTAAATAAAATCTTTAAAAAAAGGAAATATTATGAACAACTATGTGCTAACAAATTTTATAACCTAGATAAATGGACCAATTCCATAATGACATAATCTTTCAAAACACAAAGGACCTTGTAGATTAGATAACCTTCTTAGAGCTACCATATTTTGCCATGTATAATGCACAGCCACATTTTTGGCCCAAGCTTTCAGGAAAAAAGAAATCTTGCATTTTAATTTTAATTAATTAATATTTAAATACTCATTTTTGTATTATAAAGGAATTTTAGCATTTATTTTTGGATATACAGATATCGTTATTGCTTTCTAGGGTTATACTTTTAACCCTAAATAAAAAGGCATAAATAAAAGAACATTTATATAGATATGGAATTAGTACTACCCATGTATAACACACATCCTTATTTTTCCCTCAAAAATTTGGGCAAGTTTGTGCACACTCAAAAAAGTGCGCATTATACATGGCAAGATATGGTAAATCTATTAAAGAAATTGAATCAACAATTAATAACATTTTAAAACCTAAGAAAAAAAGTCCAGATGGGTTTACTGGTAAACTATAACAAATATTTAAGGAAGAAATTTTATTAATTCTCTAAAATTTCTTCCAGAACATAGAGGAAAACAAAAATGCCTAATAACTCATTTTATGAGGATAGTGTTACCTTAACATCAAAACTAGGCAGTCATTACAAGACAACTACAGACCTATCATGAACATAGATACACAACTCTTTAACAAAACATCAAATTAACTCAACGATATGTAAAAATGATAGGGGAACTCAAGAGTTAAAGATTTTAGTTTTAGTTATAGTTGATAGGCTTACATGATTAACACATGAGGAAATCTATTGTTTTAAGAGCTGGAATACATGACTTACATTGCTCCAGAAGGTTGACAAGCAATTCAACCTCTGTGCCACAGGGTGTTTGCAAGTGATGGAAATGGTATCTGAGCCATTGTGTTCAAGGGAGGGAATATCTGTGACACAGATAAAGAACTGTGGATCAGTAATAAAGAAATACTAAGGAAAATCGCTGCTAGAACAACTCTTATCTGATTATCTTTTTCTAAAACTCTTACTTACCCTTTTCTTCTTATAAAAAGGTTGGCTTGAGATGAGATGTTAAGACGGAGTACATAACTTGATGTCTTTTCAGATTGCCAGCATCTGAATAAAGCACCAATAAAGATTCAGTTCTTGTCTCTACTTATTATTTCTCATAGTGACAGGCAGCATAAATGCTGACTTTTCCACTTTCATTTTCTGGTAGCTCTGGTGCGATACATTTGGGACTCAGGTAAGTCAGATCATTTAGTGGGGAACCCTGTTGGCTGCCTGGATTGGGGGCCCCAGGATGTAGATTTGGAGACTCCCTAGCAGCTGCCAAGTGACTTCATTTGAGGACTTTCCTTCTCTGATTCTCAGCAACCCCCATCACCTTCACTTTTGATTGAATTGTTGTACTTTCTGGTTCAGGATTGCAGTCACAGGTTACGATTCAAAACAGTTCTCATGAATTAAGGGGGCTTCTGGTTTGTGTGATAACACAGAGCTCTGTCTGGTAGAACAGGTGGAAGAGCCTCTGAACAGGAAATAGCCCTTTTTAGGGAATTCTGGCTGGTTGGTTGATTTATGCTTATGATCCTGTGACTAAAAAGAAAAGGGGCTCTTTTTCTTTGCAATACTGCTTGGCTTATGTATAATTTGGACTCAGGAGAGCACAGGCCACTGACCAGGTCTTTAAATTACTATACTACACTGCAGTTAGAGTTGTTTTGTCAAAGGTCATGGAAATGGGGTGAAATATCTTATGTAGAGGCTTTTATGACTTTATATAATAAAGATGCATATGCAGGATTAAAAGGAAATAGATTGATGGCCCAGAGAAGAGGGAACTTACCCATGGTAGATAGCAGAAGCTCAGAAGAGAGGGACCAAAATGGTTAGGATATCATGGCTGCTCCAAGCATGGTCAGGGTTTCTGCAGCCCCCCAGCCCTGAGAGATCCTCCTCCTTACCAAGCTGAGGAAGCTGAAGGAGGTGAGCCTTAACTGGTCTTTCTGTCCCGAACCTGTAGTGAACCAAATTCAGTGGAAGACAAGTACCTACTTGGGTAGGGCAATATCCCCTGCAGACTTCAGTGGGAGGAGGGCCAGAGGGCCAGCCCACTGGATATTATTGGGCACATACTCCATTTTCCACATGAGATCTGTTAAACTGGAAAAACACAAATCCTTCTTATAGGGATGATCCTATTAAAAGAACTGACTTAGTTATGTCCTTTTTTGCCACCCACCATCCCAACTGGGCAGACATATAAGCCTTACTGAATATTTTACTTATGGTGGTTGAGTAAAGGCTGGTATTGGATATGGCAAGTGAAGAGACTTGAACACTGCACCAAGAAAATCCAGATGGAGCTCCCAATCCTACCAAGGCAATACCTTTAACTGAGCCTAAGTGGCACCCTAATGAAAATGATCTTTCTCCCTTAGAGCATTATAAGAGGTACATCCTTGAGGGACTGAAGAAAGGAGTTCCTAAGCAGAAAAGTCTATAGATGGTATAGGTTGTACAACAAAAGTCCTTTGAGGACCCTTCTGAGTTTATATGTTCATGAAAGGCAGGGCATGCCCTAGGAATCCTTACCCAAATGGTTAGTGACATTCCACAATCCATTGCATACTTGTCAAAGAAACTAGATCACACTGTCCAGAGGTGGCCAGCCTGCTTAAGAGTTGTGGCAGCCACCTGTGAGTTTTTACAGGAAGCTGAAAAACTTTCCTTGGGGCAGCCTATCACCATTTATACACCCCACCAAGTGTTGAGCCTGCTGGAGAAAAAGGAAATTTGTGGACCATTGCTGGAAGAATAGGCAGGTACCAAGCAATTTTTTCTCAACAATCCTAACTTCTCCCTCAAAACTATAATTTAAATCCTGTTTCCCTTCACCTGGAGCCTGCCTCCACCACACCAGCGCATGACTGTGCTAAAATAGTTGATAAAGTTTATTCTAGCAGAATTGATTTACGGGACCGTCCTTTAGAAGAGACAGACTGGACTTGATATGCAGATGGAAAGTTACATGGACAAAGGAAACAAATGCTGGGTATGCAGTTGTGACTCAAAGAAATAGCAGAGGTGAAGGCCTTACTGCTGGGAACCTCTGCTCAGAAAGCTGAACTGATTGCATTGACAAGGACACTGGAATTGTCACGCAAAAAGAAAGTGAACATGTATTCAAGGTAAGCTTCCCTAATTTTGCATGCACCTAGTTGTATCTGGAAGTAAAGAGGACTATTGACCTCCAGTAAAAAGATTAGCATGCAACAGAAATTTAAAAATTATTAGAAGTGGTCCAGGTACCTTTAAAGGTTGCAGTTATGCCCTACCCTGGGCATCAGACAGAGGACACTGAAGTGGCCAGAAGAAACAATAGGGCCGATTGAGCAGCAAAGGAGGCTGCTAAAGGAACATTTATAACTCCTTTGGTAACTATTCTAGACTTGTCACAATTCAACCCTGAATATTCGACTGCAGACTTAAGAGAAAACTAAGATCTGGGGTTTTGATGAAAAAGGCCTGGACAGTAAATGGAGAAAGAATAGGAAAGGAGTTATACTGCTTCCTGAACATGTAGTAGAGCCAGTCATGAAGCAGTTGTATGAGGCCACTGTGAATCACCTCTGTTAAACTATAGCTCACAGGTCCTGGAATTTCTAAAGCCATACAGAAAACAACAGCTAGATGTGTTATGCCCCGGAAGAACAACCCCAAGACAGATCCCCATCAGAAAAAAGAAGGGATACAGTATCCAGAACAGTACCTATTTGAGGACTGACAAATAGACTTTACCCAGATGCCTAGAGCCTGAAGATGACAATATTTGTACTCTTTGTTGATAACTTTTCAGAATGGGTAGAAGCTGGTCCTACTAGAAACTGAGAAATCTTCTGAGGTAGTGCAAGTCCTATTGAAGGAAATAATTCCTCACTTTGGCCTACCCAGCCACTTCCAGAGTGAAAAAATGGACGTGTTTTTGTTTCAGAATTACACATAAAGTTAGTAAACTTTTAGGAATCAAGTGGAGACTCCACACCATATGGAAACCTCAGGTTTCTTGGAAAATAGAAGATGAATCACACCTTGAAGAAAAATGCAGGCAAATTGTGTCAAGAAACTTCTTTCCCACACACCGAAATTGGTCTTTTATAGACCTCAAGGGCGGGTGGGGCTTGGGCCGAAGCGGTCACAGAAATCTGAGGACAGCCCCTTAAACAGGAAAAGCACCCGGCGCAGCCCGGCAGCCCGGCCAGTGTCACGCAGAAGCAGCAGGGTCGGGTCTCCTCCCAGGCCGCCTTCCGCCTCCCACCCCCTCCACCTCGCCGGTGCACCCTACCGCCTGGCCGCAGGCAGAGCGGAAAGCAAATAGCCCAGGAGGCGTAGCCGGTTGGCCCTGGGCCAATGACAACATAGGAGAGTGGCGTTCCTTCAGCGCTTGGAGGAGGCCGGAACTTCCTGCGTTTCAGTCCAGCAAGTCACTTCCGCAGCAGGTCTGCCTGTCCCCCTCCCGAGCCTTGGGCGCTTCCCAGGCCACTTTTCGGACTGAGAGGGGTACTGGAAGGCCCGGACCCTCCTCCGCGCCTTCCAACGAGCCGAGATCTCCGCCGCGACTGGACGTCCTCCAAGGTTCGGACCGGCCATAAGCTCTCCGAGGCCCTAGAGGGGGCGTTCCGGCCCCGGCAGCCTTATACACCCGGGAGACTGAGGCTAGGAGCGCGACCCGCAGCCCAGGTTACACCTCGCCCAAGGCAAGGCAAGGTGTGCGCTAGGCTGAGCCCGTGACACCCGCCTCAGTCACCCGCCTTTATGGCGGCGGTGGCAGGGCTGAGCGACACGGCGCAGGTGAGTGGACGCCTCACTGGCGTTCAGACCCCGCCCACTGGCAGGAGACGCCACGGGGATTTAAAAAGTGGGCGTGGTCTGTGGTCATTTCTCATTGCTCTGTTTTTGAGTGGGGCCGTGGAGGTGAGTCACTACCAGTCTAGGGTCCAGAACCCAGGCCAAGGATTATATAGAGCGGGTTCCATTTCTGAAACCTAGTGGGATGAGGTGGGAAAGGATTTCCTAGGCACAAGGACCTAGGAAATGCTTGGCGATGAGATTGAGAGAGCAGGTGGGCTCAAGTCAGCTCTGGAATGGCGGGCTGAGCTGGGCTTCTATGTTGAGGGCGTTGGGAACCACGGAAGGCTCACAGTAGAGGAGGAGGGTGAGCTGACTCAGGTCTTACGCCTATGGATGCAGAGTGGAAAATTGTGTGGTGAGGCTACTGCAATGTCCAGCTCAGTAGTACAGGTGGTCGGAGGTAGAAGTGATTGGATTTTGGGTCTGTCTTTTAAATCAGGCTGACAAAATTTTTTGATGTGGAGGGCGAGAGTGAGAAGGGATGAGGACTCCAGGGGTTTTGGTTTTAGCAGCTGGTAGGATGAATTAGCCATCAACTGAGATGGGGTAGTTAGTTGTAGAAGGAATTTTCGGTGTTAGGTTTTAGGCATGTTGAGTTCTGATGTTCTGAGTGGAGGTGAAGAAGGGGAAGCTAGACACACAGCTATGGTATTCTGGGGAGGTGTGGTTAAAATAATGAGAGACTGAATATACAAAGGGACAATGGCCAGACCATATATAAAAATAGAACTTTGACTCACAGCCTGCAGCAACTTGCCCAGGAAACCAACCCCATTATCTACGATAAACAGCCCAGGAAGCCAGCCTGCTGTAAGTCAGACTTGCAGGAAGTCATACTGCAGTATCTCTAGTGATAGTCCAAGAAGCTAAACAGTAACCTCTTATAACATCTGGTCCCAAGTGGCCAGAGCTTGATTAATAACTGACAGCTTCTATAATTTTTGTTCCCTCTTCCAACTCATGTCCTACCAGAGAAAGTCAAATATGCACCCTAACCAATCACATAGGATGCCCTGCTTCTAGTTACCCTGCCCACAGCTCCCCTATACCAACAGGACCCACCTGAAGTGCTTTGTCCCTTTTGTCCAATATAAAGCTTCCTCGCTCCTCTGCCCTCAAGTCTGCCAAAAATAAGTGACAGTGGCTGTCTCTCTTGCTATAGCAAGCTCAGAATAAATAGCCTTTGCTTTTCTCATTTGGTTGGTCTTTGTTTATTTCCCAGTTAGAAACATCCAACATGTGGCACTTGGTGTATGGATAAGGGTGTAGCTGTGTGTCTGATATAGGAGAGTGACATTTCAGGTCCTGGTGGCAATGACAGAGGAAGGTGGGGCTTGAGAACATAAAGACATTAGGAAGAGTAGTGGTGGTGGTGGTGGTGGTTGGGCTATGTAAGGAAAGGGTCTGACAGGTAGCCAAATTTCGCTGGAGGTGTAGAGATGAGAGGTGCTAGAGCTTAGTTATAATGGAAGTAATATTATACTGAGGCCTGGGCTGGTGCTTATTCCCGCCTCTGCCTTCTCACCAGGCCCTTTGATGACCCTTGGAGAGGCCTGGGGATTTTCAGTCAGGCTGGGAAATTACCTCAGGGGAAATGAGCTGGGAGAGCCACTAGGTCTAGGGTAGGTGGAGGTAGGAGGACCAGAAGGGTTGTTGAAATGAGTGTGACTGATGAAGGCACAGACTGTGGAACAGAGAAGAGGAAGAGGGCCATGGGGATCACATATCTGTGCATTGTTCTGGGTGGCTTAGATTGGAGCCAGGAACTGGGGCAGGATGGGATCATGGTTCTATTTGCCAAGAACTCTAGATGCTTTGTGAAGGGTGACCTGTGAGAGTTCATGGAGATGACTGTGATGTGGGCCATGATGGGGGGAGAGTACCCTCATAATGGGTATGCATTGGTGAGGTGCAGGGTTTGGAGAAGGTGTGGTCAGAAAAGTGGTATGTGTTAGGGAGTAAATGTGAGCTGGTACTGGGGATAAAGGGAGAAGACTAAGCCCATGTTTGTTTGTATCTGGAAGGGATGACATTGGTGACACTAGGGGAGGGGGCCCACAGAAGAGGGGGTTGGGCTCTGCACTTAGTTGCTCTCTGCTCATCTGCCTGTCAGTTTGGTGAGGCCTGAGAAAAAGGTACGTGTCAATGGAACCAGGATCTGGGATCTCCTCTGAGTTGGGGAGCTGGAAAGGAGGGCTAGTAGGAGATAGACCAGAAGCCCTGAGGAGAGAAGCTGATCATGGAATGAACTGTCTTTATTATGGCAGGACTCTGTGACCTTTGAGGATGTGAGCATCTACTTTTCCCAGGAGGAGTGGGGACTTCTTGATGAGGCTCAGAGGCTCCTGTACTGTGACGTGATGCTGGAGAACTTTGCACTTACAGCCTCTCTGGGTAAGGCCTTCTGTACCTGGGTGTCCTGAGCTCCTATCTTCCTGTCCCTTTTTCCCAAGAGGTAGTGTTTTACTTCTCATGGCTGAACCATGGTGCTGCTCCCTTCCTCAGTTCCCTGTTGTATATGTTACGGGGTTTCAGGGGTGAGCTGTGTGTAGGGTTCCATGCTATTCTTAAAGAGCCCCAGCACCTGCTGCCCTGAACCTTTGTGGGGAAGGGGCCAGGAACGAGGAGTCTTACAGTCAGCCCAGTGAATCCTGGCTGACTTGGCCACCCTTTGCTTGGGTGACTGCCCATATCTGACAGTTCTGTCCTGCTCCTTTCCTTTAGCTAACACTTCCTAAGGCCTGACCACCAGGAACTCTAGACACTGGTATGGTTACTGCTTGATGTGGCCATTGGATATTCCTGTAATACCTTCCTTGTATGTTTTTTTTTTGTAATGTTTTGTTTTCTTTCCTGTTGTCTCTGGTAGGTAAGTTCACTGGACAAGTGCTAGCCACTTACCTGCCATGTCTTTTCCTTAGGACTTACATCTTTCAGGTCCCACATAGTTGCCCAGCTGGAGATGGGGGCAGAGCCCTGGGTGCCTGACAGAGTGGACATGTCCTCAGCCATGGCAAGAGGGGCATATAATGGGCCTGGCTCTGGTAAGTGGGAGATGGGGGAGCGTGTGATGTCACTACTGTCTTCAAATCATACCTTCAACTTTTCTCATGTTCATCATTGTTTTGGTGCCAAAGCCAAAGGCCATATCTTTCTTCAGTCTTTCCTTCCCATTCTTGACACGTTGCCCACTTGTGATTTCTACTTTAACTTGGGACCCCTAACTGTGCCCCACCTTTCTGGCTTCCATGTCTCACTCTTTCCACAGCTCCTTCTGTGGCCCTCTCCAACATGGGCCTGCACTTAATATCCCATGAGATGTGTACATTCCTTTTAACAGTCCTCAAACACTAGCTACCCAGTTGCAATCAGATTTTCCTGAGTCTAGACAAACCCTTTTGCACAGTGCTCATGTGTTCCCAGCAGCCAGGGTTTTCCTGAAAAATCTTTATAGAGAATTGAGCTGGAGACCATGCCTTCTGCCCAGTGCTATACCCTATCCTTGTGTCTTTACTCCTAGTAGGGCTTCCTCTGTTTTATAACATTGCCAGGCACCATACCACAGAGCAGACCTTTCCTTACCCTGACCTCAGGCCTCTCATCTTGCTAGCAATCCCAAGGACTCATTCCTCAGTTAAATATGCACTTGTGACAGGGCTGTTTCCTTCTATCAAAGTTAACATGATTTTTACCAGTTTTTCTCTACTTTCAGATGTTCACCATGGAACACAGGGTGAGGAGTCACCTTGTAAGCATAGCGTTTCTGTAGGAGTGTCACAGGACAGGAATCCCAAGGCAGCTCTATCCATCCAGAAGGACTACCTCTCTGACATGTGTGGCTTACACTTGAAAGACATTTTGCACCTGGCTGAACACCAGGCAACACATCCCAGGCAGAAACCATATGTGTGTGAGGCAAATGGGAGAAAGTTAGAGTTCATTGGAAACCTTCACCAGCAAAAGATTCAGCGGGACATAGACAAGTCTATCAGAAGGCAGGAGGGTAGGGCCTTGCTTGTGAAGAGCTGCAGAGATGACACATCTGAGGAACCTTTCATATTCAGGGAGGGTAGGAAGGACTTTGTAACCACATCTGGCTTTCTCCAACATCAGGTCACTCACAGTGTGGAGGAGCCACACCAGGGCACCAAATGTGTGGAGGATTTTCACACTGTCCAAAGCCATAACAGGTGCAGTGAATTTGGGAATGCTTTCAGTGACAAACCCACACTTGCTCAGCACCAGAGAACCCATACTGCAGAAAGACCTTATGAGTGCAGCAAATGTGGGATATTCTTTAGTCACACCACTGGCCTCTTTCAGCACCAGAGAGATCACAACAGAGGAAAGCCTTATGAGTGCTGTGAATGTGGGAAATTCTTTAGCCAACACTCCAGTCTCATTAAACATCAGAGAGTTCACACTGGTGAAAGCCCTCATGTATGCAGTGAATGTGGGAAATTCTTTAGCAGAAGCTCCAATCTCATTCAACACAAGAGGGTTCACACTGGAGAAAAGCCTTATGAGTGCAATGAATGTGGGAAATTCTTTAGCCAACGCTCCAACCTAATTCATCATAAGAGGGTTCATACTGGTAAAAGTGCTCATGAATGTAGGGAATGTGGGAAATCTTTCAACTGCAACTCCAGCCTAATTAAACATTGGAGGGTTCACACTGGAGAAAGACCATATAAATGCAATGAATGTGGGAAATTCTTTAGCCACATTGCCAATCTCATTCAACATCAAATAGTTCACACTGGTGAACGGCCTTATGGGTGCAGTGAGTGTGGGAAAGCCTTCAGTCGAAGCTCTGACCTCATGAAACATCAGAGGGTCCACACTGGTGAGCGGCCTTACCAGTGCCCTGAATGTGGGAAATCATTTAGCCAAAGCTCCAGCCTTAATAGCCATCGGAGACTTCATACTGGTGAACGGCCTTATCAGTGCCCAGAATGTGGGAAATTCTTTAACCAAAGCTCTAGCCTCGGTAACCATCGGAGACTTCACACCGGTGAGCGGCCTTATGAATGCCTTGAATGTGGGAAAACCTTCAGACAAAGATCTAATCTGAGGCAACACCAGAAAGTTCACAAACCAGATAGGCCATATAAGTGCAGTGAATGTGAAAAAGCCTTTAGCCAAAGGCGTACCCTCATTAGGCATCAGAAAATTCACACTAGAGAAAGGAGTACAGAGAAGGTGTTTTCTCCTTCAGCACAATGCACACTAGAGAAAAGCTCAGAGTAGTCTCTATGAGGGAGCTGTCAGTCCAAAGCTGGACCTTGTTCACTCAAATATTCACTCTAGGGAGATTCCCTATGAATGCTAGATATGTTGGAAGCTTTCTGGAGCCACATTATATGTTCTGACCGTGGACTTTGCCAGTGTTTTTGGCAGAAGCCATCTGAATCCTACCCACTGGTAGGTCTTCAGAGTGTGTGACAACTACTCCCTGTGCTCAAGGAATGCAGGCTTCTCTTTCTAAGAGAATTGTGAGTAAGCCTATGGTCATAAGAGTACCTCAGTCCTTCCCATTGTGACTTGTGTAGCTGTGCCCCTGACCCATTTTTGGCCATGAAGACCTGAGCTGGGTTCTGCTGACAGCTTGCTGAGAAGGTTTAATTTCTTCAAGGACATTGTTGATCTCATGATGCTTATAATGAGTTTATCTAGCCTCCACATTGCCCATCCCAACAACTACCTACTTTACGTTTCTTTGGTTTCAGTGATAATAAGGGTCTTATTGACAAAGCCACCTTCAGTCTTCTGTGTTCTGATGTTCTGATTACTGTGTGGAATGGGTTGAGAACAGCCCATGGGTTAAGGTCTACCAAATTAATGGGGTCCCCAAATTTATTGTCTCAGATGGAACAGCAGGATGGCAAGAACAGCCCTCAGTCCAGATATGGTATTTTTATTGGTATTCAAGACCTAGGGAAAATTGTAGGGCTTTGGGGGGGGGTAACGTGATCTGAATGACATGAACTTTTGTGAACCAGAGATCACCTCAAGGAAGGGGCATTTGTGACAAACTCCAGTGCACCTGAGAATAGCATGAATTAGGCCCCATTGTTTCCAGGAGATGCCTCATATTCCCTAACTGTTGAACAGACACTATTTACTTGGCACCTGCCAAGGAGCCATATACCTTGAAGTCTAACATATGGTATTTGATTATAAGTCTTTGTAAGACTTACTGGGTCCACTGGGACCACAATTTGTACAGGAACACTGGAGGTTATAATGGAGTAAGTGAGACTGTAGTAAACTAAAAGGAATGTATTTTTTTTAAAGAATTTATTTATTTTTAGAAAGGGAAAGGGAGGGAGGACATCAATGTGTCATTGCCCCTCATGCACCCCCTACTGGAGACATGGCCCACAACCCAGACATGTGCCCTGACTGGGAGTTGAACCCTTTGGTTTGTAGGCTGGCACTCAATCCACTGAGCCACACCAGCCAGGGCTGGAATGTACCTGCTTTAAAAGAGCATCTACAAATATTCTCTTGAATCTGACTATGCAAGATTCATGCTTTGCAGAAGTTTTCAAGATCACCAGACCTCTGTCATATGACTAAGGTTACTGGCAGAACAAATAATCTAAAAAGTTTTGTAGATTACTGCAGGCTCACTGTGTTATCTCAAAGCCATTGTTGCACTGGCAGAAAAATAGGACCTGAGAGGAGGTAGATTCTGTACTCCAGGGATGTAACATTTGTGACATAGCCAGCCACTTTTGCTGCCAAAGCAATGAAGTAGAGTTAATGTGGGGTTACCAAATCTTCCAGTTGCTAAAGTGAATGGAGATTGGATTCTTATGTGCAAGAGTTCCTTTTAATGTTTTGCTGAGATAAAGTTGTCAGGCAATAAGTGACTACATATTTAGTATGTACAATTTCATAAGTTTTTAAGTGTATATATACTCAGGGAACCAACACTATAGTCATGACAATAAACCTATCCATTACCCACAAAGCTACCTTGTGCCCCTTTATTATTTCTCTTTGTCTTTCCCAGGAAATCATTAGCTGCATCCCAAGGAATCTATTAATTTACCCTTTTTTTTCCCACGTAGATTTGTTTGTGTTCTATTGATTTTATACAATTGGGATTATAAAGTACTTATACTCTATTTTTGGTCTATATTCTTTCATACAAGATAATTACCTTGGGAATACCATGCTGTGTGTATGAAAAGTTCATTCCTTTTACTGTTGAATAGTGCTAGGTTGAATAATCCACCACATTTTAGTTTATTTTGTAAATTAAAATTCTGGTAAAATACACATAATATCGAGTTTACTACATTAACCCTCTAAGTGTGCAAGTTCAGTGGTATTAAGTATACAAGTATATTGTTCAATCATCTCCACCATTCATCTCTTTTCATCTTGTAAAACTGAAACTGTACACCATTAAATAATAACTCCTAATTCCACCTTTCCAAAGCCCTGAAACCACCATCCTACTTTCAATTTCTGTTAATTTGCTCTAGGAACCTCATATATGAAATCATATAGTATTTGTCTTTTTGTGGCTGGCTTATTTCACTTAGCATAGTGACCTCAAGATCCATTCATGTTATAGTATTCATCAAAATTTTTTTAAGGATGAAAATATGCCGTGTGTGTGTGTGTGTATGTGCCATATTTTGCTTATTCATTCATCTGCCAATGGATATTTGGCTTATTCCCACCTTTTAGCTATTGTGAATTATACTGCTAAAAGATACAAATATCTCTTTGAGACCTGGCTTTCTATTCTTTGGGGTATATTCACGAAAGTGGAATTACTGGATCACATGGTAGTTATACTTTTAATTTTTGAGGAATCTCCATACTGTTTTTCACAGTGGCTGTACCACTTTACATTCCCACAAAGAGTATCCAAGAGTGCAATTTTTCACATCTTCACCAACGCTTGTTTTTTTTGTTTTTGTTTTTTTTTGGCGGGGGGGGGGGGATAGTTTTTATCCTAATGAGTGTGAAATGGTATCTCATTGTTTTAATTTGCAGTTCCCTAGTGATTCATGATAGTGACTATTGTTTTATGTACTTATTGGTCATCTGTATGTCTTCTGTAGATAAATGTCTATTCAAGTGCTTTTTCCATTTTTTTTGTTGTTTAGTTACAGTTGTCCCCCTTCCCGCCCCCCCCCCAATTGCTCTCCCTTGCCCTGTCCAACCCCTGCTCCCAAAGATAATCTCCATCCCATTATCCTTGTCCATTGGTCCTTTGTACATGTTCCTTGACTTGACCCTTCCCCTTCTTTCCCTCATTATCCTCTTCCCCATCCCTCTGGTAACTGTCAGTTTGTTCTTTATTTCCACCTCTCTGGTACTGTTTCATTCATGTGTTTGTTTTGTTGATTAGGTTCCCCTTATAAGTGAGATCATATGGTATTTGTTTTTCACTGACTGGCTTATGTCACTTAGCCTGTTGGGAACCGCCCTGACTGGTATCAGAAGCTGAAACCCCCGCCTAGGCTAAGGCTAAGGAACGCCCTTGGAACCGTAAGCCTGCAAGGAGACAAGGGCTTGTCTCCCTGGCAGGAATGCTGCTTCTGCTGCTTTATTCATAACTGAACCCCAAAAAGCTTGGTCGGTTAGCCAAAGATGGGTAAGATTCCCCACGGGGGAACGACCTAAGCCAGGCATGATCACTTTGGGAGGCCCCCCAAAAGAAGGACTTTGGGGGCTGCAGCAAAAGAGGGTGATGGACCCTCGCTCCTCGGCTTTGACATAGCCTGAGTTCTCATCGTCTGGGAGAAAAACTCCTCATCTCTTGGTTGCCTTAGTTCCTGTGCTAAGCCTGAAACAATGACAGGGTGGTGCAGCTCTGTGCTGAAAAGAGCGGATTCCCCGGGTGATCAGGCCTAAGAAAGAACATGTAAATTACTGTGAAACCTTCTTTGTTTAGAATGCTCTCAGTTGAATGAGAGGGGTCCAAGGAGGAAGTTTGTTCCTCAAAGTCTTACAGCTCTTTGACCCCGACTCAATAGACCAGCAGAGTTCCTTGTTTTCTATAGTTCCTTACTTCCCCCTGATGACTACCGTACTTTACCTGAATTATTATGCAAAATGAGCCCAGTAAAAGCAGGTATGGACTGTAGATTGGGGCGCTCCCCACTAGGGGGGGTGGCCATTTTGTCCCTAATTCCCCACAGAAACTGGTTTGTCTCTGTGCGTGTTTTTCTCTCGCGTGTTTTTCGGCGAGCCATCCACAGCGTTCCGTGGTCACTGCTGGCCGGTGACCCACGCGCATCATTAGCCTAAGACTCTCTAGTTCCATCCACACTGTCACAAAGGGTAGCAGCTCTTTCTGCTGAGTAATATTCCATTATGTAAATGAACCAGTTTTTTAATCCACTCATTTACTGATGGGCATTTAGGCTGTTTCCACCATTTGGTTTTGTAAACTGTGCTGCTATGGACATTGGGATGCATAGGCTCTTTTGAATTAGTGTTTCAGGATCCTTAAGGTATAATCCCAGCAGTGGAATTGCTGAGTCAAATGCAATTCCATTTTTAGTTTTTTGAGGAAATTCCATACTTTCTTCCAGAGTGGCTGCACCAGTCTACATTCCCACCAACAATGTACTAGGGTTGCATTTTCTGACAACCCCCCTAGCACTTACTGTTTGTTAATTTGATTATGATGGCCATTCTCACTAGTGTGAAGTGGTATCTCATTGTGGTTTTAATTTGCATTTCCTAATGGCTAGTGATGCTTATCATCCTTTCATGTGTCTCTGGGCCCTCTGTATGTTCTCCTTGGGGAAATGTCTGTTCAGGTCGTTGGCCCATTTTTTACTTGGGTTGTCTTCCTGGTGTGGAGTTGTGTGAGTTCTTTATATACTTTAGAGATCAAACCCTTGTCTGAAGTATCATTGGCAAATATATTTTCCCATACAGTTGGTTCCCTTTTCATTTTGCTAAAGTTTTCTTTAGCTGTGCAGAAACTTTTTATTTTGATAAAGTCCCATTTGTTTATTCTTTCCTTTATGTCCCTTGCTCTAGGGGACACATCAGTGAAAATATAGCTGCATGGAATGTCTGAGATTATCCTGCCTGTGTTCTCTTCTAGGACTTTTTATGGTATCATGACTTATATTTGAGTCTTTTATCCATCTTGAGCTTATTTTTGTGTATGATTTTAAGTTGGTGGTTAAGTTTCATTTTTTTGCATGTAGCTGTCCAGATCTCCCAACACCATTTGTTGAAGAGGCTATTTTTACTCCATTTAATTCTTCTGACCCCCTTGTCAAATATTAATTGACCATAGAGACTTGGGTTTATTTCTTGGCTCTCTATTCTGTTCTATTGGTCTATATGTCTGTGTTTATGCCAGTACCAGGCTGTTTTGATTACAGTCGCCTTGTAATACAGTTTGATATCAGGTATTGTGATCCCTCCTGCTTCATTTCTTCTTTCTCAAAATTGCAGCAGCTATTTGTGGTCATTTGTGGTTCATATAAATTTCTGAAATGTTTGTTCTGTACCTGTGAAATATGTCATTGGTACTTTAATAGGGATGGCATTGGATCTATAAATCACTTTGGGTAGTATGGCCATTTTGATGATGTTAATTCTTCCAATTCATGAGCATGGTACATGCTTCCATTTGTTTGTGTCTTCCTTAATTTCTGTCTTCAGAGTTCTATAGTTTTCTGAATTCAGGTCTTTTACCTCCTTGGTTAGATTTATTCATAAGTACTTTATTTTTCTTGTTGGTATATCAAATGGGATTTTTTTTTCTGATTTCTGTTTCTGATATTGCATTGTTGGTGTACAAAAATGCCTTTGGTTTCTCAGAATTGACTTTGTATCCAGCTGTTTTGCCAAATTCACTTATTAAGTCAAGTAGTTCTTTTGGTGAAGTCTATAGGATTTTTGTAGCACCCAATGGATGCAAATACAGGTATCAGAGCCTTTAGGGTATCAAAGATGTTACTTTATTGGCCAAGTTTAACCTGCACAGGGGCGAACTCTGTGTCGAGTGACACAGTGCCCACAGAGGAGCACAAAAGAGAGTGGCACGCCAATATTCATATCCAGGTCCTTATATAGGGGTTTCGGTGCGAGAAAGCAAGCATTCCATAAAAAAAAAACTGACACTGTGGTCAGCTATTTGCTTACAGAGACCACACGCGGGAATTTCAAACCAAGCATTCTTACAGTAGGCGGGAAGGCAGGATGTTTGTTTAGTAACCTAGTAATCTCCTGGCTCTAACTAGCTAGGTTCCTATTTCCTCATGGTCTAAGTTTATCCCTACTCCTTATAGTAATCTCCTGGCTCTAACTAGCTAGGTTCCTATTTCCTCATGGTCTAAGTTTATCCCTACTCCTTACAATTTTCTATGTACATTATCATGTCATCTGCAAACAGTGACAGTTTTGTTTCCTCCTTTCCAATTTGGATGTCTTTTATTTCCTTTTCTTATCTGATTGCTGTGGCTAGGACTTCCAGTACTATGCTGAATAGGAGTGGTGAAAGCAAGCATCCTTGTCTTGTTCCTGATTTTAATGGGAAAGCTCTAAGTTTTTGTCCATTGCGTATGATGTTGGCTGTAGGTCTCTAATATATGGCCTTAATTATGTTGAGTTACCTTCTATTTTAATTGAGAGCCTTGCTGGATAGAGTAATCTCAATTGCTGGCCTTTGCTGTCACTGCTTGGAATATTTTTTGCCATTCCCTTCTAGTTTTTAATGTTTCTGTTGAGAAGACAGCTGCTAGCCTTATCAGGGCTCCCTTGTATGTTACTATTTCTCTCTTGCTGACTTTAAGATTTTCTTTTTCTCTTCAAATTTTGCCCTTTTTCATTATGATGTGCCTTGCAGTGGGCCTCTTTGAGTTCCTTTTGATTGGAACCCTCTCTGTTTCCTGGACTTGTGTGGCTTTTTCTCTCATCAAATTGGGGGAGTTTTCCATCATTACTTTTTCAAACAGGTTTTCTATTTCTTGCTCTTCTTCTCCTTCTGGTATCCCTACTATATGGATATTATTATGTTTCATGTTGTCCTATAGTTCTCTTAACCCTCTTTGTTGTTTTTGAGTCTTTTTTCCTTTTCTTGTTCTTTTTGGGAGTTTTTTTCTCCCTTTTGCTCCAGCTCACTGATTCAATATTCTGCTTCATTGAGTCTGCTTTTGAGTCCTACTGTGTTCTTTAATTCAGAAATTGTATTCTGCATTTCCTTTTTGCCCTTACTGATTGTTTCTATGTCCCTTTTTATGCTGATATAGTTTGCAGTAAGTTACTCATAATTTCCCTGTAATTTTTGGTAATTCTCACTGAGCTCATAGAGCTTCCTTATAACCATTGGTTTGAACTCAATATCTGATAGTTGATTTGTCTCTACTTCATTAAGCATTCTTTCTGAGGATTCCTCCTTTCTTTTTGATTAGGGGTTGTTTCTTTGTCTTCCCATTATTTGTGGGACTCTTCTTGTTTGCTTCTGCTTCTTAAACTAATCTGTTTTTACTTTCTGTGTGGTGTCAACTTTTATGGTAGGAGGCCTGTGAGATTCAGTGGTGCACTCTCCTTGATCTCCTGAACTTGACCCTCTTGGGATGTCCTTTATGCCTTTTATGCTGGTTCTCGTGATTCAATTGGATTTTGATTATTGTTGGGTCTTTCTTTGGTGGGTCCTTCCCTCCAGGTGGTTGACTGAGGGTCACTCTGACTACCACATATTATGTGCTGTTGTGCAGGTGCTGCCAGAACAAAACCACAGAGCCCAGGAAACAAACCCACACCTGCAAATATACCCCCCCACACACACAATTCCAGTATCAATGGCAAATGAGCTAGTATTAATAAGGGTATAAGGAGATTAAGACTATTATAAGAAAGGAGAGCAGATGTGAGAAGACCTACTGAAAGAAAAATGGTTTTGAGAGGATAGAGGGTGGAGCAATAATAAGAGTTGGGAGTTGGAACAATAGAAAGAGAGAAGGTAAAATTTACCTCATGAATAAAAAAGGAATGAAGAATGTGGAATAGAGTATGAGAAGGGAAGTGTATAGTATTAGGTTTAAACAGAAATTAAAATAACATAAAATAGAGAAAGGAAAAGGAAGGAAAAATAGTAAATAACTAATATATAGGAGCCAAATTGGAGAGAAAGATCCACCACAGTACTCTCAACAACAAAGGAGCTAAAATTAATATAGGTAGTATGGGAATAAGAGGGGGAAAAGAAACAAAGATAAGTCTAAGAGATGTTTCGAGGAATGGGAAGTGATTTTGAAATGGAAGAAGGAGAGACAACACTAAGAGTGAGGGACAAAAAAACAGACTAAGACAGGGAAAAATAAAATTTGGGATGTAAGGGGGGAAGGAGAATATAGAAAAATAAAAGGACAGGATGAAAGAGAAATAGAAGAAAGAAAAAAATGAAAAAAAAACAAGCTAAGACGGCAAAATTAAAATTTGAGACAAAAAAAAGATTAGGAGAGGGTACCAGTAAAATTTGATATTTGAAATACAGAATTAGTGAAGCTCTACATATAAAATTGAAAAAAACAATGCAACAACAACTAGCCTACCCACAACCAACTAGCAAAGATTAGTAAAGGTGAAGAGAGAATGTGGGTATTTTAAGAGCAGGGAAAAAGAATGTGAGATGACCAATGTTAGATTGTGAGAGGCTGGTTGGAGAGAAATAGGAAGAGTGCAAAATGGAAACAAGTTGTAGCATGAGAGAGAACAAACTTTAAAATGAAAATAATAACAGGAAAGAAGAAGGTAAAATGGGGTAACAGAAGGGAAAAGCAAAATATGAGAATTGAAATAAACTATAATATAAAATCTAGTGACTTAATATGCACAAGCTTGAAGGACAAGGAATAAATGTTAAAGCTGTGCAGGAAAGAAAATATTGCAAATCATGGAGAAGACCACATTGGATTTCGTCACGGTAACCTCTTGTATTTACCACTGTATTTTTTTTTTCTGGATCCTCCTCTGGTGATGTCAGATGATGATCCTGTCTGACCTTAGGTAGCCTGTTTGAGACTTCCAGGAATCTACTGTCTGTGACTGTCTCCTTCAGTTGTTAATCTAGTAGTCAATGTGCACTCAGAGTGAGGCTTAAGCCACATAGGGCAGGGCAGAATCCCTCCTGGGGATGGGGCTATTGCTTCCCTTCAGGCTGCTGCTACTCAGAGGGTAGTGGTCTGCTTGAGTAAGATGGCTGCTGCAGGATGGGGGATGACTCAACACCAGGATCCTGGCAGCTGTTCTCTCAGCTCTCTCCCAGCCACCATCTTCAGTCCCTCCTCAAGTGTCTCTAGTCCCCTCTGCTACCCCTTTGCTGGAGCCCAGAGTTAGTGGCTTCATATGAAAAATTTATGTGTTGGCCCTTTAAAATGCCTCTCTGCATCTCAAGCCATCCATCTCTGGCAGAGAGAAAAACCCTGGCACTTTTTGCCACTGGATGTTATCTGTGTACTTTTTGGGTCTGATACTGTAGACAGGAGAGCCCAGCTTGAGGTTTAGACCTCACACTTCTCAGGGATCCCCCCTGGCCACTTAGATATCCCCCTAACACTTAGGCTGCCACCTGTGGGAGCCCAGCCAGCCCTCTTGTATCTCCTCTGCACTCCCTACCACTCACATGTTGTTGAAGCTGTTTCTTCTGTTTGTCCATGGTTATAAGGCGTTTCTCCCTCTATTGTTGTTTATTCTGAATGATTTCTCCATCATTTTGTTGTAATTCCAGATTGGTCCTGGGAGGAGATTAGTGTAACTTCCACTCCACCTTGGATCTCCCAGAAGCTTTTTAATTTGATCTAGTCCCATATGTTTATTTTTTCCTTTTTTTCCCTTGCCCTAGGAGATATATCAGCAAAAATATTGCTACACAAGGTATTTGATATTTTACTGCTTATGTTTTCTTCTAGGATATTTATGGTTTCACAACTTACATTTAAGTTGTTTTTTTTTTTCCATTTTGAGTTTATTCTTGTGTGGTGTAAGTTAGTGGTCTAGTTTCATTGTTTTGCATGTGCCAGTCCAGTTTTCCCACCATTAATTGAAGAGTCTGTCTACTCCTTTGTATGCTCTTGCCTTCTTTGTCAAATATTAATTGACCATAAAAAGCATGGGTTTATTTCTGGGTCTCTGTTTTGTTGCATTGAGCCATGTATCCCTGTTCTTATGCTAGTACCAGGCTGTTTTGATTCCAGTGGACTTATAGTACAGTTTGTTATCAGGTGTTGTGATACCTCCAACTTTGTTCTTATTACTTGAGATTGCTGAAGCTATTCAGGGTGTTTTCTGTTCCATAAAAATTTTTGGAATATTTGTTTTAGAACCGTTAAATATGCCATTCATATTTTAATAAAAATTGTATTGAATCTATAGATTGCTTTGGGTACTAGGAATGTTTTAATTATGTGAATTCTTCCAATCCATGGTCACAGTATATGCTTCCACTTATTTCTGTCTTCCTCAATTTCTTTCTTCAGTCCTAAAGTTTTATAAGTACTATAAAAAAAACGTACAGGTCTTTTTTAAAAAGATTTTATTTAGCCCTGGCTGGCATGGCTCAGTGGATTGAGCACGGGTTGCAAACCAAAGTGTCACAGGTTCGATTCCCAGTCAGAGCACATGCCTGGGTTGCAGGCCATGACCCCCAGCAACCGCACATTGATGTTTCTCTCTCTCTCTCTTTCTCCCTCCCTTCCCTCTCTAAAAATAAATAAATAAAATCTTTAAAAAAAGATTTTATTTATTTATTTTAGATTTTTTTAGAGGGAGGAGAAAGGAGGGGGAGAGAGAGAGAGAGAAACATCAATGTGTGGTTGCCCTTTGCATGCCCCCTACTAGAGACCTGGCCTGCAATGCAGGCATGTGCCCTGACTAGGAATGGAACTAGTGACCCTTTGGTTTGCAGCCAGTGCTCAATCCACTGAGCCACGCCAGCCAGAGCCAAGTACAGATCCTTAACCTCCTTGGTTAAATTTTTTCCTAGGTATCTTATTTATTGTTGTTGGTGTTGCAATAGTAAATGGGATTATTTTCTTAGTTTCTTTTTCTGAAAGTTCATTATTTGTGGATAAAAATGCCATCAATTTCTGAGTATTGATTTTGTATTCTGCTACTTTGCTGAATTCATTTATTAGGTGTAGTAGTTTTTCAGTGGAGTCTATAGGGTTTTCTATGTATGATATTATGTCATCTGCAAATTATGACAGTTTTACTTCCTCCTCTCCAATTTGGATGCCTTTTATTTCACCTTCTTATCCAATAACCATGGATGAACTTCCAGTACGACATTGAATAAGAGTGGTGAAAGCTGACATCCCTGTCTTGTTCCTGATCTTAAGGGAAATAGTTTTTAGTTTTGCCTATTGATTATGATGTTAGCTGTCAGTTTTTACATACTTGTATCCACAATGGAATGTACTCAGCCTATAAGAAAAGACAAAATACTGCCATTTGCAACATTATGAATATTATGTTAAGTGAAAAAAAGTCAGTTAAAAAAGGATAAGAACCATATGATTTCACCCTGTGTGGAATATAAAACTGAAACCCATGTACACAGACAGCAATATGGTGGTTGACAGAGGGAAGGGGGTCGGAGGGTATAGTGTAGAGGAGGACCTAATATATAGTGGCAGGAGATGGTTTGACTTAAGTAGTGGGCACACAGTGCAATATACAGATCTAGTATCATAGAAATGTACACTTGAAACCTGTATGATCTTATTTAAATAAGATCCCCCAATAAATTTAATTTAAAAATTTAGAATAGGAGAGCATTTGATAGATGTAAAAATCAAGGTTAAGAATGAGCAAATAAATGGAATATAATGCCCGATTGCCCAAAAGTTCCGAGAAGGGTCAGAACTCAAACCCCAAGCCTCTGACGTCCAAGCCTCAAGTCCAGTTCACTGTATTTGACCTTACTGCACTGGCTGGGGAAGAAAAATAGATATTAATGGAGAAGAAAAATAGATATTAATGGCATTTATACTTTTTTTGTGGACCATTCTCACTGGAGCCAGCACTGCTCTTATTGGTAGGAAAAGGGAGCTAAAACTTAGTTGTCCCATTTTTGCTTACAGTTAGCTTAAACCAGCCTTTGCCGTTTAGCTTCACAAATCACCTTATCAAATCTCTGCCTTTTAGCTGTACAACTATCCTACTGGCAGGAACAATTACCCAGTTTAAAGTTTTTGGAATTAGGCTTCAAAGCATCAGGTAGCTTGTCTTAGGTGGCACAGCTGCCAGCAAGAATTGAAGGCCTGAGGGCTTTCCCTGGCACCAGCATTCCCTCAGGGTGAACTTCATCTATTCATGCCCTTCCTCTTGGGCCAAGACTGTGGGAGGGGCCTGCTCCCAGGGCCAGAACCCAAAAGCAGTGGTGGAACTGAGTTTTTCCACAGAAAGGTAAGCCTCCTTGGGAGAGGGCAGAAAATGGCAAATGCCACTGGTGGACTAACTGGGCTTGTGATAAGCCTGCTTAGGTTATCTCCAGAGCCTCCCTATCCCTAATCACTAGAGTGGTCATTTTGGTGAATGGAAACCCAGAAACTCTGACCAAGACCAGAGCCAGCAAAAAGCTGTCTGGTTCTTGACACTATCTGTGTTTAACTTCCAGTGCTAATGAAACCTGGGGTGACATATATGTTGTTTAATTAATCTGAATACAAGCCCATTATACAGATGAGTAAACCACCTCATCTTTGTGTGTGTGTGTGTGTGTGTGTGTGTGTGTGTGTGTGTGAGAGAGAAACATGATGGCAGTGAAGGAGCAAGCTGAGGCAGGATGACACATGAAGAGGCAAATGACTAGCTGGTGAGTTATGGAGCTAGAGTAGTGGTAATGGGAAGGGAGAGAGAATTTAAAGGACTGGACATCAGGAAACTGCTTAGGCTGAGACAAATAAAAGATGACTGCCAGCTTTCCTACTAAGGGTCTAGGAAAATGTCAATGCAATTAAAACAAATAGAGACATCAGAAGATGCTGGCTCCCTTGGTAATTAGGTATTACATATAATGAGTTCAGGGTGTCAGCTAGCATTCCAGGTGGAGATAGCCAGCAAGGAGTTGAAAATGTGTATCTTTCTAAAGCTTTCTTAGGTGGATGGTCAAGGGTTAGGCCTCTAGGTTGAACTATTTTTCAAATAGATATGTGGTTTGAATTGTATAGAAAAAGCTGTTTTAAAAGTGTAAAAAGAATCCCTGGCCAGTGTGGCTCAGTGGATTGGGTGCCAACCTATGAATCAAAGAGTCATCAGTTCGATTCCCAGTCAGAGTACATGCCTGGATTGTGGGCCAGGTCCCCAGTAGGGGGCGTGTGGGGGGCAACCACACATTGATGTTTCTCTCCTTCTCTTTTTCCCTCCCACCCCTCTCTAAAAATAAATAAATAAAATCATTTTTTAAAATAGTGTGAAAAGGCAGTGGGAGATAGGCAAGCAGCAGGTGAAAAGTCTTGTGTGCCCTCAGCTCCCAGGCCCTCCCGTGCAATGTCCACTCCTGGAGCCTGTTACAAGTAGATGTGCAAGCTCACACTTCCTAACCCCCAGGGTTAGGAGGCCACTGTGATAGCTCTGCGGTGGGAGGGCTTTAAAAAAAAAAAGGGGAAACAAAGTGTGAAAAGGAAAGTAAATGTTTACCTTACAAGCAAATTAAAGAGGCAAAATATTTTTGTGTCTTTGAACTGTCAGAAACTGTGAAGGAGTTGGGGGAGAAGTATGCAGTCTCAGGAGTGAGATGGCTGTGTCACTCACTATCCTGTCTAACTTTCTGAGATCCTAGTGGTGGGGGTAGCCCTGGAAATTGCTGTGAACAGGGCTGTTACCACCTCATCTTTCAGCAAAAGTTAAAATGGCCATGTGAGAAACAGTGAAGGCAGATCATTCCAGATAGAGCCCATATTTTAAAAACTGTGGTACATTTACACAATGGAATACTATGCAGCAGAAAGAAAGAAGGAACTCCTACCCTTCAAGACAGCATGAACAGAACTGGAGATCATTATGCTAAGTGAAATAATCCAGGTGATAAAAGACAAATATCACATGATCGTACCTATAAGTGGGACCTAATCAACAAAACAATCGAGTGGGCAAAATATAATCAGAAACATGGAAATAAAGAACAAACTGACAGTGATGGGGGAGAGAGGAGGGGGATAATGGGGGAAAGAAGGGGAAGGAGCAAGTCAAGGAACATGTATAAAGGGCCCATGGGTATGGACAATGTGGTAGAGATTGACTGTGGGAGTGGGGGGTGGGGGGAATGAAGGTGGGAGGATGGGGGTTAGGCAGGGCAGGGGAGAGCAATAGGGAAAAAAGTGGGACAACTATAATTGAACAACAATAAAAAAAAAAGCAAAAGAGGATTTTCAATGGGAGATTGCAACACTTGAAATAACCACGGAAATATCCTGTTTAAAATCCACCATAAGGAACCAGAAATGACAGAGACAGAAGCTGTGTTCCTTTGCAGCTGAGTTGAGGGGTCAGGGATGGGCATGAGGCCTCTAGTAGCAGAGAGAGGCTGGAAGTTTGACAGGCCACCCTGGATAAGTTCTGGGACACCTGGAAGACATGGCTGTGGGAAAGACAGGACTGCAGGACCTCTCTGCCCCCACAGCTCGTGGCAGGCCTCGGCTAGCCCCCAAGGAGATTTAATTTGCATCAGGGATAATTTCCTGAATTGCTATTATGTAAAAATGTTTAGTAGTGACACAGAAAAACATACAACTTAGAACTGGAGTCCAAAAGCTGGAAAGGGTCCCTAAATTTACGAAACTTTACTAAACAGCAAATGAGAAGTAAAGATTGGTAATGGGTGATTTCTCTCTCTTTGTATATGAGAGAAAAAAACAAGGGCAAGAAAACGCAGAATTTCAGGCCCTTGCTGAAGGGCAGTGAAATCATTAGGAATTTATTATCATCTAGAAAATATTTGAGTTTATAGGGAACTGGTAAATCCCTACAAGTTAACAAATTGATAAAGGTGGGATAGAGGCAAGCCGGAAGGGGTGAGGAGGAGTGTGGGGGTGATCTGCTTTGGTGCTGGTAGGCAGATGACAATGCTCTGGGGTGAGAAAGCCACATGTCAAGAAAGAGGACTTAGATTTGGCATCCTGGTCTTCTGCCTGGCTGCACACTGAAAGGACTTTTCAACGCTTACACCTTATTTTCAACTTCTGAAAGGAGAAAATGACTTGGCTTAAAGCTGAAGACCTCTGTGCAATTGCTTGGCCAAGGGCTCAGGTAGGTGCTTGTGTGCCTGTGTCACGTTCTGGAAGAGGATTCATCTCTGATCCTTTGTTTGTCAGGATAGGCTGAGACTACCCACCTCTCCATCCTGAAGGGTGTTAGGAGCACACAGTGAGAAGCTAAGGATGGTTGGTAACTCTGGGAATCTGTGCCTGAACCGAGGAATCAGACCGGCCTGAATGTGTGTGTGTTTGTGTGGTGGTAGGAGGCTGGGAGAGGGGATGGCGCTAGGACTCAACCAGACTGGAAAAAGGAAGCAAAGTTATATATACCTCTCTGCTAAAAATGGTTTTAATGAAGGATAGCATACCAGGAGGAAGACTCAGTTATACTGAGCATGGTTCCCCTCTGAGTTCTTCCTGGATTCTTTGCCCATCAGTCTGGCCAGTTTTTATGCTTTTCCAAGACATTCACTCTAATCCTCTTTATAGAGCTGGGCAAGTCTCCCATGTAGTTTTTCATGTTGTAGTATAACCACTCACTCCACATATACTCAGGGGAGAGGACCTTGAAGGGTTTGTGGTGAAGCAGGTATTTGTTCAGGTGGCTCTCATCATGCCACACAGCTTCAATATGATTGGCTTGGTCAACCATCATCGCCTGGTGGCAGGTCTTGGTGAGTCTGTAAACTTCCATCACTGAACCCCCAAATAGGGCCCCTGTGTAATAAAAGTCTCCCTCACCTTCAGGAATATGGGCTTGTGAATGAGGCCTGCGTTCATAGGGGAAGTTTTCCTGACTGAGGAAAAAGAAGTTAAGATGGAGAGTGCCAAACAAGGGGGACAGGATCTCCACACCCACGTGGTCACTGAACTTCAGATCCACATCTGCACACACAAGGTAATCTACCTCCTGGTGGAATCGCTGCTTGGAGAAATTGCTGATCATCTCCATGCGGTGCATGGAGATGTCCTGCCAGCGAGCATAGCTCCGGACCTTGAGGATGATGATTTGCCTTCCTTTTTGGAGGTGGAGATAAGGCACATAATCTGGCCGGTCAGTGAATATGTAGTAGTTTACCCTGTGTCCCACCATGAAGTACATCTCTGCAGTCTCTAGAAACAGCTTCAGGAAGACAAGGTATGATTTTATGGCAAACACAGTCAATCCAATGGTGGTGTTCTGGAGGTGGAACTGCTCATTCAGGATGTCAGTGTTGAAAGTCCCCTCCCACATGATGGGAGCCAGCCAAGGGGTCATGACAGGGACATCTTTCCTAGAGGGTGTTAGCACATCTGGCTGGGCTAACACCATCCTTGGTAATTCTACACCTTGCAGGTCATGGCGTTTTCTAATAGTTATGCTGGCCCCAGCCTGGATGATTTCCACCCTCTGTTTTCTTGGGTTCATGTAACCATAGCCAAAGAAGGCCATGATGAGAGCTATTAGAAGAATAAAGGTCATTCGATGAAGCAAGTAACATTTTGGATTTTGTGACAATGTCCTTACCAGCTTAGCCATGACTCCACTTCTGACTGTTCCAGCCTGGATCTCCTAAGGATGCTAAGGATCTGCCCCTCCTTGACCTTACCCTTACAGCATCCTCTCCTGTGCAGAGTGAGGTAGATTGCATGTACGATGAGGTGCTCACACCCCCTGTTCCTCTTAAGATCCTACCTCCATTCAGCAGGTGTCTAGGAGCTGGATGTTGAGGGCCACTGAGCTGATTAAGCCTCCTGTACTGGAAGAAACTTGATAAATTCAGTTCTGAATTGAGGTCATGTCAAAGTAACAAGGTATTAGGGCTTAGTCAACTGGCTCCTAGGACTTCTTGGCCAGCGTGTAGAAGAGAGGCTCCTGAAACAGACTCAGGGGACTGGCTCAAGGGAGGCCACTGAGCACATCAAGGACAGAGATTGTGATGAAAGCAGAGCAAAGCCATAGGCAACAGACTTGACCAGAGGGTCAGAGGGCTTGTGCTCTGGCCTTCCCCTGATGCTTACTAACTGTGAACTAAAAGTTAAGCTTTCCAGAAAATCAGTAAAATCAAGGTCAGACTGTCTTCAAGGTCATACCTATATAGGCTAACATGGGCCATCCTTCAGGAGTCATTATTTGATAACCAAGATGGAAGAGTCAAACTATCTAGAGATTAAGGATTGTTTTCCTTTATTCCTCTAATAATCACATACAGTTTCACTGAGCATTTACTTTGCAGGTACCAGACCTTACAGTGTGGTTAAGGTTAGGCTGCTAAACTTCATGTGCATTACATTGCTGACTCCTCATGACAAGCCTGGGGATGGATGCTACATGATCCTCATGGTCTAGATGGGGAACAAGCTCAGAGAGGTATATGACTGCCTCATGACCACACAGCTAACTGGTGAGTACTTAAGCCAACTAAGCAGCCAAACTCCAAAATACCATGTATTGTGTCCCTCTGTCTCACATGTGCCTTCTTCTAGGTTTCTGTTATTGGTTTCTTTTTTGAGTCAGATTCTTTTGGTTTTCGCCCTTAGTTTTCACATGTCAGCTATCAGTCAGACAGAGGCCTCAACACAGTGAAGAGAGATTGAGCCAGTGCCCTTTGTTGACTCAGGGCTTATCACATTGCTGTTTCATACCACTCCTCCCTCTCCTGTCCTAGGCAGTTCCAAAGAGGAAAAATGAAGCCTCAGACACAGACCCCTCCTGCCACACTATGGAACAAACAGCAGGTTAAAAAGGGGTACTGTGGTAGTTAAAAAGCACCTGCCACCTATTCCATGAAGTGGGCTGGTGCTCTTATACTCTGTGACACCTTGTTCCTGCTATCACGCAGAAGTGTGTAGCTGGAGACATGTCTTGTGCAGGGCTTATAAAGTCTTCTCAGGACCATTCTGAGCATGTTGGGAGTGGGAAGGGAAGAATGCTGTAATGAGTGTCTTTTAATGGAGTCATCTTCTTTGTGTGGTTTGAATTGTGACATTTGCCTAGCTGTGCACAAAGATGTTAGCATAATCTTGATTGTCACCCCTGATCAATGATACTAATGTTGTGGCAAAATATCAAGACAACTATGTGATATTATAATTGCCAGAAAACTGAAGAACTGCTTTGATGGTAAAATGACACTAGAGGATAAGGGGCATGCACTCAACATGCTTGTGGTCTAGCTGTGTGTCTGTGGCCCTGGTGCCTGTCTGAGGAATCTGCTCATCCTAGGGCAGTGGAGGAAGGAATCCATTGCCCTGCCTGCCATGGCACTTCCCTGGGAATCTTTCAGGTTAAAGAACCTTATAGAATGAAAAGGTAGAGAGAATAGGACAGGCACCAGTGGTGTAGGGAAGGACCAGGAATAGAAGCTCAATGTAGTCTTTGACCAACTGAGAAGGCCCTGACTTCTCAGCTCTGCCAGGCCACTAGCCTGAGAGCCTCTGGACTCTTCTGCATCCATGGCACTACCTGGCCTGCGTGTCAGGACCTAGGCTCTTCCCTCACTGACTCCAGCCCCTCCAATACCAGTGGCTGGGTCCTCTTTAAACTGTTAATACTAGCCACTTCCATTGTACAAACACCTGTTTCTTTTTATTTTTTAATTACTTTATTGTTGTTCAATTACAGTTGTCTGCATTTTCTCCCCACCACTCCCCCCCTACCCCAGCCAAACCCACCTCCCTCCCTTGCTTCTACTCTTCCCCTTGGTTTTGTCCATGTGTCCTCTGTAGTAGTTCCTGAAAATGCTTCTACCCACTGTCTCCTCCCCACTCCTCTCTGGCTATTGTTAGAATGTTTTTAATTTCAATATCTCTGGTTATATTTTGTTTGCCTTTCTCTTTTATTGATTATGTTCCAGTTAAAGATGAGATCATATGGTATTTGACTCTCACCACCTGGCTTATTTCACTTAACATAATGCTCTCCAGTTCCATCCATGCTGTCCCAAAGGGTAGGAGCTCCTTTCTCTCTGCTGCATGGAATTCTATTGTGTAAATGTACCATAGTTTTTTGATCCACCTGTTTACTGATGGGCACTTAGGTTGCTTCCAGCACTTGGCTATTGTAAATTGTGCTGCTGTGAACATTGGGGTGTAGAGGTTCTTTTGGATTGGTGTTTCAGGGCTCTTAGGGTTTAATCCCAGCAGTGGAATTGCTGGGTCAAAAGGCAGTTCCATTTTTAGTTTTCTGAGGAAATTCCATACTGTTTTCACAGTGGTTGTACCAGTCTGCATTCCCACCAGCAGTGCACTAGGGTTCCCTTTTCTCTGCATTCTCTCCAACATTTGTTTGTTTCTTTGTTTATGATGGACATTCTCAATGGTGAGAGGTGGTATCTCATTGTGGTTTTAATTTGCATCTCTCTGATGGCTAGTGATGCTGAACATCTTTTCATATATCTCTGGGCCCTCTGTTTGTTCTCCTTGGAGAAATGTCTGTTCAGGTCTTTTGCCCATTTTTTAATTGGGTTTTTTGTCTTCCTGGAGTGGAGTTGTGTGAGTTCTTTATATATTTTGGAGACCAAACCCTTGTCCAAGGTATCATTGGCACTTATGTTTTCCCATATAGTTGGTTCTCTTTTCATTTTAATGCTGTTTTCTTTAGCCATGCAGAAGAAATGGTGAGGTCCCATTTGTTTATTCTTTCCTTTATGTCCCTTGCTCTAGGGAACATATCAGTGAAGATGTTGCTACACGGAATTTCTGAGATTTTCCTGCCTGTGTTCTCCTCTAGGACTTTTATGGTGTCATGACTTATATTTAAGTCTTTCATCCACCTCGAATTTATTTTTGTGTATGGTGTAAGCTGGTAATCAAGTTTCATTTTTTTTTTTTTGCATGTAGCTGTCTAGATCTCCCAACACCATTGTTGAAGAGGCTATTTTTACTCCAGTTTATGCTTCTTCCCCCTCTGTCAAATATTAATTGACTGCAAAGACTTGGGTTTATTTCTGGGCTCTCTATTCTGTTCCACTGGTCTATGTGTCTGTATTTATGCCAGTACCAGGCTGTTTTGATTACAGTCGCCTTGTAATACAGTTTGATATCAGGTATTGTGATCCCTCCTGCTTCATTTCTTCTTTCTCAAAATTGCAGCAGCTATTTGTGGTTCATATAAATTTCTGAAATGTTTGTTCTGTACCTGTGAAATATGTCATTGGTACTTTAATAGGGATGGCATTGGATCTATAAATCACTTTGGGTAGTATGGCCATTTTGATGATGTTAATTCTTCCAATTCATGAGCATGGTACATGCTTCCATTTGTTTGTGTCTTCCTTAATTTCTGTCTTCAGAGTTCTATAGTTTTCTGAGTTCAGGTCTTTTACCTCCTTGGTTAGATTTATTCCTAGGTACTTTATTTTTCTTGTTGGTATATCAAATGGGATTTTTTTTCCTGATTTCTGTTTCTGATATTTCATTGTTGGTATACAAAAATGCCTTTGATTTCTCAGAATTGACTTTGTATCCAGCTGTTTTGCCAAATTCACTTATTAAGTCAAGTAGTTTTTTGGTGGAGTCTATAGGATTTTCTATGTACATTATCATGTCATCTGCAAACAGTGACAGTTTTGTTTCTTCCTTTCCAAAATGGATGTCTTTTATTTCTTTTTCTTATCTGATTGTTGTCGCTAGGACTTCCAGTACTATGTTGAATAGGAGTGGTAAAAGCGGACATGCTTTTCTTGTTCCTGATGTTAGTGGGAAAGCTCCAAGTTTTTGCCCATTGAATATGATATTGGCCGTAGGTCTCTCATATATGGCCTTTACTATGTTGAGGAATGCTCCCTCTATTTCCACTTTGTTCAGTGTTTTTTTTTATCATAAATGGGTGCTGTACTTTATCAAATGCTTTTTCCACATCTATTGATATGATCATGTGATTTTTGTCTTTTTTATGTCATGTATTGTATTTATTGATTTGCGAGTATTGTACCTTCCTTGCATCCCTGGGATGAATCCCACTTGATTGTGGTGTATGATCTTTTTAATGTATTGCTGGATGTGGCTTGCCAACGTTTTGTTGGGGATTTTAGCATCTATGTTAATCAGCAGTTTTGACCTAAAGTTTTCTTTCTTTCTTATGTCTTTATCTGGTTTTGGGGTTAGGATGATGCTGGCTTCATAAAAAGAGTTTGGGAATCTTCCATGTTCTTGATGTTTTTGGAATAATCTTTGGAAGATGTGGGTTAGCTCCCCCTTAAATGTTTTGTAAAATTCTCCTTCGAAACCATCTGGTCCAGGGCTTTTGTGTGTCGGGAGCTTTTTGATTATTGTTTCAATTTAATCAGCTCTTATTGGTCTCTTCAGGCTTTCTGCTCCTTCTTCATTCAGTTTTGGAACATTATATTTTTCTAGAATTTTGTCCATTTCACCTAGGTTTTCACATTTTTTGGCATATAGTTCTTCATAGTAATTTCTTACACTCCTTTGTATTTCTGTGGTATCAGTTGAAATGTCTCCTTTTTCATTTCTGATTGTGTTTATTTGGGTCCTCTCTCTTTTTATCTTGATGAGTCGATAAAGATTTTTTCAATTTGTTTGTCTTTTAAAAGAACCAGCTCCTTGATTCATTGATCCTTAGATTTGTACTTTTAGTCTCCAGTCATTTAATCCTGCTTTGATCTTGGCTATTTCCTTTCTTCTACTTGCTCTGGGCTGTCTTTGTTGTTGTTTCTTCCAGTTCTAGTAGGTGTGGGATTTGGTTGTTTATTTGAAATGTTTCTGTCTTTTGTAGATAGGGTTGTATTGCTATACACTTCCTTCCCACAACTGCATTCTCTGTGTCCCATAAGTTTTGGGTTATTGTAAATTCAATTTCATTTGTTTCCAGAAACTTTTGATTTCTTTCTTCCTTGATCTCATTCTTAATCCAGTCATTGTCTCATAGCCTGCTATTCAATCTCCATGAATTTGAGTGTTTTTGAGTTTTTTCCTTGAGGTTGGTTTCTAGTTTCAGTCCCTTGTGGTCAGAGAAAATCCTTGATATGATTTCACTGTGGTCTATCATGTGGTCAATCTTTGTGGTCTATCATGTGGTCTATCTTTGAAAATGTCCCATGTGCTTTTGGAAAGAATGTGTATTTTGCTTCTTTGCAATGAAAGGTTCTATATATATGAGTTAAGTCCATTTAATCTAGGACATTGTTCAGTGCCACAATATATTTCTTAATATTTTGTTTGGGAGATCTATCCATTTTGACAGTGGGGTGTTAAAATCCCCTAGTATAATTATGTTGCTGTAAATATCTTTCTTGAAGTCCTCTAAGATTTTCCTTATATATTTGGGTGCTCCTACACTGGGTGCATATATATTTATAATGTTTATGTTTTCTAGATGGATTTTTTCTTGAGTATTATGAAGTGACCTTCTGGGTCTCTTTTTATGGCTTTTATTTTGAAGTCTATTTTGTCAGAAATGAGTATTGCTACCCCCCGTGTTTTTTTCCTGTCCATTTACTTGGAATATTTTTTTCCAGCCCTTCGCTTTCAGTCTGTGTAGGTCCTCTCTTCTGAGGTGGGTCTCTTGTAGGCAGCATATGTGTGGATCATAATTTCTTTTCCTTTTGTAAATATATTTTATTGATTATGCTACTACAGTTGTCCCCTCTCTCCCCCTTTATTCCCCTCCACCCTGCACATCCCCTCCCACTGGCATTCCTCCCCTTTAGTTCATGTCCATGGGTCATACATGTAAGTTCCTTGGATTCTACATTTCCAATACAATTCTCAACCTCCCCTTGTCTATTTTCTACCTACCATTTATGCTACTTATTCTCCGTACCTTTTCCCCCCTCTCCCCGTCCCATTCCCCCCACTGATAACCTTCCATGTGATCTCCATTTCTGTGATTCTGTTCCTGTTCTACTTGTTTGCTTAGTTTTTTTAAGGCTCGGTTTTAATATGTGTGAGTTTCTTGTCATTTTAGTGTTCATATTTTTTATTTTATTTTTCTTAGATATGTTCCTTTAACATTTCATATATAAGGGCTTGGTGATTATGAACTCCTTTAAGGTGACCTTATCTGGGAAGCACTTTATTTGCCCTTCCATTCTAAATGATAGCTTTGCTGGATAGAGTAATCTTGGATATAGGTCCTTGACTTTCATGACTTCAAATACTTCTTTCCAGCCCCTTCTTGCCTCCAAAGTTTCTTTTTGAGAAACCAGCTGATAGTCTAATGGGAACTACTTTGTAGGTAACTCTCCTTTCTCTTGATGCTTTTAAGATTCTCTCTTGATCTTTAATCTTGGGTAATGTAATTATGATGTACCTTGGTGTGTGCTTCCTTGGGTCCAACATCTTTAGGACTCTCTGAGCTTCCTGGAGTTCCTGAAAGTCTATTTCCTTTGCCAGATTGGGGAAGTTCTCCTTCATTATCTGTTTAAATAAGTTTTAATTTCTTGGTCTTCCTCTTCTCCTTCTGGCACCCCTATAATTTGGATGTTGGAACATTTAATGATGTCCTGGAGGTTCCTAAGCCTCTCCTCATTTTTTTGAATTCTTGTTTCTTCATTTTGTTCTGATTGAGTGTTTCTTTCTTCCTTCTGCTCCAAACCATTGATTTGAGTTCTGGTTCCCTTCCCTTCATTGTTGTTTCCCTGTAGATTTCTCTTTACTTTATATAATGTGACCTTCATTGCTGCCTGGGTCTTTTTTATGCTATTGAAGTGCCCAGTGAGTTCCTGGAGCATCCTGATAACCAGTGTTTTGAACTGTGTATCTGATAGTTTGGCTGTCTCTTCATTGCCCTAGTTGTATTTTTTCTGGAGCTTTGAACTGTTCTTTCATTTGGGCCATTATTTTTTTCTCAGTGCACCTGTTATGTAGTACAGGGCAGAGCCTTAGGTGTTCACCAGGGCAGGGCAACCCATGTCGCTGTGTTATGATGCTGTCTGTGGGAGAGGGGTCTGAGAGAGAACAGTAGTACTTGCTCTGCTCTCTGCCAGTTTTCAGTCGCTTCCCCAGCTACCCACAATCAAACTGGGTCCTTCCCGTGCTGATTCCCAGGTAGGTGGGTTTGTGTACATTCTAGGACCTTGTGGGCCTCTCCAACAAAGTCTCCTGTGAGGCTGTGAGTTTCTCCCAGCACCTCAACCCCCACAGGTGTTTCCAGTCAGAGGCTTTGAGACTTTATTTCCTCATGCCTGAACCCTGGGTTGCATAGTCTGTCTTATCCCCAGTTGTTCCTCTGGTTTATCTGCATGTGAATGTGGGACCACCCAGTCCGCAAGCCACCACCTCATCCGGTTCGCCAGCCACCACCTTGCCCACCTAGGGTCTGCCAGCCACTGCCTTGCTGCAAGTCCTCTCTACCCAGCTTGCCCATCTCCACCCTTCCTACTGGTCTGGATGAATATTTCTTCTTTAACTCCTTGGGTTGGACTTCCATATGGTTTGATTTCCTGTCAGTTCTAGTTTTTTGTTTTTAAATTTGTTGTTGTCCTTGTTTGGTTATATGATGAGGCACAATGTGTCTACCTATGTCTGCATCTTGGCCAGAAGTTCATGATGTCTTATCTATTCAGCTATTCTATGTTTTTGATTGGAGCAGTTAATCCATTTACATTTAAGGTTCTTCTTGATAGGTAGTTATTTATTGCCATTTTATTTCCTTCATACCTGTGTTCCTCTCTCTCTCTCACTCTTTTTCTTCCTCTTCTTAAAGCAGTCCTATTAGCATCTCTTGCATTTCTGGTTTGGTGGACTTGTATTCTTTGAGGCTTCTTTTGTCTGGGAAGCTCCCTATGTGGCCTTCTACTTTAACTGAGAGCCTTGCTGGATAGATTAGTCTTGGTTGCAGGCCCCTGGTTTTCATTACTTGGAATATTCCTTGCTATCCCCTTCTGGCTTGTAGCATTTTCATTGAGAAGTCAACTGCTAGCTTATCGAGGCCCCCTTGTATGTTACTTCCTGTTTCTCCCATGCTTCCTTTAAGGTTCTGTCTTTGTCTTGAAATTTTGCCATTTAATTATGATGTGTCTTAGAGTGGGCCTCTTTGGGTTCCTCTTGATTGGGACCCTCTGTGTTTCCTGTATTTGTGTGGCTTTTTCTCTCATCAAATTAGGGAAGTTTTCAAACAGCTTTTCTATCCCTTGCTCTTCTTCTCTTCATTGATATCCCTCTTATACAGATATTAATATGTTTCATGTTGTCCTGCACTTCTCTTAACACCTCTTCATTCTTTCTGAGCCTCTTTTCCTTGTCTCGCTCATTCTGGGTGTTTTTTCCTTCTTGTCCTGAAGCTCACTCATTTGATCCTCTGCTTCATCTAACTTGTTTTTTTATTCCTTCTACAGTCTTCTTTAATTAAGAAATTGCATTCTTCATTTCCTCTTGGCTCTTTTTGATAGTTTCTATTTCCTTTTTGATGTTGATATAGTTTACAGTGAATTCATCATAGTTTCCCTGTAGTTTTTGGTAATTCTCTATGAGCTTATTGAGCTTCCTTATAACTATTGCTTTGAACTCAATATCCAATAGTTGATTTGCCTCTATTTCAGTTAGCATTCTTTCTGAGGCCTCCTCCTTTCCTTTCATTTGGGGATTGTTTCTTTATCTGTCCATTGTTGTGAGACTCTTTTTGTTAGCCTCTGCTTCTTAAATTGATCTGTTCTGACTCCCAGGGTTTGTGGTGTGAACTTCTATTTGTAGGAGACCCATGAGATTCAGTGGTGCAGTCTCCTTGATCTCCTGAACTTGCTGTGCATGGGCTGTCATTTATGTTGGCTCTCTAGATATATTTGGGTTTTGATTGTCATTGAGTCTTTCTTTTGTGGGTCCTTCCTCCCAACTGGTTAACTGAGGGTCACTCCACCCACCATGTCCTGTATGCTGTTGTGCAGATGGGGACAGGTTGTGTCACAGCTGGTTCTTCTGTGTGTCTGAGCTCATGAGGCTTCTCCCTCACTATTGTTCAGTTGTTTATTCTGGGTAGTTTCTCTACTATTTAGCTGTAATTCCAGATTGGTCCTGGGTTGAGGTTAGTGTGGCTTCCACTCACTCCTTCACCATCTTCCATTATTATCTGTGTTGGTTCCTTGTTGGTGGGTTCTCTCCTCCAGCAGATATACTGGTGTTCACATCTCCCATTTACTCTTTTATGTGATCAGTTGGAGGCAGAAGTCAAAATGGATTAAGCCCAAAGCAGTGTATTCTGTGGGATTTAAAGTACCAACCCATAGAGTGGAAATAGGGGATCCTTTGGATAAGTACAGTGTTAACTGTGATATTTCACCCAAGTAGCCACTTTTTAGAAAGGGAAGAAAAAGATAAGTAAGACTGTTGTTAGAGGGGTGAATGATTTTGAGTTCAGTCCAGAAAACAGTGACCTTATGGGAGGTCAGATTATGAGATATAGTGAGAGTAAAGGATAGAAAATAGATGTAGTATGTGAGAGAATAGAGTTAACCACAACAGTAATAAAGTTCTGGAAGACAATGAAATGACCTAAGGTCCGCGAGGGGTGCTGTGTAGTACTTACAATTGTATGGAACAACAATTATTTACAATAATACTGGAACAATCATATGACAGAATCTATATGATCTGAATAACAAGAAAAGTACAGGACCTAGAATAGTGTGCTATTGGAACACAAGTGAAGTGAAAGAAGGAAAATTAAAAATATACTATGAAAGAGAGAACAAGGGAAACCAGTCAAACAATGCAATTAAGCAAACAAATGAAGAAAACTCAACAGAAAGAAGGGAAATAAAAAAATAGTAATAAAATGAGAAGAGTAAAAATAATGAAAAATAATAATAACACAAATAAACAAAAACATGCAAGTTCTCTGGAATAGCAAAGTGAAATTTGTCTGTTTCTCCGCTGTTGGGATTAGCCTTGTGATCCCTCTTTGAGTCTGACTCTGGTCCTTTCACAGCTCCAGATCTTATTGTCTTACTTGGGAAAGAAAAAAAGAAAAAATAATAATGAAAGAAAAGCCTCCTTCTGACTTTAAACTGGCCAAGCAATTTCTGTTGGTCTTTCTGGCAGGTTGGGTTTCACTTTTCTCCCTATGGTTTTACAAGGATGGCAGCCAGGTCTGGGATGCAATGTTCACAGTTGCCCAGCCTCCAGTCAAGGTCCTCCATGTGTGACCAGGTCCCCACTACCCATCTGCACCAGGCTGGCACCCTCAATCCACCCATTGTGCCATCTGTGAGGTACACTAATTGGGGGAAGCTCACACACCACCTTCTCACACTTTACTGTCCTAGGTACTAGGCACTCTCAAGCCTCTTTAGGGTAGTTCAACCCCCACTGAATTAAGTCTTTCTGGGGACTGCTAAATCCCTGAGCCCTGCTACTCTTCTCTGTGGGGGGTGGGGGGGAGGCACCTCCTCCTTCCTCTTAGTGAGCCAGCCCAGCTGCACAGGTGCAGGGATGTGGCTCTGGTTATGGATGCTGGGGCGGCAGTGGAAGCTGCTGTGGGAGAGTTCCCTAAACAGTCACTGAGAGCCTTTTTTTGAGCAAAATCCTCCTGTTTAAGCCTGCCACTCCTAACAAGTGCCTGGACTCTCCCATAGCCCAACTTTCTAACCAGACCTGAGACTATCTGGGTCAGGGTCAGTCATGGCCCAATTCTTCTCCCTTCTCCAGGTGTCACCCAGCTCCCCAATTTCCCTGGTAATGACCCAGCCAGCATCCACAGTGTCAGTAGGTAAACACCACCTCTGTGTGTCTCCCGCTTCGCCTCTATTCCCCACAGTGGCTTCAAGCATCCAGGTCCATCCTTGTGCAGCTCTATCCTCCCTGTTTGGCAGGGGAGGGAGCTGTTGATTTGGCTCTCATCCAAGGATCCTGCAGCAGGTACCAGGCCTGGGGCTGCAGCAGCCCTGGTCCCTAAACTGGTCCCTGGGATCTTACTGTCCCAATGCAATCTCCTTACTGTCTGTTTTTCAATGTCCTCTATAATTTTGGCCAGTAACCTTCATGTATGCTGGGATTCTGTTGGCTATTCATTCTGTTCCTCAGAAGATCAGCTAGGTGTTCCAGCTGTGCACAGGGGGAAGTAGGCTCTGTTCCCACCTACCTGTCCACTGTAACAGGGTACAGCCAAGAGAGGGCCCCAAATAGGGATTTGGAATGGGGTCCAGAACTCGAGGTATCCAGTAAATATTAGAAAGATACAGAGGATGTCGTCACCCCTCCCCACTACAGGTGTGAGTTGGAGAAAGGGACACATGGAGCAGGAACATGCAGAGCTGTTTTGTATAGCAACAGCTTTGCAGCTAACCACTGGCCATTTAACTTATCTATAACCTTTAACTGGTTTCATAGATATGTTAAATAGCTTTGGCCAAGCCTTGAGCCAGGGGGATGGAAGTGACTTCCACCCAAGATGTAAGGAGGTGGCAGCAGCTCCTCCTGGTTACAGTGCCTGTGTGAGAGCTTGGACAAGATTGGCTCCATGACACCTGCCCAGACTCATGATGACAGCCCAGTAAACTTGGAATAATACAGGAAGGCTGGCAGGTATAACTGATAGTGGAAGTGTTACAGGGTGCAGCCAAGAGGGGGACTCCAAATGGGCATTTGAAATGGGGTCCAGAACTCAAGGTGTCCAGGAGATTTTAAGATGTCTTCATTCCTTCCCCCATAGGTGTGAGTTGGGGGAAGGGACACACAGAGCAAGAACATGCAGGGCAGCTTTGCAGCTAAATCCATGGCATGGTCGTTTAACATACCTATAGCCTTTGGTTGCTCACTTGGATATGTTAAATAGCTGTGGCCATGCTCTGGGCCAGGGGGATGGAAAGGGACCCTCCCCCAAGATGTGATTGGGAGCAGGTCCCCCAAGTTACAGTGCCTGCATGGGAGCTCAGAGAAGATTGGCTCCATGACATGAAGGCCACACCTGCCCAGACCCACAATGGTGACCAGAAAAGCTGGAAAGGACAGCAGATTGAGGGCAAGTGTGGCCGAGTGTGGGAGGAGTCTGAAATGGGCTGCAGAGGAAGATTGGCGTGGAGATTTAAACCCAGACATGGCAGCCATTGGGAAAGAAGCACGCGGTTTTGGCTGAGTGGGGACTCCCATGGCCCTGGGAAAAAGGACCAGGCAGCTGGAGCTGTGGAGAGAGGACCACGTGCCTTTGCCAGAGTGGGGACCCCCACAGCCTTAGAAGGGGGAACCACCACCCGGCTTTAGCAGAGATCTCGGTGACACAGCTGAGGGTGTCGGGAACCGAGGGAGGCCTACCAGACTAGCACAGAGTACTGCGAAGAACCAGGGGCTGCCTGAGCCAAGGACTTCTATTTCCTTTCCTGAGATATGGTACACTGGAGTGGGCAAAGGGGGAAGGAAGGGCTGTGTCTGTTTGTGGGTATTTTAAGGGACTTTAGGATTTTTGATGAAGACATTAGGTCACTACTTTAAGTTTGTATAGCATTAAATAAACATTTCCTTTCCTTTTCATGAATCTCTGGCATTGAGAGACATCTTTCCTATAGACGGCAGACATAACGGACCTGGGGGTTTCTTTCAGTAATAGTATATCATCCCAGGCCCCTTGTTTGCTCTGTAACAGGAGGAGTCGGAAATGGGGGTGCAGAGGAAAGTTGGTGCACGTATTTAAACCCAGACTCAGCAGCCATGCAAGAGAGAACTATGCGTTTTGCCAGAGTTGGGACCCCTGCAGCTTTGGTGAAGAGAGAACCATGTGGTTTTGTCAGAGTGCGGACCATGTGGCTTTGGGATTCCCCCTTTGGTCAGGTGGCTTAGGAAGCAGGAGAGACTTTGCCTGGAAGAAAAGGGGTGAAAGGACTCTTGCTGGTGGGCCATGAGAAGGTGCCACATGACTTTGGATTAACTGGAGATCCTGATGGCAACACAGCTGATGGTGCCAGGAGCCTGAGTCACGAACTTCTACTTCCTTTCCTGAGATATGGTACCCCAGATTAGGGCAGAGGGAAAAGGAAGGACTGTGTGTGTCTGTGGGTATCCTAAAGGACTTTGATATTTTAATCAAGGCATTAGGTCACTACTTTAAGTCTGTATAACTTTAAATAAACATTTCCTTTCCTTTTCACAATCTCTGGCATTAAGAGATGTCTTTCCTCTGGCAGCAGTCATAGTGAACCTGGAAGGTCCTTTTGGAAATAGTATATTGTATCCCCCCACCTTGGCCCTGCTCTGTAACCACCATCTTTGTATCTTCTAAAATATCAAGCTTTGTCATTTTTTCCAACCTTTTCAATGATTTCGCTTTTGATTTTATTTCTCTTTTTTTTCTGTTTTCTATTTGGATATCTCCATTCTTTTTTTTTTATTTTCATCTGTAGCTTTTAGTTTGTTCTTTTGTAATTCCTGAAGGTGTGAAGTTATGCTATTGTTTCTGATAATTTTATGTAGGCAATTACTACTATAAGTTTCACTCTTAGTAGTGCTTTTGCTGTATACCATAAAGTTTGGTATGTTGTGTTTTCCTTTTCACCAGTCTTTATGTATTTCCTGATTTCATTTGTGATTTCTTCTTTGACCCATTGGTTGTTGTATTAGTCCATTTTTCCTATAACAAAATACCAAACATTGGGTACCTTATAAGCAACAGGAATTTATTATTCCCAGTTCTTAAAGCTGGCAGTCTGAGATTAGGGTGTTAGCATTGTTGGGCTTTCTTCCACGTTATAAATTCCTCATTTTATCCTCACATGCCATAAGGGTGCTAGAGTTCTGTGGTCTCTCTTATAAGAAAGCTAATACCATTCATTAGGACTCTACCCTCATTACCTAAGCACCTCCCAAAAGCCCCCCTCCTGATACCCTCACATCAAGCAGTATGATTTCATTATAAGACTTGGAGAGTATACAATATTCAGACCATAGCAGTTGTTTTAAGTGTTCAGTTTAGCCATGGCTGGTGTCACTTAGTGGATTGAGTGCCATCCTGCAAACCAAAAAGTCACTGTTAGGTCAAAGTCATTCAAGAAACTAGACAGACAGACACAGCGAGCTAAGGAGCAGGGTTATTAGCAGGGAAAATGAGGGGAAGTGGAACAAACCAAGGGAGGTTGGGGAGCCAACCAAGGGAGTTAAAACTTGCTCAGTTATTCTTAGGGCAGGCTTTTAAGTGCAAAAACCCACGAAGGATAACTGGTTGGGTGTCAGAGTCTGATTGGCTAGAGCTGGTTGCTGGTTGCTGTTTCTGCTGACTGTTCCTGATACATCTCGTCAGCCTTGGGTTAAAGCTGCATCCTGTTATGCTCGACAGGATATAACAGAATGCAACAATCTTAGCTGAGTGTCTGTTTGTCCTGGGTGGGGTTAGCAGGCTGTCTCTCAGGCAGGCAGTTTCCCACTGGTGCTGTTTCCTGCCTGGTGATTTTCCATTCCTCCTAGGCCTGCCTAGGTCTGTCAGTCACTGGCTTGGTTCCTAGCTGGGGCACATGCCTGGATTGCAGGCCAGATCACCAGACAGGGTCACACAGGAGGCAACCACACATTGATTTTTCTCTCCCTCTTTCTCCCTCCCTTCCCCTCTCTCTAGAAATAAATCTTTTTTAAAAAGAGTGCAATTTAATTTCCACATATTTATGAATTTTCCAGCTTTCCCTTTCTTATCATCCAACTTCATCTTGTTGTTGTCAAGGAAGTTACTTAGTATGACAGCTTTTTAAATCTATTAATACTTGTTTTGTAGCCTAATATATGGTCTATTCTGGAGAATGTCCCATGTGCACGTGAGAAGAATGTGTATTCTGCAGTTCTGGGGTAGTGTTACTTGTCTGTTAAGTGTTGTTGGTTTATTGAGTTAAGTCCTCCATTTCTTTTTCTATCATGTGGTTGAGCTATCCATTATTGAAGATGGGGTATTGAAGTCACCCAGTTAATGTAGAACTGTCTATTCCACTCTTCAATTCTGTTCATTTTTGCTTCAAGTGTTTTGATTGGTATGTTATTAGATGTGTAAATGTTTATAACCTATCTTTTTACTATGTTGAGCATTTTATTAATATATAATGACCTCTGGTTCACTTGTAATCTTTTTGGACTTAAAGCCTGTTTTTGTCTAATGTTAATATAGACACCATAGCTCTCTTTTGGTTACTATTTGCATGCAAAAGCTTCCCACTCTTTCACTTTCAAAAACCTATTGTTTTTGGTTCTAATGTGAGTCTTATGTATGGCATATAGTGGATCACGGTTTTTTTGGCTTGTTTTAAAAATCCATTCGGTCCTGACTGGTATGGCTCAGTGGGTTGGGCATCATACTGCAAACAGAAAGGTTACCAGTTCAATTTCTAGTCAGGGCACATGCCTGGCTTGTGGACCAGGTTCCTGGTTGGTGGCATGCAAGAGGGAACCAATTTCTCTCCCTCTTATTCTCTAGCTCTTCCTGTCTAAAAATAAATAAATAAAATATTTAAGAAATACAATTAAACCCATTCTACCAATACCCACCTTTGATTCACTAGTTTAATCCATTTATATTTAAAATAATTACTGGCAAGGAGGAACTTATGTCTGCCACTGTCTTCTATATGTCTTTTTTTTAAATCCCTCATTCTTTCCATTATTACCTGAGGAAGTCTGGGGTAACACCTAAAGTGAACTCTGAAATGTGAACAGTACTCTCTCTAGCAAGTAAGCTTGGTAACAAGGGGAATATGGGGAATATTTTAGGCTGAAGGAACTGCATAGCCAAAGGGAAAAATATTTTGCTCAAGGAGGCATGGAAATACCTGAGATAGAGAACATAACCTGAAATATAAACTGCCCTTTACCTCCAACAGTTTTCACACAATCTTTATAATTGATCTGTGTTCCTTTCTAGTCACAAGATAGGAAACCACGGGGACCAGTAAGACTACTCCATTTCTTATATAAAACTTAGTATATTTGAAGCTATCCTCCTTATAAACCACAATTATCTCTCAGCGTTCATTGTAGAAAACAAAAACTCTTATTTCAAGACATATATTGTAGAAAAATCAATGCTTTTAAAGTTAGTGGATGGGCTGGAGAGGTAATGGAGAAAGCTCTGGACTATTAGTTTCAAGGTAAACCCCTATGACTAGGATTCATAAAGGGAGAAATGACCACTGCTATTACTAGTGATGCTGCCAACAGTAATAGCCCGAAACCATAAAACTTGAAGCTAGACACTGGATCATAAGTGTCCAACTGCAGCAAGCATAACAGAACTTGCTTATCTATTTTGTCTACAGTGACCCCCCCCCCCCCAGTATGTGTGTGCTTGCACACAGCTACATACTTGGTCTTCATTTTTTAGGATTCAAATCGAAAAAGCACATCCACAGTGAAGCCTATTCTGATCTCTCATAGTATGTTGTTTTTTGGTTATATTCTCACAGTAATTGTACAAAATCAAAATGTGTGAATTAATCCAGCTGGAAATAGACTATGAATTGTCCTTACCAAAATAATGACATTCTTAGCAGAGTGAGCAGTTTTTCTTTAGGTTTGCTAGTCTCCCACTAAAGGTTATAGTAAGTCTGATCTTAATTCTTTAAGAGAAAAGTAATAGAAAGTTTTGCAAGAATTATCAGTGTGCCCTGGCTAGTGTGGCTCAGTGGATTGAGTGCTGGCCTGCAAACCAAAGGGTTGCTGGTTCAATTCCCAGTCTAGGGCACATGCCTGGGTTGTGAGCCAGATCCCCAGTAGGGAGCATGTGAAAGGCAACCACACATTGATGTTTCTCTCCCTCTCTTTCTCCTTCCCTTCCCCTCCCTAAAAGTAAATGGATAAACTCTTGAAAAAAAAAAAGAAAGAAATATCAATGTCACGTGAGTTATTATATACAAGTGATTTTATTAGAGGCCAAGAATTTTACTCAGACCACTTTTTACTTCTTTGCAGCTTTAATTTGCAACTTTGTACATTTTACTCAATTCATTTGATGACTAAATGCCTTCATATGCCCATTAACTAAAGAATTTCTATGTAGGACAAGTAAATTGCAAGCTACTGCTATAAGAAATGCATATTTATTTATAATATGCTTGTTTGCTTGCTCTCCTGTAAAAGTGTTTATAAATAGGTCATTGCAAAGATTTATGCATATTTCCTACATCCTTCAAGTTGTTCTAGCATGAGAACATCAGGTTGTTCTAGACATTCCATGTCTAGGAAAATAAGAACTTAGTGAACTAAACTTAAGAACTAAGTTGCTACATTTCTTACATAAGCTTTGTTTGTATGCTTTTATAAGAAATTCATATGCCTAATGTCTTTCCCAATTTGTTTTATTTATATAAATGTATATTATAAGTAATATACATAATATATATTGTTATATATGTATATATATATATATATACATATATAATTAAGTACAGTGTAATTCACTTGTGTCAATTAAGGGATTAATACTGGCTAAAGGTTTTCTCACATTTATGCTTTCATTTGGTCTCTCTACAGTGTGAGCTCTGGACAATAAGGCTTGTTCCATTGCTAAAGACCTTCCCATAGTCATTACACTCATAAGACTTTTCTCCAATATAAATTTCTGATGCTGAATCAGGGAGGATCAGTGGCTGAATTGTCTTACACACAAATACTGCATTCATACATTTCTCTTTTGCATGATTTTTCACACATATAGTGATTCATATAACCTAAAGGTTTTTCCACACTTATGGCACTATTGAATTTTCCCCATTATGTATTCTCTGATGGGCAGTAAGATTTGAGCCTTTGCTAAAAGCTTTCCCACATGTATTACATTTATATGGCTTTTCTCCAGTATGATTCTCTGATGTACAGTAAGGTTTGAACTACAACTGAAGGTCTTCCACAATTAATACATTCATAGGGTTTCTCTCCAGTATGAATTCTGTGATGTTGAAACAGGGATGACCTGTGACTAAATGCTTTCCAACTATACTGCATTCATAAGGTTTCAATCTAGTGTGATTTCTCATATGCATATTCAGTGATTCAGGCTGGTTGAAGGATTTCCTGCATTTTTTACATTCAAAGGTTTTTCTTCAGTATGAATACTCTGATGTGAATAAGAAATGAGAGGCTACTAAAGACTTTCAGACATTTGTTGCATTCAAACTGTTTCTCTACAGCATGAATTCTTTGATGTCGGTTAAGGTGTGAGCTACAGCAAAAGGCTTTACCACATTCACTGCATTCATAAGGTTTCTCTCCAGTGTGGATTTTCTGATGGTGAATAAGAGATGACCTATGAATGAAGGCCTTCTCACATATTCGACACTCATAGAGTTTTTCTTGAGTATGAATTCTCAGATGCTCAATGAGATGTGAAACACGACTGAAAGACTTTCCACAGTTCATACATTCATATGGTTTCTCTCCAGTGTGAGTGCTTTGATGGTTAGTAAAGCGATGAGACATGGCTAAAGGCCTTCCCACATTCAATACACTTGTAAGGTTTCTCACCAGTATGGCTTATCTGATGTCGAGTAAGGGATGAGCCGTGGCTAAAAGTCTTCCCACATTCACGACATTCATAAGGTTTCTCTCCTGTATGAATTCTCCAGTGGCGATTAAGGATTGATTGTTTGCCAAAGGCTTTCCCACATTCACTGCATGTAAGACTTTCTCTCTATTATAAGTCTGGTGAAGGGTCAGAGATTTGCTCTGACTGAAGGCTGCCACACTTAAATTAGAATTCAAAGTTTCTTTCCACCACCGATATTCTCATTTTTATACATGGACTTTTTCGGTAAGCTCTTCTTAAATATGTCATGTTCATGTGATTTCCCTTCAGCAGAAATTCTCTGTAGTTCAGAAAATAGACTTTAAATTTAAATGGAAAGGTTTCTACATATATTATATTGTAAACATTAGGTGGCCCAAAAGGTCATTTAGTTTTCATAAAATAAAAGACACATTTTTTATTTTCACCAACAACTTCTTGATTTGGGTATTTTGAATATACCAGCTATATCCAACATGGTATAACACTGATTGTTCTCAATTAATGTCTTGATTTGATTGCTGTTATTTCAAACTGGTCTACTGACCATGAGGCACTGTCCAGCAAGAAATCTCCAGCACAAAAATTCACAAACCTCTTTTGATACATTGGATCAGTCACAGCATCTTCTCCATAGATGGCAGAAATCATTTTTTTTTGCATTTCATAATAATAAAAGCATAATATAATAATATTATGAAATAATATTAATAAATAATATTAAAATATATTAATTGAAATAATTCATATTATAAATCTTAAAATATAAAGCATAATATGCAAAAATGTTGCATATTTTCTTCCATCTTCAATATTAAAATGGATACACAAAAATTCACCTATTTTGTTAAGTTTTTTTTAAGTCAACACTGATATGACAGCTGTCACAGTACAATCTAACACAATTGTTTCAAGTGCAGTTAAAGACAATTAAACACTACTAAAGCCACCTTACAAAAAAAAACCAAACGAACTTTTTGGCCAACCCAACAATTTCCCCAGTGGGAGGTTCTCTAAAGGTGAGAGTAACTCATCTGAAATGTTCTACCTGATTTTCATGCTTCCCCTCCAACTTCTCTATATATTCCCAGCCTTTATTAAAATTTGAAAATTCATGACTTTGTTTTCTAATTTTCTCTATTATTACCGTTTGGGTTGAATCATCATCATAAACATTCTCCTTCATTGATAATTCTTCATTTTCCCATCTTAATTTCCAATCTGAAATATATTAAGAAAGCAAAATACTACTTTTCTGTACTTCTGGGAAATTTCTATGGTAGAAATAGAATTGGATAAAAAATAAGCCCCACCCCTCCCCCAGCTCAAAAACACATGGTTCTGACCACTGTCCTATATTCAATGATTTCTTTTAAAAAGTTAAAGCAGAGCACAGAGAATACTGATAGCTCACAGAGGCAGGAACAGAGTCTAATAAGGGATATAGGTTAAATAAGAGCAGGCAGTATGTGGAAAAAATGAAACCATCAGAAAGAAAATTCAGAAGCCATTCTAGAATCCAACTCAAAGTTTTATGCCAATATTTATGTGAAAGAACACATTCTGTCTCACAACCTTGACTCTACAACCTTCAATTAATCTCAATTTTCTGTCAGATTAGTATTCTTACAATGGAGAATTTATAGTACATTAAACAGTTACAATGACAACAAAATAATATAAATATACTTTATGGCTCTGTAGGATCTGTATAAAATCATAATTTTATTGGATATTAGAAAATATTGGTCTTAGAAACTTTCTTACACATTCCTTACTTCCTTTAACACTTGTGTTTTGCATTTGATCTTTGAAGTTCAGCCTTAGTGGAAAAGTGATTTTCCATCTAATTGACAGCTTTTCTTAACTTAAATCCATCAGTATATTTTTCCTTAAGTAGACTTAAGAGAGTATTTGCCTTATTTTGTTTCAAATAAAATAAATTATTATGAAGGCAAAAACTTTTTCGTAGATGACACAAGTAATACAGAAAGATAATTTGGGATGGAGGATGGTCATTTTGAAATCAAACCTTAAGGATTTCTTAATTTTGTTACATTTGGGAATCTCTGAAGACAGTCTCCCTAAAATATCCTAAAATGCTCCCCACTTTCTACAAGTATCTTCAATAAGACCTCTTTTGCCTGATTCACCATGACTCACCTGAAAACATATCTTTTGTCAGGTTTTTCTGCACCATGCAAGGTTCTTTCCCATCCTCTAATAAAGTGATCACATATGGCTTAGGTATGAAAAGGCCTGCTTACAGGAAAAATACAGAACTTGTTTGAGATACGGTCCTCAGGGAAGAGATGCCATCATCACAAAAAAGACCAAGGAAAGTTGGAAGAATGTTTGCTGAAATAGGAAGGTAAGCTTCAGGCAGGGTACAACAGAGCTACACATTTCCTTGGGAACATGAAAGAGAAATTCAGCCATCTACTCAGGAAGATTTCCATCAGTTCAGAATGGGAGATAAAAAAAGATCTCTCCTATTGAGGTAGAGGTGGAGGTAAGCAAATTATAATGTGCTTACCTAGAGAGACCAGGTTCTCATAATTCTGGACCATCACATCCTTGTATAAACTCCTCTGAGCAGAATCTAGCCATTCCCACTCTTCATAAGAGAAGTCTATGGCCACATCACTAAACGTTACCTAAAATAGTAAACATATTTAGGCTCAGCCATAGCCCAGGCTTCTTTTGTCACTGGAAAAATGGTAAAGTTATCCTGGCTGTAGAAGAAAGGGAACAAGAATCAGCAATTGTAACAATAATCAGAAATCTAAGTAATAATAAGATAATTGTGTTCTTGGCATTGTTGAACAATAAGGGTGAGAGAAAATATAAGTGCTTTGCTTCAGGAGAGTTAATTTTGTCAAAGGGAAATAGAATCATAAAAATTTTTAAGAATCAGCATTCAACATTTGACAGTACATAGTCCAGGGCTTAGCTGTGTTTTTTATAGCTTACATACAAATAAAAATGATGACCCACTACAGTTCAAAAAAAATATTATCCAGCCCTGGCTGGTGTGGCTCAATGGATTGAGTGATGACCTGCAAACCAAGGGGTCGCTGGTTCGATTCCCAGTCAGGGGCACATGCCTGGGTTGCAGGCTGGGTCCCCAGTGTGGGGTGTGAGAGAGGGCAACCACACATTGTTTCTCTCCCTCTTTCTCCCCCTCCTTTCCCCTCTCTCTAAAAATAAACAAATAAAATCTTTTAAAATAATAATAATCCAATGAGTTAAAAAATACATTTTTTAATATTAGAGCTAGACATATATATAACTAATTTATAAAAAACAAAAACACTTATGACATATACTTAAACCTTGTATTGAAAACCAATCTGTAATTAAAATAATTTATGATAATTTATGACTTGCTAGGCAAGAAGACTGATGGATAGTTTCACAACATTGGTAGTCCTTAAATAGGACCTTAAAGTAAAGGTAAAGAATGAAAGGGCACATTTCAAGTTAAATATTCTAAGGAAACAGATTTCTTCCTAGAAACAGTACTCATTCATAGTGGTATTTAAAACAGCAAAACTTTAGAAAAAAGTTTAAATGTTCAATAATAGCTTACTGGTTAGTGAAATTATAATATGTGTAAAAACATGCATTTAAAATGGCACTATTAATATCTGTCACTGGTGAAATAGACATTGTTCAGTTATGGTGAATTTTTCACTCCACGAGTGCTTCAATATTCTATTACTTTATTGGTATATTTGGCATGTATGTTCACTAGTGATGCTGGTCTTTGATTTTAAAGTGGGAATTTACATTTGTCAGGTATTGGGGAAACAATTAAAAACCATATCTGCCAAGCAGAAAATCATCTCTACAATGTAGAAATGAAAGACACAGGCTTTATTATTGAATAAACATTAAACCAGACTGTAATGCACTTCACATGAAGTCACTAATGAGACTTTAAGGATGGGAAGAAATCTTACCTTTTTAAAAACCCAGATAGATACAATCATTACATACATGCTTTCAAAATAAATAACTTGTCCTCCAGTGAGAGAACTTAACAGCATCTCTTGTGACACACAGTTCATCCTAAATTCACCTCATAATTGTGGTAGTCATCTGTGCTAATTGCCTTTACCCCAAAGAAAAAGAAAACTTCTCATATCTGTATGACAAGTAAAAAGTTAGACTTTGGAGCCAGGAGCCCAGGCTAACTAAACTCCCACAGACAGGCAGTTAAGGGTGCATCATTTCAAAGAGATGGCTCCAAGACCCTAAGGAAGCCTTTACTGCCTTGTAAAATTGGCAGTCTTATTTCACTTTGAAAAAGATTTACAAGCATCTCAAGGAGACCAGGAAAGGATTTAGAATAGCAGGTTTTTCTCAAGGAAATATTCTAAGAAAAGGAAGAGGGAGAAGGTCTTTTTTCCCTTTTGGCACCAGGGAAAATTCTTTTTTTTCATTTGTGTTTACTCTTACCAACATTATGTTAACTATGTTAAATGCATAAAACACTATGTTTTATTCCACCAATGCAAAGTTATTTCATATTTTAAGTTTTGAACACATCATAAATGTCACTGTATTAAAAGTCTAAAGAAGAAAACTCATAAATCTCATTAACTAATACTCTTTGCTCTTTATTTAGATCAGGATTTTTCAACCTTGGCACTACTTACGTTTTAGTCTGGATAATTCTTATGTTGTAGAGAGCTGCCCTTTGAATTTTAGGATATTTAGTAGCATCCCTAGCTTCTACCCATTAGATGCTAGTAGCAACTCCCCTCCTCCTGCAGAGTCATGACAACCAAAACTATTTCTAAATATTAGCAAATGTCCCTCATGGGTGCAGTCAGGGGGGAAAAAATCTCCCCTGTGAACCACTGCTTTAGAAAATGTTTGCAATTCCTTGAAAAACTCTCTTAGGTCTATCCACCTGTGCTCAAGGTATCCTCTCAGTCCAGTATAACTTCACTTCCACCTCTGCCTCCCTGGTACTGTGGGCCACCAAAACCAGTTCCAGCCTTGCTTCTCCCAGGGATGCTTCCTCTTTCTTCCCCTTCAATTGCATGGGCAGCCTGGGATGTTCAATTATCTTTGTCCCCAGAATAACTCAGGATATTTGTCCTAGTATATTTTAATTTTTTATACTTTCTTATTTTTCTACCAGTCCTGCACTATTCAATACAGTAGCCACTAGCCACATCTGGTTATAAAAAATAAAATTAAAAATTCAGTTCCTTAGTCACTCCAGTCATAGATCAAATACTCAAGAGTCATGTGGGACTGATGGCTACCATACTGGACAGCACACATATAAACTGTTTCCACTACTGTAGGAAATTCTCTTAGATAGTACTGCACTAGATCATGTGCCCTGTGTGTTAGTATACACCCAAACCTATGTAAGACTCTTCCTTATGTACTTCATAAGTGTTTAGGAAATGAATCACTGGATGAGTTTGGCATTCAGTTCACTTTAGCTTTTACTTTTAAAAGAATAGGTTTTTTTAATTCTAATTATCTAATATCCCAAGAAATCAGGCTCTGCCCAATATGCACATCTGCCACTCATACCTTCTCCTATACAGGCTTCATCTTCCACCCCATGATTCTGCCCACCACTGTTTCATCACTCACTCAACAACTATTTAGTAAGCATCTATGTTATGTCAGGTACCACTCTGGGCACTGAAGATAAAATAGTCAACAAATAGAAAAAAAAAACTTCCCAGTGGGAGGAAACAAACCATAAGCATATGCATACATGAAACATATAGTGACAGCTACTGAGTGGTAAGTGTTACGGAAAATGACAGAACAGTGATGGAGGAGTGGAAGTGGTAGTTGAAAGGTGACACAATTTTAAACAGGTGTTTAGGCAAGCTTTACTGAGAAAGTAACCACTGAGGAAAAATACAAGGAAGGTAAAAATGCCAAACTGTACATATGTGAGGAAAGAATATTCCAAACAGGACAGCAACTTCCAAGGCCTGGAGGCCATAGCCAGTGTGGTTGGAGCCAGAGGGAACAAGGAGGTGAAGAAAGATAAGATCAGAGAGGTAAATAATCTAATAGTACAGAGCTTTTTAAGTCACTACAGAACTCTAACTTCTATTCTGAGTTAGGGCCAGTGAAGAGTTTTAAGCTGAGAAATAACAGCATTTTAAACAAGAGGATCGCTGTGACAGCTGTATTGAGAAGAGATGGAAGAGCCTTGAGGGCAGAAACAGAGAATCCAGCTAGGAGGCTACTGCAATAATCCAGGTTTGCTTGCACCAGGGTGCCACCAGTGCTGGCAGTGATGGGGTAACTAATGATCAGATTCTCTATATGTGCTGTATATATTTTAGAACTAACTGAAGTGCCTGATTGTGAGTTATAACAGAAAAGGAGGAACAAGATGACTCCAAACATCTCTCGACTTAATAACTGAAAAAAATGATATACCATTAATTGAGACCACATGATACAACCTTAACAACCATAAAGCAAATAACCTAAAATTCCCAACTTGAATCTTTAATTGTAATTTTTAAAAGTTTTGCTCATGATTCTACGGAGACCTCTAGCAGAAAACTGGGAGAAAAGAGAAAAAACTGAGAGAACATGCTACCTGGGAGTTCTTCAGTCTCCATCCTTTGCTACAATGAAAGGAATCATAGATCCTGTCCCTAAATGCACTTTGTCAGGAGGGAACTGAGAGAAGGAAAGTGAACAGTCAAGAATCCTGATTTTTTTTAAAAAAGATATTTCAGGAAGATATGGAGACATACTGACTTACCTGGAACATGGCTTTGCAATTTCCAATAGTCAACACACCCCTTTCCAGGCTCTTGTCTAATAGGAGGGGACTTTCCTGAGAAGACAGATCATAAGAGCAGGAAAACACAGTCCTGAAAAATCAGGCTTATCTTGCAGCTCTGCGACATACCTGCATGAAAAAGCACAAAGGGAATCATTCTCTAAGGCTCCAGGCTTTCCCTGAGCTAACAGGGTGTTCCTTGGCACGAGGTAACTAACCATTTGCCAGGTACCACCTGCATGCACATCAATATTTATATACACGAGACAACTCATGAAACAACAGCAGTAATGTTAAACATGAGCTTAATTACTCTTCACTACTCTGTGCATGGTGGGCATTCATATTATTCCAGATTTCTTTTTTAAACGATGAGAAAACTGAAACTTGGTGTTTTGAAGGAATTTGTTCAAGGTTACACAACTGGAAAGCGTCAGCTTCATCACTGGATAACATAAAAAACAACTGTAGATGGCGTTTTCTTCCAGTTCGTACTCTACACCCATTTTCTTTTTGCGAGCTCTATCAGGTAAGTGCCACCCTCACGTTCCTTTTACAGAGCAAGGCAGAGAAGCCAGAATGCTAAGGCCCTGCCTCAGTTCACACCAAGGGAAAAATCCTGAGCACAGCAAGGTCTCGGGGCCAAGCCCAGTGCACGGTGCCGGCAGCCTGAGGCCCGCACACCGTCCTCCCGGCACCCACGCAAGCCCAAATCCGCGCTGGGTAGCTGTGAGTGGACAATGGTCGCCCCCTTACGGGAACTGCACTGCCGAGAATCTCCTCGGCTTCCAGGACGGAGATTTCCGCCCCTGGCCCGGAGTCCCGCGGAGTGGATCAAGGGCGGAGCCCACAGAACAGCGACTGAATTCAGGCTCCCTAGTCAGGGACTTTGGTTACCAGCGCCTGGCTCGGTTACCTCCAGCAAGACCACACTTCCCAGCAGTCCCCGTGGCTGCGCAGACTTAGCGACCTTTAAGAGCCGGGACTTTCTCAGAGCTACCCAGCCCGGAGCCCTAGCTGCTGAGGCGCTCGCGGAGACCCTCAGGCGGGGTCAGGAGAAAACAACCACCGTAGCCTCTGGTGAACTCTGCTACCCTCTACGGCTGTAAGGACCCTTGCGTCCGAACCACAAAACTACACTTCCCAGAAAATTATGCGGCGAAAGGTCTTCAGTCACTCACTCCGGTTGCACAGTTCTCCTTCCCGGACAGGGGCGGTATTTGATGGTGCCGAGCAAAAACTGGCCTTATTCAGCAGAAGGGCTGCCTTCTTCCAAAACCCCGCTGCCACGCTGTCCAGCTGGGACGGGCCTTGTGTATTGGGCGCCCACTTGCCCTGGACTATATGTTTCCCAAAATTCTCTGTGTCCAGGCTGCCACAGCAGCAGTTGTCTGCGGACTAACAACACTTCCCGGAAATTCATAGTCACGTTTTTTTGCCAGGACACTGACTGCCGCTCTGATGTGCGTTTCCCGTCCTGGAAGGAATCAGAAATAATCGGACTCGATTGAGCGAGCACTTTGAGGACGAAGATCCTCACTCCTGGGAAGAGTCGCTCCTTCTGTAACTCACCTTTGCCCCCAGAATCGCCTGTTAGTCCTTGGCTTAGCTTAATTTATACAAACAGTCGCTGTACATAAAGTACATAGGGCAGAGTAATCTGTTAGTGTATATTTGGGTTGTTTCCTTTACCGTCTTTTTAAAAAATGTGATTTAATTTAACTTATTTTAAATTATAAATAGTATGACTGAATTTTCTTGTATATGTCAAACATTTATATACTTAAGATTTATTAGTGCTTCCATGTTTGTGTATCTTGTAACTGGTATTTAAATGCCTATAGCAGCAGTAGTTTTTATTTGTTTATTTATTTTGACAGTTACATTTTTTACAAAGAAGGAGGGGAGAAGGAGAGGAAGTGGAGGAGAACAGACATGACGGTAGATAAAATACAAAGTAGTAGCAGCATTGATACACAGGATCTCAAAATTTGCTTTTCATTAGCACCCAATCTTGCACATTGTAACACTACTTTTGGAAAAAAATTAAGAGCCTTGAGCAGCAGATGCTTATAATGTCTTTCAAAGATTGTGCAAGGAATCTCTAAGATAATGTAAACATATGCTATAGGATTTAGCTCCATCTTTATAATGCTTTTCCCTGAATTTTTAAACTATATTTTCTTTAATCATCTTTACATATGACAATAATTTTGTAACATGATTTTTATATGAAAAACATAAAAAGATAATTTGGTGTTTTTCCTCCAGGAAAGCAGGCCAGAATTTGAGTTCTTGTTATTTTTTTTTTAAAGTTTATTTTTTTTTTATTTCAATCATTGTTCAAGTACAGTTTTCTGCCCCCTACTCCCGTTCCAGCCCCTCCACCCAACCCTCCCCCCTTCCCCCCATTACCCCCCACCCTTAGTTTTTGTCCATGTGTCCTCCAAATTTGTTCCTGTAATCCCTACCCATTCCCCCCTGAAATTCCCTCTTCTCTCCCCTCTGGCCACTGTCAGACTATCCCCTATTTCAGTGTCTTTGGTTATATTTTGCTAGTTTTTTGTTTTGTTTTGTTTTGTTTAGATTCCTGTTAAAGGTGATATCATGTGGTATTTGTCTTTCACTGCCTGGCTTGTTTCACTTAGCATAATGCTTTCCAGCTCCATCCATGCTGTTGCAAAGGGTAGGAGCTTCTTCTTTCTTTCTGCTGCATAGAATTCCATTGTGTAAATGTACCATAGTTTTTTGATCCATTCATTTACTGATGGGCATCTAGGTTGCTTCCAGCACCTAGCTATTGTAAATTGTGCTGCTATGAACATCGGGGTACAAAGGTTCTTTTGTATTGGTGTTTTAGTGTTCTTAGGATAGAGTCCCAGCAATGGAATTGCTGGGTCAAAAGGCAGATCCATTTTTAGTTTTCTGAGGAAGTTCCAAACTGCTTTCCATAATGGTTGTACCAGTCTGCAGTCCCACCAACAGTGCACTAGGGACCCCGTTTCTCCACGTCCTCTCCAACACTCGTTGTTTGTTGCTTTGTTTATGATGGCCATTCTGACTGGTGTGAAGTGGTATCTCATTGTGGTTTTAATCTGCATCTCTCTGATGGCTAGCGATATTGAACATCGCTTCATGTGTCTTTGGATTTTCTGTATGTCCTCCTTGGAGAATTGTCTGTTCAAGTCCTTTGCCCATTTTTTAATTGGGTTACTTGTCTTCTTAGAGTGGAGTCGCGTAAGTTCTTTATATATTTTGGAGATTAAACCCTTGTCTGAGGTATCATTGGCAAATATGTTTTCCCATACAGTTGGTTCTCTTTTTATTTTGATACTGTTTTCCTTAGCTGTGCAAAAGCTTTTAATTTTGATGAGGTCCCATTTGTTTATTCTTTCCTTTATGTCCCTTGGTCTAGGAGACAAGTCAGTAAAAAAGTTTCTGCATGAAATATCTGAGATTTTCCTACCTACGTTCTCTTCTAGGACTTTAATGGTGTCACGCTTTATATTTAAGTCTTTTATCCACCTTGAATCTATTTTTGTATAAGGTGTAAGTTGGTGCTCGAGTTTCATTTTTTTGCACGTAGCTGTCCAGTTCTCCCAACACCATTTGTTAAGGGGCTATTTTTATTCCATTTTATGTTGCTGCTTCCTTTGTCAAATATTAATTGACTGTAGAGACTTGGGTTTATTTCTGGGCTCTCTGTTCTGTTCCATTGGTCCATGTGCCTGTTTTTATGCCAGTACCAGGCTGTTTTGATTACAGTGGCCTTGTAGTATAGTTTAATGTCAGGTATTGTGATTCCTCCTACTTTACTCTTCTTTCTCAAAATTGCAGCAGCTATTCGGGGTCGTTTATGGTTCCATATAAATTGTTGAAGTGTTTGTTCTATGTCTGTGAAATATGCCATTGGTACTTTAATCGGTATTGCATTGAATGTGTAGATTGCTTTTGGTAGTATGGACATTTTAATGATATTAATTCTTCCAATCCATGAACACGGTATATGTTTCCATTTGTTTGTGTCCTCCTTGATTTCTCTCCTCAGTGTTATGTAGTTTTCTGAATACAGGTCTTTTACCTCTTTGGTTAGGTTTATTCCTAGGTATTTTATGTTTCGTTTCGCTATTTCAAATGGGATTTTTTTTCTTGATTTCTGCTTCTGCTGTTTCATTGTTGGTGTACAGAAATGCCTTTGATTTCTGGATATTGACTTTGTATCCCGCTGTTTTACCAAATTCATTTATTAGGTCAAGCAGTTTTTTGGTGGAGTCTATAGGATTTTCTATGTACACTATCATGTCATCTGCAAACAGTGACAGTTTTGTTTCCTCCTTTCCGATTGAGTTCTTGTTATTGATAGTTTTGAGAATTTCATGTTGTGTCTTCACAACTCATGGTTGATAATTTTGTGTGAATGTTTAGGACTCTTGTCAAATTTAAGATGATCTTTGTTAAGGTTATTTCTCATATGATCTGTAACATTTCAGAGCATTTCAAGTATTCTTGTGCAGTATCTAATTATAAATACTCTGAATCAACAAGTTATTTTCTGTCTTATGAAACCTCACCAGAAGTTAACAGGCAGAATTGGACCTGGTTCAGCAACCTTGTTTCTTGAGTTCTGCTGGAAAAGAATTCAGAGACAAGAACTCAAATTATAATTATAAGAGAAAGTTTATTTAGAAATTCAAAGTCACAGAGGTGCCCTGGGTGGTGTAGCTCAGCAGTTTGATCATGGGCCTACAAACCAAAGGGTTGCTTGTTCAACTCCCAGTCAGGGCACATGCCTGGGTTGTGGGCCAGGTCCCCAGTATTGGGTGTGCTAGGGGCAACCACACATTGATGTTTCTCTCTGTCTCTTTCTCCTTCCCCTTTCTCTAAAAATAATTTTTTTTAAATCTTAAAAAAAAGTCAAAGTCACAGAGGTAGAAAACGTGAGCCAACTGTGTTGCCTGGGCTCAGGAAGCAAGTTACAGAAGCAAAAAAGGACCCTTGGGACTTAGGAGAGAGGAAGCAAGGATATATGTGCCTAGAGTACAGGTGGCAAACACAAGGCCCTTGGGCTAAATCCACCCCTCCACCTTGTTTTATCCACCTGGCACCTTGTTTCTACCCAGCGGCAGTGCTGAGCTCTCATTTAAATTAAGGAGTAGTTACATGTATACAGTCCTAAAATTACATTTGGCCCTTTGAAGGTAAGAACAAGGCTGATGTGGCCCTGGTGAAAATGAGTTTGACACCCCTGGCCTAGAGAAAGAGAAGGGGAAAGTTGGGGGCTGTTATCTCTCTCTCTCTCTCTCTCTCTCTCTCTCTCTCAGAGCAGTAGTTTCGTTGTGTATCCTCACCTGAGGACACATTCACTGATTTGAGAGAGAGAGAGACATTGATGTGAGAAACATCTACCAGCAACCAAACCTGCAACCCAGGTACCCCCGACTTGGGATGGAACCCACAACTTTCTGGAGCACAGGACAGTGCTCCAACCAACTGAGCCACCTGGCCAGGGCAGCAGCAGTTTTTAAAAACTGTGGCATCGACTCAATTCCTCCCTAGTCGTAGAGTGCATTTCAAGATTTGCCAGTGCAGACTATATTCTCATTTATTCCTTATTATACAAACACAATGTTTCCAAAGTTAGACCAGTTTACAATTCAACTGTCATTACAGTTATTTTGATTACCAACTATTAGTGCCAGCACTTGATTTTGTGAAACTTCCAAATGTTAGCAATCTGTTAAGTGTGAAATTGTAACTCACTTGCTTTACATTTGCATTTATTTTATCATTAAGATTGAGATCTTTTCATGAGTCTATTGGCTTTAGTATATTTTTCTCTGAGAATTACACATCTTTTGTTCAATGTTATTTTAGAACAATGGCATCTATAATATTAAAATACAAGTTACATAGAAAAGCACATGATTTTAAAGAGGGAGTGTAGATATCCTAGTTCAATTCTAGGATATTTGAATTTTTTCCACTTAGAATCCTGGGCTTTCAACCGGATTCAGAAACCATCACAGTTTTTTGTATGCTTCTGAGTGTGAAATTCTTTGAGTTTCTCCTACCTGGGATATGATTGTTGATCAACTTGAATCTGTGAAGTGCCATCTTCCTGTACTCAGCAACTTTTCTTCTCTTCATGTATTGCCTCTGGCCTATTCTTTCTTCTTGTGAACTCCAGTTAGGTATAAGGTAGGTCTTTTCACTTTATCCTCCATGTGTCTTAAACCCTTCTCTACAATTTCTGTCTTTTAGTCTTTGTATTGCATTCTGGATAATATATTCTGATCCACCTCCCATTTATAATGCCCTTTCCAGGAGAAAAGATATATGTAACATGGTAGACACAACTGATTCATAATATTGGTATTCATCTGATAATACCAATTACTGAAGAAGTAATGAATCTTTGTAAATCTAACTTTAAAAATTCTTCATTCAGTTTGTTTTAAGTTTTGGTTGATTATCTTTATGTGTCAGTCTGTCCTTGAAAGGTATTTTATGGGGCTTCCCAATATCCTTAAATGAGGGTTTCTTTCTTTTCTACAGATTAAACGATTTTATTTTCATACAAGAATTGGGATTACTACCACTCTAGAATACCTTTAAACTAAAATTAATATATAAAGTCCCTGCTCAGTCAGTCCAGAAAATCTTACATTGGTGTTCTTTATTCTGCTTTTCCTCATGAGCTTCTTGGAAAAGTTTGAAGCTTATACATTATGAGCCATCAGATATTTGGGGCATGAATTAATTAAAGCACTAGATGTGACTAGGAGCAGAGGTGAGAACTTTAAATGGAAGGCTAGTCTTTTGCTTCAATAGCTATGTCCAGCCAATTCTTAAAGAACATTGCTTTGAAGCTGAATCCCTAACATGGGTGTGCTTTGTTGTTGCATTATTAACAGAAAGGATAGAAGAACTCCAATGAGTAGAAACTAAGGAGGAGTAATCCAAGAACAGGTTAAATGGGGACTCATAGGCATAAGTAAGTCAATTTTAAACACTTAAGCCAGTTAATTGAGAAGAAGTATAGGGCCAAGAGAGATCAATGAGGAGAGAGAAAAACACTACAATGCCACATTGAACCCACTCCTTTCTACTAGTCCTGAGCTGTCTTCTGTCGCTTTTCTTTTAGGCAATAAAAGAACAATAAGTGATCTTACTATTGGAATTTATCTGGTCAAGGATATATTTTAGATATGAACTTGGAAAAAAAGAAAAGTCAGTTTTTTTTCCAGGCTCATCCTCCATTTATCACTTTGAAATGAGCCTACATAGCCCACTACAGAACAAAGTTCTAAATTCAAGAACCTAGTCCCTGTTCCCTGTCAGAAGTTTGAAGTCCTGTCCATTCCCAATCTGGCTCAAACACGACCCCAGAATACCCATTGTAGAACCTGTGCAGATTCTCCAACAAGAACTTTGTGTTCTCTCCTTCTACCCTTGAGGACCTCTGACTTCTGGCATCTCTATTTATGTGACCAATATGAAGTAATACCAGACTAAAGGTAAACTCTGTAGAAACTGTCAGGTACGCAGCTGTTTGGCCAATAGTGTACAACCATCTCTAGGTAGGTTGCTTGGTCCCTGAGGGAAACTAAGGCTGTCAAGGGCCATATTTTGGGTCTATGATGGAGAGGAGAGTGCCCATCTTGTTCTGTTTCTCTCTCTTTGATCATGGAGGAATTGGAATAAGACTTTCTTTGCTTCCATAGGAAGAGACTTTATTTAAACCTTACACCTGAGTGTGCTGTCATGGGTTAGCAGGTAGAGAGCTCAAGTTTTCCCTACTTGTTAATTTTTCATTTCTCTAAAAAATAGCTTAGGGGAGATGAACTCCAATACATACGTTAGTATAGGAAAATAAGTGGATGGAGGGAAAATACAGCTTTTCAAAATTTTAATAAGCACTATTGCAACATTTAGAAAAAGACAACTCATTCTATTTACCTATAGAAAGTGACTTAACATGCTAATATATTGAAAGGTATTATTTATTAATAAATATAGATTTACTATGTGTATTGTCATTTTTCCCTCAGTTCACTGAGAATGTCTTGCAATATTAGCAACATAGAGTCTACGTCAGAATGACCACAGTTTTTCATGTTAGGAATTGTAACAATAACATATTTAGGCATAGTCTCTTCCTGACAAACATTTGCTTTGTGAAGAATATCCTTGTACAAACATTGTTACATATGTATTTGGTTATTTATTTATTTTTATTTTATTTTAATCATTGTTCAAGTACAGTTTTCTCCCTTTTACTCCCATTCCAGCCTGCCCACCCATCCCTCCCCACTTCCTTCCCATTATCACCCTCCCCCTAGTTTTTGTCCATGGGTCCTTTAAATTTGTTCTTGTAAACCCTTCCCATTTTCCCCTGAAATTCCCTCTTCTCTCCCTTCTGGTCACTGTCAACCTGTCCTCTATTTCAGTGACTTTGACTATATTTTGTTTGTTTCTTTGTTTTGTTATTTAGGTTCCTGTTAAAGGTGAGATCATATGGTATTTGTCTTTCACTGCCTGGCTTATTTCACTTAGCATAATGCTTTCCAGTTCCATCCATGCTCTTGCAAAGGGTAGGAACTCCTTCTTTCTTTCTGTTGCATAGAATTCCATTGTGTAAATGTACCATAGTTTTTTGATCCATTCATTTACTGATGGGCACCTAGGCTGCTTCCAGGAAGCACTTAGCTATTGTAAATTGTGCTGCTATGAACATTGGGGTGCAAGGGTTCTTTTGTACTGGTGTTTTAGGATTCTTAGGATATAGTCCCAGTAGTGGAATTGCTGGGTCAAAAGGCAGATCCATTTTTAGTTTTCTGAGGAAGTTCCATACTGCTTTCCATAGTGGTTGTACCAGTCTGCAGTCCCACCAGCAGTGCAGCAGGGTCCCCTTTTCTCTACAACCTCTCCAACACTTACTTGTTTGTTGCTTTGTTTATGATGGCCATTCTGACTGGTGTGAAGTGGTATCTCACTGTGGTTTTAATTTGCATCTCTCTGATAGTTAGTGGTATTGAACATCGTTTCATGTGTCTTTGGATCCTCTGTATGTCCTCCTTGGAGAAGTGTCTTTTCAAGTCCTTTGCCCATTTTATTATTGGCTTGCTTGTCTTCTTAGAGTGGAGTCATGTAAGTTCTTTATATATTTTGGAGATTAAACCCTTGTCTGAGGTATCATTGGCAAATATGTTTTCCCATACAGTTGGTTCTCTTTTTATTTTAACACTGTTTTCTTTAGCTGTGCAGAAGCTTTTAATTCTGATGAGGTCCCATTTGTTTATTCTTTCCTTTATCTCCCTTGCTCTAGGGGACATGTCAGTAAAAAAGTTTCTGCGTGAAATATCTGAGATTATCCTACCTACGTTCTCCTCTAGGACTTGAATGGTGTCACATTTTATATTTAAGTCTTTTATCCACCTTGAATTTATTCTTGTATCTGGTGTAAGTTGGTAATCAAGTTCCATTTATTTTTTTTGCATGTAGCTGTCTAGATCTCCCAACACCATTTGTTGAAGAGGCTATTTTTACTTCATTTTATGCTTCTGCCCCCTTTGTCAAATATTAATTGACTGTAGAGACTTGGGTTTATTTCTGGGCTCTCTGTTCTGTTGCATTGGTCCATGTGCCTGTTTTTATGCCAGTACCAGGCTGTTTTGACTACAGTGGCCTTGTAGTATAGTTTAGTGTCAGGTATTGTGATCCCTCCTACTTTATTCTTCTTTCTCAAAATTGTAGCAGCTATTCAGGCTCATTTATGGTTCCATATAAATTTCTGAAATGTTTGTTCTATACCTGTGATTTAAGCCATTGGTACTTTAATAGGTATTGCATTGAATGTGTAAATTGCTTTGGGTAGTATGGACATTTTCATAATATTAATTCTTCCAATCCATGAACACGGTATATGTTTCCATTTGTTTGTGTCTTCCTTGATTTCTTTCCTCAGTATTGTGTAGTTTTCTGAATATAGGTCTTTTACCTCTTTGGTTAGGTTTATTCCTAGGTATTTCATTTTTCTTTTTGCTATTTCAAATGGGATTTTTTTTTCTTGATTTCTGCTTCTGCTGTTTCATTGTTGGTGTACAGAAATGCCTTTGATTTCTGGATATTGACTTTGTATCCCGCTGTTTTGCCAAATTCATTTATTAGGTCAATCAGCTTTTTGCCCGAGTCTATAGGATTTTCTATATACATTATCATGTCATCTGCAAACAGGGACAGTTTTGTTTCCTCCTTTCCGATTTGGGTGCCTTTTATTTCTTTTTCTTGTCTGATCACTGTGGCTAAAACTTCCAGTACTATATTGAATAGAAGTGGTGAAAGTGGACAGCCTTGTCTTGTTCCTGATCTTAGTAGAAAATACTTTAGTTTTTGGCCATTGAATATGATATTGGCTGTAGGTCTCTCATATATGGCCTTTATTATGTTGAGGAAAGCTCCCTCCATTCCCACTTTGCTGTGTGTTTTTATCATAAATGGGTGCTGTACCTTATCAAATGCTTTTTCTGCATCTATGGATATGATCATGTAGTTTTTGTCTTTGTTTTTTTGTTTATATGATGTATTACATTTACTGATGTGTGAATATTGTACCATCCTTGCATCCCTGGAATGAATCCCATTTGGTCATGGTGTATGATCTCTTTAATGTATTGTTGGATGCGGTTTGCCAATATTTTGTTGAGGATTTTAGTGTCTACGTTCATCAGCGATATGGACCTGAATTTTTCTTTCTTTGTTGTGTCTTTATCTGGTTTTGGGTTTAGGATGATGTTGGCCTCATAAAAAGAGTATGGGAGTCTTCCATTTTGTTGGATTTTTTTGAATAGTCTGAGAAAGATAGGGGTTAGCTCTTCCTTAAATGCTTTGTAGAATTCTCCTGTGAAACCATCTGTTCCAGGGCTTTTGTGTGTCAGGAGTTTTTTTGATAACTGCTTCAATTTGGTCTGCTGTTATTGGTCTGTTCAGGCTTTCTGCTTCTTTTTCATTGAGTTTTGGAAGATTATATTTTTGTAGAAATTTGTCCATTTCACCTAGGTTTTCAAATTTCTTGGCATACAGTTCATTGTAGTAATTTCTTACAATCCTTTGTATTTCTGTGGTATCTGTTGTAATCTCTCCTCTTTCATTTCTGATTGTGTCTATTTGGGTATTCTCTCTTTTTTTCTTGATTAATCTGCCTAAAGGCTTGTCAATTTTGTTTATCTTTTCAAAGAACCAGCTCCTAGGTTCATTGGTCCTTAAAATTGTGCTTTTAAGCCCTGGCAGATGTAGCTCAGTGGATTGAGTGCAGACTGTGAACCAAAGTGTCGCAGGTTTGATTCCCAGTCAGGGTACATGCCTGGGTTGCAGGCCATGACCCCCAGCAACCGCACATTGATGTCTCTCTCCCTCTCTCTCTCTCTCTCTCTCTCCCCTCCCTTCCCTCTCTAAAAATAAATAAATAAAATCTGGAAAAAAAAAATTGTGCTTTTAGTCTCTATGTCATTTAATTCTGCTCTGCTCTTGGTTATTTCCTTCCTTCTACTGGCTCTGGGCTGTCTTTGTTGCTTTTCCTCAAGTTTTTGTAGACATAGGGTTAGGTTGTTTGTTTGAAATATTTCTATCTTTTTTAGGTGGGCCTGTATCACTATGAACTTCCCTCTCAGGACTGCCTTCACTGTGTCCCATAAGTTTTGAGTTGTTGTGGGTTCATTTTCATTTGTTTCCAAAAACCTTTTGATTTCTTCCCTAATTTCATTCTTGACCTATTCATTGTTTAATAGCGTGCTATTTAATCTCCATGATTTTTAGTGTTTCAGGTTTTTCTCCTTGGGGTTGGTTTCTAGTTTCAGTCCCTTGTGATCCAAGAAAATTCTAGGTATGATTTCAATTTTCTTGAAATTGTTGAGGCTTGTTTTGTGTCCTATCATGTGGTCTATCTTTGAGAATGTTCCATGTGCTTTTGAAAAGAGTGTGTATTTAGCTTTTGTGGGATGGAGAGCTCTGTATATATCAGTTAAGTCCATATCATCTAGGTTGTTGTTCAATGCCACAATATCTTTGTTGATATTTTGTTTGGAAGATCTGTCCATTTTTGACAGTGGAGTGTTAAAATCCCCCACTATAATTTTGTTGCTATAAATATCTTTCTTGAAGTCCTGTAAGATTTTCTTTATGTGTTTGGGTGCTCCTATGTTGGGTGCATATATATTTACAATATTTATGTCTTCTTGGTGGATTCTTCCCTTGAGTATTATGAAGTGACCTTCTGGGTCTCTCTTTATGGCCCTTTTTTGGAAGTCTATTTTGTCTGATATGAGTATTGCTACCCCGGCTTTTTTTTTTCTGTCCATTTTCTTGGAAAATTTGTTTCCAGCCCTTCATTTTCATCCTGTGCAGGTCTTTTACCCTGAGGTGGGTCTCTTGTAGGCAGCATATGTGTGGGTCATGTTTTCTTATCCATTCAGCTATTTTATGTTTTTTGATTGGAGCATTTAATCCATTTACATTTAAGGTTATTATTGGTAAGTACTTATTCATTGACATTTATGTACGTGTGTTCCTCTCTTTCTGTCTCTTTTCCTTTGTTTCCTTAAAGCCGTCCCTTTAGCATCTTGCAGAGCTGGTTGAATGGAGGTATATTCTTTTAGACTTCTTTTGTCTGGAAAGCTGATTATTTGGCCTTCTGTCCTGATTGAGAGCCTTGCTGGGTAAAGTAGCCTTGGTTGCAGACCTCTGGTTCTCATTACTTGGAATATTTCTTGCCATTCTTGCCTGGCTTGGAGTGTTTCCATTGAGGAGTCAACTATTAGCCTTATTGGGGCTTCCTTGTATGTTACTTCCTGTTTCCCCTTGCTGCCTTTAAGATTCTCTCTTTGTCTTGAAATTTTGCCATTTTAATTATGATGTGTCTTGAGGGGGGCCTCTTTGGGTTCCTCTTGATTGGGACTCTCTGTGTTCCCTGGATTTGTGTGACTTTTTCTTTCATCAAATTAGGGAAGTTTACTATCATTACTTTTTCAAATAGGTTTTCTCTCCCTTGCTCTTCTTCTTCTCCTTCTGGTATCCCTATTATACGGATATTATTACGTTTCATGTTGTCTTGCATTTCTCTTAATCCCTCTTCATTCTTTCTGAGCCTCTTTTCCTTTTCTTGCTCTTTCTGGGTGTTTTTTTGTACTTTGTTCTCCATTCACTGATCCAATCTTATGCTTCATCAATCCTGCTTTTCATTCCTTCTACTTTGTTCTTCAGTTCAGAAATTGTATTCTTCATTTCCTCTTGGCCCTTGTTGATAGTTTCTATTTCCTTTTTCATGCTGATATAGTTTGCAGTGAGTTCATTGTAGTTTCCCTGTAGTTTCTGGTAGCTCATTGTGAGCTCATTGAACTTCCTGATAATCATTGTCTTGAACTCAATATCTGATAGTTGAGTTGCCTCTATTTCATTTAGCATTCTTCCTGAGGCTTCCTCCTTTCCTTTCATTTGGGGATTGTTTCTTCGTCTTCTCATTGTTTGTGAGACTCTTCTTGTTAGCCTCTGTTTCTTAAATTGATCTGTTCTGGTTCCCTGGGTTTATGGTGTGAACTTCTATGGTAGAATACCTGTCAGATTCAGTGGTGCAGTCTCCTTCGGGTATCCTGGTGTTCACAGCTTCCCCCTCCTCTTTTTTGTGATCAGGTGTAGGGGTAAGGCAAAATGGTTTAAGACAGCAAGACAGTATTCTATGATATTTACCGCAGCAGCCAGTAGAGAAGAGATGGGAGATCCTTTGGCTATGTATAGTGTTAACCATAATCTTCCACCCCACTAGCCATGTTTTCAAAAGGATGGAAAGAAGATAAGACTCTTATTGGGAAGGAAAGGATTGCTATTTGGATCTAGAAAGTGGTGAGGCTGTGGGAGGTCAGATTCTGAGGTAGGGTGGGAATAAAGAATAGTAAATAGGAGTAGTGTGTAAAAGAATAGAGATAACCACTACAATGATAGAGTTCAGGAAATTGCAAAGTGGGCTGAGACCTGGGAGGGTGTTGTGCAGTATTTACAATTGTATGAAATAGGTCTTATTTACAGTAATATTAAAGCAACAGTCATGTGGCAGAATCTATGAATTCTAGATAACAAGAATAAGGAGTATAGAACCTTGAGTCGTGTACTAATGGAACACAAATGAAGGACAGTAAATTATAACACACTCTGAATGAGATAACAGAGGGAACCTATCAAACTACAGTATAACCAGCCAAACCAAGAAGATTATACAGAAAGAAAAGGAATACCAAAATACTATTAAAATAAAAAATGTCAGAAAAGTGAGAAAAAGATAATACAAATCTGCAGTAACTTGCAGGCTCAAAAAAAAAAAGGACAAAAAAGCAGAAGATGGAATGCAGAAGAGGTAAATTTGGAGTGGAAGGAATAGCACTAGGATGAAAGGAAGAGAAACATAAGGAATTAATTGAGAGATATAAGAATAATAAGAATTAAAAAATAAAAAGTTAGTTAAAATAAAAGATAAAATCAAACAATCAAACAACTACAGCCACCAAAAAAAAAAAAAAAAAAAAAACCCAAAAAACCCTCTTGTTGGTTTCTAACTGGCCAAACCAGTTGTTCTAGTCTTGCTGGTTTCTGGAGGCTGAGGGGCGATTGGAATGCTTTTCACCCTTCCCAGTCAGAATTCAATCAGTCTCTCTCCCCAGAGCTGATCTGATGCTTTGGGTTCATGGTGTAAGCTCTAGGGATCGGAAGGGGTCATGCCTTCCCCCCAATTTCACTGCTGTGGGCTCTACATTCCCACGAAGCACCCGAGTCTTCTCCAGGTTCACGGTACAAGCTCCAGGGATCAGGAGGGGTTGCGCCCTTCCCCCAGTTTCCCCACTGTGGGCTCCAGGAACCCACGAAGTGCCACATCTTTTCCGGGTTCACAGTGTGAGAGTCAGGAATCCCAAAGGGGCGCGTGCTTCCCCGAGTTCACCACCACAGGCTCCAGAAACCCTTGAACGCCCATGCCCTTTCCTTGTTCAGGGTTGTGGGGTCTGGATCTTCCACAAAACCACACTCTCACTGGGTTGGGAGCACAGGCACACAGCCAGGCCACCCTTGGTCTCACAGGCTGGGGCACTTACTCTTCTCAGGGCTATGCGTGGGTGGTCACAGCCCTTGTGTGATTGTCTCTCAGTCTCACTCCCCTCTCTGTGCCGTCAAGCAACAAGGCCTCCCCTGGTGTTGCCCAGTCCCTGTTGTCCAGGGAGGGAGCAGTGACTCTGCTCTCCCAGGTGCCCTGAGGCAGAACCGGGAGCACCGGCCTGGGGTCTGCAACCTCCGTGGTCCCCTCACTGATCCCTGGGCCCTTATTATCCCGAAGCAGTCTCCTTACTGTCTGGTTTTTCAATGTCCACTATAATTTCTGATGTCCTGTTTTCATAAATGTTGCAATATCGTTGGCCCCTTGCTCTGTTCCTCCGCAGATCAGCCAGTTTCTCTCTTGTGCATAGGGGAAGGGGATTACGCTCCCTCCAACAACGCTGCCATCTTCCTGCTCCGTATTTGGTTTTTTAAATGATAAAACCCTAGATTTTGTACTATTGGTCAAAGAATTTCCCCATCTTTAAGCTTTTTCAGACATAGCAACAGTGTGCCACAAGGCTATTCTATTCCACCTTTGGTCCTTAGGAAAAAGCCTAGAGCTTTCTAGAATGTAGTCCTAAGGTAACTGGCAAAGGGGGCTATCTGCTTCTGGGACCCATTTTCAGTTGCTAACTTAGAAATAAAAGACTTTTCAAAGGCAATAAATGTTTATTTGAGATTAATAAGAATAGCTATTTAGGAATCAATTCAAGTAGAAGCCCAAATAATGTTCCAGTTAGGAGACAAAGGCAATGGATATGTATGAGAAAGGGAGGGGGAACAATTATATCCATAGAAGACATTCCTATTGGCGCAGAAAACATAACATAGTGATGTTTACTATAAATAATGTTTTCAAAATTTTCAGCCCAGTAGTCATAATATCTGCTTTCTTTACTTGCAAGCAGTTTTCTGGGACATAAGGTTGTTTTAGGCCCAGTCCAGAGTTTATTTTACCCTGTTTTCTTTTTTCCCTTTAAAAAAATATTTTATTTTATTGTTGTTCAAGTATGGTTGTATGCATTTTCCCCTGCACCCCAGCCATCCCCACTTCCCTCCCCTGATTCCACCCACCCTTGGTCTTGTTGGTTTTGTCCATGTGTCCTTTATAGTTGTTCCCAAAATCCCTTCCCTCCTTTCCCCCTATAATCTCCACCCACCTCCCTTCTGGTTACTGTCAGATTGTTCTTAATTTCAATGTCTCTGGTTACATTTTGCTTACTTGTTTTGTTAATTAGGTTCCACTTAAAGGTGAGATCATATGGTATTTGTCTTTCACTACCTGGCTTATTTCACTTAGCATACTGCTGTCCAGTTCCATCTATGCTGTCGCAAAGGGTAAGAGCTCCTTTTTACTTTCTACTGTGTAGTATTCCATCATGTAATAAAACCACAAGATACCATTTCACACCGCTGAGAATGAGCATCATAACAAATCAATAAACAACAAGTGTTGAAGAGGATGTGGAGAAAGGAGTACCCTAGTGCACTATTGGTGGGGATGCAGACTTGTGCAGCTGCTGTGGAAAACAGTGTGGAATTTCCTCAGAAAACTAAAATCGGAAGTACCTTTTGACCCAGAAATTCCACTGCTGGGATTATATCCTATGAACCCTGAAACACCAATCCAAAAAAACCTATGTACCCCAGTGTTTATAGCAGCACAATTTACATTATTTTGTCCTGTTTTAATATTCCAAATGTTTGAGGCATGAGACATGCAAGGCATGACAGCTCTGGCTCCATTTTAAAAGTGACTCATTTATAAGGGGAGGCCCCCAAAACAGAAATTATCTTCTGCAGGGTAGGCTTCTTATAGTAAAAGCTTCCCCTCACTAGGCAAGTGTTCTAGGAATCTATCTGTATCAGTGTAGCAGCTGGCATTGTTGTGAAAGGCTGCATTCGGCTTCAGTGAAATTTTTTAAAGACTCATTCATCACATTTGCCCATTTCATGAAGGATGGTTTATGAGAGCACCTGCCCACACTGTGCTGAGTGTTCAGCAGTTTTTGACCAAAAATGGCATGACTCCCATGCCCTAACCTCTTTGTTCACCCAATCTTGCCCCAAGTGACTTCTTTCTGATTCCGTGGTGAAAAAAGTCCTCAAAGGAAAATGGTTTGCTGATATGAAAGAGGTGAAACAACCAAACAAAAAGGCAGAAGCACTAAAAGTCATCAAAATCTCTGAGTTCAAAAACTGTTTTGAGCAGTGGAAAAAACTGTATTTCATCAAATGGAGAGTACTTTGAAGGTGATCAAAGTTTAAACATAAAATAAATACAATATTTTTATAAATAAATTCTGGTTGGCGGAGTCCCTGTGTGTGTGTGTGTGTGTGTGTGTGTGTGTGTAATATGTACTGCTTTATTTCTCAACTGTTTTCTTTTTGTTTCTTTTTAAAATATTTTTAAATTTTTGCTCGAATACAGTTGTCTCCATTTTTCTGCCACCACTTTTAAAAGCTCCACCCACCCCCACTTCCCACTCTCCATCCTACCCCCCTTTGGCTTTGTCCATGGATCCGTTACATCTTCCTTGACAATCCTTTCCTTTCTTTCCCTATTATCTCCCTTCCTCCTCCCCTCTGGTTATGGTCAGTATATTCCTTATTTAAATGTCTCTGGTTATATTTTGCTTGCATATTTGTTTTGTTGATTAGGTTCTACTTATAGGTGAGATCATACAGTATTTGTCTTCCACCACCTGACTTATTTCACTTAGCATAATGCTCTCCAGTTCCATCCATGCTGTCACAAAGGGTAGGAGCTCCTTTTTTCTTTCTGCTGCATAGTATTCCATTGCATAATGAACGTTTTTTGATCCATTCATTTACTGATGGGCACCTAGGTTGCTTCCAGCCAGCACTTGGCTATTGTAAATTGTGCTGCTATGAGCATTAGGGCACATAGCTTCTTTTGAATTAGTGCTTCAGGGCTCATAGGGTATAATCCCAGCAGTGGAATTGCTGGGTCAAAAGGCAGTTCCATTTTTAGTTTTGTGAGGAAATTCCATACTTTTCCCACAGTGGCTGCACCAATCTGCATTCCCACCAACAATGTACTAGGGTTCCCTTTTCCCACAACTTTGCCAGCAATTACTGTTTGTTGATTTGTTATGGCAATTCTGACTTGTGTGAAGTTGTGTATCATTGTGGTTTTAATTTGCCTCTCTCTGATGGCTAGTGGTGCTGAGCAACCTTTCATATGTCTCTGGACCCTCTATATGTCCTCCTTGGTGAAGTGTCTGTTCAGGTCCTTTGCTCATTTTTTAATTGAGTTGTTTGTCTTCCTAGAGTGGATTCATGTGAGTTCTTTGTATACTTTGGAGACCAAACCCTAGTCCGAGGTATCATTGGAAAATATGTTTTCCCATTTGGTTGGTTGCCTTTTCATTTTGCTGATGTTTTCTTTAGCTGTGCAGAAGCTTTTTTACTTTGTCGAAGTCCCACTTGTTTATACTTTCCTTTATGTTCCTTGCTATAGGGGACATATAGATGAAAATATTGCTGTGTGGAATATCTGAGATTTTCCTGCCTATCTTCTCTTCTAGTACTTTTATGGTGTTGTAACTTACATTTAAGTCTCTTGTCCATCTTGAGCTTATTTTATGTAAGGAGTAAGTTGGTGGTCTAGTTTCATTTTTTTGCATGTAGCTATCCAGATCTCCCAACACCATTTGTTGAAGTGGCTATTTTTACTCCATTTTATGTTTCTGTACCCTTTGTCATATATTAATTGACCATAGGGACTTGGGTTTATTTTTAGGCTCTCTATTCTGTTTCATTGATCTATGTGTCTATTCTTATGCCAGTACCAGGATGTTTTGATTAGTGTGACCTTGTAGTATAGTTTGATGTCAGGTATGGTGATCCCTCCTACTTCATTCTTCTTTCTCAAATTGCTGTGGCTATTCAGGGTCATTTATGGCTCCATAAAAATTTTTGAAATGTTTGTTCCACATCTGTGAAATATGCCATTGGTGTTTTAATAGGGATTGCATTGAATTTATAAATTGCTTTGGGTGGTATGGACATTTTGATGATGTTAATTCTTCCAATCCATGGACACGGTATATGCTTCCATTTATTTGTGTCTTCCTTAATTTTTTTCTTCAGTGTTGTGTAGTTTTCTGAATATAGGTCTTTTACTTCCATGGTTTTGTTTATTCCTTGGTACATTCTTTGTCTTTTTGCTATATCAAATGGGATTTTCCCCCCTGATTTCTGTTTCTCATTTCATTTTTGGTATACACAAATACCATTGATTTCTGAATATTGACTTTGTATCCCACTGTTTTGCCAAATTCACTTGTTAGGTCGATTAGTTTTTTGGTGGAGTCTGTAGAGTTTTCTATGTACCCTATCATGTCATCTTTAAACAATGACAGTTTTACTTCCTCCTTTCCAATTTGGATGCCTTTTATTTCTTTTTCTTGTGTGGTCACTGTGGCTAGAACTTCCAATACTGTGTGAATAGAAATGGTGAAGAGAACTGTACTTGAACAACAATAAAATATTTTTAAAAAAAGAAATGGTGAAAGTGGAAATCCTGGAACTTAGTTCCTGAAAGTGGAACTAAGATCTTGTTCCTGATCTTAGTGGGAAAGTTTTTAGTTTCTGCCCATTGAGTATGATGTAAGCTGTAGGTCTCTCATATATGACCTTTATTATGTTGAGGAATGCTCCCTCTACTCCTACTTTGGTGAGTGTTTTTATCATGAATGGGTTTTGTACCTTATCAAATGTTTTTTCTGCATCTATTGATATAATTGTGTGATTTTTGTCTTTTCTTTTGTTTATGTGATGTATTATGTTTATTGATTTACAAATATTGTACCATCCTTGCATCCCTGGAATGAATCCCACTTGGTCATGGTGTGTCATGTTTTTGAAGCATTGCTGGATGTGGTTTGCCAATATTTTGTTAAGGATATTAGTGTCTATGTTCATCAGCGACATTGGCCTGTAGTTTTCTTTCTTTGTTATATCTTTATCTGGTTTGGGGATTAGGATGATGCTGGCCTCATAAAAAGAGTTGGTAGTCTTCCCTTTTCTTACATTTTTTTGTAATAGTCTGAGAAGGATAGGGGTTACCTCTTCCTTAAATGTTTTGTAAAATTCTCCTTGAAACCATCTGGTCCAGGGCTTTTGTGTGACAGAAGGTTTTTTTTATTACTGCTTCAATTTCACTAGCTGTTATCAGTCTGTTTCAGCTTTTTGCTTCTTCTTGATTCAGTTTTGGAAGATATATTTTTCTAGAAATTTGTCCATTTTACCCAGGTCATCATACTTCTTGGCATACAGTTGTTTATTGTAATTTCTTATACCTCTTTGTAATTCTGTGGTATCAATGGTAATTTCTCCTTGTTCATTTCTGATTTTATTTATTTTAAATGAGTCCTCTCATTTTCTTAATCAATCTGGTTAAAGGCTTGTCAATTTTGTTTATCTTTTCAGAGAACAAGCTACTGGATTTATTGATCATTTGAGTTCTTTTTACTCTCTGTGTCATTTCATTCTGCTCTGTTCTTGATAATTTCCTTCCTTCTACTGGGTTGGGGATTTGTTTGTTGTTGTTCCTCCAACTCTTGTAGATGTAGGGTTAGGTTGTTTATTTGTAATGTTTCTCTCTTTTTTAGGTAGGCCTGTATTGCTATGAACTTCCCTCTCAAGACTGCTTTTGACTGTGTCCTATAGGTTTTGGACTGTTGTGTGTTCATTTTCATTCATTTCCAGAAACTTCCCTATTTCTTCCTTGATGTCACTCTTAACCCATTCATTGTTTAATACCATCTATTCATCTCCATGACTTTGAATATTTTTTATTTTTTTCCTTGAGGTTGGGTTCTAGTTCAAGCCCTGTGGTCAGAGAAAATGCTTGATATGATTTCAACTTTCTTGACTTTGCTGAGGCTTGTTTTGTTTCCATCATGTGGTCTATCTTTGAAAATGTTTCATGTGCATTTGAAAAGAATGCATATTTTGCTTCTTTGGAATGAAAGCTTCTATATATATCCATTAAATCCATTTGTTCTAATGTGTTATTCAGTTCCACAGTATCCTTGTTGATATTTTGTTTGGAAGATCTATCCATTTTTGACAGCAGGGTGTTAAAATACCCTAGTATAAGTGTGTTGCTGTCTATATCTTTCTCCTCCATGAAGTCTTCCATGATTTCCCTTATAGACTTGGGTGCTCCTATGTTAGGTCCATACATGTTTATTTTATGTTTTCTTGGTGGATTCTTCATGTGAGTATTATGAAGTGTCCTTCTGTGTCTCTTTTTATGGTCTTTGTTTTGAAGTCTATCTTGTAAGATATAAGTATTGCTGCCCCAGCTTTTTTTCCTGTATGTTTGCTTGGAATATTCTTCTCCAGCCTTCACTTTCAGTCTGTGTAGGTGTTTTGTTTGAGGTGGTTCTCTTGTAGACAACATATTTGCAGGTCATGTTTTCCTATTCATTCAGCTACTCTATGTCTTTTGATTGAAGCATTTAATCCATTTACATTTAAGGTTATTATTGATAGGTACTTAATCATTGCCATTTTACTCCCTTTGCACCTGTGTTCCTCTCTCTCTCTCTCTCACTGCTCTTCTTTCTCTTCTTAAAGTAGTCCCTTTAGCAGTAGGTGTATTCTTTCAGCCTTCTTCTTTTTCTGGGAAGCTTCTTATTTCACCTTCCATCTCAATTAAGAATCTTGCTGGGTACAGTAGTCTCGATTGCAGGCCTTTTTTGCTTTTCATTGCTTGGAATATTTCTTGCCATTCTCTCTGGCTTGTAATGTTTCTGTTGAGAAGTCATCTGCTAGCCTTATCAGGGTTCCCTTGTAAGTTTCTCCATTGCTGCCTTTAATATTCTCTCTTTGTCATTGAATTTTGCCATTTTAATTTTTTTAAGATTTTACTTATTTATTTATTTATTTATTTTTAGAGAGGGAAGGGAGGGAGAGAGAGAGAGAGAGAGAGAAACATCAATGTGCAGTTGCTGGGGGTTATGGCCTGCAACCCAGGAATGTACCCTGGCTGGGAATCCAACCTGGGACACTTTGGTTCCCAGCCCGTGCTCAATCCACTGAGCTACACCAGCCAGGGCCTAATTTTGCCATTTTAATTTTGATGTGTCTTGGAGTGGGCCTCTTTGGATTCCTCTTGATTGGATACTCTGTGTTTCCTGGACTTGTGTGGCTTTTTCTCTCATCAAATTAGGGAAGTTTCCATCATTACTTTTTCAAAAAGGTTTCTATTTCTTTGTCTTCTTCTCCTCCTTATGGTATCCCTATTATATAGCTGTTACTACGTTTCATGTTGTCCTATAGTTCCCTTAACCCCTCTTTGTTCTTTTTCAGTCTTTTTTCCTTTTCTTGCTTTTTCTGGGAGTTCTCTTCTACCTTGTTCTCCAGCTTGCTGATTCAGTCCTTCACTTCATGGCACCTGCTTTTGATTCCTTGTACTGTGTACTTCAATTCAGACCTTGTATTCTTCATTTCTTCTTGGCCATTGTTAATTGTTTCTCTGACTTTTTTCTTGCTTATATAGTTTGCAGTACATTTCTCATAGTTTCCCAGTAGTTTTTGGTAGTTCGAACTGAGTTCATTGAGCTTCCTTATAAACATTGTTTTGAACTCAATATCTGATAGTTGACTTGCCTCTGTTTCAATTTGCACTCTGTCTGAGGACTCCTCCTCTTCTTTTGATTGAAGGTTCTGTGTCTTTCCATTATTTGTAAGGCTATCCTTGTTTGCTTTTGCTTCTTAAATTGATGTATTTTGATACCCTGAGTTTTTGGTGTGAACTTCTATGGTAGGAGGCCTGTGAGATTCAGTGGTGCAGTCTCCTTGATCACCTGAAGTTGTTCCCTTGGGATACCCTCTATGCTGCTTATGTTGGTTTTCTGGAAGTAGTTTGGTTTTGATTGTTGTTGGGTCTTTCTTTGGTGAGTCCTTGCCTCCAGCTTTTTGACTGAGGGTCACTCTGCCCACCACATCTTGTGTGCTGTTGTGCAGGTGCTGCCAAAACAAAACCACAAAGCCCAAGAAACAAACCTAAACCTACAAAAATACCTCCCCCCAACAATACCACCATCAACATGAACCAGTATTAATAACTGTGTAACAAAATTAAGGCTATTATAAGAAAGGAGAGTGAATGTGAGATGACGTACTGAAAGAAAAAGGGTAGACACTTTTTTACTGACAGGGTGGAGGAAGGAGCACTAATAAGAAGTGGGAGCTGAAGCAATGCAAAGAAAGAAAATAAAATGTAAATCATGAATAAAAAGGGAATGAAGAATAGAATGGAGTATGAGAAGAGAAGTGTATGGTATTAAGTTTAAACAGAAATTAAAATAATATAAAATAAAATAAAGTGAGAGAGAGAAATGAAAAAGAATAAATAATTAATTAATAAAAATATAGTTCCCATATTGGAGAGGAAGATCCACCACAGAACTTTCATTAGCAAGCAAGCTAAAATTAATATAGGTGGTATGGGAATAAGAGGGGAAAAAGAAAGAAAGAAAGAAAGAAAGAAAGAAAGAAAGAAAGAAAGAAAGAAAGAAAGACTTCAGAGATATTTAGAGGAATAGGAAGTGATTTTAAAATGATAGAGAGAGAGGGTATACTAGGAGTGAGGAACAAAAACTAGGCTAAGACAGGGAAAATTTAAAATTTGAGGTGTATGGAAAAGAAATATAAGGAGAATAAAGAAAAGTAAAATGGCAGAATGAAAGATAAATTGAAGGAAGATTAAAAAAAGAAAAATCAGGCTAAGACAGGGCAAAATTTAAAATTTGAGATGAAAAAAGAGTAAAAGAGGGGACCAGTTATTCTGATATTTGAAATACCAAATTAGTGACACTCTAGAGATAAAATTGAAAAAAAATGCAACAGCAGGACTTCAGTCCAAGATAGAGGCATAGGTAGACACACTGAGCCTCCTTGCACAACCAAAAGGACAACAATACATTTAAAAATGAAAAAAAAAAACCCAGAACTGAAAGAAAATCAAACTGTATGGAAGTCCAACACCCAAGGAGTTAAAGAAGAAACACTCATCCAGACCAGTAGGAGGGGCAGAGATGGGGAGCCAGACAGACAGGACTTGACAAGGCAGCGACTGGAGGACAAGTCCAGGTGAGATGCTGACTGGTGGAGTGGTAGGTCCACATTTGCATGCGGATACACTAGGAGGAACAACTGAGGAGTGAGACAGACTGTGTAACCCATGGTTCCAGCATGGGGAAATAAAGCCCCAAACTTCTGACTGAAAAACCCTGTGAGGTGGAACAAACTCCCAGCCTCACAGGAGAGTTTGTTGAAGAGACCCAAAGGGTCTTAGAATGTACACAAAACCACCCACCTGGGAATCAGCACCAGAAAGGCCCGATATGCTTGTTCAGCTCTCTGAAAGCCAGCAGAGAGCTGAAGAAGCAGGATTGTTCCCTCTTGGACCCTTCCCCCACATACAGTGCCAGAGTGCGATGAGGTGGGTTGCCCTGTCCTGGTGAATACCTAAGGCTCTGCCACTTACTACATAAGAGGAACTCCCAGACACACACACACACACACACACACACACACACACAAAGGCAGAAATGGAAGAACAGATCAAAGCTCCGGAAAAAATACAACTAAGCAACGAAGAGATAGTCAATTTATCAGATGCACAGTTCAAAACACTGGTAATCAGGATATTCACAGAATTGGTTGCGTATAGTCGCAAAATAGAAGAAAAGGTGAAGGCTATGAGAAGTGAAAGGAAAATATACAGGGAACCAACAGTGATGGGAAGGTGACTGGGATGACCCACATCAATGGTTTGGACCAGAAGGAAGAAATAAACAGTCAACCAGAATAGGATGAAGAAACAAAAATTCAAAAATATGAGGAGAGGTTTAGGAACCTCTGGGACAACTTTAAATGTTCCAACATCCAAATCATAGGGGTGCCAGAAGAGAAAGAGCAAGAAATTTAAAAACTTATTTGAAAAAATAATAAAGGAGAACTTCCCCAATCTGGCAAAGGAAAGAGACTTCCAGGAAGTCCAGGAAGCTCAGAGAGCCCCAAAGAAATTGGACCCAAGGAAGCACACACCAAGGCACATCATAATTACATTACCCTAGATTAAAGATAAGGAGAGAATCTTAAAAGCAGCAAGAGAAAAGGAGGCAGTTACTACAAAGGAGTGCCCATAAGACTATCAACTGATTTATCAAAAGAAACCTTGCAGGCAAGAAGGAGTTGGAAAGAAGTAGTTGAAGCCATGAAAGGCAAGGACCTACATCCAAGATTGCTCTATCCAGCAAATCTTTCATTTAGAATGGAAGGGCAGATAAAGTGCTTCCCAAATAAGGTCAAGTTAAAGGAGCTGATCATCACCAAGCCCTTGTTATATGAAATGTTAAAGGAACTTATCTAAGAAAAAGAAGGTGATCCAAAATATGAACAATAAAATGACAACAACCTCACAACTATCAACAACTAAACCTAAAAACATCAAAAAGAGAAAGAAACTACTAGAACAGGAATAGAATCACAGAAATGGAGATCACATGGAGGGTTATCATTGGGGGAGAGGTGGGGGAGAAAGGTACGGGGAATAAGCAGCATAAATGGTAGGTAGAAAAATAGAGGGAATTTTAGAATAGTATCAGAAATGTAGAAGCCAAAGAACTTATATGTAGAACCCATGGACATGAACTAAAGGGGGGTAATGAGACTGGGAGGGTGTGTGCAGGGCAGAGGGGATAAAGTGGGGGAAATGGGACAACTGTAATAATCAATAAAATATATTTAAAAACAAAACCAAAAAGAAACAGAAAAAAATGCAACAACAACTACCCTACCCACAAGCAAGTAGCAAGGATTGCTGAAGGTGGGAGAGAACGTGTGTATTTTAACAGCAGGGAAAAATGACTTGAGATTACCATTGATAAGAAAATTAGCTTTGTGTTTCTGTACAGAGGAGAAATAGAAAGAGTACGGAATGGAAACAAGTTGTAGCAAGAGAAAAAAAATAGAAGTAAAAATAATGTGAGGAAAGAAGGTAAAATGGGGTAAGAGAAGGGGGGAATATGCAAATTGAAATACTATAGTAGTATTTATATATTATATATGTTTGTATTTATATATATTATATATATATATATATATAGTAATATTATATAATCTTAATATGTACAAACTTGCCAGACAAGAAATGAATGTTAAAAAGCTATGCAGGAAAGAAAATATCACAAATCATGGAGAAAACCACAGTGGATTTCATCTCAGTAGCCTCTTGTATTGTATTTACCACTGTTTTTTTCTTTCTGGATCTGCCTCTGGTGATGTCAGATGGTGACCCTGTCTGATGTTAGACAGCCTGTTTGATACTCTCAGTTATCTACTGTCTGTGGCTGTCTTCTCCAGTTGTTAATCTAGTCACTCTGCACTGAGAGTGACTAGTCAGGATTAAGCACCACAGGGCCTGGGCAGAGACCCTCCTGGGGTCAGAGCTATTATTTCCCCTCAGGCTGCTGGCACTCATAGGGGAGTGGTCTTCCCAAGCAGGATGGCTGCTGCCATATGAGAGATGACTCAGCACTGGTATCTCAGTATCATTTCTCTCACTTCTCTCCCCAAAGATTCCGTCCTCAGTTTCTCCTCAGGCATCACCAGCTCACTCTGCCACTGCCTTTGCCAGAGCCCAAAGTAAGTGGCTGAAAATGAAAATGTGTGTGTTGGCCCTTGAAACAGCTCTTGCATCTCCAGCCATCCATCTCTGATAGAGAGCAACCCTGCCACTTTTTGATGCTGGTCATTATCTGTGCACATTATCTGGTGCTCTATGCTGGGAATCCTAGTTTAGGGTTTAGACCCCATTCTTCTCAGAAGGATCCAACTGGCTGCTTAATTATCCCTCCAACACTGCTGCCTGTGGGTGCCCAGCCAGCCTTAAGTGTCTATCCCACTCCTTAGGAGACAGGTTCTGCTGAAGCTGATTGTTCTGTCTGTCCGAGGTTATAAGGCTTCTCTCTCACTATTGCTCAGTTGTTTGTTCTGGGTGGTTTCTCCACAATTGATACGTAATTCCAGATTGGTACTGGGAGGAAGTTAGTGTGACTTCCATTTACTCCTCCACCATCTTCCTCTATCCCTCTTTGTGTAATGATACAGTCTAGATGTTGCTGTGAAGGTATTTTTAGACGAGATTAACAATTAACATTTACTAATCAGTAGACTTAGAATAAAGCAGATTACCTTCCATAGTGTGGGCAGTCCTCATCCAATCAAACATTTTAAGAGAAGAAGATTTAGATCCCCTGAAAAAGAAGGAATTCTGCCTCCACACTGCCTACAGACTCAAACTGCAATACCAACTATTCCCTGGGTCATCAGCCTGCTAGCAAGAATGCATGTTGCCAGCCCCCATTATTGTGTGAGCCATTTTTTAAAAATAAATAACACAGACCACACACCTTATTGATTTTGTGTTCTCTGGAAAATCCTGCCGAATACACCTGCTATCTTGGTTAGTGTATTCTATGGATTGTCATCATGCTCTGCTGATAATTCAAACTTACTGCTCTGTGGGTTCAGGGTCATCACTAATAGAAAATGCTAGCCTTTCCTTTCTGAACAATAGTGCTTTATTGATCCTTAAACAATAATATTCCCCTAGGAATACATGTACTTCCTGCAAGTTCTCTTTCTCTCTCTTTAATCAACCTTTCCCTCATTTTTATCAGATCTTTTTCAGACAGGCTTAGGTGTCTGGAATACTTCGCCTTTTAAAAAACCTCTCTTCTCCCAAAACTCCTTCTAGCAAATGCTTCACTTCTAGTCTCAGTAGAAAAACATCTTGGAAATTTTTTCTAAATTAACTTTCTCTAATTTTTATTTCACAGCCTCTCTATAACTGTGTCATATCAGGAAACGTTCCTATTGCTATCCCAAGGCTGCTTTTCTCTAGGTCAGCATAATCTCCACATTGCTAAATCTGAGAGTCACTTTTCTGTTATTATGTTTCCTGACCTCTTAGCATTTGATACAACTGACCATTTTTCATCAGTCTCTTCTTTTGATTCTATGATACTACATTTTTCTAAAATTTAGTTTAATGGCTGCTGCTTCTCAGTTTCCTTTGCTTGTTCTTCATCTCTTCTTTGATCTCTAAATACTAAAGGGACCCAGAACTTGATATTTGCATCCATTTTTTCACATTTCCTACATGTTTTTCCTTCTGCATTTTCATGTATTTATGAATTAGTATTAAAGATGATTCCCAAGTCTTTGTCTATAGTCCAGCCTTGCCTATCCCTGGAACTCTCAATTTACATGTCTAGCTCTTTATCTCCCAGCTCATTGTGATTGTTCACTAGCAACTCAGACTGCACATGTTTCATGTGGCCCTAGCAGAGGTCTTGATTTTCTTGTTATTCCCCTCCTCTTCCAGGCCCCCACAATTTAGCAAACAGAATCACTATCCCCTATTAGATAGATCAGGCATTTTCCTGTCTTTCTCTTTTGTCCTCACATGTAACATTCCCACACATAACCCTCCCCACACATAACATTCTAGTAGACAGTATTGTTTTCAATGCTGCCTCAAAGTAGTAGGCCATCAGGCTGCATTCATTAATACCCAGTTCTCACATTAAAAACTGTAATTGCTGCTTAACTGGTCTCCATGCTTTCACTCCTGCATCCATACACTCCACTCTCTGTACAGAAGTTAAATGATTCTTAAACTCCATGAACAGGGTTCCATTTCATAATATCTTTAATGGCTACTGATCTCTCAAAGAATACAACCCAAACTTTTCATATTGGCATACATGTGCCTACCTGACTTGGCTTTGCCTCATTTCATTCTTATCCTTGCTCACAAAGACACATATTAATTCAATGGCCTGTCTTCGCTACCTCTCAAGCGACACTTATACCACCTTCAAGCCTTTAAGCAATTCTTTTGCCCAGAGACTCATCCTCATGACCTCACTGTTGATCTTTCTTGTCATCTAGATCCTTGCTCTACTCTCACCTTCTAAAATAGGTATTTTCTTGTCACTTGCTCTAAAAGTGCATCTAGTCCCATCCTATTTTAATTACTTGCCCAATACTCTTCTTTCTTGGTTACTCATGTAGTCATTCACTATAGTTTGTTCATCATCTGTCAGCAAGCACTTGATTGGAACTTACTGAAAGAAGGAACAATGTCTTTTCACCACTGCATTTCCAAAATGAAGATTGGTCCTGGGGTATTGAAAGTACTTTATAAGTCAGAAAGAGAGAAAGAGATGCTGGTGTGATTGCTGAAAGCAGTAACTTTTTCTTTGTACTCCTTAAAATGTTGCTCCCTTTCAAAGAAAGGAAATCAGCCTTAAAGAGAAAGGTAATTTCAATAGTGCAGACATCAGAATAGTGGGAACATACAGGTCTACAGCAGATACAACGTTGTTATATTTGTTGTCATGGGCTTCCCTCATTCTCATGAATATTTTAGTCTCATTCTCCACTCTCATTATTTACCTCCTCTTTTAGTTTTCTTGCCCATAGCTTCCCATGTCCTTCCATAGCTCTTCTTTGTTGAAGAGTTGAATTATTGTTTATGAAAAGCCAGAACTGTATGGTCCATGCATGTTGGAGTAAATTAAAAGAGTGGGAGGGAATCTGAAGGCTAGGAAGCCCTACCCTGTTATTTGCAAGAAGAACAAGAACCAGGAGAAAATGAAGGAAGCGGGAGTGGGGACTGGAAGTAACTTACTTATCACTCCAATATGTAGTGACAAAATGGGTCTCCAATACGCTTCACTGAAATCATGACTACAAAATTCCGTATATGTGTGCCTAACACTTATTAAATTGTCACTGAGTAATCGTAAACCCCTCTTTGTTTGTTTGGAATGAGTATGAGTTCACTGTGATGTAGCAATGTTGATGCTACTCCCCTCGATTAACTTGTGATGTTTGTGTTTCTTTTAACATTTCCATTGTCATTGAATTTGTCTAGACCTCCACTCTGGGTTAGAATCATCACCTTTCATGATGCCTTTTGGGGGGTCTTGCCCAACTTAGAACCTGCTCACATTACTCTCTTTGGCTAATATTATCACTGTACTTCACATTTGGTTAGAGTTAAAACACATACTCCTATTTGAGAGCTCTGTTCAGTTTCATCAGTATATGTGTTTTACCCTTACCATTACACTTTGTGGAATATTTTGATAAAAGTGTGGCAAAATTCCTCTTCTTCAAATTTATTTATTCTAATTATTCTTTATCCACTCTGACAATCTCTGACTTTTAGTTGGTATATTTAGACCATTCACATGTGAATTGATTAATATCTACTATATCTATAATTGCTTTCTATTCAGTGCCTTTGTTCTTTGTTTCTTTTTTACAAGATTTTATTTATTTATTTTTAGAGGGGAAGGGAGAGAGAAAGAGAGGGAGAGAAACATCACACCACCCACTGGGGATCTGGCCTGCAACCCAGCCATGTGCCCCACCTGGGAATCGAACCAGCAACCCCTTGCTTTGCAGGCCAATACCCAATCCACTGAGCTACACCAGCCAGGGCAACTTTGTTTCTTTTTGTCTTCCATCTTTTTCTTCCTTCTCTGGTTTTAATTGAATATTTTTTTTATTTTAATCATTGTTCAAGTACAGTTTTCTCCCTTTTACTCCCAATCCAGCCCACCCACCCTTAATCGAATATTTTATATGATTCCATTTTCTTTTCTCTATTATACTTCTTAATTTTTTAGCACATCAATTATACTTCTTAATTTCTCTTTAACAGTTGCTCTATGTTTGCAGTACACATTCACAACCAGTTTCAAGTCAACTTTAAACAATAGTATACTGCTTCGCTAGTAATGTAAGTACCATATAAGAGACTATTCCTAATTCCTCCACCCCACCCCCTGTAACATTACTGTTATTTATGACACTTATCCATTAGCTAAACTCACCAAATGCAATGCTGCTCTCATTATTTTATCTGTTAGATCAGTTAAGAATGAGAAAATAAGAGATTTTATTCCTTCTCTAATGCTCTTTTTTTCTTTATGGAGATCCATGTTTCTAATCTATATCATTTTCCTTCTCTCTAAAAATTTCTTTTAACATTTCTGATATTGTAGGTCTACTGGCAACACAGTACCTCAATTTTTGTTTGTTGGAGAAATTTTTGTCCTTCACTTTTGGAGAATAATTTTTCTGGATACAGAATTCTAGTTTGGTGTTTTTCCTTTCAACACTTCAAATATTTTACTCTATTCTCTTCTTGTTTACATGTTTTCTGATGTAAAGTCTGATGTAATTTTTATCCTGGTTCCTCTAGAGGTAAGGTTTCCTCTGGTTTCCATCAAGATTGCCTTTTTATCTTTGATCTTCCGAAGTTTGAATATGCTATGCCTAGGTGTACATGTTTTAGAATTTATCTTTATTGGTGTTCTCTGAGCCTCCTAGACCTCTGGGTTGGTGTTTTTCATTAATTTTTGAAAATTTTCCACCATCATTACTTCAGATATTCCTTTTGGTCCTTTCTCTCATTCTTCTTCTAGTATTCCTATTATGACTGTGTTACACTATTTGTAATTGTAGTTTTTGGATATTTTATCACTGTCTTTTTTTACTCTTTTTTTGTCTTTTATTTCTAGCTTCCTTTTGTAAAGTTTCTATTGACAAATCTTCAAACTTATTCTTTCCTTGGCCTTATCTAACCTGTTGATGAACCCTCCAAAGGCAGTCTTCATTTTGCTTACAATGATTTTTATTTTTAGCATTTCTCTTTAAATTTTTCTTAGCATTTCCATCTCTCTTCTTATACTACTATATGTTCTTGTATGTTGTCCACTTTTTCCATTAGAACCCTTATAATATTTATCAGTTGTCTCAAATTCCAGTCTGATAATTCTAAATTCTCTGCAATGTCCAAGTCTGACTTTGATGCTTGCTTTGTATATTGAGATTGTGTTTTTGCCTTTTAGCATAAGCAGTGCTCCCCACCCCCCACAATACCTCTTCTCCCCCTTCCATCACAGCAGATCCCCCTAGAGATTTCTGGGAAGCCTAAAAACACACAGCACTGTTAAAAGTCATTAATGGAAGAGGAGCAAGAGATGCATATGAACTTGCCTCTATAGCCCTACCCATCCCAGCAGAGCCTGATAAAGAAAGCTGAGAAACCCTGAGCAGTACTGAAGTGCCATGAACAATTGCTTGAAGTGAGGCAGAGCTGCAAGGTCATGAACTTGCCACCTTGGCCCCACCCAAACCATCAGAGACAGGAGAAGAAATTGGAGATACCTTAAACAGTACAGCAGTGCCACCAAGATATGCACTTGCCTCCACTTCCCCACCCATTCTAGCAGATCCTGGTAGAGGCAGTGCAGACACCTCCAAAACTACCAGTGACTCTACCACCCACCACACACCCCATCACAGTAGTAGCACACTATAATAGAGGTAAGCTAGTCACAAAGTATACCTCCACCATCCAGTGGGTACACACACTTTTTCTTTTTCAAAAAAAATTTATTGTATTTTTTTCCATTACCATTTATCCCCTTTATACTCTTCTCCACCTCCACCACCCCACAATCTCCACACTGTTGTCCATGTCCATGAGTTCTTTTTCTTTTATACATTTTATACATTTAGAATCAATGGAAAGGAAGGTTACATGAAATCTATTTAAGATTAAGGATGTGGAAGGAAGGAAGCAAAGCAAGGAAATCAGCATCCAGTCCAGTTTATAGGATTGAATAAAAAGTAAACTGGAGAGATATGCCATTCTTTCTTTTAAAAAATATTTTATTTATTTATTTTTAGAGAGAGGGTAAAGGAGGGAGAAAGAGAGAAAAACATCATTGTGTGGTTGCCTCTCGTGTGCCCTCTACTGGGGTCCTGGCCCGCCACCCAGGCATGTGCCCTGACTGGGAAGTGAACCAGCGACCCTTTTGCAGGCTGGTACTCAACCCACTGAGCCACACCAGCCAGGGTAGGTACACAATTCTTTTATGTTAGTTAAGTACAGGGTAGTTAACATTTAACATTTACAATAAATAGGGATAGTATGCAGACAATAAAATCATGTATTTCCTTAAGGGTAGTTACCCCTCCAAAAGGTCTGGAAAAAAGAATTACTCTGGCATTTCAAGTGTGTTAACTCAGATGCAATGGACAGGATTGTATCTTGAGGCAAAGATAAACCTTTTACTAAAAAAGCTACAGGTCTGGGGTGTAACTACCAATCTTGACCTGCCCAGTTCAGATTTACTACATAACCCCTTTTTGGTTCACAGTATGTATGTATTAAATTTGGTTATTTTCTCTTGTTAGTCTTTTATATATTTAATTATTGGATCAGCCAAAAGAACCTTGAAGATAGAGAAAAGTTCTTCCCCCCACCCCATAGGGACATATGAAATCATCAGTTTTTAAAGTCTTAGGTGATAGGTAGCAGATAAATTTGGGTGTTTCCCCTCTAAGAAGGTGTGAAGCCTTGTCCCCTTCTGAGAAGAGAAGGACTAATGCTCTGTTTAGAGCATGCACAGTCTGGCCTGGTTGCTCAGTTTTGGTTGTGGTAAACAATATGATACAGCAGAGCTAAGCGGTCAAAACATGTGCACTAGAAATAATAAAAAATACTGAACAAAATAACATGCTTATTGGAACTGAGGAAAACGTGTTTATGAAGAACCATGCAAAACAACATGAGCTTGCAATCAGAAAGGGCATAAAAGCAGAAGCTTCCGACAGAAGGCTGAGACAAACAAGAGGGAGGGAGAGAGCAGTGCACCACTGCTCCTCTGATGGACCCCGCTCCAGCTGACTCACAAGCCACCACAGACTCTGACTTGCACGACCCTGACCCGCGGCCTCCCTGGGTGCCCAGGACCTGATCTGGGCTCAGGACTCAGCTTCCTTGTCGTGTTATCACTATTTTTACTGGATTTATTCGGAATCAATCGTAACCTGAGTGAATAGCATAGTCACCTGCCTTGGCTCACTGTCATTCCTTGATGTCAGGGTAAAGGGCTCTTGGGTTCCCCAGGTCTGAGAGGCTGGTGGTAGGTAGCTCAGGCTACCCTTGGGTATGGGCTCCTAAGGCTCAAGGGGAGCTCCAGCAGGGACGTGGTTTAGAGGAAAGACTCTAGCAGATACTTGTAGTTAAGAGTGTGGCCGGCAACACCTTCCTAACAAGCTGTTACAGAAACAACCCACCTCACCCCCAATCCCGGGGTCTTTGGTTCTATGGTTCATCTTTTCCCACCTCATCATGTTAGGAATCGTGGCTCTCAATGCCAGTTTGGTAAAAAGGAAAGGAACTATACTCAAAAGTTATATAGGTTCAGAGTAATGGCGGAATGTCGCCATTAAATCACAAAGTCCTGTTAAAACACCCACAAACACACACACCTCCCCTTGCCAAACCAGGACAGTCACGGTACCGCATTTCAGGAAAAGAAATACAAGTCCGTATCAGGCTTAGACAACCGTTCTTGATCCAGAACCTCATCCTCATGGTAGGCGGGTGGGAGCCCTGCATTCTTTCAAAACACAGAAAGAGAGAGCTCTGCATGACTGCTACGTCTTGCTTTCCCGCTTCAAACCCGAGTGATTAAGAGAGCCTCCTCTCTGCTCCCCAAACCGGGTGGATAAGCACCAGCACAGCTGCGGAGCCCAGGTTTAAATTCTGGCGCGGATCTTCCTCCCTACCCTCATTTCTGACTCCTCCCACAATCGGCTACACCTGCCAATAGTCTGGTTTCTTCTGCCTTTCTCCGCTGCCACTGTTAGTCTGGGCAGTTTAGTCCCGGAGGTGTGAAGTGAACCATCTCCAAGCTGTCTCGCAGGCGCAGTAACCCCGGGAGCTGCTTCCCAGTTACATTAAGAGTCAAAGTCCTACCTATCCTCCCTAGCCTGCTGTTATTAATATGCAAAACAACTCTCAGTCTCCGAGCTGTTGCATTTCCTAGCCCCCAAACTAGGCGTGGGGGGGGGGGGGGGGGGCCTGGAGCCTCTCAACCTACCCTGTTAAACCTACACATTACAAAGCCACTCTTTTTTCCAGCGCCCCAGCCATTCAGGAGGTGGTTTAGAAGATTGGAAAAAGTTCTCCCGACCCTTCCCGGCTGCACGCAGCAGACAAACTACGTAACCCAGAAGTCTGAGCCGGTTGTGAGTTGGAACCCTAAGGGACTGTGAAAGGGGCGTTCCTTGCTGCCCCTTTTGTTGGGCGGGACTTCCGGTGTCGTCAGCGAGCTAGTTCTTTAAATCTGGGGATTCTTTGCTCACTGGCTCTCCTGGCTCGGTGGCCCTTCAGCACCTTACAGCACCCTACGGGAGAGGACAGCCACCTCCGTGCCTTATAGGACCTGGGAGAGGGTTCAGCGACCCCACGGACAGTCTCTGTTGCTGCCTCTTTCGGTCCAGCTCCGAGCACGGACTTCATTGTTGGTGCTAGTACTAAATGGACCTGGCGCAGGTGAGTGCAGAGTGCCCACAACCCTGCCCACTCGCACATCTATCTTCATTGTCTGGCTCCCTGACGTGAGAACTGGTGTTAATTAGGGAAGTCCTCACCTTCACCTCTCTGCTCTTGTGTCTGCGTGTCCCGGCATGGGGTCAGTTACAGCCCATGCATGGAATCCAGCATGGGGGTTACATAGAAAGATTCTCATTTCTGGCAATCACCAGAATTTTTGTTTCCGGTGTGGAAGGAGGAAGTGTAGTTTCACAGAATCTCTCCAATATGCGCGACCCGCGTGGGTCTTCCTGCTGAGTGGACGTTAGGCTACTGAGTGCAGAGACCTCAGTGTGGATTCCAGGCCTGTGTCTACTTGACGGAGTCCACTCATTATCCTTGACCTACATTATCTCAGGCAAAAAATGGGAATGTTAACAATTGTTCACTCTTGGTTTAGGGAACTGGAGAGTGCACTTCTGTTGCCCCAGAACCACCCAGGGACCATCGTTCTGTACTCTTCCGCCAGAGAGGTGCATTATGGACCTATGTTAATCTTAGGGCCTTACCCCAAGGAGAATCTAGCCCTTGAGCCTTCCTGGGCTCTGGCCTCCACAGAACTGATGAGTGGAGTGGGACGGATAGTCTGGGGAACAGGTGGATGGGAAAAACACACTTGGAACTGCTGCTCCTCTGCTGGGGCACAGAAGATCACAGATCTGCTTGAGAGCCAGGAAGGCCCCCAAATTCATCACTACAGGTGCCATCTTGCCAGTGGGATTGACGTGCCACTGACAGTAGTGAATCTGAATCAATTTACCTGTTTAAGACACTCACGTGTGAAATGCAGATGCATTACACATTCGATGTGGATGAAAAAGGGGTGCTGTAATAAATCTAACTAAAAGTAACATCACAGGGTGATCTCATCATAAATTCCTAATTGGGCAGTCATGCCCCAGGTCTAAACTTCTTTAGTAAAAGGTTTATCTTTGCCTTAAGCAAGCCTTGTCCATTTTCTTCTGCATCTACATTAACACACCTTTGAAATGCCAGAAATAATTCTCTTTTATAGATCTCTTGGAGGAGTAACCACCCTCAAGGGATAATCTCGTTAACTATCCTGTACCTTGCTTTCTCCCACCTTCAGGTAATCTTTAAATTCTCTCCTTAATTCGACCTGTGTAAGAGCACTATAAAACTGTCATCTAGAAAGTGTTTGAGATCTTGCTTTCCAGCAATTGTCATCAGTTTTGGCTCAAAGAAATTCTTATAAAAATTGTCTACAGGTGTGGATGTTTCTTATGTCAACATCAGTAATGATGCTGTGCAGCAGTGTTGTGTCTTCCAATGTAAACACACAATAGGCCCTCTTTGGCTCCTTTAGATGGCACCCTGTTTACTTTTGTCACAACCCTATAATCAGCATCAGGACTTGTCTTATTTATTTGTCCTCCACATGGTTCCATTTCACACTCATTTCATGCTCCCTCCAGTGCCCCCTCCTTGGAGAGGCTTTCCCTACTCACTCCATTTAAAGTCCTCTCCAGTCTCTGTTACCCTCATTCTGTTTTGTTGTCTGTAGAATCCTTACAGCCATTCAAGACAGTATTTCGCATTCCTAAACCCTGGAACATCAGCCCCTGTTCTGTGCTTTGTTCTCAGATAAGAAGAGTACAGGGCATATAACCAGTGCTGTATAAATGATTAAAGAGTGAATGACTCCTCTTCAGACACTTCTGCTACATCCACCTCTGTCCCTCCCCACCTCTTCTCTCCTTCTGTTCCTCCTTGCTCACTGCACCCCAGCTAAGCTGCCTTGAACATTCCTAGCTCTTTCCCATTTCCTGGCCTTTGCCCATGCAATGCCCTCAGCCTGGAAAACTGCCTCTTTACTTCCTTCCTAGCTCTCTCCAGTGTCGTGTCCTAGAAGGGTCTTTCCCTGGCTTTGTTAGTTCTAAATAAATATTTGCCATCCCTACCTGCTCATCTTCTGGAATCTGTGCATAGAATCTGGTACAGTTACAAAAGCAGAGATGGGGGTTTCACTGATTTGTTTTTTCCAGAGTATTCTGGAAGCAGAGAGGAAAAATAACTATAACAGCCATAGCAGCTGGCCGTATTTAGCACTTGATCTGTGCTGAGGTGGAGTTAACCCACCTCCTCAGAGTTAGGGTCTGTTATCATCTCTGCTTTATAGAGGACGAACTTCAGGCCTGCCAAAGGTCACAGCTCCAAAATAGTCAAAAGTCAATACCCCGTACACTGACAACCAAAGCCCACATTGTTGTTGTTTTTAAGATTTTATTTATTTCTTTTTAGAGAGAGGGGAAGGGGGGGAGAGAGAGGGAAACAGCAATGTGTGGTTGCCTCTTGCATGCCCCCTACTGGGGGCCTGGCCCGCAACCCAGGCATGTGGCCTGACTGGGGATGAAACCTGCAACCCTTTGGTTGGCAGCCTGTGCTAAATCCACTGAGCTGCACCACCCAGGGCTGCATTCTTAATCACCCTTCCACCCCTAGTGGACTGGGGAAACCTGGAGGTTACACCTAATGACAACTTTTTGCCAGGAAGGAGGTGTCCTTTGAGCACATGGACTTGGGAACAAGGGAGGATGGTGGAACTTCCAGCCACATGGAAGTGTATGTACACAGGCAGGGAATACCTCTGAGATGTGCCTCAGGAAGGTGAGGTTGTGTTGTTTTTTACAGATGTTCAAATTCTGCCTCTGTTCCTGGGACATATAACTCTGGGTAGCTTGCTAAAGCTGCTTAGCACCACTACTGTGCCATGGAGATGATGATGGTGTGTTGACATCATAGCTGTGAGTGGTAATGGAAGCAGGAAAAACACATTGAGCACTGACATGTGCTAAGCATTCCAGGATTTGCTTCATGAACATTTTTTTTAATTCTCACAACTACCTAGTGCAATGGGAACTATTACTGTACTGATGTGGAAATCAAGGCTCAGAGAAATAAGTTGACTTTCCCCAGAATACAGAGCAGACAAGTATCATTCCCAGTAGGGTATATTCAAAGTCGGAATCTAGCTCCAGAGCTGGAATGTGTAGTTGCTAGAGTGTGATGTGTGAAACCTTAGTATGGTAAGTCATGCGGTAAGGACCAGCAAGGCTCAACTGCTGCTGCTTTTGTCATGACTGGTGCTTTGATCATTGTCCTGTCCTCCCTATTCTTCTTCATTCCCAAAGTGCTTGCTCTCTGTGTTTCTCAGGCCATTTGGCCTTGCCATCGTCTATGTCTTTCGTGAATAGCTTCAGCATAGACAGTTTTTGTCTCTAGCATGGTCACATTCTGTCCAACAGCAGTGTCTGACTCCCTGGAACTGGAACAGAGCTAGGCTTCCAGGAAGTGCTCAGTGATACTGGCCTTGGGGCTCTGTGGTCCTTTACCAATGACTGGGCATCGGGCTTTAATCTTGTTTGACTGGCCATGGGCCAATGAAGCTACCTCTGTTTGACTTTTCAGGCATCAGTTACCTTCAAGGATGTGGCGGTGACCTTTACCCAGGACGAGTGGGGGCATTTGAACCTTGCCCAGAGGACCGTATACAGGGAAGTGATGCTGGAGACCTATAGGCTCCTGGTCTCTCTGGGTAAGGCCTCACTGCTCCTTTGAGTAAGTACCCACAACTTCCTTCATTCTACCTTTCATTCAGAAGATTTCTACAGGATGCCCTTTCTCCTGCCCATAGCCCCAATGTGTATTGATTTCACCTTCTTCTGCCTGTTTCTCTGTATCTCCTACAGGGAATAGTGGGCAAGAAATGTAGTTCTCCTTGCCCTGGTTTGTGTGGCTCAGTGGATTGAGTGCTGGCCTGTGAGCCTATGGGTCACCGGTTCAATTCCCAATCTGGAAATTGTCTGGGTTGTGGGCCAGGTCCCCATAAGGGGTGCACAAGAGGAAACCACACATGTTTCTCTCCCTTTCTCCCTCCCTTCCCCTCTCTCTGAAAAATAAATAAATAAAATATTTTTTTATTTATATAAAGGGAGAGAAATTTTTATATAAATAAATATTTTATTTATTTATTTTTAGAGAGAGGGGAAGGGAGAGAGAGAGAGAGAGAAACATCAATGTGCAGTTGGTGGGGGCCATGGCCTGCAACCCAAGCATGTGCCCTGACTGGGAATCGAACCTGCAATGCTTTGGTTCGCAGCCCGCGCTCATTCCACTGAGCTACACCAGCCAGGTAAATAAAACCCTTTTTTTTTTTTTTAAAAGAAAGAAATGTAGTTCCTTTCAAAATGGCTCAGGTACTGAAGAAAAGGATTTGTAGGAGGAAATAATGGGTTTCTTTTAATACCCAAGGGCAAGATGTCCAGTCAGGAATCATGAGAGGCTAAAGACAAAAAAATGGAAGAAATCATGATTAGATTTTGGCCTCAGAGACTTCTGATCCTTTTGTCTGTCTCTCTGTGGGTCTTCTTGTGCCATTCTCAGCAGATAGGCTTTTTCTGCCACAGGGAGTAGATAGCTAGAAGAGGCCACTCCTGTCCTTGCTCTAAGAAACCCCCAATTTCTTGTCTCTACTTTTCTGTGTGTGTGTGTGTGTGTGTGTGTGTGTACATTTTTTTTTTCATTTCTATCTCTTCCTCTGTACCTGGCTATTTCTGCATGGATGTCCTAAGGCTACACTTCCCTTTACCTTTCACCCTGGTGGTCAGCACAGGCTGGCTTTAGCCTGTCCCTTCTCCAGATTCCCAGGAGATGGAAGCTGAGTGGCCAAGCTTGGCTGGCTCACAGCCCAGTCAGCAGGACCCATGGGTAATGTGATACTGCTCAGAAAATGAGTGAACCAGACGGGACACCAGGAGGTATAAGTCCTACTGGTTAATGTTCTAAACAACACAATTTATTGAAAAGGCTTCTTTGACCCTGATGCCTACCTGCTCATCCCTTGTGTCCTAAAGTCTAGGCCATGGTTGTGTCTTGGTATGGCAGATCATTTTAGGGAGTACAAACATAACAAATGCTATTGGTGGACAATTAGAGAAAGCCATTCTTTTTTCTTTTATTTCTTTTTTAAGATTTTTATTTATTTATTTTCAGAGAGAGGAGAAGGGAGGGAGAGAGGGAGAGAAACATCAATTGGTTGCCTCTTGCTCGCTCCCAAATGAGGAACCTGACCCACAACCCAGGCATGTGCTCCAACAGGGAATCAAACCAGTGACCTTTCGGTTTCACAGACCAGCATTCAATTCACTGAGCCATACCAGCCAGGGCCCTTTTTTCTTTCCTACTTGCTGATTGTTTAGGGACAAAATATCTGTGCTGAGTCTTAAAGCCCCTTTGACTTCCTGGAATTTTCCTAAACAGAGGAGACAGCCCCCAACTCACAGCCCTGAGCAGATGGTGTGAATTCACTGAGACTTAACAGTGCTCTCTTGATTTTCTCATAGTAACTTTCCATTTGTGGCAGGTGAAACTGGTTTTTCAACTTCTCAAATTGACACAAGATTCCCTTTTTGAAGATATGTATTGAAATGAAAAGTGGGTCAATATAAAGAAAAATAGTTAAAAAAAAAAGAAAGAAAAGTAGTTAATAGCAATGGTCATAATGTCCTATGAGCATTGGTGCATGTAGATCCTGTGACAACATCTGAACAGTTTGGGGGGTTTTCTAGGATGGAGGTCAAAGGAGATGGAATCGGCACGAACAGCCAACACTACCTTACTCAGCATTTAGGACCCAGTGACAATATTCTTGGCCTTGGTTTTAGGTCACAAATCAATGTGGACAAGAGCAGCCTCATTCCGAGGTTTCCTCTCCATCCTGAAGTCCCAGGCAGTATGGAGACATTTCTTTTTGTCTTTGCTAAAATATACATATATTATTTCTTTCTCTACAAACAGGATATCGAGTTCCCAAATCAGAGCTGATCCACCTCTCGGAGCACCTTTCCCGAGAAAGTGCCTGTCCAGGTGGGTGGCCAAGATTTATGCAGTGGGTGTCATGGAAACCTAATGGTGAGGGGCCCACTCTCTGGAATTCTGTGGGAAGCTTCTTGTGGCCTCTTTGGGTGCCTGGGGTCTTGATGTCCTTCTGTCCTCCTGTGACCTGCACACATTGTTTACTGCCACTGTGTGAAGAACCTGTATTGTTAGATAAGAGTGAGGCTCTGGGCTCCAACTCTTGGTCTTAAAACCTGACTTTGCCCCCACCAACCTTGTGACGATAGGGAAGTGTCATGGTTTTTTGTGTCTCAGTTAGCTAAGTTAGGCTAAGTTAATGCTCACTGCAGAAACACATAGTCTCCAAAATGTCAGTGGCTCAATATATGAAAAATATCTTTCTCACTTATGACAGGGTCCATGTGGGTCAGCATGGGAGTTTGTATCACATAGTTATTCAGAGACCTGTGTGCCTTTTATCATCCACATGCAGCTTTATGGTTACCCTGGCATCTTTCTGCTGCGAAGGACAAACGAAAGGAAGCTAGGACTCTAGGTCACACACAGTTGTACACACACATCACGTCCCATCACATTCTGTTCAGAACTCAGCAGTTGGCCATCCCTCTTTGAATGAGGCAGGGAGGTGAGATTTAGTTGTGTGCCCAAGGAGAAGAGCAGATGGGTTTGGTTTACTCTACCTACTCTTGTAAAATTAAAGTGGTAATAATTTGTAACTCATTGGGCTGTTTGACAGTATAATCATTTAATGCACGAAACTACTTAGCACCATGCATAGACTATAGTTAGGAGCTCAACAAAATTCCACTGTTAGGATCTTTCATAGGATAATATCATTCACAATGCGTAATATCTCACATGCTCTTCTGGATTCGTTAGAAAAAGAGCCTATCTTACCATATCTGCCTATAATTTGTTCCCTCCCTTCTCCATCCATTTATCCATCCTCCCATTCATTAGGCAGAAGCGGTGCCTGGCCCCACTTGCTGTCTGTCCCTCCTTTACTATAAAACTTCAAGATGACATTTGGATTTGTCTGCCCCACATCTGGGCTGGTGAGCACAGTTGGAGTCATTGCATGTTTTGATTGGCACCACTGCAGAGCCAGGTCTTCCTGTCCCCTGCTTCCCTGTGCTGCTCAGCCAGCTGGTGAGTGTCTCTAGCAAGACCCTCCTCCCTGAGTCTCTTCCAAACACTTATTTTTCAGTTACATTCCATGTTCCATCAAATTCTCCATGCCTAGAAGGATATCATAATCTTGTCTACCGCTCTGTCCTCCACAGTTTCACTAAATGGCCCTGAAAGGGAAACAACTTTGTACAAACCCGTAACACTCTGCCTTCATCTAACCCAGCATCCAGCCATCCTTATCTTGCTTATTTTGTGTTTTTCACATCAAGTGAATCCATCACCTCCACCACCTCCATGAGCTTCACCACTAACATCCCAGTCTAAGCCCTCATCATTTTTGATGGTATGATGCCAGCACACTGCTAACTGGTCAAGCCACATCTTGCTCCTTGTTTCTGGTCAGCTCTGTCTCCTGCACCAGCTCCCCACCCACTCAACCATTGATCCAAGCATCGACCACTCCCTGAACCACTGGTGTCTCAGCATATAATATACATCATGTCTTTCTGCTTTTGCTTCTCAACCTTATGGATTCATCTTTGTCTGATTCATGCCTGTAGCTCCCTTTATGACCTCTGTGGAAGAGATCTTGCCCACTGCCATGGCCACATTCTGTACCAGAGACTAACTCATATCTCCTGCCTCTCAGAGACCTTGCTTCTTCATGTATTTTCTTTCTTTTGTATCTTTATCTCCTTGTAGTCAATTAAGAAAAAAACATGCTCAGGTTGCTGACTTGGGGAATATAAAACACACAAAACAGTCCTGGCTCCATGGCAGTTTCTAAATGTTGACTAATATAGTTGTACAAGCAAACTCTTGGAGTTGTCTTATTCTTGGAAAAGTTGCCTACATTTGACTTCCTCATCTCCACTCTGCTCTTTTTTTTTTTTTCTCTCCAAATTATAAGAGAAAGTTTATTTGGAAAGTTACAGAGGTAGCACAAGTCAGCTGGGCCTTGTAGGCTCAGGAAACAAGTTACAAGAGCAAAAAGAAAAAGAAGGACCCTTGGAGCTTAGGACAGAGAAAGGCAAAGGCAATGCACCTGGCAGAAGGAGGGGAACGGAAAGATGTGGGCATGCTCCAGAGAGGGAAGCACCCACTCTGTTCTTTCTATTGCTTTAATTTTTAAACTTGCATACAGCAATATGCATATACCTTGAGAAGTTCAGTCAGATGAATTTTTACATAGATATAAGCCTGAGTAACCACCACCCAGGTCAAACATGTACAGTAGTTCCAGCAATTCAGGAGGCTTTGATGCTTCCTCCCAGAAAGGTATACAGTGTTTAGATTGTCCCCACAGATTCATAATGACTGTTCTCGAATTAATATAAATGGAAACCAACTGTGTATTCTGTCATGTCTGTCAGCCTTTTGATCATCAGTATGTCTGTGAGCTTCATTCTTGTGGTTGCTTATAGTTGAACTCTGTTCTTACTCAGTAATTGACAGTATCATTGTAAGTATGCCCTTTCTCCTGTGATTGTCATCTTAATTTTTCCCTATATCTGATATTATGCATATTTTTCTAAGTGCTTTTATAGATGCAAGGACTTATTTCTGTTGGGGAATGATTTGGTCTTACGGTAGGTCTATGTTCAACTTGCCAACAGTTGCGCAGTGACTGCACCCTTCATACTCCCGCCAGCCACGTGTGAGGGAGCCAGTGCCCCACATCTTCTGCAGCAATTGGCATCTCCCCCGCACTCTTATTTTTGGGGCCTGGTGGTGAGGTGGCTCACAACCACGGCACTGAAACCATTCTTGAGGAGGTTGCTGCTCTTATCGTAACTGCAAGATGTAACAGCAATAATAATGACAATAGATAATGGCCCACAATTTACTGAACATCACACTGTGCCTGACACCGTGTTGCATACTTTATAGATATTGTGAACTCTCATGGCAGCCAGTGAATTAGTCTCCCAGTCTTTCAGATCAGGCAAATGATATTTGAAGTCAGTTAACAACTGTCAAGATGACTGTGCTTGGTAGAGGCAGGAGTTGACTGCAGTGATGGTCTTCACTACCTCATTACACCAGTTTTCAATATATCAGAAACTCGTTTCAGGTGTACTTTTTTGCACCTGAGCTTTAGTAACATTTAGTCCCAATGATTCCTCTTTTCCAATTCTGATTGCTAGGTTCTCTGCCTTTCATGCTGATCATTCTCTTAGTGTTAGCTTCACCTAGCATCTCGTGGTCCTTCTTCTTTTTACTGTAGTCTCCCAGAATGATCCACCTGTACTTAGTTCTTCCACTTCAACCCATACATGTTGTGTCCCATATTCAAGCCATAATATAGATAGGCTAGTTAACAAATATTGATGGCTTTTTCAGTGCTTGCACTGCATTGAGCAATGTATGTGTCCTGTTTCACCTCATTCTCACAGGGATCTATGAGGCAGGCTCTATTTGTAGCTCTGATTTTTAGATGAGGGAGCAGAATTTGTGGAAATTGAATGGCTTACTGAAGGGCACAAAACTAGCAAGGTTGTTGCTGGGATTTGAGCTTCAGCTGGGTCTCCCTAGGTACCATAACATTAACCACAATACTCTGTTGGCTTCTAACATTTATAATTGACTAAAGATGTACAGAGTTATATTAATCATATATGTTGGTTTATAACACACTCTCATCATTTGTCAATGAGCTGTCATGTTTATTTTGAAACTTTTCCAGTCATTTATTTCCTCCAAATAACCCTATCATGAACACCATCAGCCTTGCAAGAACAGGAGCATTGCCAATATCCTATATCTGTCTCTACCTTTCTTCCCTTTCCCATCTTCTCCCTTCCCCACAAAGATAATCACTTTCTTAAACTTTGCTTTTATAATTTAATTATTTTATATGTAGCAGTGTTTTATATAATGAGTTGAATTTCTTTTATAGATAATGGTGATTAAACATTTTCTGTTTCTTGTATTGGTTTTGTTATTTTGTATCTTTCAAGCAATTTGTTTATTTCATGTAGTTGTCAATTCATTTCTAGGTTTAATTGTAGTATTAAACCTTTTTGTAAGCATGCTTAAACAGTATATTGTATAGTTTTTTTTTTAACTTTTGATAAATGGTGTCATAATAGATTGCTATGGTTTGAACATGTTCCCCAAAATTCATAAGTTGAAATCCTAACCTGTGAAGATGATGGTATTGAAGATTTGGGGAGGTGCTTAGTCATGAGGGTAGAACCCTCATGAAGGGGATCAGTATTTTATAAAACAGGCTCCAAAGAGATCCTTGGCCCTTTTTACCATGTGAGAACAGTGAAAAGGTGCCAGCAATGAACCACAAAGAAGGCCCTCTCCAGAACTTGACCATGTTGGTACCTTGATCTTAGACTTCCCAGCTTCCAGAATTGTGAGAAATAAATTTCTTTTGTTTATAAGTCGCCCAGTCCATGGTTGTGTTGTTATAGCAGCCTAAACAGATGAAAATGTTAATGTAGTCTTCTGATACATACTTTTTTAAAATTCAGCATCCTGTTACTAAGAATCATGTGTGTCTTCTCAAAATATTCTGCTATATTGCATAAATATATCACAATGTATATGTCCATTTTGGTGGACATTTACCTATTTCCATAATTATATCCAGAATATCTGACTTCACTAAACTGATCAATAATGATACTTTTTTCTATTTGTGTGGTCACCATCCTACCACTTTGGAGAATCATATATATATATATATATATATATATATATATATATTGTGTGTGTGTGTGTGTGTGTAGTCATCACATGTAGTTCTTTTTATTACTGGAGTGACTGGATAATGGAAAACAGCTTTACAAGATGTTGCCCAGTGTTTTCTGAAGTGTTTTACCAAATTGTTAAGTTCACCAGCAATGAATGAGAGATTCCATAAACCAAATCCTGTTCCACACTTGATACTGTTGGGCTCTGCAATTTAATCCAATTGAATGGGTACAAAGTGGTTTCTCATTCTAGTGTTTATTTGCATTTACTTCATTACCATAAGGTTGAACACCTCATATGTTTTTGTTTTGGCCAATGTATACCTTCTGTAAAATATAAGTTCATGATTGATCTTTTGCCTATTTTTTTGTTAAGCATTTTGCATTTCCGTTTTAGATTTTTAAGAATATTTGTTCATTCCTTATATTAATGTTCTATTAACTATATATACTTGCAAATATATTCTCAGTTTTACTGTATCTTTTGTCTTTAATGTCTTTTAATGATTAGAACTTCTTAATAATGCTTTGTGACAATACATGAATTAATTTTTTAAAATATTTTGTTTTACCTTTTTTTGTCTTCACCCAAGGACATTTTTCATTGCTTCTAGAGAGAGAGGAAGGGAGAGAGAAAAATAACAATGTGACAGAGGAACACTGATTGATTGCCTCCCTTATGTGCCTAGATCGAGATTGTATGCTCCTGTACTGGGGACTGAACCCGCAACCTAGGTATGGTGCTTTGCCTGGGAATCAAACCCACAACCTTCAGGTTATAGGATGATGCTTCAACCAACTGGGCCACATCAGCCAGGGCTTTTTGTTTAATCTTTTAAAGTAACTTTTTATTTTTCAATTACAGTTGACATACAGTGTTATATTGGTTTCAGCTGTACAACCCTGTGATTAGATATTTATATAACTTATAAAGTGATTATCCCTATAAATCTAGTACCTATCTGACACCATATATAACTATTACACTATATTATTACAATATTATTGATCATATTCCCTATGCTGTACTTTACATCCCAATGACTCTTCTATAAGTACCAATCTGTAATTCTTTTTTTTTTTTAAGTTTTTATTTATTCATTTTTTTAGAGAGGGGAAGGGAGGGAGAAAGAGGAAAAGAAACATCAATATGTGGTTGCCTTTCACATGCTCTCCACTGGGGACCTGGCCCGCATCCTAGGCATTTGCCCTCACTGGGAACCGAACTGGTGACCCTTTGCTTCACAGTCCGGCACTCAATCCACTGAGCCACGCCAGCCAGGCCAATTTGTAATTCTTATTCCCTTCACCTTTTTCACCCATCCCATCTGGGAAGAGTCGAAATGTTCTCTGTATTTCTGAGTCTATTTCTTTTCTGCTATTCATTTATTTTGTTTTTTATATTCCACATATAATTGAAATCACATGGCATTTGTCTTTCTCTGTCCAACTTATTTCTCTCAGCACAGTACCCTCTAGGTGCCCCCATTTAGTTGCAGATGGCAAGATTTCATTCTTTTTATGGTTGAGTCATATTCTATTGTATATATGTACTACACATTCTTTATCCATTCATCTATTGATGGACACTTAGGTTGCTTTTATATCTTGGCTATTGTAAATAATGCTGCAATGAACATATGGATGTATGTGGGGGGCTCTGTCCAGAAAATAACCAGCCATGTACTATGAAAACCAGAAACATTTATTGAAAAAGATACAAGATACAAAAAACATCATACATGAGACAATGACACCCCAGAGTAGGTTTCTTGGGACCTCACACAGTTCTTCCAGCATCTCTTCCACTGTTCAAAACACTCTGCAAAATCCTTTGTTGGAATTGCCATCAGCTGCCCTGTGGTATTTTTCAGATCTCTTCAATAGTCTAAAATCTCTTCCCTTTCAAAGATGATTTTAGTTTGGGAAAAGCCAGAAATCACAGGGCATCATATCTGGGCTTGTAGGGGTGCTGAGCCACATAGGTGATTCAATGTTTTGCCAAAAAACTGCATGAGATGTGATGCATGAGTGGAAGTGTTGTGATGAAGCTGCCAATCACCAGTTTCCCATAGCTGTGGACACAGTAGTTTTCAGGATCCGCAGATCAGCTTCTAATTCTCACACGGTCAGTCACCAATCTTTGTTGATTGCAGCCCATACACGTTCAACATCCTCAGGTGTTCTGCTTGTTGCAGACCTTCTAGAATATGAATCACTTTCAACAGATTCTCAACCATCTTTAAAGTCTTTGTGCCACACTTTTATTTGCATTGCACTCATTGCATCATCCCTGAAAGTCTTCTGAATAGTTTCCATGGAGGAATGTACAAGTTTAATGCAAAATTTGATGCAGATTCATCACTGGACTCACTCAGTTATTTTGAATGTGACACAGTACACATGCTTATTCAACAGCATCTACCGCCCTTACTGACTAGAACAGCAAAGTTGTAATTGTTCATGCATGCACATTCCAGCCCACTCTACTAGGCTGCCAGGTTACACTGATGTCTTGCAAACCATTCTCATTATAGTAACAATGGCTGGACTTTTTCCTGACAGACCTAAAAGACCATATGTCTTTCTAACTCAGTTTTCATTGGGGGGGGGAGTGGGATTAATGCCCAGAAGTGGAATTTCTGGGTCCTTCTTTGTCTCTTGTTACAGCTTTTATTTTAAAGTCTATTTTGTCTGCTGTTAAGTATTGCTACTCTGTCCTTTTTGTTTGTTTATATTTCCATAAAATATCTTTCAATCTGAAGTGAGTTTCTTGTGAGACAGCATATGTAAGGGTCTTGTTTTATTATCCATTCAGCCACTGTTATGTCTTTCGACTGGAGTATTTAATGTATTTGCATTTAAAGTAATTGGTGATACCAATTCAAAAGAACCTATACACCCCAATGTTCATGGCAGTGCAATTTACAGTAGCTAAGTGCTGGAAATAGCCTAAGTGCCCATCAGTAAATGAGTGGATCAAAAAATTGGTACATTTACACGGTGGAATACTACACAGCAGAAAGAAAGGAACTCCTACCCTTTGGGACAGTGTGGATGGAACCGGAGAACATTATGCTAAGTGAAATAAACCAGGCAGTGAAAGAAAAATTCCATATGATCTCACCTATAAGTGGAACCTAATCAACAAAACATACAAGACAGCAAAATGAACCAGAGACATTGAAATGAACAAGCTGACAGTGACCAGAGGGGGAGGGAGAGGGGTATGGCAGCAGAAGGACAGGGAGGTGTTGTCAGGGAGCATGTGTGGGGGACCCATGGAAGATATGCGGGGGGAAGATTGGATGTGGGGAAGGAGGTTTGGGGGGGGTGTAGTGCAGGAAGGATGGGGACAGCTATAATTGAACAATAAAAAAATTGGGGCAAAAAGTACACGTTATACATGGCAAAGTACAGTACATTCCTCAGCCTCTCCTATAGATGGGGGGGCTGGTGGGGTGGCAAGCAATTGAATGTAAATGGCATTTGGGCTTCTGGAGGAGTTGTTTTTTTTTTTACCTTCCCCTCCTTCCTGCTTCTTGCGTGGAATATAGATATGATGACTGGAGCTCCCGCAGGCACCTTATGACCTTGAAATGAAAAGTCACACACTAAATTTGGCAAGACAGGAAGATAGAGCAAGCTCAGTTCCTAATGAGTGCATGGAATTCTGGCCATGTCCTGACTCCAGTCTTCCTTGAGGTGAGGGACTAAATCCTTACATATTTAAATCACTATAATCAAGTCTCTATTATCTGGCAGTCAGAAGATTTCTAATCATAATTTCTAGAACATAAAGTAAATGTTACAGACCTTGATGATGTGCTATATTATTATGTAAAACAAAAATTAAAAGAGAAGAGGAAAAATCCTAAGTGTAATTCCATCCTTCCTGGCAGTCAGTCAATATTATTAAAACTGATGACAAGGGAAAAGGCATAACACCACCTCTTGATGTTTTTTTCTCTTATTCTCTTTTTTAAACTGTTGTTTTATTGCTGGTGTTCCAATTTTTCCCCCTTTGTCCTCCACCACCCAGCCTACCCTCTGCTCCCACAGTCACTTCCCACACTGTTGTCCATGTCTGTGGATCATTCGTACGTGTTCTTTGACTAGTCCCTTCCCCTCCTTCGGCCACTGTCCCCCTCCCACCTTCCCTCTGGCCACTGTTTTTGTCAAATGTTTTTCCTCAACCTTAGAAAGGTCTCTTAGGAACTGATATTCCCTGTGGTAAATACGTATTTTTTCAAAGTGTATAATTTCTTCAGTTTGACTTCATTTTCTCTTTATAATGTTAAATGCTAGTAAATGTAAAGTGAATAACTTTGATTAACAATATATATATGCTCCAAATTTCATTTAAAAATTGTCTATGTGTGCAGCGAGCTATCTAGAATGCTATTAACTTCATGTTATTGGTAGTTGTATCAGGATGGTGGAAACTGAGGTGGTTTTAACTCTCAATTTTTCACTTTGAACCTGAGCTGCCTCAGGACATGGCCCTTCCACGACCTCAGAGAACAAGTATCTGCCTCGCCAACAGCCATAAGGAGCAAGGAAAACAGTCATATCTGGAGTCCCAGCCTTCTCAAGGCCCCTGTGTTTATCACAACCCTATAGCATTTTCACAAGCTATTGTGGCTTCCTCCCTGCTACTGCTGGCCCCTCATCTTTTTTCTTCTTAAAGAAGACTTTTTAGTTTGGTGGTGATGAACTTCTTTTACTTGTCTGGGAAGTTTTATCTGTCCTTTGATTCTAAATGATAGCTTTGCTGGGTAGAATGCCCTTGGTTGTAGGTCCTTACTTTTTATGACTTTGGATGGATATTTCATGCCAATTCCTTCTGGCCTGCAATGTTTCTGTTGAGAAATCAGCTGACAGTCTTATGGGAGCTCCCTTATAGGTTAACAACTGCTTGTCTTTTGCTGCTTTTAATATTCTCTCTTTGTCTTTAACATTTAGCATTTTAATTATGATGTGTCTTTGTGTGGGCTTCTTTGGGTCCATCTTATTTGGGAGTTTCTGTGCATCCCAAATGTCTGTTTCCTTCACCAGGGTATGGATGGTTTCTGTCATTATATTTTTCAAATAGTTTCAATACCTTCCTCTCTCACTTCTACTTGCAGCATCCCCATGATTCAAATGTGGTATGCTTGCAGTTCTCCCAGAGGCTCCTTAAACCAACCTTTTTTTTTTTTTTAATCTTTTATCTTTTTGGTGTTCTGATTGGGTGTTTTATGCTTCCTTATCTTCCAGGTTGCTGATTTGATCCTCTGCTTTATCTACTCTACTGTTGAATTACTGGAATTTATTATTCATTTTAGTCATTGTATTCTTTATTTCTGCATTTAAAATCTTTGTATTCTATCTCTTTGTTGAAGTTCTTACTAAGGTTCTCTAACCCTTCTCTAAGTTTGTTGAGCATCCTTATAATGAGTGTTTTGAACTCTGCATCTGATAGATTGCTTGTCTCCATTTTCTTTAGTTATTTTTCTAGAGTCTTGTTCTATTTCATTTGGGACATGTTCTTACTGTCCTCATTTTAGCAGTCCCTGTGTTTGTTTCTATGTATTAGGTAGAGCTGCTACATCTCCCAGCCTTATGTAGTAAGTGTCCTATAGGACCCAGAGCCCAGCCTCCCCCGCTCCCTGAGCTGGGTACCTCCATGTGGGTGTGTGCATCTACCTGTTGTAGTTGAGCCTTGATTGTTGTTGGCACCCTAGTGGAGGGATTTACCCCAGGGCCAGTCAGCTGTGAGAACTGATCTGGACTTCAGTGGAGGATCTGCTGTGCAGACCTTGACCTTATGGAGCAGGATCGCTTCCACAGGTCTCTGGTGCCCACTGATTCTGCCCCTTGAGTTTATTGTTCATGGGGGTTGTTGTTGGGTGGTGTTTTGGTGTGGCTGAAGCTATCCACTGGGTGGACCAGCTTTGGGCCTCCTGAGAGGTACAAGCCAAGGTAAGTCACTGCATGTGTTCTGCCCAGGACCACTTGGCATGAGCTACAGCGTGATCTGCAGATGGCTGCTACTCGTGCTGGGCTCACAGGTGCTCAGGAGAGGCCCCACTTCAGACCAAGGTCAGCTACTTCTTGTGTCTGTCCTGGGATCCCTCAGAAAGGTGTAGAGGGCATGCTGAGGCTAGATGCTTCTTGTTCAACAGATTTTAGGAAAGTCCAAAACATGAGCTAAGACAAGCCATTTTTATGGAAAAGTCATTGGAAACAGCTTGGGTGGGCCTATAAATTGGGTGAGATAGGGGTATTAGGGCATTCTCAGGGTGGGGCAGTATAAGCCAGGTTGATAGAGACTCAGATATGGGGCCTGCCTGTGGGCTCTTTGGGGGGGGGGCAGGAAAGGAGCAATGGCCACTGTCAGCATTTCTGTCTGAGAGAAAGCTGCCCTTTCAGCTTTCACCTTAATGCCAGACAATTCAGTTCCTCCCAGTATGTCCTTGTCACCTCTGAGCTGCTTCCCCAGCACTGGAACTCAAGAAGTATATCAGCATAAGTCCATGTCCAGGCCCTTTAAGAGGAACACCTGGGACTCCAGAAGCCCTCTGTCTCACTCAGCCACACTCCCTGCAAGTTTTCACAGCTAGAAGCTATGGGGACTTATCTTCCCAGCACTGGAACTCTGGGCTGGGTAGCCTGCTATGGGGTGGACACCTCACTCTTCAGGGCAAACCTCCAAAGCTGTGATGTGTCTCCCAGTTTTTAAGTACTACACATGGGTGTGGAACTAGCCCGTTCCCCATCTCTGTCCCTCCTACCAGTCTCTGTGGCTTCTTTTTATATCCTTAGTTATAGGACATCTGTTCAGCTAGATTTCAGGTGGTTCTGAATGATGGTGGTTGTGTAGTTTAGTTGTAATTCTGATGTGGTTGTGGGAGGAGGTGAGTACTGTGTTTACTTATGTATTTTTCAAACTATAAGATGCACTGCTTCCCCCTGCCCACCCACCCAAATTTGGGAGGAATAATGGTGGTTAATGCTGCTGTTGAGTTCTGTTTATATTTACATTGGTGAAATATTATGTTATTTGTGTTATTAAATATTTTACCACATTTTTTGCTTCAAATTTTTTTCCTGTTTTCCTCTTCTAAAACCTAGGTACATCTTATGGTCTGAGAAATTTGGTATCTGCCATCTTGACCAGAAGCTCCATAAACTAATCTTATTTAGTTATTCAACTTTGTCATTGTCATTATGCAATACAGTAGCCACTTCATATTTTCTCCTGCATATATTGTTTCAGATGGATCTTTATTGATATAAGAGATTTTATTCCAAATCACATGTTTCCTTAATACTGGCATTAGGAGAGTTGTTTTCTTGATTAAACTATTTTTACAGGTGTGCTTGTGATACCACATATAACTTATTGTGTAGCTTTCAAAGGAACTTTTCAAAGTTTGTTTTTAAGTAAATGTTTTATTTTAGAATCATTTGAGGTTTACAGAAAAGTTTTATAAGTAGTATGGAGAGTTCCCATATACTCTTTCTTCACCGATTGCTCCTTATGTTAACATTGTTTATAACCATTCTAAACATGTCAGGTTCAGCTTATTAACTGACCTCCAGACTGTATTTGGATTTCACCAGTTTTTCTAACAATGTTCTTTATCTTTTCCTATATTCAATCTGAGGTAACATACTACATTTGGGTATGTTCCCTTAGTTTCTTCTGACCTGCTATGGTTTCTCAGTCTTGCCTTAGTTCTCCTGACATTGGCAATTTTGAAGAAAGCTAGTTAGGCATCTTGTAGAATGCCCTTCATTGTGGTTTCTGTCTGCTTCAGTCATGTTCAGACCAGGGTGGTATGTTTGAGAAGACCAGCCCAGAGGCGAGGCATCCTCTCATCATCTCATGTGAGGGATACATACATCCACACATCATTGGGAATGGTGACCTTAATCACTTCATTAAGGTCGTGTCTACCAGGGTGTTTTTTCCTCTTTAAAGTTATTATTTTCCCCTGTGTACTCTTGTCTTTGGAAGTGAATCCCTAAGTCCAATCCATATTCAAGGGGAGAAAAAACACCTACATATATTATTTGGTATCCTTTATTAAGATAAGTTGTCCCTTCTCCTATATTAATTTATTTATATCAGTGTGAACTCATTTATATTTGTTTTATAGTTTGAGTTTTAATCCAGTATTGCATTTATTTGTGTTTTTTGCACAAACTGTTACAGGTTTGGACCTTGGAAAGGTCCAAGGTCCTTTGAGGGTGTCTCCTGTGTCCCTTTGATATGTCCCTATTTTTTCTGGCCCTGTGAGTGGCTCCTGATTTCTCTGTGTTCCCTGTCTCTGCCATGCAATCGGCTGTCTCCAAAGGTCCCTGCTTCCCTTTCCCGAACACTATCAAATAATAGCACTTAGAAACCAAGGTCTAGGCACTAGGTGGGTTTGTGGCTACAGTGTTGCTTCTGTAGCCTCTCAGAACTAAGAAATACTGGTATGAATAGTATAATTATTTCTCAACTGTAATCTCATTGTTAGACATGCTTCATTCTAGCCTTCCCTCTTTGCTTATTTGTAACTTTTTTCTGTGACCATGAAAATCTGGCTTCCATTATCTACCGTCTATTGACTTCTTTATTCAGTTCCATTAGACATGTAAAGTAGGTTTTCTGGGAAGCAAATTTACCAACTAGAGTACCGTGTTTATGTACACATATTTTGGATCTGTGCTTGGGAATCTGAGCAAGCAGAGAGGCGACATAAGTTAACATGCATTTTTCTACTATGTGGGTGGTGGTGGGCACCCCTAATTCCCCCTTGTTCAAAGGTCAGCTGTAGTTTTTGTCTTCAGCCTTATAGTGAACAGTCAAAACACCATTTTTCAAACCTACTTTGGTCAGCTCGTTTTCCCCCCACCTCCTTCAGTGAGGTCATGCTGCACATGTTTGTGATTCACTTCGGCTCATTCATCACAGTTTGCATTCCACTCTGAAAGCCCCTGACTACCACTGTCTGCTGTTGTTTTTAATGTGCGCACATTAATATTCACCCAGTGTGATGTACAGATCTTTGTGTTTTGACAAATACTTAGAGGTGTGTACCCTCTACCCTAGTACAATACAATACAGTTCCTTTACCTACAAATGCCCCTTGGCATCTCCTGTATAGTCAGCCACTCTCCCCTTCCCCATTCACAGGCATCTGCTCTGTTTTCTGTCTCTATGCATAGTTTTACTCTTTTCAGAATGCTACGTGAATGGAATTTGTACCACTTTTTGAGTCTGGCTTTCTTCACTTGCAAAATGCATTTAATATTCATCCACATTTATTACCTAATAGTGTCACAATGTGAGGATGTAACCAGAAATACTGGTTGAGCAGCATGCTGCAAGGAAAGCCAAACTTGTGAGACAGATGCTGGTACAAAAGAAAGAGGTTTGTTCAGGTGCTGTACCTGGGAGAATGGTGGACCCCCATTTCAAAGATCAACTCCCCTTCCTGCTCCAGCCTCTGGTTCTTATAGGGATAGGAAAGGGTGAGCTTTTCTCCATCCAAATATCTTGCCAGCTTTTGGTACACTAGGTTCCTGTCCTTTCAGCTTTCTAGCTTTCAGAGTGCTCAGATCCTATCCATTTATCTTTGGAGCTTTTGGTGCCCTTGGTGTAAGAACCTCCCCCTGTGCCATCTTGGCCAGTGGAGGAGACTCCCCAGTGCTGCTGGACTCCATGGTAGTGCAGGTGGGCTTCAGGACCTGCTATTAGGAAGCCTGGAGATGCCGCAGCCCTCAGCCCCTCTGCCAGCGCTGGACAGGGCACCAGCACATCTGGGGAAGCCAATTGGAGTCCACCAGGGCACCCTTGGATCCTGGCATTCTGGGTCCACTGTGCAGCCTCTGCTCACCTGCCCCTCTTAAGTCACCAGCTAGGCCCACACTCCAACTGACACTGGGTGCAGCAACACAGGTGTACCAATTTGTTTATTCATTCACCATCCTGGCTGCTTCCAGGGCTTGGCTATTTGAATAAATCTGTTATAATAATTCACATACAGGTTTTGGGGTGAACATAAGGTTTCAGTTCATTTGGGAACACATTTAGGAGTTGGCTTGCTTGGCCATATGGTATTTCTTGAACTTTTTAGGAATTTGACAAATTGCCATCTATAGTGGCTACAGCATTTGGCATTCCCACCAGTGATGAGTGAGAATTCCTCATGATCTTTGCCTTCACCAGCATTTGTTGTTACGAGGTTTTGTTTTGTTTTGGATTTTAGCCATTTCTAACCTATGTAGAGATAACTCATTGTGGTTCCAATGTTCTTCTCTAATGACAAGTGACTGTCATTAGACCATCTAATGTCTAATGACATATGCTCATTTTCCATCTGTATATTCACTTTTGTGAATTGTCTATTCACATCTTCTGTTCATTTTATTGTTGTTGTTTATTGTTTTCTTATATTTGAGTTTTAAGGATTCTTTAGTCTAGATATGAGTCCTTTTTTAATATGCAATTTGCAAATATTTTCTCTCCACTTGCAGCTTGCATTTTCATTCTTTTAATAGTATCTTTCACAGAGCAAACATTTCTAATTTTGGTAAGTCCAATTTAACAATGTTTTGTTCAACAATTATGTGTTTCTTTTCTTATCAAAATATTCATTGCCAAACACTAGGTCTCGCAGATTTTTCTACTTTGTATTTTCCTAGAAGTTTTATATTTTTATGTTTACATTTAAATATATGATCAATTTTCCATTTTTTTCTGTAAGATGTGAGGTGTGCATCAAGGTATATTTTTTTTACCCTTTATAAACATACAGAGACATTTATTGAAGAAAAGACTGTTCTTTCTCTGTTGAATTAACTATGCATCTTTCAAAAAAGAGTTTATTGTATTTGAAGGTAGCTATTTCTAGGCTCTCTTCTGTTCCAGTGATCTGCATGTCTATATACTTTTGCCATCACCATAGTTTTGATTACTATAACTTCATAGTACTTTTCAAATTGGGTAAGGTGTATCCTCTGACTGTTCTTTTTTTGAATTACCTTGTTAATTTGATTTCCTTTGCCTTTTCACATAAATTTTACAATTTCCTTTTCAATATCTTCCAAAAGAACTTGATGGATTTTTTTAATTGGGATTGTGTTTAATCTAAAAATTAAATTAGAGTTAACATCTTAACAGTATTGAGTATTCCAATTCATGATCATAGAATATCTTTTCATTTATTTAGCTTTGCTGATTTTTTCACCAATGTTTTGTAATTTTTAGCATAAAAATTCTGCACATATTAGATTTATGTTTAATCCATTCTATCCTGTAGGGTTTTTTTTAGAGTGTTTTTCTTTGTATTTAAGGTTTTTATTTTGAGAGAGAGAGAGAGGAAGGGAGGAAAATATTGATATCCAGGGAAACATCCATCAGTTGCCTCTCACAAACCCCTGATCGAGGACCTGCCCTGCAACCCAGGCCTGTGCCCTGCCGGGGAATCACACCTTTCAGTTCGCAGCGTGACTCCCAACCTACTTAGCTACACCAGTTAGGGCGAGAGTTCTTTTTTAAATCATGAATGGCTGTTAAATTTTATTTATTGATTTTTCTCTCTGGTGATGTAATCATACAGTTTTCTTTTTTAATCTTTTAATTGAGTCAGTTACACTGGCTTATTTTTAAATGTTGAACCAGCCTTTTATTCCTGCACTGACTTTCTGTTTTTTGTGATGTATTATATTGAATATTTTGGATTCAGTTTGTTAATATGTCATCCTATATTTTGTGTGTCTGTGATCTTGAGATATTAGCCTGTAGTTTTAATAATAATCTGTTTTTAGTTTTAGTGTTAAGTCATGATGACCTCATCAAATGAGACGGAGAGTATTCCATCCTCTTCTGTTTTCTGGAAGACATTATATAGAGTTGGTATTTGATATTTTGTATTATTTCTTCCATAAGTGTTTTGTAGAATTTAGCAGTAAATCATCTGGTCGTACATTTTTGTCCCTTTTCTATTCCACATAATATCTAGAGTAATCTTTTTGAGTTTTATGAGAAACCCTATTGTGAATTTATCTAGTTTATTTAATTAATATATCCATTGAGGAAGAATGAACACCTTTATATTGTTAACATTTCTGTTTTCATAATGCCTCCAAGTATGTATTTATAATTTTCACTATCCAGATTGTATCTGTTTTGTGTCTTTTTACTTGGCTGTTCTTCTGGTGCAGCAGACTTAATGTGTCCACTCAGACTGTGCTCACGTCTGGCCTATAAACCTTCACGGGAATAGCAGTGACTGTGCCCACTGGCACCCAGGTTGGAATCCTGGGAATCTGCTGCACTCTGCCTCATTCTGCCTCTGCCTCCATGTCTCCAACATCCTCTCATGTCCTGAGGTTCTTTAGGTGTCCAGGCTTCACTCAGATCTGACTGTGCATTCTGTCTCCTTTGCCTACAGCACCCCCTTCCACTTCCTCTGTCAGGTTGTTTTTACCTCTCTATTAGGAAACAACTCATGGCAACACCTGGGAAACCTCTTGTGATCTGTTTCACTCCCCCATCTGGACTGGAATTGGTGCATCCTACTCGTGCTTCCCGAACACCATGATGAGACATTTTCTCTTAGAGCCAACATACTGCATGTGACGTCAGCATGACACTTTCTGCTCTCCTTGATTCTGGAATGGAAGGAGTGTTCTCCCACCAGATCCTCTGTTCTCTGCCCAAGCACCCACTCTTGAGTTTCTCTTTTTAAATGTGCAGAGCCCAAGAAACAGAAAGGAACAAATTGTAAAGCTGGGTTTCAGAGATGTAAAAATATAACAGACTCAGAGGCATTGTTGTCATCATTTTTCATTTAATAAAAATGGTAATTTTGTTTTTTCTATGTTGACATCACTAATAGGATGCTCTTGTGTAATTGATTCTTTTCAGGAGCCAAAGCCAAGTCAGAGACAACAGAGCTGACATTTTCTCAGCTGCTCTCATCTGAGGGACACTCACTTCGGGTCTGGCTGAGGCAGGGATCTTTGAGGGACTCCAGGACTGCAAAACTGAGTACTCAGGAAGGGCTATCAGAAATGCAGGAAGGAATCTTAAGGCCAGTGACAGAGCCCAACAGGGAGACTGGCCCTGGGAAGATGAACCCTAAATGAGATGAGTTGGGGACAGGTAACAGTCCACACTCAAGAGTTTTACAGGAGCGAGTCTCTCCAGTAGGTGTTCTCCATGAAAGTGACACACACAGACTAGTTAAAGACTCCAGCAATCAAGTGGGGAAGAGCCATGATGCATATAGTGAATGCAGGAATATCAGGAATTGGGATCTTGTACATGACTGTGTTCATGCTAAAGCAAAGCCCTATGAGTGCATAAAGTGTAGGAAGGCCTTCAGCTTAACATCAGACCTCATGCAGCACCAGCAGGTCCACACTGGAGAACAACCTTTTGAGTGCAAAGAATGAGGGACAACCTTTTGCAACAGTTCTGCTCTCAGGCAACACGTGAAGAATCACACTGAAGAGAAACCTTATGAGTGCAATAAATGTGGAAAGGCCTTCACCACACAGTCAAACTTAATTAAGCATCGGAAGACCCACACTGGAGAAAAACCCTTTGTGTGCAAAGACTGTGGGAAAGCCTTTTGCTACAGATTTAATTTGAGTCAACACATGCAGATTCACACTGGAGTGAGGCCCTACGAGTGCAGTGAATGTGGGAAAGCTTTTTGTCACAAGTCACACCTCGCAGAGCACCGGCGAATTCACACAGGAGAGAAGCCCTATGAATGCAGTAAATGTGGAAAGTCTTTCTCCTACCACTCTGGTTTTTTCCAACATAGTTGGATCCATACTGGTGAGAAACCTTTTAAGTGCAAAGAATGTAGGAAAACCTTTTGCTCCAAGTTTAATTTGCATCAACACATGAAGGTTCACCTTGGAGGGAAGCCCCATTCATGAAACAAATGTGGAAGGGCCTTCAATCAGCACTCATTTTGTACGCATCACTTGACCTGCATTGGATTAAAACCCTTTAAATGCAAAGCCTGTGGGAAAGCCTTTAGCTGCTACTCTAATTTCAGTTGGCATGTAAAGATTCACTGGAGAGAAGACCTGTGAGTTCATCAAGTATGGGAAAACTTTCAGGGACAAGTCATACCTCCAACACCAGCAGATTCACAAGATAAGCCAGTAAATGTGGACTTGTTTTCATTTAATACTTATCTTTATCCATTATAATAGGATCCTTACCTATTGGAAACAAATTTTTACTACTTCATGAAACAACTGAAATGTTCCTCCTTTCTTCTCTGCATGGTTAAATCCTCTCATTCACCTCTCCCCTGCACCCCCAAGGCCTGTTTTCTCCAAGGCTGCTGGCTCCTTACAGGGCTGAGAGGTGCCTCCTGCTTAGTGTGGAGCTCTGGCACCCAGTCTCTGGAAGCTTAATGCTTGGTGTCAAATCCCAGCACTGGAGGCTAGGAGCTGTGTGGCCCTGTGCATGTTACTAAACCTTTCTCCACTTCAGTTTGCTCATGGGTAAAATGGATGATTTAGTAATATATTACCACTTCACAGGCTGCTATGAGAACAAACGGTTTTGTGTACTCCCTGAGTGTGTATTGGTTGACAGTTATCCCTGCTGATGTTGCTATTTATTGGGACTGTTACTGTCATCATCACTGTCATGCCTGGATTCAAGACCCTTGGGAGCAATTTTGTGAAGCTTTGTGGTTAAACAGCACAGATACCAGAGGCAGTCACACCTGGATCCCAGCTCAGATTAGGTGTTACCATTTTTGTCCATTTCAGCAAATTAGGTTATTTCCTTGACCTTCTTTATTGTCATCTACTAATAATGCCTATCAAGGAATGTGAATCATTTGGATGCCATTAGGAACACCTAGAATGAGTTATTTCCTTCTGTTTTACTTACGACATAAAAAGACTGTAAGGCTTACACACAGTGACATCAGGAAGGTGGTGGACTACGTGGTTCCATACGTCGTTCTCACAGAAGCTTTAGTTTTATAGTGATCCACACTCAGTAAATGCCTTCTTGCAAAGTTCTGGTGTCTGGCTGAGAGATTTTACCACTCAGGTGGTGCAGAGAAATGAGAAAAGATGCATTCAAAAGGAGAGGATCAACAGTTTCAGTTTACCTGCACCACCTCTACCTCAAACCCATTTAGCTGAGCACTGAGAGAGATTCTCTCCACTCAGGAGCTCTCTGATGGGGAAGAGTAAAATAAGTGTTTGACTTTTTTGTGGATCCAGGGTCCAGTCCTATTTCAGCCGGCCTGGGTTCCAGCAGTTTCCAGGACTACTCCAGCCCTCATTCACCTACCATCCTGGTGGCCTGCACCCACAGACACAGGCTTATTCCTTTCCCAGTGGATCCCAGTGGACCCTGGGGCCAAGGTACACCCCTCAGACTCAGATTCCAGGCCTACCTACCCAGACTGGGCCGCAGCCCCAGGCTTTGAGCCCCATCCCACAGACCAGGTTCCAGGCCAGCTCCTGTAGACTAGGGCTTCAGGCTACCACATAAGCTGTAGGTCTGCCCTGGTGGTTCCTGGTGCCAGACCACCCCCAGAATCCCAGGTTTCAGGCTCACATCTGTGGGCCCATGCTCCAGGCCCACCTCATATGATCCAGGTGCCAGGTCAGCCCCTATGGACCCAGGCTCCAGATCTATCCCAATAAATAGGTTATATGGCTGGGTCCTTGACTGGTGCCAGGACCTATGGGCGAGTAGGCAGGTGTCAAGCCATCTCCTACAAACCTTAGTATCAGGCCAGTTCACCCATTGACCCTCATACTAGGCTTCCCCAAGGAACCTGCCAGTCACCTGTCCTAAAATATCTGCCCAGGCTGATTGGTGAAGAGAGGCTTGAGTGGGAAGACACCAATGCAAGGCCACAGGGATTACAAAGAATCAAGAGGACAGTGCCACCAAGAAAGCAAGCATCAGTAACTGGTCCTAGTGGTATGGAGATCTACAAATAGACTGAAAATAGTTCAAAATAATTATCTTAAGGAAGCTCAGTGAGTTACAAGATAGCACAGAAAGTCAACTAAGCAAAATTAGGATAACAATATGTGAACTAATCAAGACATTCAGCAACAGAACAGGAATTATTTAAAAGGAGCCAAATAATTAGGGCTAAAGAATACAATGAGTGGCCTGGAAAAGTCCATACAGGGCTTCAAAACCAAACTTGATCATGCAGAGGGAAGAATTAGCAAGTTCAATAACAGTTCTGAAAATACACAAAAACCAAAGGAGGGAAGAGAGTGAAGAATGCCTACTGGACTAATGGGGCACTGTAGCATGTGCCCTGGTTTTAGGGGGGACTTGGGGGAGGAATGGCAGTTTGTGTTACTGTAATGCAAGTGCCAGGCATGGCTTTGATTGCTGAGGCATCTGTTTGGAAGGGGATCCACTTCAAAGAGCTATCTCAAATATACACATTGCCAGCCACACAACTAGGTAAAGAGCCACACCACCTTCCTGCACTGAGGATTTTCTGCTTTAGAGGTCTTGGTTGATTTTAATAACTGACCATTGGAGCTACCTGTTTGTTGTGTCTTCTGGCACTTTAAATTTCTGCTATTATATTTTAAATTCAATAAAAAATGAGCCTGTAAGGAGATGAGGGTTGGTGGGCTGGGTGAAAAAGGTAAAGGGGTTAAGAAGTACAAATGGTTAATTACAAAATAGTCATCAGTGTAAATTTTAGCATAGGGAATATAGTCAGTAATATCACAATAATTACATATGGGGCCATGTGGGTACTTGAAATATTGGGGAGACCATTTGTAAAGTATAGGATTGTCTAACCACTGTCCTGTACATCTGAAACTAACAAAAAAATGGATGTAAACTGTAATTGAAAAAAATTTAAAAATATTTCAACTAATCTGTGGGCTGAGAGCCAAACATAAAACTTAACTTCAAAAAGAATATGGAAAAGTAAAAATGCACTTAAGGATCTTGATGGTTAGGATGTGATTGACATTTTATTTATATGTTAAGTTACATTTCCACTAATAACAAAAATAATGCGTGCAGTGCTTTGTAAGTATGACTTTGTAGGGATGACTCTTTTTCCAGCATTTGCTACAATTTGTATCTTAAAGGTGGTTTAAAAAAAAGAATGAGGCTGTGAAACCCTAGACCCTCACTTTCAATTCCAAAAAAGCAGAACCCCGAGGCCTGTGAGCTCTGTCTCCACCTGTGAACTTGCTGTGTGGCCCCAGGTGTACTGTGTAATTTCTAGGTCTTGTAAGTGATAAGCATGTATTTCAGAGTTTCCTGATGGTTATTGCTAAAGGGTTTCTAGAGATCGTAATAAGAAACGCAGGGACTGGTCCAGCCACAAAACTGCTTACCGATAGGCTGAGGCCAGTACAAAACAGACACCATCAAGCAAGCCAATATACAGTCAGTCCTCTATATTCATGGAGTTTGCCACATTGAATTCAACCAGCCATGGATCAGAAATACTAGGGAAAGTGACATTGTTGCTGACATGTACTATGTAGTTCAGTACAATGGTTGCATCCGTACTGAACATGTACAATTTCATCTTGTCATTCCTTAACACAGTGTAACAACTATTTACACAGCATTTGCACTGTTCTAGGTATTATAAGTAATTGAGAGATGGTTTAAAGTATCAGGAGAATGTGCTTAGGTGATATGCAAATACTAGCCATTTTGTGCAAAGGACTTGAGCATCCATGGATTTTGGTATCTGCAAGGGGTCCTGGAACCATCCCTGCAGATACCAAGCGATGACCATACACATTATGAAAGTTAAAGAAGGGCGGAAAGGCTATTAAAAAATGGCTGAAAACTTTCCAAATCTGATGAGAGGAAAGGACATCCAAATTCATGAAACCCAAAATATACAGATTAACTGAGCCTGAAAGGCATATACCTAGACACATTTTAATAAGTTGTCAAGATTCAAAGAGAATTTTGAAAGCACTAAGAGAAAATCAACAGGTAAAGACATATATAGACAAACAGAGAATAAAATAAAACTAAGGGTGATTTCATGTACCATTTTAACCCTAGTATAAAAAAAGGTAAAAGTTAGGAATAATTGTTACCACAAAATATGTTGATAGGTACAAAATAGAAACAAATTAATTTTGACATCAGTAATGCAAAGTGTGTTGTAGGAGTAAAAACATTTTTGTATGTGATTGAAATTAAGTCATAATTTGCTCACATAGATTTATAACAAATAAGCATCTTGTGGAAGCCTCATGGTATCCACAGAGGGGAAAAAAACCTATAGCAGATCAAGAAATATAAAGAGGGAAGTGAATCATTACCCAAAAAAACAACTCACAAAGGAAAACAGAGAGGAGCAAAAGAACTACAAAACACAGGAACACATTAACACAATGGTGGTGGTAAGCCCTTAACTATCAATGACTTTTAAAGCATTAAATGTAAGGAGTGATGTGAGCATTATGGAGTGAGAAGACCCATTTGTATCTTCCCCTCAGTCTACCACTAGTTAGATATCTATAACCCAACAAAGATCCTTCTGCTCAACACTGGCATGAATGGGAAATTAGCACATTGGTACATCTGAAGGTGTGCATTTTGGAATGCATAGAGGAGGCAGAATGGAGGGGAAGACAAGTATTGCCTGCAGACATGGTTCCTTGGCCCCCGCAGCAGAGCCTGAGGCCCAACCCAATGCAGTAGTGATGGAGGAGTTGGGGTGCGGCTCCCAGGTGAGGAGGCAGAAGCAGCATCAGTGCCTGGGAATACAGCTCCCCTCTGCTTCAGGACCTGGTACAGCAGCGGAGATACACGTACAGACTCCCAGCTATACAACAGTGATGCCAGCAGCCATGGGGAACCAGATAACAACTGGGCTCAGGAGCCTGGCCCCCAGCCACATCCCTCCACCACGATAGTGGTGCCCTGAGACCCAGGGACCCAGATATAGCCACGACACCCACCACCCTGGTCGTCCACATGGGAACTTCCACAATTACATAATGTTCCCCTACTGTGACCCTGGAGGCAAGGAAGCAGGTGAGGGAACAAACTTCTGCTCTTGCACCACTTACTGGAAAACAAAGACAGACCTCTAGTTATTAAGCCGCTGACTTATTAAAATGGTGCCCAAATAAGAAAGGTGTTCATTACTCCTAGAGCACTAGCAGAGGAACAACCCATCAAGCACTATGAACAACCAAGGCAACATGGCAACAGAAGGGAAATCACAACTCTGCAGGAACCAAAGTCAGAGTCATGGAAGACGGTGATCCAAATGGTAGAGGATAGACAAGAGCTGTTATGAAAAGGCTGAATGTGATACAAGAAATTTCAGAAAAGAAGTTGAATTAGTTCAATGACAAAGTTAATGAACAAAGGAGTACTTTGCCAAAGAGATTAAAGCTATAAAAAGAATTAACTTTTGGAGTAAAAGAACTCAATAAATGAGATGAAGAATACACATGCTCCCTTTGGCAAGGAATGCAGTAGAAGCACTGGAATTAAAGAAGAGCATATGGAAGCGAGGACCAGTGAACTAGAAGCTGGAAATCTAGAAATGCCTCAGGTGGAAGAGAAGACGGAACTAAGTTTTTAAAAATATTTTATATATTCTTAGAGGGAGAGAAACATCAATGTTAGGTAAACATCAATCTGCTACCTTTCGCACAGGCTGCAGCCAGAGACCAAACCCACAACCCAGGGATGTGCCCTTGGCCGGGAGTCAAACTGGCAACCTTTCACTTTGTGCATTGACACCAACCCGACTGAACCACACTGGTCAGGGCAACTACCTTTTTAAAAAAAAAAATCAAAGAACTCTCCCAGAACTATCTGACTTCATTAGAAAAGGCAGCATAAGGATACTGGGTGACCCAGAAGAAGACAGGGAAAAGGGAACAGAGAGCCTATTCAAAGAAATAATTGATGGGAACTTTCCAAACCTAGGGAAGGAACTACACTTCCACATAAAAAAACCTAATGAAACACTTAATTAACTCAACACAAAAGGCCTTCGCCATGAAACATTAAAACTGTCAAGTGTTAATGACAAAGAATTCTCAAGGCAGACAGGGGAAAACAAAATTAACAAAGGAAATTTAGCAGGTAATCATCAGACTATCCAGCAGAAACACGATAAGCCAGGAGAGAGGGGCATGACATGTTCAAGTACTGAAAGATAGAAACTACTAGCCAAGAATAATATATCCAGCAAAGGTATCCTTTAAATATGAAGGAGAAATAAAGGCTTTCCCAGGCAAACAAAAACAAGATTTACTACCACAAGACCTGCATTTCAAGGAATTTTGAAAGGAGCTCTTTTACCTGAAACAAAAAGACAAAAGTACCCAAAGCTCCCAGTAAGATGACAGACAGAAAGAAAAATAAAATTACAACTTTATTTCAAAATGGGGTGTTAAAAACTTAATTGTAACATAAAGGTTACAAAGAGGAAAACATTAAAAATAACTGTAGCCTCCGAAATTTGGTAATGAAGGTACAACATAAAAAGGGATAATTTGCAACAAACCAAAACATTAAAGGGGAGGAGGAAGGATGGAGTTTGCAGTCGAATGAATTGAGATGCTATGAGAATCAAAAACAAACTACCAAACCATTTTATCTATGAGACATTTTATACAAACCTCACGGTAACCAAGAAAGAAAAATCCAGAGCTTTCACACAAAATATAAAAAGGAAAAAATGGAGAGCCTTGTGGGTAGAGTAGTCTTGGTTGCAGGCCTTTGCTTTCATTACTTGGAATGTTTCTTCCAGTCCCTTCTGGCTTGGAGTGTTTCTGTTGAGAAGTCAGCAGCTAGCCTTATCGGGGCTCCCTTGTGTGTTATTGCCTGATCCCAAACCTCAACACTGTAGGAGAATTAACTCAAAATGGATTAAAAACCTAAAACTTTGAAACCTCCATTTGGAAACAGGAGAGAATTTTCTTTCTCTGGATTAAACAAAGATTTCTAATATACATCACCAAAAACATGCTCAACAAAAGGAAAAACATAATACATCGGGTCTTACTAACATTAAAATTTTCTGCCACAAGAAAAAATCTGTTAAGATAGTAAAAAAACAACAGCAACATAGACTAGAAGACAACATTGGCAAATCTCATATCTAATTAAGGACCTGAGTCTAGACTGTATTAAGAATTCTCAAAACTTGATAATATAACAAAAAAAGAGTAATGGGCAAAAAATCTGAACAGTTGCTTAACCAAATAAAGGGATATCAGTAAGCATGTGTAAAAGCTCTAAACAACATTAGTCATCAGGAATATACAAAATAAAGCCACAGAGAAATACCACTACATCCCTGACACGAATGGTTAAAATGAGACAGACTGCTCATACCAAGTACTAGAGAGAATACAGAGCAATCAGAATTCTCATGCTCTGCTGGTGGGGATGTAAAATGGTATAACCAGTTCTTTTTTATTGAATCCTTTCTGTATTTTTATCCATTACCATTTAGTATTCTTATACCCCTCTCTCCCCAGCAATCACCACACTGTTGTCCATGTCCATGAGTCCTTTTTCCTTTGGGCCCAATCCCTCCACCCCTTGCCCTCCCCACCCACCATTAGCTGTTCTCCTTCTATGTGTCTGTCTCTGTTTTGCTTGGTACTTCAGTTTGTTCATCAGATTCCACGTATAAGTGAGATCATATGGTATTGGTCTCTTTCTCTGACTGGCTCATTTCATGTTGTATAATGTCCTCCAGGTCCATCCATACTATTGAAAAGGTAAAATTTTCTTCTTTTTTACAGCCAAGTATAGTATTCCATTGTGTGTATGTCCCACTGTGGTTTTGTCCACTCAACTATGGGTGGACATGGTATAACCGCTTTGGAACACAGTTCGTGAATTCATAAAAAGGATACACATCCACTTACCTTTAGACTCAGTGTATTTCATGGTTTGTTTTTTATTTTTCTATAGTTTTTGTATGTTTCAACATCTTAAAAAGTTTGCTGGCCAGGGAGAGACTACTCCCAGGCTATCCTGTTCTTGAGAATGCAAAGGGTTTAACCAGGGGTATGTGTCTCCTATACAAACCAACCAATCCAAGGCTGTAGCCCCAACTACCTCCTTATTTAACCCTCACATATTTGCCCTGCCCTAGATCACTCCAGAGCCACGTATCAGAAAACTAGAGGCCATGCCTATAATCCAAAACTCACTGGAATTATTCAAGCTAGCAAGCCCTAAACTGTTTACTGTGTCCTGTCTTACCTCTCCCACAAAAACCCCAATAAAAGCTGTGGCCTATGCTTACTCCAGCCTCCCGACTAACACCGTGCTCTCCATGTGGCCCTGTGTGGCAAGGTGTGGCCCCTTTCCCCTGGGAAATATAATAAATTCTTTAAATGGTACTGACCTCTCCATGTTGGCACTTAGTCACTTTCATAAATTAAAATGCCATGGGTAAAAATGAGACACTCAAGCCTTATTCCTAAATATTAATCCAAAAGAAAGTGGTGTGTGAATGTCTAGAGCAGCTTTGATGTAATAATAGTTTGATTCCAAACTAGAATCAATCCCAATGTCCATTAAAGATGAACAGAAAAACAAATTGTGCCACATCCATACAGGTGAATACTATTCTGTAATAAAAAATTAAGTACTCATACATGTAACATGTAGAAATATGAAAATAATTATGCTGTATGGGGGGAGGCAAAAAAGAGTAAACTTTTTGTTATTCCATTTATATAAAATTCTAGAAAAGAAAGCTTATAGTGAAAGACAGTAAATCTACGATCATGGGAACAAGGAGCCAGGAGGGGAGAGAAGGAGGGGTATGCAAAGGGGAATGAGGTAACTGAGGGTGGATATATTCAATCTCCTGATTACAGTAATTGTTTCATAGGCATACACATACAGTGAAACACCAGACTGAGGTCATGGAGAGACAAGTGCAAAGGGATATGTAAGCCAGAGTGGTTCCCGCGTGATTTCTCTGAGGTCCAGGGAAAGGCTCCAGGGCTGAAAAGCACAACCAGCTTAACCCTGTCTAACTGGCACTCCTTTCCCCTCTCTCCTCCTCTGACCCCCTCCCAGCTGTCCCCTCTTTCCTCTCTCTCCTCTCCTCTCTCTTCCTTCTCTCCCTCTGTAAGAGGAGATTTATTTTAATTTTTGCTGTACAGATATTATTTGAACAACTGGCAAAGTGGAAATTTGGGTCTTTAGATTAGGTTGTAATATTGTTTCAATGCTTATTTCCTGTTTGTGATGGATTTTTAAAAGTCTTTTGGGAGAATGTCCCAGTTATTACAAAGTGCACACCACAGAATATGAAATATAAGGGCCATATTGTAACAGGGAGCATCTGAAGAACCTGGCCAGTGTTTCAATAATATTAAAACCTGTGCTGGGTTGGAGCCAGGGACATGGGTGTGACTTGGACCCCTGATGTAACTGGGAGGCAGCTCCCCCTGGTTACAGTGCCTGTGCGAGAGCTTGGAGGTGGGTCACTCCGCCAAAGGACCATGCCTGCCCCGACTAACTATGGCAGCCAAGAAAGGCAAAAAGTACTGGAGTGCTTGCAGGTGTAGCTGATTGTGGGAGGAGTTGGAAATGGGGTTATGGAGGAGGTTCCAGGATGGTATTTAAACAAAAAGGGGAGCTGCCATGTGGGACAGAGACAATGTGAGACAATGTGAGACAATGTGGGACCTGGTGGGACAAGACAGGAGAAAGGGGGTAAAAGGACTCTCGCTGCTGGGCCACGAGGAGGTGCCATGTGGTTTTGGAAATTGGGGGTGGGGTAGGAGTGAGGGCCCACCCTGGGAGGAGAGAGTTACTGGAGCTGGTGAGTGGGGTGGGGAAGAAGGAGGAGCCATTCTCCCAAATGTGGGTGTGGTCTTGAGAGGCAGGATGACTTTCTGGATGAAAGACTACAATTCCTGAAGGCTTCGATGAGTGCCCTATGTATCAGAGCAGTTGGTTCTTTTATGGAGCTCACTCTTTGAAATCGGGGAGACAAGATAAACAAGTAAACAAATGAATCTTATATCAGTTGAGGGTATGGGCTATGAAGGAAAATATTTTTTTGTTTCTTCTGAGGAGCTGACATAGTATTTTTGATGGGAAATTCCTTGTTATGTGAGACAGTTCTAAGCTTTGACCACATGTATTATTTCTCACTCCACACTAAGTTCTGGAAGGCCTATCAAGTCACTGATGGAGCCAAAATGCCACCCCGAGTTGAGAAAAACATCCAATTCTTTAAAATTTATTTCCAGGCTTTGTGTCCTTTTGAGGAAGCTGGGGGCTTCCAGGGAACGTGAACAGGTCTGTTATCCACCCATGATCACCAGACAAGGTTCTGAATAAAGAGGATTCTTCCCTCATTTGGTCTTTTCCTGCTCATGGAAATTTTCTCTTAGCAGAATTTTACCTAGCCCTGGCCAGATAGCTCAGTTGGTTGGAGAATCATCTCAACACGCCAAGGTTGTGGGTTCGATCCCAGGTCAGGGCACCTACAAACTATCACCCAATGAACGCATAAATGGGTGGAACAGCAAGCTGATAGGTCTGTCTCTCTCTTCCTTTCTCTCTATAACCTATAAATAAAAATTCATTTATAATCTCTAACCTATTTCTTCTAAAATCTGTAAATAAAGATTTTTAAAAAGAGAGAAAGAAAAACTCACCTCAAACTCCAGGTCCATTCTTTCCTAGGGTACATAGGGAAAATATGTCTAAATTATCCCAACCCCCATCCCTATTTCTTTTTCTTAACTTCAACCTTAATTTTTTAAATTATATTTTTTATTTATTTTATAGTATATTTTATTGATTTTGCTATTAGTTTTCCCAATTTTTTCCCTTTATTCCCCCTCCACCTGTACCCCCAACCCTTCAGCATTCTCCCCTTTAGTTCATGTCCATGGGTTGTATATATAAGTTCTTTGAGTTCTGTTTCCTACACCTCTCTTAACCTCTTCCCATCTATTTAATGCCTACCAATTATGCTTCTTCTTCCCTGTACCTTTCCTTCCCTATTCTTCCCCTCCCCTTCCCCACTGAAAACCCTCCATATGATGTCCATTTCTCTGATTCTGTTCCCATTCCAGTTGTTTGCTTACTGTTTGCTTTCATTTTTTTTTAGGTTCAGTTGTTGATAGTGTGACTTTGTTGTCATTTCACTGTTCATGGGTTTCAATCTTCTATTTCTTAAATGAGTCCCTTTAACATTTCATGTAATAAGGGCTTGGTGATAATGAACTCCTTTAACTTGACCTTATCTGGGAAGCACTGCCCTTCCATTCTAAATGATAGCTTTGCTGGATAGAGCAATCTTGAATGTAGGTCCTTGCCTTTCATGACTCCAGATACTTCTTTCTAGTCCCTTCTTGCCTGCAAGGTTTCTTTTGAGAAATCAGCTGATAGGCTTATGGGCACTCCTTTGTAGGTTACTCTCTCCTTTCCTCTTGCTGTTTTTAAGATTCTCTCTTTATCTTTAATCTTGGGTCACTTAATGATGTGTCTTGGGGCGTTCCTTTTTGGGTCCAATTTCTTTGGCACTCTCTGGGCTTCCTGGACTTCCTAGAAGTCTATTTCCTTCACCAGATTGGGGAATTTTTCCTTCATTATTTGTTCAAATACATTTTTAACTTTTTGCTCTTGTTCTTCTCCTTCTGGCACCCCTATGATTCAGATATTGAAATGTTTAAAATTGTCTCATAGGTTCCCAAGCCTCTCCTCATTTTTTTGAATTCTTATTTCTTCATTCTGTTCTGGATGGATGTTTATTTCTTCCTTTGTTCCAAATCATTGACTTGAGTCCCAGTTTCCTTCCCATCACTGTTGGTTCCCAGAATATTTTGCTTTACTTCACTTTGGGTAGCCTTCATTTTGCAACTGAGCTCAATCAGTTCCGTGAGCATCCTGATTACCATTGTTTTGAACTCTGCATCAGATAAATTGGCTATCTCCTCATGACTTAGCTCTTTTTCTGGAGTTTTGATCCTCCATATTTCCTTTTCTTGGCGCACCTGTAATGTTGTAAGGGGGCAGGGCCTTAGGTATTCTCCAGGGCAAGGCAACCCACTTTGCTGCACTGTGGCGCTGTCTGTAGGGGAGGCATCAGAGAGGGAACAATGAAGCTCGCTTGCTCATTTCTAGATCTACTTTCCATCAAACTCTTGTGTGAGACTAGGAGTTTCTCCCTCTGTGGCAACCCCTGACATAGTTTACAGTTAGCTTTCAGTATTAGTTTCCTGTTCACCCAGCCCCACCTCGCTGGCGCCATCTGCTGCCTTGCTGTGGGACCTTTTAGCCAGCCCACCCACGTGGTCCACCTCCTTACTGCAGGTCTCCTTCACCTGCCTGGATGCTTGTCTCCTTCCTACTGGTCTGGTTGAATGTTTCTATACTTCCTTCATTGTCAGAGTTCCATGCAGTTTGATTTTCTGGCACTTCTTGTTGCTTATTGTTTGTAGATTCATTGTTATCCTCCTTTCTGTTGTGTGAGGCAGTGAAGGGTCTCTACCTATGCCTCCATCTTGGCCGGAACTCCCTTCCCCATCCCTATTTCTTGAGAGAGAGGAGTTGCTGTGGGGACAATATTAGCAGGAAAGGCTGAGACTCACAAGAGCCCCTATCAAGCCAGGACAGTGCTGAGCTGTCTCCACACTGCCCCTGGAACCAAGGGACCATGGACAGCTTTCAGCCTTTCTCTCTTTGCCAATGCAGGTAAGGGCCCAGGGAAAGAGAAAGTGGGGCCAGCTGCAGTTGACACAGATATGAGCAAGGACAGAGCAACCTGAGCAGTGGACACAAGGCAGGGGTAACTTCTCAGCTCCTCCCTCAGTGTTTTGAGCCCTCCTGCCTTCTCCAGCCCAGTCTCTGGAGGAAAGATACCCACAAGACACATTGACTCTTCAGAAAAGCTACCACCTGTTTCATCTCACCTTCCCTATGGCCTCCCTCTCCCCTGCTCTTTGCCATCCCAAGTCCACATGTACTGCAGCCACGTGACTCTTGGTCCATCAAGACTTGCTCTTGCCTCCCTATAGCTGCCCGCATGGTCTCCACCTGGGATGCCCTTTCCCCTTTCTCCATGAACCTGCTCCTTCCCTTTCTCTGCAGTCAACCTCATTGGCCATCCTGACACAAGGTCATTCTAACCTCCACAGGTGGACACAATGGGTCCTTTCTGAACTCCCACCTCAGACTGTTTTTTGTGCTGTGACGTGTCCAGGAGCAGTTACCTGTGCTCGTGTCATGTGTCCTGTGGATCCCTGAGTTCCTGAAAGGCAGGCAGGATGAGACTGGCTGTGCTTCTCAATGGCCCCACTGTGGCTTCGCAACAGCCTGCCACAGGAAAATGGTTGAAAGTGTTCAAGAATGAATAAAGGAGGGAATTTGGACACATGGGTGGACACTGCTTCTGCTTGCACATAATTCCTATGCCCCCTGAGGGGCATGAAGAAGTGGGCAGTCATGTACACTCCTGCCGCCATGTTGGTGCAAGTTTTATACAAGGCAATATGTTCATTTCCTAAATGTTTTGCTTGTTTTCTCCTAACGTTCACCATGTTAGCCATTTTAAAGTGGCTGAGGGAATGAGGCCCTGGATAGAATCAGGCATGGAACAGAATGAGGTATGGGAGCAATAGGAGTTCTTGGAGCAACAGGGACTGTGACTCGTGAAGTGGAACGTGATGGAGTATTAACATGCTATGTGACCCATGTGAAATGTGTAGGGGGCATGGTGACTGCTGCACTCCCCTCCTTGTCCACCAGAGGTCGGCAGAGATACTCCACCGCCCAGAGCCTGCCCAGGGTGCCACTGACCCGCCCTCCTCCCTGCCACAGTCCAGCAGGATCTGACCCTCACCAGTATCCCTGAGTTCAGAGTTTGCCTCACCAAGCTGTCCTCACTGGACTCAGCTCCTCCACCCAGCCAGGCATCTACCCACCAAAGGCCAGTTCTCCACAGGCAGCTCCTCCCCAGCCCCCATCTGCCTGAAATGGGACAAACATGTAAGTGCACTCAGGCCCACTCACACTTAAGGTCCAGCCGGAGGAACCCCTCCTTGGGGCAGGAGGGGGCACTCTATACAGGCTCCCACCACACGAGGTACTTCCCATCACACTCCTTCCAGGTTGTCATTAACCAGTCTCTTCTGTAAGGGCCAACTGGGTGCCTGGCTCCCTGCTCTAAGCCCGGGGATCACATGAGGCCTGTCTGTGTGTGTCCCCAGGCCAAGCCCGGGGCTGACCCAGAAGAAACGCTCTAGGAGTACTCACAAGGATGGAAGGAAGTCGGTCAAGCAGAAACAGAAGACCAGACTTACGGGACACTGGAGAACGTGTGGGCACCAGCAGCACTAAGGGCTTTCCTGTGGACCTGGGTTCTTGACCCACATGAAGTCAGAACAGGTGCGCACAGGTGAGAGGGATAAGCTTCTTTGGGTCCAGACCCTGACCACACCCACCCTCACCTCTCAGCTTGAGCAGCTCCACTCCCTGCTGTGGGCTCTCCTGGCACCACCTGCTCTTCTCACACAGGGTCCTGACCAGGCCTGGGACCCTTGACCCAGATCCAAATCCAAGGCGATGTCAGCTCCAGGCAGGACTGAGCCCCCTGACTGCAGTGGGAGTCAGGACGAGTCCCACAGCCCAGCTGACCCACCCCCACGGCCTCTCCTCTCAGGACACACAGAGAGTTGAACTTCATACCTCTAGGGACTAGTCCTGCTGGGACCCCGAGTTCCTGGCACTTTGTCCCTGGAAGCTGTGGCCAGGCTAGAGCCCCAGGGAGATAGGAGGGGGTCCCTCTCCCCAGTCATCACACATTTGACCCCTTCTCACCCTGAGAGTCAAGTCTGTGACCTTCCTGCAGGGAGGAAAACCAGCCATCCCAGAGCATTTGAGAACATGGGAAAGACCCTGTGCCCAGCTGGGTTTTGTGTCATAAACAAAAATAGTCCCCAGGTTTGGGGGCCCCTGGGGCTCTCTGTGTTGTGCTGAGAGGCCCAGGACCAGGGCACAGTAGAGGGTGGGCAGGTGTCACCCTCTCAGGGGCAAGGGCCCCCACCCATCGTGCCAATGAAAGTACACCACAGGCCAGTATGATCAGTGTGCCCTGAGAGCTGGTAGATGCAGAATCTGCATTTTAACAGAATCTGCAGATGCTCCCAGGGCACAAGAGAGGAAGGGGGCCACCTAACCCCCACATCACAGGATCCAAGCCTGCCAGGGCATCCACCTTAGCTGGGCAGCTGCTAATGCAGCACTTCTAAGGTGTCACCTGGGCATCACAACCTTGTGAAGTTTCACAGCTGATTGCATTGCACAGTGGGTTTGGCAACCCTCTGACAAGAATTCCTGATGTATCCCTGGACTCCTGCCCTAAGGAGAAAAGCCAGATGGGATGAGAGGGCGTGGCAGGGGTGAGCTACTGTGCACCTGATGGGGATCTGTGGGGAATGCCCAGAACCCAGATACCCCAGGCTTGCTTTTGTCCCAACAGGGCATGTGTGAGAATGTGTGTGTGTGTGTGTGTGTGTGTGTGTGTGTGCATGCGCGCATGCGCAGAGGTCTCAGCAGTTCCCAGGGAACAGAATTGTAGACCCAAGGTAAACAGAAAGCAGAGGACAGGAAAGGCAAGAATGAGGTGGGGGAGAGGGTAGGTCCTGGGCTCAGACCCCACTCTTTGCCTATGGTACATGGAGGCCCTCCTGCCCAAGAGGACAATAAACACAGGGGGGACACTACTGTCGAAGAGGGACACAAACCACGGAAGACACACACAGGGAGGAAGGTCACCATGGAGTAAACACACAGGGAGAAAGGACATCAGACAAACCTGGTAAACAGAGGTGCCGCTGAGTGCTTCTGGAGCTGAAGCTCTTTTCACAGAGGGAGGACAGAGCAGGCAGCAGACACTACAGAGTCCCCCTCAGCCCCTGCCCTCAAAGCGTGTCCCCGGGCAGGGGCTCCTGCTGGCCCCTGAGGAAGAGGCAATCCCTGGGGATGGGTGGGAGGATGGGAGACAGAGTGACTGGCTGGGTCTCCTGGGGAGGACAGCACTCTGAGAGGGGACAGAGAGCTGCTGCTTGGACCTGAGGGAGAGGACATAGGAACAGAGTAAGATGGGGGCAAATCTCAGCAACAAGAAAATCTCATGATCTGCAGGTGGTGAGGGGCAGGAAAACCTCAATCACTGAGCAGTAATTTCTGAAAACTGATATAATAGCAATTCATGTCAAGTGACACCAGAAAAACTTAACCAGGGGCACTAAACATTGTCCTTACAACCAACCTCAGAAATGGGCAAATACACCCCAGGAGGTGCAGAACCCTGGGGACACCCACTCACTCATCCATGGGTATTTGCAGCTAGCTGCAGACATGGGGTGCAACAAGGTCAGAAAGTCCCTGCCCACATGGAACTCATGTTCTATGAGGAGGAGAGGGACAAGGAGAGATTTAGATGTGATGTCAGGCATGCACATGTGTCATGAGGGAACAGAACAGGGACAGGTCAGAGGGTGAAGACAGAGGGTCTTTAAAGGAGGTGGCCAGCAAGGTCTCTCCCAAGGATGTCTCTGAGTGTCAGCAGGGGTCTGAGAGCAGTGAGGGGGTGAGCCAGACAGACATCTGGGGAAGAGTATTCAAAACAGGAAATAACAAGTTCAGAGGTGCTGAAGTAATGGTGGCCATGTTGCTCACCTTGACCTTGGGAGGCACACATGTGTGTGTGCACACACCCACACATGCTCACAAAAACCAGGGCTGAAAGATAAAGAGACCTGCTCAGGACCCAGGGCCTTATCTTTCCATCCCAATTCATAGATCCAAAATATCAATCAATTTATCTCTTCCTTCCTAGTCTCATGCTTAGCCTTCTGGAACTTGCCCTCCACTGCCCAACTCACTGTTGAATCTGTGCCATCCTGTGCTGCCAAAGGGAAGGATGTGCTTCTCCTTGTCCACAGTTTTTCTGAGAATCTTGGAGGCCTTGCCTGGTACAGAAGAGAAAGTGTGCACAACAATGGTCCAGTTGCATCGTATGTAATAGACCCTTAAGGAATTATCACTGGTCCTGCCTACAGCAGCCAAAAGATGATATACTGCAGTGGGCTCTTGCTCTTGTAGAAGGTCACCATGGAGGCTACCACACCATGTAAGCCATAAAGGACAATTTTCAGAAAGAAGAAGTAACTGGACAGTTTTTGTATACTGTGAGTGACCTCTCACTGACCTCTGGGTGTCAGGTGGGGTGAGTTCTACTTTCACACAGGACTGACACCCCTGGTCTCTGGCCTCCATCCCCCTCTGTATCACACACATCCCAGGTTGGGGTTTGAGCATTAAGTGCAGGACATGCACAGTGGAGACAAACTTCCTAAGATGAGAGTTTCCATGCTGGATTTCTGCCCTGAAGACATTCACTGCCGAGAAGAATCAGTCTGATGGGAGTACCTCGCAGAGGAACTCCAGTCTCCATGCAGCCCCAACCCACCAGGAGAAGCTGATCGGCTACTCCAGGTCTGTCTGCAGCCATAGCCCACCCTCTCCTCCACCCTGGGAGTCTGAGCAGGTGTCTGTGCCTCCCTAGACCAACTGTTGGCTCAGACCCTGTTTTCTTAGGCATCCTCAGCTCAGAGGGAGAAATTCTGGTCTGGGGAGTGACAGCAAATGGAGAATTCATTAATTTTTACTCCCTCCATCAGCCAGGGGCCCCTAAATAGCATGTGGGCCCGGGGGTATTGATGTCCCAGATGGCTGCCCCATGGCCTGGGGTCTGGGGAGGTGGTGGGGCCCAGCCACATGAAACACCACCACCCACGCAAGGCAGCTGCTTACCAAAATATTTTATTTTAGGAGACCCCTCAGAAAAAGACCCTCCATGTTAGACAGATGCCCAATACCCTGGGCCCTTTTCTTTTGGTCTTTTGTGTATTTTCTTTATTTTCAAATCAACTAAAACAAAATGATACATAATGTTAAGTCAGAGTCACTCAAAAAACCAGACAGACGCAGCGAGCTAAGGAGCAGGGTTTATTAGTGGGGAATAAGAGGAAAAGTGGAGTCAACCAAGGGAGGTTGGGGAGCAAACGAAGGAAGGTTAGGACTCTCTTGGTTGTTCTTAGGGCAGGGTTTTTAAGTGCAAAAAACCCCCAAGAAGGGTAATTGGTTGGGGTGTCAGAGTGTGATTGGCTACAGCTGGTTGCTGGGTGCCATTTCTGCTCATCTTTGTTCTTGATACATCTTGTCAGCCTCATGTTAAAGCTGTATCCTGTTACACAGGTTAGGCCAACCCCAGACCCTAATCTTAGCTGGGCATCTGTCTGTCCTGGGCAGGGTCGGCAGGCATTTTCCCGGGCAGGCATTTTCCCAGGCTAGTTTCCTACAATACAGTTTTCCTGCCTGGTGATTTTCTATTCCTCCTAGGCCTACCTAGGTCTGTCATTCCTGCTTTTTCTTTTATATAAAAGGGCAGGAGAGGCCCTATAGGGATGAGGGGCATCGTGTCATCTTAGGGCTACTTCCTGCTGAGTAGGGGGTATAGATTTTAAAAGCTCAGGGCAAGGGGACCTCCTCTTCTTGCGCTGGATTATGGTGTAGAGCATGGTGCTCTCTTAATAGTAGAATGGCTTTCATAGTTTCTGCCGCAGTGGCTTCAACTGTTTTTCTTAAACTGATTGACAGCTTAATTAAAGAGGGTCCTACTAAGAGAAATAAAGTGAGGAAAGGGGTAATTAGGGGCAATAGAGTGCCTTGAGTGATGAGAAATAGGGGCAATAGAGTGCCTTGAGAGAGAGAAAGCAGAGTTGAGAGCCAGCTTCCACTAGTGGAAGAGTGAGTGGAGAAGTCAACCTGGCAATTCTGGCCAGGACCTGTCTCCTGGCTTGGTGAGTTGGGAAAGTGGGAGGTCTCAATTTCCACTGTGGTGTTGTTTGTTGGCAGATGGCACATTGCTGTTCTTTTTCTAAGATAGAGAGTAGGGAATGGTGTAAGAGGGTCTGAGAGAGAAAAGAGGCGAGGGGTCTCGCACTGATGTGAAAGTGGTTGTGTGGGTCAGTAAGGATTTGGGTGACATGTTCTGGTAAAATTATTTTGTTGTTAAGAGTATACTGCCTATTGGAAAAGGTCGATCCCAGTTTGGGGAGATTTAGATGTTCCTCATGGGTATGTGGTGGTGCTTTAGAGGGTATTACTAACAGCTGAGTAAATGACTGAGCGTTCTGGGCTAGCCTTTGTGTCTGCTTTATCATTTCCTATGGAGATGTGATCTCTCCTGTGTTGATGTCCCTTGCAGTGAGTTATAGCAGCGCGTCTGGGTAATGAGGATGCCTGGAAGAGCCTGAGGCTGAGGTTTCTGTTAATGATGGGGGAGTGTTTAGAGGTGAGGTGTCCTCTCTCCCTCCACATGGGGATGTGTGAATGTGTGATATGGAAAGCATACTTGCAGTCCGTGTGTATGTTTACCGTTTGTCCTTTGGCGAGAGTTAGCACCCTGGTTAGAGCTATACACTCCTGTTGGCAGGTTGTTCCTGGAGGGAGAGACTTAGTCTCTAGAACATTGTCAAGGATGATGATAGCATAGCCCACTCCCTGTTTGAGAGCCTTAAAGGAACTCCCATCTAAGAGCTAATTGGGTGTAGGTGACAGGAGAGAGCTGCCCTTGAGATTGGTGAAGGGATGTAAAAAGTGATGAATGACCTCTTACAATGGTGAGAGTCTGTAGAGAGATAAAGGAAGCTGGGTTGAGACTTCAAGGGAGGGATGGATTTGGACTTGAGGGTTTTGTAGGATTTGAGCATGGAGAAATTGTAGCTGGGAGGGAAAAGCATTAGATATAGCTGGGCGTGTGTTACAAATGCTAGAGAGAGGGTTTATGGAGTGGGAGGAATATACCATCAGGTTGGCATATGGAACCAGCTTAAGAGCCTCCTGAATGCAGATGGCTACTGCTGCCAGAGCCCACACACAGGCAGGCCGGCCGGCCTAGGAATGGAGCATGAATGGGGCATCTAGTGGCTAAGAGAAATAAGCTACAGACCTTAGATTGAGCCTATAGTGTTGAGCTAAGAGGTTCAAGACATAGCCATCCCAGGTGTCCAAGTACAGGACAAATGGTTTTTGGGGGTCTGGGAGAGAAAGCTTTAGAAATAGTCTTTGGGTTTTCTTTGGACTCCTGTAAGTCACCAGCTGTTGCCTGGTATAAAGGTTTAGTTATTAGGCCGAAGTTGGGAATCTAGATCCTAAAGAAGTTGGCTAGCCCCAGGTAGGTGACCTGAGTCTGTGAAAACTGCCCCTTTGTCTTGGAGACCTAATGACCCTTTTTTAATAGGAAGTTAAGAAGGGTGATGGTGTGCTCCTGCAAGATTTCTTCAGATGGGCTGCAGGGTAAAAGGTCATCTTCATGTTGGAGCAGAGTGCTGGGGGCTAGGTCTATCTCTCGTAGGTCAGAGGCCAGGGCCTGACTGAAAAGATGGGGGCTATCCCTAAAGCCCTGAGGGAGGACAGTCTGTTTCAGTTGTTTGGTTACATTGTAGTTGGGTCTGTGCAAGTGAAAGCAAAGAGGTTCTGTGATTGGGAGAAAAGGGGAATGGTAAAATGCTACAGAAGGGTGTTTGGTGTCCCAAATTCAAGGGTCAACAGAGGAAAGGAAGGTGGGGTCTGATGAGCTGGGCACTGGGGAATTAGGGGAGCTTCCTAACATTAGCAGCAGGACTGTTTGTGGGTTTAGAGCATGTGTTACGCTCTGTAATGAGGGTATTAGAAGGGAGGCTTGCAGCTTGGCTGAAATGTCCCTCTCTATCAGCAAGACAGGGCAGGTAGGTGTAACTAAGAAAGAGTGAGCAAAGGTGTGTTCCCCTATATGGCAGAAGAGCTGAGGAGTGGCCCACAGTTTTGTTAGTTTTCTGTCTATTCCTACATCAGAGGCTGAGGAGGGGGTTAAAGGCCCCAAACATTCTGGCCCAACTGAGAACATGCCTCCCATATCGAGGATAAAGGAAATGGGCTTACCTGCCACTCATAGGGTTCCCGTGGGCTCAGTGGTGGTGATGGCAACAGCTGGGGCTCTTGAACCCGGGCCCCGTCAGTCTTCTGCAGCTAGACTGAGTAGGTCAGGGACTGTGAACTCAGAGGCCGCTTCTCCCACAGAGGAAGGAAGTCTAGTCCCTCAGCTGGAGGCCAATGGACAGTCAACTTTCCAATGCCCTGTTTTCTTGCACAGCAGACAGAGTTCAGGAGGTGGCCATGGGTTCGGGCAGAGCCTCACCCAATGTCCCTTCTTTTCGCACCTGAAACAAGGACCCTGGGGAACCTCCACCTGAGTAGGTTTCTTTCCTTTCTCACACCTCGTAGGGATTTGTCCCTGGTGGGCAGTGGCAAGCATTAGGTATATCTTTTCTCTTTCCTGCTTTTCCTTTTCCCTGGCATTTTCTCCTTCTTCTCTCTCTTCATCTCTCCTTTTTTGTTCGAGTTTTTCTCCTACTCTTTGTTGTTGAATACTCGGAAAGCCATCTCAGTGAGTCCCTCTAGTTGTTGGAGCTTTTCCGAATATCGAGTAAGCGCCCTTCTGCAGAGCCTGGGTCCAGACTGGTGTGTTTGAGAACTGCCTCGCTGAGGCGGCTCATGAAGGCCCCAGGATTTTCATCTAGGCCCTGGGTGATCCCTAGAATTTTGTCATACTCCCTAACACAGTTTGTGGGGTCCCAGAAAAAGAGCTGAGCTCACACTCTATTTGTGCTGAATCTGACAGTGAACAAGGAACAGGAGCCCACTCTGCTCCCCTTTGTCCTGCTGCTCCCGTGAGAGGAGACATCCCCAAGTAGGCCTCAGTGGGGGCAAACACTGAGGGATTTGAGACAGGCCTGTGAGAAGGGGTGTGAGGCTTCCAGATAACAGGTGGGTATAATGGCTTTGTTCCACGGGGGTAGGAGAGTCAGGGCTGGGAGGCTGGGAGGGTTCTGAATCCCCTGGAGATGAGTCATCTAAGAGCAGGGCAGGGATCCACCCAGGGCAGAGGGTGTTCAGCTAGATCAAAGGAGGTGGCTAAGGAGGAACTGGGAAGGGAGGGGGAATGGAAGGTGTAGGGAGCTCAGGCAGCTGGCCAGTGAGCTACACAAGATCTGTTAGGAGTTTGAAACAGAAAAAGTGCCATTCTCTGGCTATCACTACACTGCCATTTCCTGGCTATCATTCTTAAGGCTTCAAGCCAGGCAGCTAAGAGGAGTGTCCCAGGAGGGAAGAGACTGAGATGTCCCTATAATTATGCTGAGAATGAGATAGGTAATGAGGGAGATTACTAGGCAGGTGAGTCCAAGTCCCAGGACTTGAGTGCTGACTCCCAGAGTCAGAAGTGGGGCCGGGCGGCCCTGAGTGAGTGCGAGTACCGAGGCCAGTGTCTCTGCATCGTGACACAGACCTGAGAGGAGTGGGTGGGCCTGTCCCTGAGGAGAGACAGGACCATGAATCAGTGCAGGAGGGCTCCAAAGGAGCACTCAGACTTGAAAAGCTCACTCCTGAATTTAGAAGTGAGGCTAGTGAGGCTGGGATGGAACCCTTAGAGTGCTTGGAGTCAAAGGTCAAGGACTCACCCGAAAGAATGGTGACCAGTGTCTACTGGAAAGGTCTGGTGCAGCAGCAAGGGTCCCTGAAGGGGGTGTCCTCTAGAGTGAGGACCGAAATGGGATGGAAGAGTCAGAAGCTGGAGCCGCTGTCCCCTAGGGTTTTGTTCAGATTATATATTTCTTATCATACTATTGTTATTTTATATCCCACCCAGCACCCTTCCCCAATCTTAATCCATTTTGCCATCTTTCTGAGCTTTATTACTATTGTGGTGAACTTTATTTTCTCTCACACTAGGCCAAGTTTCTACCCCTCACTCTCACCATTTCCCCTCCACCTAACCTCACATAAGCTGTCTTCTTTCTTAAGTCAGCTCACATTCTTTTTTCCTTCTAACAATAGTCTTATTTCTTTTCACCTTTCATAAACAGTGGCTAGTTGTGTGAAATGTCATGGTTATTGCTGTGCTTCTCCAAAGGATCTCCTCTTTGTTCATGACTTGTTTGTACTTTGAATCTCATAGAATAGTCTCCCTCTGTCTTACTCCACTTTGCCTTTGCCCTGCCCCTGATCCCTTAGTGAGGAATTTTATTTTGTTTTCTCTCTCCCTTTATTTTTTTTCTTTGTTCCCCCTCTTTCAACATGGGCATTATTCCTTACTCTTATTAGTGTGCTTCCACTATCCTCTCAAAATCATTTTTCTTCACTGTAGACACTCATAGTAACTTTTTGCTTTTCTACAATATTGGGGTTTTTTTAAAAGATTTTATTTAAAGGGGAAGGGGGGGAGAAAGAGGGAGAGAAACATCATTGTATGGTTGCCTCTCACATGCCCCCTGCTTGGGGATCTGGCCTGCAACCCAGGCACGTGCCCTTGTTACAGGGTGCAGCCAAGAGGGGGGACCCCAAATAGGCATTTTAAAATGGCGTCCAGAACTTAAGGTGTCCAGGAGATTTTAAGACGTCTCCATCCCCCACCCCAGGGTGTGGGTTGGGGGAAGGGAAAAATGGAGCAGGGCCATTGAGAGCTGTTTAGCATAGCAACAGCCTTGCAGCTAAGCTCTGGCGTGGTCATTTAACATATCTATAGCCTTTGACTGGATGCATAGATATGTTAAGTAGCTGTGATCAGCTCTAAGCCAGGGGAATGGAAGTAACTTCCCCACCCAGATGTAACTGGGGGGCGGGTCCCCTGAGTTACAGTGCCTGCGTGGGAGCTCAGAGAGGATTGGCTCCAGGACATGGGGCCACGCCTGCCCAGACTCATGATGGCAGCCCAGTAAAGCTGGAAGGACACAAGTTCTGGCATGTGAAGCCGAGTGTGGGAGGAGTCGGAAATGAGGCTGCAGAGGAAGATTGGCCGTGGGGATTTAAAACCCAGATTTGGCGGCCATTGAGGAAGAGAACCATGCTGCTTTAGGAGAGAGACCCATGTGCAGCCCTGGGAGAAGAAGAAGCACGCAGACTTGATGGAGTGTAGACTCCTGCAACCCTGAGAGAGGGAGAACCACGCGGCCTGGCAGAGTGGGGACCCCCACAGCTTTAGAAGGGGGAACCACCACCTGGTTTTAGCAGAGATCCCGGCGACTCAGCTGAGGGTGCTGGGAACCCAGGGAGGTCTCCCAGTCGAGATCGAGTACTAACTGGGAAGAACCAGAGGACTGCCTAAGCCATGGACTTCTATTTCCTTTCCTGAGATACGGTACTCTGGACTGGGCAAAGGGGGAAGGAAGGAAGGACTGTGTCTGTTTATGGGTGTTTTTAGGGACTTTGGGATTTTGGTGAAGACATTAGGTCACTACTTTAAGTTAGTATAGCATTAAATAAACATTTCCTTTCCTTTTCACAAATCTCTGGCATTGAGAGACGTCTTTCCTCTGGTGGCGGACATAACGGACCCGGGGCCTTCTTTCAAAAATAGTATATCATCCCAGGCCCCCCTCGTTGTGTTCTGTAACACCCTGACTGGGAATTGAACTAGTGACCCTTTGGTTCACAGGCCTGCGCTCAGTCCACTGAGCTTTTCTACAATATTCTTATTCCTAGTCCACCTTAATTAAACTTCATTCAGTTGTCATTGCTACCGACCTTGCTGTGGTGTTTCTGCAACTTTGCTCCCGTGGGTCCCATACCTTTTCAATTTTACTTCAAACCTCATGATATAGTCTTCCCTCTTCTTACCCCATTGTTCCCATTGCCCTTTCATGCTTTACTTACATTGCAAATTTTGCTCTCTTTCTCTTTCTTCGCCTCGGTTCTATCCCAACTCTTATCATTTCTCCTCCCTCTTACCACTCAACAACTTTTTCCTTCTTTTAGTCATCTCATCTTCCCTTTGTCATATGTTATAATATCTGCAATCTCTGTTCACCTTTATTAATCTTAGCTCACTTGCGATTGAGGCTGCTGATGTGGTAGGGAGGTTCTTTTTGCTGGCATAGGTTTGGTTGTCTGGTAATACTGCTTTGTTAACCAACACCTGTACAACAGCATACAAGGCAAGGTGGGAGTTGTGAATACCAGTAAAACCACTGGAGGGGAGAACACAACAATAAAGGACCCACCAACAGGTAAAGCCCAAGTACAAGAGAGCCCACACAAAAGGAAGCAAGGGCAACCCTACAACAACCAGACAAATAGATTAAGGCGACTGCACCACTGAGTCCCACAGAACCCCTACCAAAGAAGTTCACCCTATGAAGACAGCTGGCAAAGCAGAGCATCTGGAACCACAGAAACAAACAAAAAAGAGTGGACTAAAATAGGGATACAAAGAAAGAAACTACAATCAAAAGGAATGGAAGATTCCCCAGTAAAAGAGCTATATGAAATGGAGGCAAGCAAATTATCAGATATAGAATTCAAAAGAATGCTTACAAGGATGCACAAGTTACTCTGAAAACTACAAGGAACTGAGTGGGAACCACAACAGCATGAAAAAGGAAAGAGGAACTATAAAGAAGAACCAGGAAGAAATGAAGAATACAATATCTGAAATAAAAAATACACTAGAAAGAATTACAACCAGAGGACAAATTAGTGAGCTAGAAGATAAGCTAGAAAGAAATACACAGGTAAAGCAGCTGCATGAAAAAAGACTAAAAAATGGGAGGCATAGGTAGCCACACTGTACCTCCTCGCACAACCAAGATAGGGACAACAACAATTTAGAAACAGAATAACAACCAGAACAGACAGAAAATTGAACTGTATGGAAGTCGGACAACCAAGGAGTTAAAATAGACTCATTCATCCAGACGGCATCACAACCCAGCAACTGGGTTGCCCCTCCCTGGTGAACACCTAAGGTTCCTTCCCTCATACATAACAGACGTGACAAGACAAAATAAAAATGGCCCAAACAGAAGAACAGATCAAAGCTCCAGAGCAAATACAATTGAGAGACGAAGAGATAGCCAGTCTATCAGATGCATGGTTCAAAGCACTGGTGATCAGGATGCTCACAGAATTGGTTGAATTTGGTCACAAATTAGATGAAAAAATGAAGGCTACACTAAGTGAAATGCAGGAAAATGCACAGGGAACCAATAGTGATGGGAAGAAAATTAGGACTCCAATCAATGGAGTGGACCAGAAGGAAGAAAGAAACAACCAAACAGAAAAGAATGAAGCAACAAGAATTCAAAAAAAATGAGAGGCTTAGGAACCTCCAGGACATCTTTAAACATTCTAACATCTGAATTATAGAGGTACCAGAAGGAGAAGAGGAAGAGCAACATGTGGAAAAGTTATTTGAGCAAATAATAAAAGAGAACTTCCCCAATCTGGCAAAGGAAATGGACTTCCAGGAAGTCCAGGAAGCTCAGAGAGTCCCAAAGAAGTTGGACCCAAGGAGGAACACACCAAGGCACACCATAATTACATTAGCCAAGGTAAAAATGAAGGAGAGAATCCTAGAAGCAGCAAGAGATAAGGGGTCAGTAACCTACAAAGGAGTTCCCATCAGACTGTCAGCTGATTTCTCAAAAGAGATCTTGCAGGCAAGAAGGGGCTGGAAAGAAATATTCCAAGTCATGAAAGGCAAGGGCCTACATCCAAGATTGCTCTATCCAGCAAAGCTTTCATTTAGAATGGAAGGGCAGATAAAGTGCTTCTCAGATAAGGTCAAGTTAAAGGAGTTCATCACCACCAAGCCCTTATTTTATGAAATGCTAAAGGGACTTATCTAAGAAAAGAAGATAAAGAAAAGACATGTATAGTAAAAGGACAGCAAACTCACAATTATTAACAACCACACCTAAAGCAAAACCAAAAGAAACTAAGTAAACAACTAGAACAGGAACAGAACCACAGAAATGGAAGGCACATGGAGGGTTAGCAACAGGGGGGTAGGAGGAGGAGAGAGGGGGAAAAGGTATAGAGAATAAGTAGCATAGAATGTAGGTTGAAAATAGATAGGGGGAGGGCAAGAATAGTACGGGAAATGTAGAAGCTAAAGAACTCATAAGTATGACACATGGACATGAACTAAAGGGGGGGAATGTGGGTTGGAGAGGGGGTACAGGGTGGAGGGGAGAGAAGGGGGAAATGGGACAACTGTAATAACATAATCAATATATTAAAAAAAGAACTTATGACACATGGACATGAACTAAAGGGGGGTAATGTGGATGGGAGAGGGTGTGCAGGGTTGTGGGGAATGAAGAGGAGGTAATGGGACAACTGTAATAGCATAAACAATAAAATATATTTTTAAAAAAAGATTAAAAAAGATGAAGATAGCTTAAGGGAACTGCAGGACAATATAAAATGCAACAATATTTGAACCATAGGAATACCAGAAGGAGAAGAAAAAGAGCAAGGGATAAAAAAATTTGATTGAAAAAAAATAATGACAGAAAATTTACGTAACCTGGACAGGGGAAAAGCCATGCAAGTTCAGGAAGCACAGAGGGTCCCAATCAAGATGAACCCAAAGAGGCCCACTGCAAGACAACACATCATAATTAAAATGCCAAATTTTAAAGACAAAGAGAGAATCTTAGAGGCATCAAGGAGAAACAGGAAGTAATGTTTAAGGGAGCTCCAATAAGGCTAGCAGCTCACTTCTCAACAGAAACACTACAAAGCAAAAGAGAATGGCAAGAAATATTCCAAGTAATGAAAAGCAATGGCATGCAACCAAGACTACTCTATCCAGCAAGGTTCTCAATTAAAATGGAAAACTAAATAAGAAGTCTTCCAGGAAAAAGAAAGCTAAAAGAATACACCTCTACCAAACCAGCACTGCAAGACATGTTAAAGGGACTGCTTTAAGAAGAGAAAGAAAAACAGTGAGAGAGAGAGAGGAATACAGGTACAAAAGGGGAAAAATCAAGAAGTACCTGTGAAAAATACCCTTAAATGTAAGTGGATTAAATGCTCCAATCAAAAGACATAGGGTAGCTGAATGGATAAGAAACCATGACCCACACATATGCTGCCTACAAGAGACCCACCTCAAAACAAAAGACTTACAGAGACTGAAAGTGAAGGGTTGGAAAAAAAGTATTCCAAGCAAATGGACAGGGAAAAAAGCCAGGGTAACAATACTTATATTCAACAAAACAGACTTCAAACAAAGGCCATAAAAAGAGACACAGAAGGACACTTTGTTATCCTCAAGGGAAGAATCAATCAAGCAGACATAAATATTGTAAACATACGCACTCAACATAGGAGCACCCAAATATATAAGGAAAATCTTTGAGAACTTAAAGAAATACATAGACAGCAATGCACTTATACTAGGGGACTTTAACACCCCACTGTCAACAATGAATAGATCTTCCAAACAAAATCTCAACAAGGATACTATAACATTTGACCAATGCTATAGATCAAATGAACTTAACAGATATATACCTTTCATCCCAAAGAAGCAAAATACACATTCTTTTCAAATGCACATGGAACATTTTCAAAGATAGACCACATAGGACACAAAACAAGCCTCAACAAGTTCAAGACAATTTAAATCATATCAAGCATTTTCTCTGATTACAAGGGACTACAACTAGAAACCAACTTCAAGGAAAAAACTCAAAAACATTCAAATTCAGGGAGATTGAATAGCATGCTGTTAAACAATGAATAGGTTAAGAATGAGATCAAGGAAGAAATCAAAAAGTTTCTGGAAACAAATGAACATGAACACACAACAGTCCAAAACCTATGGGACACAGCAAAAGTTGTCCTGAGAGAGTAGTTCATAGTGATACAGGCCTACCTAAAAAAGACAGAAGCATTTCAAATAAACAACCTCACCCTACATCTACAAGTCAGGAGGAACAAAAACAAACAAAGCCCAGAGCCGTAGAAGGAAGGCAATAACCAAGATCAGTGCAGCATTAATGACACAGAGACTAAATGAAAAATTCAAAGCATCAGTACACCCAGTGGCTGGTTCTTTGAAAAGGTAAACAAAATTGACAAGCCTTTAAGCAGATTCATCAAGAAAAACAGAGAAGACCTTAAATAATAAAATCGGATATGAAAGAGGATGTATTACAACTGTTACCACAGAAATACAAAGGATGTAAGAAATTACAGTTAACAACTATATGCCAAGAAATTTGTAAACCTGGATGAAATGGACAAATTTCTAGAAAAATATAATTTTCCAAAACTGAATGAAGAGGTAGAAAGCTGGAACAGAATGGTAACAGCTAGTGAAATTGAAGCAGTAATCAAAAACCTCCTGGCACACAAAAGTCCTGGGCCAGAAGGTTTCACAGGAGAATTTTAAAAAACATTTAAGGAAGAGCTAACCCCTTTCCTTCAGAGTATTCAGAAAAACCCAAGAACATGGAAGACTCCCAAATTCTTTGTATGAAGCCAGCATCATCCTAATCCCAAAACCAGATAAAGACACAACAAAGAAAGAAAACTACAGGTCGATATCACTGATGAACATAGATGCTAATATCCTCAATGTAATGTTGGCAAACCATATCCAGCAATATGTTAAAAAGTTCATACACCATGACCAAGTGGGATTCATTCCAGGGATGTAAGGATGGTACAATATTCATAAATCAGTAAACATAATACATCACATAAAAAAAAGCAAAGACAAAAATCACATAATCACATCAATAGATGAGGAAAAAGCATTTGATAAAGTACAGCACCCATTTATAATAAAAACACTTAGCAAAGTGGGAATAGAGGGAGCATTCCTCAACATAATAAAGGCCATATATGAGGGACCTACAGCTGACCCATCATATTCAATGGGTAAAATCTAAAAGCTTTCCCCCTGAGATCAGGAACAAGACAAGGATGTCTGCTTTCACCACTTCCATTCAACACAGTATTGAAAGTCCTATCCACAACAATCAGACAAGAAGCAGAAATAAAAGGCATCCAAATTGGAAAGGAGGAAGTAAAACTGTCATTGTTTGCAGATGACATGACAATGTACATAAAAAACCCTTTCGCTTCCGCCAAGATGGAGGCATAGGTGGACGCACCGTACCTCCACTCACAACCAAGATTGGAACATCAGTAATTTAGAGGCAGAATAACATCCAGAACTGACAGAAAATTTATCTGAGTGGAAGTCACACAGCCAAGAAGTTGAAATAGGCCTGTTCATCCAGACGGGTAGGAGGGGCGGAGACGAGCACACAGAAGCGGGTCCCAGCGCGGAGAGCAGAGAGAGTTGAGCGCATAAGGCATCCAGGGGCACATAAGGCATCCAGGGGCGCATATGGCATCTGGGGCGCACAAGATCACTGCAGGTGGACCCTGAGTACGCAAGCGGCAGCGGCAGACCCAGTGAAGTGGTGATTGTGGAGCAGGGCAGAGCGCACAACCCAGGAACCCAGACAAGGGACTGAGGTCCCACGGTGAACGAAGCAACCGCCATTGTTCCCTCTCAACCCCACCCTGACATACAACACCACAATCTAGCGACTGGGGTGCCCAGCCCTGGTGAACACCTAAGGCTACACTCCTCATCGTAACAGGAGCAACCAGACAAAAAAAAAAAAAAAAAAAGAGAGAGAGAGAGAGAGAGGGATGGCTCAAACAAAAGAACAAATCAGTGCCCCAGAACTCGTCTTTTTAAGTGACCAAGAGATAGCTAACCTATCAGATGCACAGTTCAAAACACTGGTGATCATGAAGCTCACAGAATTGGTTGATTTTGGTCACAAATTAGATGAACAAATGCAGGTTATGATTAAAGAAATGAAGGAAAATGCACAGGGACCCAACAGTGATGGGAAGGAAACTGGGACTCAAAACAATAGAGTGGATCAGAAGGAAGAAAGAAACAACCAAACAGGAAGGAATGGAGAAATAAGAATTCAAAAAAATGAGGAGAAGCTTAGGAACCTCCAGGACATCTTTAAACGTTCCAACATCCGAATTATAGGGATACCAGAAGGGGAAGAGGAAGTGCAACAGATTGAAAATGTATTTGAACAAATAATAAAGGAGAACTTCCCCAATCTGGCAAAGGAAATAGACTTCCATGAAGTCCAGAAAACTCAGAGAGTCCCAAAAAAGTTGGACCCAAGGAGGAACACACCAAGGCACACCATAATTACATTAGCCAAGGTAAAAATGAAGGGGAGAATCCTAGAAGCAGCAAGAGATAAGGGGTCAGTAACCTACAAAGGAGTTCCCATCAGACTGTCAGCTGATTTCTCAAAAGAGACCTTGTAGGCAAGGGGCTGGAAGGGGCTGGAAAGAAATATTCCAGGTCATGAAAGGCAAGGACCTACATCCAAGATTGCTCTATCCAGCAAAGCTTTCATTTAGAATGGAAGGGCAGATAAAGTGCTTCTCAGATAAGGTCAAGTTAAAGGAGTTCACCACCACCAAGCCCTTATTTTATGAAATGTTAAAGGGACTTATCTAAGAAAAGAAGATAAAGAAAAGACATGTATAGTAAAAGGACAGCAAACTCACAATTATTAACAACCACACCTAAAGCAAAACCAAAAGAAACTAAGCAAACAACTAGAACACGAACAGAACCACAGAAAGGGAGATCACATGGAGGGTTAGCAACAGGGGAGTGGGAGGAGGAGAAGGGAGAAAAGGAACAGAGAATAAGTAGCATAGATGGTAGGTTGAAAATAGGGGGAGGGTAAGAATAGTATGAGAAATGTAGAAGCTAAAGAACCTATGACACATGGACATGAACTAAAGGGAGGAATGTGGGTGGGAGAGGGGGTACAGGGTGGAGGGAAGTGAAGGGGGAAATGGAACAACTGTAATACCATAATCAATAAAATATATTTTAAAAAAAAGAAAAAGAAAACCCTTTAGACTCCACCAAAAAACTACTCAACCTAATAGGTGAATTTTGCAAAACAGTGTGCGACAAATTCAATATCCAGAAATCAAAGGCATTTTTGCACATATACAATGAAATATCAGAAACAGAAATGAGGGGAAAATATCCTGTTTGCTATAGCACAAGAAAAATGAAATACCTAGGAATAAACCTAACCAAGGAGGTAAAAGACCTGTACTCAGAAAACTACATAACCCTGAAGGAAGAAATTAAGGAAGACACAAACAATTGGAAGCATGTACCATATTCACAGATCGGAAGAATTAACATCAAAATGTCCACACTACCCAAAGCACTTTATAGATTCAATGCAATCCCCATTAAAGTTCCAATGACATATTTCACAGATATAGAACAAACATTTCAAAAATTTACATGGACCTAGAAATGATCCTGAATAGCCACAGCAATTTTGAGAAAGAAAAGCAAAGTAGGAGGGATCACAATACCTTATATCAAACTGAATTTCAAAGCCACTATAATCAAAACAGCCTGGTACTGGTATAAGAACACGCACATAGACCAATGGAACAGAATAGGGAGTCCAGAAATAAGCTCAAGTCTCTATGGTCAATTAATATTTGGCAAAGGGGGCAGAAGCATTAAATGGAATAAAAATTGTCTCTTCAACAAATGGTGTTGGGAGATATGGACAGCTATATGCAAAAGAAAGAAACTTGACCACCAACTTACACCATACACAAAAATAAACTCAAGATGGATAAAAGACTTAAATATAAGTTATGACACCGTAAAAGTCCTAGAGGAAAATACAGGCAGGAAAATCTCAGACTTTCCACACAGCAATATGTTCACCGATATGTCCCCTAGAGCAAGGGACATAAAGGAGAGAATAAACAAGTGGGACTTCAACAAAATAAAAAAGCTTCTGCATGGCTAAAGAACATATCATCAAAATGAAAAGGGAAACAATGGTATGGGAAGGTATATTTGTCAGTGATAGCTCAGATAAGGGTTTGATCTCCAAAACATATAAAGAACTCACATGACTCCACTCCTGGAAGACAAAAATCCGACTAAAAAACGGGCTCCGGTTGGTGCTGCTCAGTGGATTGAGCATTGACCTGTGAACCAAAGGGTCGTCAGTTTGGTTCCTGGTAGGGACACATGCCTGGGTTGCAGGCCAGGTCCCCTGCTGAGGTGTGTGAGAGGCAACCAATCGATGTTTCTCTCCCTCATTTCTCCCTATCCCCTCTCTCTAAAAGTAAATGAATTAAAAAAAATTTTTTTAATGGACAAAGGACCTGAACAGACACTTCTCCAAGGAGGAAATACAGAGGGCCCAGAGACATGAAAGAATGCTCAGCATCACTAGCTGTCAGAGAGATGCAAATTAAAACCACAGTGAGACACTACTTCACACAGGCCAGATTGGCCATCATAACCAAATCAACAAACAGTAAGTGCTGGCGAGGCTGTGGACAAAAGGGAACCCTAGTACATTGTTTGTGGGAATGCAGACTGGTGCAGCCACTGTGGAAAACAGTATGGAATTTCCTCAAAAAACTAAAAATGGACTGCCTTTTGACCCAGCATTTCCACTGCTGGGGTTTTACCCTATGAAACCTAAAATACCAATTTAAAAGAACCTATGCACCCCAACATTCATAGCAGCACAATTTGCAACAGTCAAGTGCTGTTTCTAGCACTTGACTAAGCGCCCACCAGTAAATGAGTGGATCAAAAAACTATGTTACATTTACCTGATGGAATACTGTGCAGCACAGAGAAAAAAGGAGCTCTCTTACCCTTTGCAACAGCACAGATGGAACTTGAGAACATTATGCTAAGTGAAATAATCCAGGCAATGAAAGACAAATACCATATGATCTCACCTATAAGTGGATTCTAATCAACAAAAGAAACAAGCAAGCAAAATATAACCAGAGACATTGAAATAAAGAACAAACTGACAGTAACTAGGAAGGAGGGGGAAGAGGGTAACAGGGAAATGAAGCAGAAGGGTCATCAAGGAACATATATAAAGGTCCCATGGACAAAGCCAAAGAGCACTAGAATTGAGGTTCAGAGGTGGGGGTGGATGGGGCAGGGGAGTGTTGTGGGGGGAAAATGGAGACAACCGTACTTGAACAGCAATAAAAAAACATTCCCTAAAACTCTGCTGCATCCTTGCTTGTGCTCTCTGCCTGCTTGCCTGTCTGTCTCTCTTCTGGGAAGGGGCTGGTCAGTGTGGTCTGGGGAAGGATGGGTTTCAGCATCATCTTCGTTACATGTGTGTGACTTCTTTTCCAGCTGAGAAACTTTAATTTCCTTTTTTTAATTTTTAAAAGGAATCACAGCCAATATAAGACATTAACTGCAAAATCCAAAATTGCCACACTTACCCTATCTATAAAAACACATGAGTCATTGCCCTGACCAGTGTGGCTCAGTTGGTTATGCATCATTCCACGGAGCAAAAGGTCACCAGACTGATTCCCAGTCAGGGCACATGTCTGGTTATGAGTTCAGCTTCCGGTTGGAGCAGTATGAGAGGCAACCAATGGATGTTTCTTTCTCACATCATAGTCTCTCTTCCTCTCTTTTTCCATCCCTTCACCTCTCTCTAAAATAAATGAATGAATGAATGAGTGAATGAGTGAATGAATGAATGAGTGGATAAACAAACAAACAAACAAACAAACAATGTGAGTCTTTGCCTCTGGTAGGGTAGCTGAACACCCGGAGCCCATGACACTTTCCTGGGAATCTTGGCCTGCTAGTGAGCAATGGCGTCCTACAGGACTTTGAGCTGGTCTACAACCTCCTCCAACATTGACAGTGTGCTGGCCTTCCCTGATTTGGTGCTAGTGGAGATGGCAGTGCTGGCATCTGAGGCTTGACCAGGCACACTTGTGACCTTGCTGGAGCTCTTGGACTGGGGCAAGAACTGGCACTTTCTGCAGGGGTGGAGAGATTACAGGGGTCCAAGTGCCTCTCCTTCTCTGCCATGAGTTCCAGGCGGGGGACACGAGGCCCAGTCGAGGAGCCTGAATCCCATAAGCTGTTCCTGCCAGGCAGAAGGCACCCTCTCTGCAGTGAATGGAGGCCCCCACCCCATGGTGGATGAGTGTCCATGCCCCAGCTCAGCACCCTGCTAACCTGTTTCTCCTTCTTCTGGTCCTTGCATACAACCTCCTTCTATGGTTACGTAAAATCCACACTACAGACTTAGGAGGACCCCTGAGGCTGCGGGTGCCCAGGTGTATGTTGGCAGTTATACAGCTCTCTGAGTCCTGTGCCTTCCCTTCTCATATCCTCCCTCACCCAAACCTTGACCCTGAGCTACATGGTGCAGGTGCACAGGGACTCAGAGCCAACTTCCTGGGAAAAGGAAATGACTCTCCTACTTCCTGTATGTGAAATGGAAGGTACAAAAGAGCTGGGACCATCCTCCTTCCCACAAGCCCGCAACTCCCACCCCCCTACCTTAGGCTGTGAGCTGAGTGCTTCAGGCCATTTATCATTCCAGAGCCCACTGGTGGGGTAGAGTGAGATGTGTGTGGGGCTGCCCTATTGCCACCAGATATAAGACATGCCCCAGCTGCCTCTGGGTCTGCCTGCCCTCCCGAGGCAAAGGAGTCCACGTGATGTGGCTGCGGCACAGGTGGGGCATTCACTCATGTGGCAAAGCCACGGGAGCCTTGGAACTCTGGCCTCTGCTGCTCTGGCTTTGGGGAGCTGAGTCTCCCACCTGACTTCTGGTCCCGAGAACCTGAGACAACATAAGACGAGGGTCCCAGTGACACATGGAGCTGGCGGCAAAGAGGGCTGGTGCAGCCTTACTGGATGCTAGTGACCCCGTTCTATAGTAACAGCTCAGCACAGCTTCCTCATTTTTATAGGAAGATGCCAGAGAGCAAAGCCACTGGGAAAGGAGAACGAGGGAACACCTGGACATGTTAGAGAGCGAGGCCCCCAGGAAATCCCTGAGAGCCGAGCTCCAAACTGGTGCCAGGTTTCTGGAGCTGGTGTCTAACAGACCACTGAGCCATCAGCCTGTTCCCACAGTAACACTGAGACCCTACCCACCCTCTGTTCTCTCATGTTCTCATAGTAGGGTGGAGTCTCCCAGAGCCCGTGTGTTCTGTGCTATCACAAGAGATGAGAACCCAGCCGTTGTCTGTCAGCCAGGTATTAGAAATCTGTGACAAAAAAGAGCAACAACAATGCCACTCCTACTAACCTTTGTTAGGTCCTGGTGGGTCCACCCATTAAGGACCCTGCAGGGACAGAGCTCACCTCGGTCTGGGGATACGTTGGCCCGCTTGGCTGGAGGAGGGCGTTGCCTGTCCTTGTCCAAGGGCTCATACCATTTCCTGCTCCCTTTATGAGCAGCCTGAAGTAAGGGAGGGAGCACAGTGAGGACACAGGGCCTGAGATACTGGCCACCAGGCAGAACACACAGCGAAAGGAACAGAGTGACAACATCCTCACACCGACACCTGCTCTCTGCTCCCACAGGTCCCCCTTCACCCAGCTGGCCCCAGGTGAAGCAGGGCCCACGGTTGGGGGGCCTTTACTCTCTAGCAAAGGTGCCAGCAGAGACGCTGTGCTCCCTGTGGGGGCCATGCGACAGGACAGGCCCCCAGCAGACTCAGCCTCTTGCCCTTCCAGTCCCATGGGGCCTTGGAGACATCACCTCACAGAGGCCAAGTTTGTTCTGCTCTCTGTCCCAGTGCTGCCCTGTGGGAACTGGCCAGCCTAGGCACAGGGAAGGTCAATGGTGTGGGTGCTCAGGGTCAGGGATAGCACTCACCCCCAGATGCCCTAATGTCCCAGGATGTGCTACAGCAACCTGTCCACCCTGTGCCCACACACACACCCCTTTCCCACAGGGCTGTCCATCAGGGCAGGGGGATGAGTAGGGCTAATATCCAGCCACCAAGTTCAGAAGACCACTTGTTGTCTCCCACTCAGTCTCAGTCCTAGGATGACCCCAAGCTGCGCGGTTCCCTGTGGCTCCCACCAGAAGAGCCTACGGCCTCACCTTGTTCAGCAGTGTCAACTTGATCTCTTTGTGTGCCATAAATGTACCCTGCTGGGGCTGCCCGGGGGGTGCCTGCTGGGGGGTTGTGGGCTGCTGGGAGGATTTACTGCCTGTGGAAGATTTCGAGGATTTGGGTGGCTGTGTGGATGAATTCCTTTTCCACTTACCCTCTTTAACACCGTCTTCTTTTTTAGATTTTTCTTGCCAACAAGAAGTGCTCACTTGGGCAAGGTCACTGACATCACACAGTGGTTTCAGAGTGCAGCCTGGTGGAGAGGTGCATTATGAAGCAGGCAACGTGTGCACAGGAACAAAACTGGCAGGTCACCATGTTGTCTGACCAGCTGCACACAGTGCTGACAGAGGCTACACGACCCCTCTCTCCACAAAGGGCCAGCCTCTCCTCTGCAGCCAAACACCAACACACAAGGAGCCCCTGTTCCTTTCTCCTTCTTGGTCTGGACTGGGGTGCAGGACTGTGAGTTGGCTGAGGACCCAGGGCTGGCCAGGTTGGCATACATGTCACCTGAGTCCATGCTCTGCACTGAGCTCATGCGCGAAGAGGTGCTGGACACTGAGGAGACGCTGCTCACATTCAGGGACAATGATCTGGATCTGGAACAAGAGCCACTGTAGCTGCTGCTACTGCCACCGATGGTCCACCTGCAGCACAAACAAAAGTCCCGCTACTCACATCTGCAGAATCAAAAAGGGCAGACTGTCTCTCCTCAGATCCAGGACTAATCACTCACTGGCCTGAGACAGATGTTTGACCGGTAACTTGCCACAGACTTGGAAGTGGGTAGGGCTGTGTTTTCTTTCAAGTGCACCTTTTTTCTTAAAAAAAATTTTTTTTAAACTTCTCTTCAACATCCCCACAGCACCACCACCTCTTTCCAGGGAAGACTCTGGGAATCAAGGGAGCCCTCCCTCCTCAGGTGGAACAGTCACATGGGTGCATGCCTCCCTCTGCACTCATGGGGACACTGAGGCTCACTGAGGTGACAGGACTAGACAAAACCTCACAGGTCAGGGATAGAATGGGCCCCTGGCCTGGGCTGCTTTGCCCAGGAGTGTCCCCTCCCCCAGCCTGGGAACTAAAGATACAGAAATCCCCATGAGGTACCCAAGAGTGGTGTGCTTACCTCCTGCGGGGGGTGGGGGGCAGGGGCTGACTTGTCACTGCATCATCCTGGCTTCCCCAGGGACTCCTGGCTTGGCAGGCTCGGGGGTGGGGGCAGTGGTCTTGGAGGCACGTGCTGGGCTGGCTTCCACACTGCCTTCTCCCTGTGTCATGAGATGGAAGGAGGTCAGACCTGGGGTGGGGGTACAGCCTATGAACTCAGAGCATGTCACAAGGAGGACAGGTAGGCTGTTGAACCTATGTCACACGAGGCTCTTGGAATGTTTCTGAAGCTACAGACTATAAGCCCTACTTCTCTCTCACAGGCAAGAAGAGGGCCTATGTGAGTCAGGAGGTAGCACTGGGCCCCACAGACCTGCTGGTCTGTGAGGTTGGCCCCTCAAGGGTGCCGGGGCACACTCACATGTGGAAGCCACATTGCAGCAAACAAAGCAGCCCTCAAAGGTTTTTCCTTTTTACCATCAGTGTGGTAAAGCCCTCTGCCAGTTTCTTAGTGGTGATGAGCACTCCTGATTCAGAGGGAGCTTGCAGCATGGGCCTGTCGGAGACCTTGTCAACAAAGTGACCTTACCAGGAAGCAAGGTCTTGGTCAAAAGCAAGCTGCTCAGCCCATTATTGGGGTGAATCAAATCTGTGCTGATGAAAATGCAGAAACAAAGGTGCACCCCTCGCAAGCCCCAGTGTGAAGTCGGGAGGGGTGCAGCTGTGGAGGGGGCTGGAGTGTCTGGACTGGGTGATCTCACAGGTTTGTTAAACCCACTGATCGGTACAATTTAGATGGATGCGGTGCACTGCGGTGACATAAATTTTACTTCAGTACAATTCATTTTAAAAAGTGAGCTGCTCAGGATTCCCTAAATGTTTCTGAGGCAGTTTGCTCACTCCATATAGGATGAAAAAGTGCAAGGTGCAAATTTTCAATGCCCGCCATACAGTAGGTGCAGGGCTACTTCCTGCTAAATAAGTAACTACTGGAAGAACAAGCCAGGAAGCAGGGCCTGCGATGGCTGAACCGGCCCAGGCAGGCTCGCAGGTCCAGCCTGCTCAGAGAGAGGCTGCCTTGCCCCTTAGGCGGCAGGATCGATTGATTGAAATAGTACCATTTGCAACAGCATAAATTAACCTAGAAGATTTTATACTAAGTTCAAAAGTCAAAGAAAGACAAATACCATATGACTTCACTTATACATGGAGTCTAAAGAACAAATAAACAAACAAAATTGAAACAGAGTCATAGATGCAGAAAACAGACTGATGGTTGTCAAAGGGGAGGGGCGTTGGGGGACTGTGGGGGGCGGGAAAGGGAAGGGATTAAGAAGTACCAACAGTCACAGGAATGTAAAGTACAGCATAGGGATATAACCAATAACTATGTATGGGCCTGGGGGGAGCAGGCTGGAGATAGTGGAGGGAACACTTTGTAAAGTATATGATTTTCTAACGACTATGCTGTACAACTGAAACTAATACAAAATAATATGGAATAAAACTCTAATTGACACAGGAACAGCAGGAGCTGAGGCCTAGCTGGCTGCATCACCGGGAGGAAGGGGTGGCCAAAGCTTTGATGCCACAGCTCACCTGGAATACACACCCATGACACTCACGTGTGCCCAGTTTTCCAGGACCATCCCAATTTCCACTACTGAGATACAATGCTGACTAACATCAACAGGTACAAATATTTCTACACAATATTTGGTTTCCCCTTACAGAATTCTCTTCTTTCCACAACAGGCAATTTATCAAATACATGTTTGAATATGACTCAATCTGGATAGTTAATTTTTTTCTTACAAGTTCACACATTTTGGGAAAAAATATATGGGAAAAAATAGCTTGCCAGTCTGTATATCTCAATCTTCCTTTTTTTTTTTTTTTTTTTGAGAACATGACCATAGTCTATAGAACCTTGGTGGCTTCAAGCTCTGAGATTCTGTCCTTTCCACACATGACCCATTCATTATTCACCCTCTTGCAAGGAGACATCCCTGGAGCGAACCTACACTCACCTGCTGCATAGCTGTGTGACTTTGGGCAAGTCACAGCACCTCCCTGAGCCTCAGTTCCCTCACGTTCGAAAAGCAGAATAAGTTAACATCATGCATGTAAAGTGTGTGAAGCAGATGACACACACTTGTAGGAAATGGTGAACAGTAACCATAATTATTGTCGGCACTCGAAAAAATACCAAATCCACTTCCCTTCTATATTTCTATCACAGAACATTCCGATGTAGTCATTTATAACTGTAGCAAAGAAGGCTCTCTAGTTCACTTCTTGTTACTATCTTATTACATTCCAGAGCATGTAAGTAATCGTTTTCCCATCCACTGGATTGGAGGTAAGTCAGTGAACATCTCTGGCTCTCCTTCCATCCCAGATACTTTCCTGCAGGAAAATCAATCAAGTTGACAGCCAGGACTGTGGTCACCTGAAGACTCTACTGTGGTTGGAGGACTTGCTTCTGAGTCACTCACACGGGTGTTGAGGTTTCAGCTCCTTACCATGTGACCTCAGCATAGGGCTGTCCATGACATCGTAGCTGGCTTCCTCAGGGCAAAAGATCCCAAACAGAAAAGCAGCGGGGACAGACAGGCAGAGAGAGAGAAATAGACAGGTATACAAAGAGATGGAGACAGAGACAGACTCAGAGACTGTAAGAGGCAGAGACAGAGAGAGGCAGAGAGACACAGCGAGAGAGGGAAACACACCAACTTGGAAGCTGCAGTAAGTTTTATGGCCTAATCTTGGAAGTGACACAGCTTTACTTCCACAGATTCTGTTGGTCACACAGACAACCCTGGTGCAGTGAAGGAGACTACACAAGGGTGTGGATTCCAGCAGTGGGACCACTGGGCATCATGGAGGCTAGCTGCCAGAATATGTCTGAGTCTGTTCCCCAGGGCACTACCTGGGAGACAGATGGGGGCACCCATGTCTTCCTCTGGCCCATCATCAAGTGGCTGTCATCAGTTAGGACAGAAAACAAAGCCAGCAACTCCTGAAAATAATGGGAAACCTACAAGTTGAGAGCAAATGAAGGGAGAGGTTGCCCTGTTTCCCACTAACTAAAAGACACCTGGCAGGTGAACACCTAAGGCATATTAACACCTCCCTCTTGCCAAGGGTAATTATTTCAGTGCATTAGCAGGCTCAGACCTCATAGATGCCTTTCAGAAACTCCACCAAGAATCAAAGCTAGAGGTCAGTTCTGCAGGTCATTGCAGATGGTCTTAAATTTTACTTAAGAAGGAAGAATTTGGGACTGTATACACAGGGTCCATCTGTGCCAGACCAAAGTCAAAATCAGCTTCTCTGTCACCTGGAAGGACAGAAACAAGAGAGAAGATTGGAACCACAAGCAAACTTTGTTCAAGATGATTTAAAGGGAGTAGGAAGGAAAGGAGCTATTTACAGAAAATAAATGACAAAATGAAAATCAATGATGAAAAGAAAATCCTTTTCATTTTTAATGTTTGCTGCTTCCGGAGGTAGAAAATTAGCTTCCCCCTGCTTCCTCCTTCACAAGCCTTTGGCACCTTGGCCCTAAGGGCCCCCAGAGTTGTAGAAGTCACAGTGGCTCAGGGAACCAGGGGCAGTTCCAGGGGTCCAGCGCAGCCAGGCTGCGGTGCATTTCACATCTGTGTTCCGAGAGGCACGGAGCTGCAGAGCTCTGCTGCAGTTTCCTCCTCTGTGCGGTGAGGGGGTCACAGTGCCAATTTCAGAGTGTATTATTATTATTATTATTATTATTATTCCTGATGATAGCTGTGGCTTACATGTAGTAGACCCTTGCTTACTTGGGGCCAGGCTTTGGGCTTAGTGTGTTACCAACATGGTCTCATTGAAGAGGAGAAGAAATTATGTTCAGAAAAGTGAAGTCACTGGCCATTCCCAGATGGCTGGAAACACACCTTGATCCCAGGGCTGGCAAAAGAGAGCGGGCCTCAGCCTGTGATGGATGGGTGGATGAATGGATGGCTGGGTGGGTGGGTAGATGGATGAGTATATGGGAGGAAGGATAATTGCATGAATGAGTGACTAGGTGGATGGATGGAAAAATTGATGGATGGAAGGATGCACAGGTGGATGGAACAATGAAAGGATATGGGTTGGTGGGTGGGTGGACGAATGGGTGGATTGTTGAACAGATTAGCAAACTGAGGAGCAGGATAATTGTTCTGGTTTTGAGAAGCTTGACTCCTTCCTTTAAAAGAAGTAGAAATTTCCACATGTTTGCTTCTCACAGTCATTAACAAATAATCCACAGTAGAACAAGGTTTGTCTCTTCTTTTCCTAAGGAAAAACATCTCTTTTTGCTTTCTTGCAAAAGATGCAAAATATTTCACATGGCCATAAAATGATGTGGCACCTAAGGTCAGGAGCTGGGGACTGCACCAAACACATACATCATTAAAGCTCTCCTGGAATTTATGTCACCACTGATTTGTGCCCAGGAATAAAGACATATTGAGAGAGAGACAGCTCATCACCCCAGATCATTAAGTTCCTCTGGAAGACTTCAGCTACATTTGAAGCCAATTAAAAGGCCTCACACTGGGTGTTGGAAGTACATGAGGGGCTAGGATGTCCCCTAGCACATAGTAAGTACCTCATAAAACATGTAGAACACAAGCCAATAGAATCCCCCCATCCCAAAGACTGGCGAACTCCACCAACATGCTACCCTGGACACCAACCCTCAGGTTCCCTAGGCCTCAAGAGACAGAAACAGCATAGCACTCACAGCTGAGGACAGCCAGGAGCATAAACGATCCCCACCCATGATAACTGCCAATGACTCGGTTATTTCTTTTCATGTTTTCAGTTGGGGTAAAATACACAAAAATTTACCATAATAACCACGTGAAGTGTACAGTTCAGAGGCATTAAAAAAATGCATGATGTACTACTATTACCCCCATCTGCCTCCAGGACTTTTTCCTCTTCCCCAACTGAGGTTCCGTCCCCCTTAAACACTAATTGACGGTCCTCGCCCTCATTGATGGATGCTCACCCCTGGTGACCACCCTTCTACTTCCTGAATTTATGCATTTGACTGTCCTAGGAATGTCACATAAGTGGAATTTTACACCTGTCTTCCTGTGTCTGGCTTATTTCATTTGTATAATGTCCTCAAGGGTCATCCATGCTGTAGCAGAATTTCCTTACTTATTAAGACTGAGTTAGAGTTCATTGGATGGATGTCTAGACCACATCTGCTCTATCCATTCATCTGCCTGTGGAAACTTGGGTTTCTCCAACACCTGAGCAATTGTGAATAATGCTGCCATGAACATGGCTGTACAAATACCTCTTTGCATCTGTGCTTTCAATTATTTTCAGCAAGTGCCCAGTAGTTGAATTGCTGGGTCATATGGGAATTCTTTTTTTTTTTTAATATTTTGAGGAACAGGTTTTCCACCATGGCTGCACAATTTTACACTCCCACCAACAGTGTACATTGTTCCAGTTTTATCACATCCTTGCCAATGCTGTTACTTTCTGAATATATATATATATTCTGAGTATGTTTTCAGAAAAATATACCTATATAGTGGTTTTTATTTGCATCTCCCTAATCCTTATTGATGTTGAGCATCTTTTTGTGTGCTTATTGGTAATTTATCTTCTTTTGAGAAATACCTAATCAATTCCCTTGCCCTATTTTGAGTCAGTTCATTTTTTTTGTGGTTGTTGAGTTTTAGAAGTTCTCTATATATCTGGATATTGATCTCTTATCAAAGACATGATTTGCAAGTAATTTCTCTCATTATGTGAGTTTCCTTTTTACTCTGCTGATTGTGTGTTTTGATGAACAATTTTTAAAATTTTCATGAAGTCCAATTAATCTATTATTTCCTTTGTTGCTTATCTTTAGTGTCATCATCAAGAAATTGTTGCCAAACCCAATGTCATGCAGTTGTCCCCCATGTTTTCTTACAAGAGATTGATAGTTTTTGCTCTAACACTTAGATCTTCGATTCATTTTGAGTTAATTTTTGTTTATGGTGTTAGGTAAGGGCCCAACTTCAAACTTTTGCATGTGAGTACCATTTCCCTAGCATCACTGGTCAAAAAGACTGCCATTTTCCCCCTGAACGGCTTTAAAAATTGTTTAACCAGATATGCAAGGGTTTTTCCTGGGCTCCCTATTCCACTGGTCTGTATGTCAGTCTTTATGAGTGGACCACACTATTTTGGTTTCTGTAGTTTTACAGTAAGTCTTGAAATCAGGAAATATGTCAGCTTCAGCTTTGGGTTTTGTTTTTTTTTTTTAATATTGTTTTAGTTACACAGCATCCCTTGAAATCCCATATCAATTTTAGGATGGGTTTTTCTATTTTTTGCAAAAGACATCAGTGGGAATTTCATAGGGGTTATGTTGATTGATTATGTAGATTACTTTGGTGGGTAAGATTGTTAACATGTTAATAATATTAAGTCTTCGAATCCATAAACACGGGTGTCTTTCCATTTACTTTTGTCTTCTTTCATTTCTTTCAGCAACAATTTGTAGTTTCCAGCATACATGTCTTTCACCTCTCTGGTTAGGTGTATTCCTAAGTATTTTATTTTTTGATGCTTTTGTAAATGGAATTCCTTTCTTAATTTCCTTTTGGGTCGTTCACTGTTAGTGTACAAAAATGCAACTGATTTTTCTGTGTTGACTTTCTACCCACCTACTTTGCTGAATTCATTTATTAGTTCTAACATATTTTTGTGAAATCTTCAGGATTTTTTTATATATAGCATTGTATCATCTGTAAATAGAGATCACTTTACTTCTTCCTTTATGATTTGGATTCCTTTAATTTCTCTTTCTTGCTTACTTGCTCTGGTCAGTTCTTCCAGTACTCTGTTGAACAGAGCTGGTGAAAGAGGGCATCTTTGTCTTGTTCCTGTTCTTAGAACAGGAAAAGAGTTCTGTCTTTCACCACTGAGTATGATGCTCACTGTAGGTTTTCCATATATGACTTTTACTATGTCGAGACAGTTTTATTCTATTTCTAGGTTGTTAGTGTTTTTATCAGGACAGTCATTTGTTTTTATTTAACAAATATTTCCTTAGAACTGGTCCCTCCACCTACAGCTGAGACAAGCTCTGTAGGGGTCTTACTTACCACGTGTACTGTCCTCTGGGTGTCAGAGGCACTAATGCCCCACAGGCATGAGCACCTACCTCCCTCACAGTGCTGTTTGACTGCTCAAAACTCTTAAAGAGAAAACAATCTTCATGCTTTAAGATAATATCATCAAACAGCTTAACAAAAGTAAATAGCACTTATCAAAGAGAAGAACTTGTCATATTAGATACTCATAAAATCCAGCTGGCCACCCTGGCTGGTGTGTCTCAATGAGTCCCAAATGAGTGCCAGACTGCGCACCAAAAGGTCACTGGTTCAATTCCCAGTCAAGGCACATGATTGGGTTGCAGGCCAGGTCCCTAGTTGGGGTTGTGCGAGAGGCAACTGATTGACATATCTCTCTCTCCATCTCTTTCTCCCTCACTTCCCTTCTCTTTAAAAAATAAAACTAAAAAAATCCAGCTGGCTGCCCTCAAGAGCTATGAAATGTATGCAGAGATTATCTTAGCAACAGTTTGGTTCTGACACTAACACCAATTCCAACAGCAAGGGTGAATTCTCCCAACTCTATGCCCTGGTGAGATTTAAGACACTGAGGTCTGGACAAATAACAGAGGAACCCAGAGTGGACCCAGGACCATGGAGGCTCCCATAGGATAAAGTGGGGAGGGGAGTGGGGTAGCATCCAGCTTCCTACCTGTGAAACTCTGAGACTTGCAGGTATCATAGAGGCATTGTTCTTGCCAATGAGATATAAGGACAGGAAGGGTTACATTTCCAGGAGACATGACCACTTGCATCTCCTTGACTCACTTCCTCTGGAGAGACACACATCTTCCTGGATTAGTGGGATGTGAAGCCGAGGAAAGAGAAGAAACCAAAGTCCCAATGTGCAGGGGAAGGAGCAGCCACAGGTCCTGAGCAGAAAAGCCTTGCAGTGGGGCCCAGGGCCGGGGAGAGCAGCAGACAGTTGGGGGGCTTGGGTGAAGTCAGGAGTGCTACGACTTGGCAGAACAGGGGCTGAAATGTGGCAGGTTATAGGGGTCCCAACAAGAACCTCTCTAAGGCTACTGAAGCAGGTGGCTGGGTGCAAGAGCTTGGAAAACACAGCTGAGCCACCAAGAACTGTGCACAGAAGAAGGCCCCTGAAGAACTTAAGAGCCTTATTACAGGAAATTGCCCCCAAAGTGAGCAAATTCTAACTCAGAAACACTAACCAATCAAATGATCCAAATGGCCAAATCCATGGAAAAGATGGAATACAGAAAGTGACATCAAGTAGCCCCCAGACCTAGAAAGAGCTCGTAGCACTTCAGTGCACAGACGGCAGCCTGGCCCACAGCAAAACCCCACTCTGCTGCCTGCCTGCTTCTCGGTTCAGAACCACAGATGCTTCCATGGAGCAGCGCAGCCTCAGTTCCTGGGTGAGTACTTGGTAAGAAGACACCCCTTAGTCTCCTTTCAATGGGGAACTGGGTAGAAAGTGATAAAGGATGTGGAAACCAAAATCTTCTAAGATGGGTTTAAGATGAACACATAAGGCTCATCTTAAGAGGTCAACAGGTCAACTTTAGGCCAAAGAGAATGGGGTCACCATGTCTTTCTTACTCTGTTCTTGATCCCCAGTCCTGGGTGCTAATAATCCCTGCCACATCCCACCAGGGTGGTGGACGAGCAGGCTGCTCCCTGTGACTCTGCTGCTCCTGGGGGACCTCAGCATTAACGGGAGCCTTCACAGCCCCCTGAACAGGGGCACTGAGAAAGACCAGCTAGGAAGGCAGTTGGGACTGGGAAAACTTGGAGCACTCAAGAAGTGTTGCTGACGACTCTGCATAATAACAGAGCAATGACTAGGAACGGGGTGGTGGGGGATCAACACTGAAGGGAACACGGAACCCAAGGCCTGGAGCACAGTGCCCGGCTGGAGGGAAGGGCAGGCCCACAGGCAGCCCTCTTAGCTGAGGGCATCACAGGAGGCTCACAGCTTCATGTCCCACTTACTATCAGCTATCTGCTCATCCAATCAGGCTGTGGGCCCAGAATCCAGAGGAAGGGAACCCTCTGGAAGCACCCCAGAGTTTGTTCCCAGGACAGACATGTTTCTCGTATCTAAAGATCCTGACATCTAATATCCTTTGATGGGCTGAAAAATAAGGACACTGACACCCATAAAGGGAGAGAAGAGAGATCCTCCACACCGAATTTTAGTGTTATTACTACCAGCGCTATGTCAAAAATATCAATTATGACATTAAGATGGTGGTCTGAGAATAGAACAGCATTTTAAGTCAAATTAATTTATGATCCATTGATTTTTAAAGTATATTTTATTATGCTATTACAGTTGTCCCAATTTTTTCTCCCCTTCTCCCCCTCCTCCCAGCACCACCATCCCACCCTCCAGCATTCCCACCCCTGCCTTAGTTCATGTCTATAGGTACACATATGTTCCTTGGCTTTTCCATTTCCTATACTATTCTTTACCTCCCCTGTCTATTTTGTACCAACTAATTATGGCTCTTATTCCCTGTACCTTTCCCCCTATTCTCCCCCTCCCTGTCCGCAATGATAAACCCTCCATGTGATCTCTGCTTTTGTGATTTTGTCCCTGTTCAGGTCGTTAGCTTAGTTTTTGTTTTCAGGTTCAGTGTTGATAGTTTGAGTTTGTCATTTTACTGTTCACAGTTTTTGATCTTCTTCTACTTCTTATGTAAGTGCCTTTAACATTTCACATAAATAAGGGCTTGGTGATGATGAATGCCTTTAACTTTACCTTATCTGGGAAGCACTTTATCTACCCTTCCATTCTAAATGATTCTTTTGCTGGATCTTGGATTTAGGTCCTTGCCTTTCATGACATCAAATACTTCTTTTTAAAAAAAGACTTTATTTATTTACTTTTAGAGAAGAGAAGGGGGGAGTAAGAGAGGAAGAGAGACATCAATGTGTGGTTGCCTCTCACAGGCCCCCCTACTGAGGACCTGGCCCACAACCCATGCATGTGCCCTGACTGGGAATCTAACTGGTGACCCTTTGTCATAGGCCAGCCCTCAATGCACTGAGCCACACCAGCCAGGGTTGACTCCAAATTCTTCTTTCCAGCCTTTCTTGCCTGTAAGGTTTCTTTTGAGAAATCAGCTTATCAGCTTATAGCTTATAGCTTATGAGAACTCCTTTGTAGGTAACTCTCTCCCTTCCTCTTGCTGCTTTTAAGGTTCTCCCCTTATCTTTAATCTTGGGTAACTTAATTATGATGTGTCTTGGTGTGTTGCTAAGCCTCTCCTTGTTTGTTTGTTTGTTTGTTTGAATTCTTGTTTCTCATTCTGTCCCAGTTGGATGTTTATTTCTTCCTTTTGCTCCAAACCATTGATTTGAGTCCCGGTTTCCTTCCCTTCACTCATGGTTCCCTGTATATTTTCCTTTATTTCACTTTGTATAGCCTACATTTCTTCCTTCATTTTGTGACCAAGCTCAATGAATTCTGTAAGCACCTTGATTACCAGTGTTTTGAATTCTGCATCAGGTATGGTATCTGTCTCCTCAACGCTTAGTTCTTTTCTGGAGTTTCGAACTGTTCTTTCATTTGGGCCATATTTCTTTCTCTCAGTGCACCTGTTATCTTGTGAGGAGCAGAGCCTTAAGTATTCGCCAGGGTGGAGAAACCTCTTCTTTGCATAGTGGCACTGTCTGTGGGAGAGAGGTCAGAGAGGGAACTATGCCACTTGCTCAGTTCTCACCCCAGTTTCCGTCACTTCCCACAAGAGGATTGTGTCCTTTCAGGTGATGATTCACAGGTGGGTGGATTTATGTACGTTCTAGGCCCTTGCAGACCTCACCAACCAACTCTCCTGTGAGACTGGGAATTTCCCCCACCATGGCAACCCCCACAGATTTTTACAGTCAGAGGTTTTGAGTCTTTAGTTTCCTATGCTGAAACCCTGGGTTTTGTGGCCTGTCTCACTCCCCCATTGTTCCTCCCGGCTTATCCACACGCAAATGTCGGATCACACAGTCTGCACCCTCCTTGCCATGCATCCTCTCTGCCCCCATATCTGCCTCTTACCAGTCCAGATGAATGTTTCTTTAACTCCTTGGTTCTTGGACTTCCATGCAGGTTGACTTTCTGGCAGTTCTGGTTGTTTTTTGTTTTTAAATTGGTTATTATCCTTCTTTTGGTTGTGCAAGGGAGTGAAGAAGCACTTCTGCCTATGCCTCCATCTTGTCCAGAACTCTATAATCCATAGTTGATGTTCATGGTGTCTGCTACTGTAATGAAGTAAATGTTGGGTGATATTAAATAGGTGATTGAAAATTTCATGTGGTTTTTTCCTTTAAAATAAAATACAAATATTTCATTTTCACAAAAAAATTTGATTTGGATATTTTAGGTATGTTAGCAAACTCCTGCATGATATAATATTGACTATTGCCAAATTAAAGTCTCTATTTGAATGCTATCAACTTCAACTAGTCCACCTGACTGTGGATCATTGTCCATCGAGAAAACTCCAGCATGAAACTTCACAAACCACCTTTGAAACATTTCATCAGTTACACCACCTTCTCCATAAACTGCACAAATCTTTTAATGTATTTCAGTTGTGTTTTTACCTTTATTGAAATAGTAAAGGATATTACTTTGAAAATGTTACATATTTTCTTCCATCTTCAATAAAATTGTTACACAAAAATTCACCAATTGTGATGTTTCATTTCAATGTGAGCTAATATGACAGCTATCACAATAATGTACCAAAATCATTTTAGAGTGATGTTAAAGACAACTAAATTCTTCTAGAGCCATCACATGAAAAAAAACACAAATTTTTGGCCAATCCAATTGATTAACTTATAATTTCCACAAAATCTCAACACTAAACACCCATGATTTCCAGCTTCCACAAGTTGTTACAAACACCATATTCTGTAACAAGAAACATTTACTAGATATTACAGTCAGGGAATCACTAAGCAAAAGAAAGAGACAGAATGAGACCAGAAAGAGGAAAAAAGTGAGGGACAGAAGAAAGAAAGAAACAAATTATGAACCTATGAACATTGGACATTATATAAGAAAGAATGATAGTGTGGGTTGTCCCCACCAATTTTTCAAAGACTCCATATCATACAAACATACGGACAGAAATACAGAGAGGGAAAAATTTTAAACTCAAGCAAATAAAGAAAATATCAGGTTAGAAGTAAAAAATAGCAAAGACAGATGGTTGGTCACATGAAGAAAGTACTGAATGCCCACTGGATTTGAGTATAATCAGGTCAAGGCCGACTTTTGCCAACAGATGCGGGAAAGCAGTGAGGACAAAGCCGAGACAAAGAGAACTGAAGTAGGAATGGGAAGTGAAGACATCTTTACTAGAGTATGTTTTTATCTCTGGACTAAACAGTATACAGGGAAACGTGTCTATGTGGATGACAAGGTTTTGGTGCCTGGAACAATCATAAGCACCAAGTTCTCCCTGGGCAGGAGGAGCTCCGCTTACAAAAGCGAGTATAAGCCACACACAGTAATGACTTACTGGTTGTTATGACAAAAACTATTCATATTCTACCAATTTTATTAATGAAGACTTTCCAAGTCCTCAGAAATCTTTACAACCCACAAGTAACAAAAATATTTCCTCTTCTTACAGCCTCTACAAAGCACATCACAGATGGCATCTTCCTTTTTGTGACTGTCAAGGACATTGGTCATATTTGCAGCTCAACTGCAGTAGCCCTAAAGGATCATACTAACTTCATAGGGGAATCTGACAAAGATTCTGGTTGCTAACCAGAATCATCACATTCATTATTAAACTACACACATCATTAAACTACATTTTATATAAGGCCATTTATCTATTTCTAGGTTCCCATTTTTATGTATGGGCCCCTCTGAACCTCCTGAAATGCATCACAACGCAAACTGGGAAAACTCACCCAGGATCCATGCATTTTCTGCTGCTCTTGGAAAAAGTGTAGAGATTGTTAACAGCACACCTAGGGGAGAAGGAACAAGTAATGAAGCCATGAACCTCTTGCATAGGAATCAGCAAAGAAAGCTCAGTAAAATGACACCCTGTGAACACTCAGAAGGGCCTACAATGGAGACAGAAGAGAGTTACACACCTGAACCATTGTAATACCAAAAGGATCTGAGGCAATTGGACAGGTTGCTCTCTTTGGTGAGTGTCCTTTTTCAAACAGTTGGCCACCACTAAATACAAGGTGAAACAGATTCCCGTTACTCTGCTGGAATACTCTCTTACTGTTTCTTTCTACTGCTAAACCGCAAAGAATCATGGCAACGCAGAAGTGAGCTCCTCCAACCTGGGCTAAATGTGCATCAAGGTATGGTTTTGTTTACCAACTAAACTGGTTACCGCTCCCTTAATCTCGTATTAAGAAAACGGTAATACAGCCCTGGCTGGCGTAGCTCAGTGGATTGAGCGCGGGCTGGGAACCAAAGTGTCCCAGGTTCCATTCCCAGCCAGGGTACATGCCTGGGTTGCAGGCCATAACCCCCAGCAACCGCACATTGAAGTTTCTCTGTCTCTCTCTCTCTCTCTCTCTATCTCCCTCCCTTCCCTCTCTAAAAATAAATAAAATTTTAAAAAAATTATACTTTAAAAAAAAAAAAAGAAAACGGTAATACAGGGGACACAACACTTGGCCTGGAGTCTGAGTCCTGTTAGCAATCTCACCTACAGGCCCAGACACCTGGACAGTCACCACCCTTCTCAGGCCCAATCCTTTCCTCTGTCACAGATGAAGCAGGGGGTGACCCTTGAGACCTATCCTCCCCTGCCCAGGGCAGAGCCAAGGGGGATCAGCACACACAGAGATCAGAGAACAAAGGTGCCAATGGACATTCAGAGTCACATTTGGAACTCGGGGAGGGCCAGAGGCGGAGAGTGAGTATAAGGGTGTACAGGTAGGAGGTGACACGGCACCTCCACAGCCTAGGCTGTGATCGCCCCCACCTTAGTCCCCCAGGACACCGAGAAGTCACAAAGTCCCAGGAGAACGAGCGCCCATTCCACAGAAGCCTGCCCGCACCCCCGGCCTAGACACGCCGACTCCCAAAACAGGTCAAATGCTACAGAAGGCAGGACACACTCTCCTGTCCTCCGTCCGGGGCTAGTCACTCCAGCCCTGCACAACCGCTGGGCGGGAAGGTCAAGAAACAGACCTAAGGCTGCAAACGCTGGACTTACCCTTTCAGATGTCGCTTATGTGCCCCAAGGCCCGCGCCTCACCCTGACCCTGACCGGGCTGCTCTCCTGCTGCTTCGCTCGTGGGATCCTCACCTCTGCGCCTCCCAAGACTCTGCAACCAGCCGGATCTAGCCCAACAACTCACTTTGGGGAACCGCAGAACCCCGCTGCTGCGGGGGCCTAAACTATTCCCCATGCCTCTGCGGATAGGGACACAGCGATGCAATGGGCTAGGCCTGGTCGTCGGCCGCCGCTGCCGCTTGCTACTAGGAGCCTTCCGGTGGTGCTCGGAGGTCCCCGCTCCACGCTCCGCCCGCTCGTGCGCAAACCCTTGCCAGCACAGCCACGCTCTCTTGTGGTGGAGACCCAACCCGACAGCAGCCAGCCAGGAGGACTAGAGCATCCACCCTCAACACGGCGAAAGCCTGCGGAACCGCGCAGGACTGGAAGCCACCGCGCGTTGCGGAGGCAATGCGCGTGCGCCAACGCGCACCGGGACGGAGGTGCACGCGCGCAGAAGGACCCGGCTGCTGCATTCCAGGCACCACGGAGGGAAACCGGAAGAGCACCAGGACTTTGCTTCCCCGCGGGGGGCGTCTTAACTGAATCCGCTTCGGTCAAGCCTTTAGGTGGTGCTGAGTGGAGAGGACTGGCCCTCTGCCCAGGGAACCCACCCACCCTTCCCGGTTAGTTCTCACTCCTGTTAGGGATCAAGGAAAGGTGTTGTCTGTGTGACTGCGTCCTGCAGTCCTGAGTCCTTTCCTTGCCCTGAGAACCTTCCCTGTTACAAGCGAGGTTCCCTGACAACAGGGTGAGGCGAAGGGAGGACTGTGTCACGTCCACTAACGCTAGAGGTTCACTAAAATACTACGAAACAGGAAATGCCGAGCCATGACATAAGATAGTATTATCCATGTGCATATGATTACTCCAAGGAAGGAAAGGATCTTAGAAACATAAACGTCTTCTAGTTTACACACCTAATGCTTTAAATACTGTAAAAAAAGAAAAACCGAAAATACAACTTAAAAATGAAATAAATACTTGGGGTCTCACTCCCAGGAGAACTGTGCTTGTGTTAGGTAATAGTGTCAGTTTTCGAGAAGGACATCGTAAGGACACTTCTTTGTAGTGAAATAATACAACCGTGTTTATGGCCAATTGTTTCTTAAAAGCTGGGGAGGGGGGCAGGATTAAAATATAGTCAGTCAGCTGCCAACCCAGAAAACACCTCCACAAATGTACAAATGAAGAAAAAAGTTTTATATGTACTTCAATAAGCATTAAACCAGATGGCCGTTGCACAGAAAGAAACGGACCTCATCCTTCCCCACAGTTGGGCAGGCGGGAGCATTAGGGCCATGCTCCCAATGAAAGGGTAACTGGTCTCATGTGAAAGGACAGCACCATTTGCTAGACTCCTTTCACAGTCCAGTACAAGACCCAGATTACCGCTGGGTAATCTGGGTCTCCATTTGTGCTAGTTAATTGCCCTTACCCCAAGGAAAAAAGGAAAGCTCTCCTATCTCCCTGACAAGCAAGTAGTGCCTAGCCTAAAGTCCCTTGGTAATAGACAATAGGGACAGTGTCCTCCTTAAGCACGACCTGCAGCATTAAGCTGACCCTGCACCAAATCTGTCCTTCCCCAAATTTGCTTTTGAAAGTGGCTGCTTCATGCCCAGGACAAGTCATCTCCAGCTGTTGCTGCCGTTGAGTGTGGCATGTGCCTGGATTCTCACCGATGGAAGGCTGGAATGCGAATGACAGTGGCCACGTCTCTGGGCCTGAGTCAGGAAGCCTGCAGGGAGCATTTCTTTATGCTCATTTCCATTTTCACCAGGTAAAGGATGAAAGCTGTGCAGAGCACCTTAGAAGGTTCACTGTGAGGATGAGCAGAGTGCCCATTAGCCTAAGTACCCAGACCCCAGTTCCCACCTCCCCACATGCACTGACCAGCATTCAGTGGAAGTCTGGGATGCCCTCTGCGCCTTGCTCCTCTCTGGCTCTCTATCCTGCGAATGCCCACTGCCATGCCCCTTCGGCTCAGAGACAGTCCTCATCCCTGTACTGTGATGTGGACCCTCTCTGGGCAGTGAGCTAGACACCCTCAGGTATTGCCTCTCTCTCTCCAAATAACTAAAAAGTGTCATTTTACATACTTCCCCCTTTTGATAAACGTGTTTAAGCTGGGCAAGTAACCTGGACTCTGTGATTCCATCTTGACCAGAAGCAGCAGCAATGCGCCTCTCACTGTGGCTTCATGCAGGTATCTAGAATGGAGAGCTTTCTCTTTTTGTTGTAGAAATTGCAGATATTTCCCCCAATCTGTCATCTGTCTTTTTAACTTAATTTTTTACTTTTTATGTTCTGTCACATAGACACTTTTTACTTCTACTGTGCAAAACTTTCACGTTCTCTTCACACTTTTCATCTGTTTTGACATTGTCCTTGAAGAAACCTTTCCAGCCTTTAATGGTCTCATTTGTTACCTGTGTTTTCTCCTGTTTCTTTCCCTCCAGTGCATCAAGTCTATTACGATGCCTGGCACCTGATTTCCAGGCTTGTAAAATCAGTCTCCTCAAACTCCAAGTTGGTTTCCAAGTGTTGACCTTGTACAGTGATGGGACACATGTTGTCCTGCAGCCTTGCCCTCCCCATTGGCGGGGACTCCAGGGACAGCCTGGCCCTGGAAGCTGTGGAGGAGCCTGGGGCTGTGTGCCTGGCCCCTGAGACCTGGTCCAACTCAGAAAGTCCATGACTGCACCTAAGGGAGACATGCAGCCTATGCATCTCAGACACACAGACCATGTAAACTTCAGCTTTACCGGGGAATAACTAGCACATGAAATGATAAGATATTTAAAGTGCACACTGTGGTGATTTGACATATGTATATTTGGTGAAAGGATTCTCCCCATCCAGTCAACATGTCCATCACCTGACTTATGGACCTTTGGTTGGTGCTGTTGCTAATTTTGGTGAGAATACTTAAGTTCTATTCCATCAATTAATTGCAGTGATACTCAACACAAGTGTTATCAATCATAGTCATGGTGTTGTACATGAGATCTGCAGGTTTGAACAAGCCATTCTCTATTCCCCCACCCCTGGCAAGCCTCTTTTGTACTGTCTGTTCCTGTGAGTTTGATTATTTTTTCTTTTTGAGATAACACATAAAATTAATGATGCCATGTAGACTTTGCTTTTCTCTGTCTGGATTACTTCATTTAAAATAATACCCTCAAGGTCCATCCTTATGGTCACAAATGGCTGGATTCCCTCCTTTCTCAGAGTTGAGTATCATGCCATTCTATACGTACATGTCACATCTTCTGTACCCATTCATCTGTTGATGGACACAGGTTGTTTCCATATCTTGGCTGCTGTGAAGAATGCTGCCACAAACGTGGGGATGCAGATCTCTCTTCAGGGCCCAGTTTTCATTTCCTTTGGATAAATACCCAGACCTGCAATGGCTACATCATACAATGGTTCTATTTTTCACTTGTCAAGGATATGCCATACTTTCTTCTGAATGAACCAATTTGACCTCATTCATGGTTGGCATGGGCTGATTAGAAATATATATGTGTTCCAAATTAAAAAATAAAAGTTTGGGTACATCCTATCTCATCCAAGTACAAACAATGGATCAAAAGTAAGACTCACAGCTGAAAAGTGGAAACAACACAAGTGTCCATCAGCAGGTGGGTGGATAAACAAAATATGGTTTATATAATGGTTATTATTCACCCTATCAAAAGAAGGAACTTCTGACAGTCTACAATGTGGATGAACCTTGAACACATTATGCTGACTGACTAAGCCCGAAAGAACTGTATAAACACCTACAGTAGGCAAACTCATGGGAACAGAAAGTTGAAAGGTGGCTCCCAGGACCCGGTGGGGATGGATGAGGAGTTCGTATTTGTTGGATACAGAGTCTCAGTTTGGGGAGAGGAAACAGTTCTGGAGATGGCTGGTGCTGACTGTGGCCCAACAATGTGAATGTGTTCATTGCCAGTGAATTTAACCTTTAATGAGGTTAAAATTGTAAATTTGTTACATTATTTCATCACAATAAGAAAGAAAGGAAGGCCCAGGTTGGTGTGGCTCAGTGGTTGAGTGCCAGTCTGTGAACTAAAGTGGGTCTCCATTTCGATTCCCAGCCAGGGCACATGCCTGGGTTGCAGGCCGGGTCCCCAGTTGGGGGAGTGCCAGGAGCCACTGATGGATGTATCTCTTACACAGTGTTGTTTAAAAGGGGGGTGGGGAAGGAAAGAAGGAAGGGAGAGAGGAAGGAAGGAAAAGTTTAATTGCCCAGGTGAATAGCAGGGGTAGGAGACTGGCAGGCAATCCAGAAAAATCATCCCCCTGATCCTGCAGGACACCGAGATGGTTAGTCACTTTCTGCATCTGCACTCCCCACCTTCACAGAGAACATCCTGCTCTGTCCTGAATCAGAAATCTTTCCACTTAGTCTTTCTGTGTGTCTGACATTTTATTCATAGGATCCTTGAGTGGTAGTGAAATTTCTGGCCCAAGAGTGATACATAGGCTGAAAATTGTGAAATGTGCACTAAAGTTTCTTAGTTGGACTTGGGGGGCAGGCTTCGCACAATTCGTAGACTCCTGGAAACTGTGGACACCATCGGAAGGATGTGAGCACATGTACAGCTTTCTAGGATTTTAGGTTCTCACAATGTCTCTTGGAATAAAAGCTGCCTGAGGGTAGAGGATGTGTGTCCCCCGCTACAGAATCCTGAACATCGTGAATATCGAGCTTTGCCAAATTCCATGTTTGTTGTCATTGTTGTTTTCCAAAGTAGTTGTACTGCTTCAAATTGATCCCCCCCCAATTTCTATTTGTTTATTTTTGGAGAGAGGGGAAGGGAGGGGAAGGGAAGGAGAGAAGGAGAGAAACATTGATGTGTGAGAAACAATGATTGGTTGCACAGGTCCCCAGCTGAGGACTGGTCTGCAACCCAGGCACTATGGTGACCAGGAATCGAACCAGCAAACTTTTGCTTTTAGGCTTGTGGCTGAACCAACAGCCACACCAGGGTCAGGGCACCGTTCTGTGTTTTAACGTAATTTGTTAATCTGATGAGTCCATGTACCCAGGAACTTTTTTGCACCTTTATCCCACTCTTGCAAGGTCTTAGAATTTCTGCTTTCCATAAATGCCTGTGTCACCTCCCTCTCTCACCAGGCGACACTCTGAAATAGGAATGGCAAAGAGCACATCCCAGCATACTTCACATTCAGAATGGAGAGAACAGAGTGTCTGCTGGGAAAGAGGTAAAGAGTGATGCTGACACTTGAAGACAGTTCTGGAGGCTGGTCTGAAGTTGTTGGGTCAGTAGCAGGACACATTGCTTTCCCCTGATCTCCAGGAGAAGTGCACACATGGCAGTTAACATGTATGTATGGCAGTTACTTATATGGCAGTTACACATATGTGTTGAATCTTTCAAACTGGTTGCCAGGCTGGAATGACCGATGACATCAGAGGCTTCCGACCATCCTGATTGGAAGGATCAAACTCCGTGGCGCTCGGCAGCGAGGGTGGACAACAGCCTCTTCTCTCTAGCCCTGTGATCACCCAGATTTCCTGAAAGAAAAGAGTTTGAAAGAAATCATGGCCAGCCATGAACAGAGTCTCCAGTCTGACAACCTGAGCCCCCAGCCAAGCACCTCGGCATATCCCCTGGAAGTGACAGTAATTCAAGTCAACCCAGGACCATCAGGTGAGGAAACAGGGGCCAGAGGGATTTGACAGGGGTACCCGTTAAGGAGGAAAGTGTAAGGAGGGTGAAGAGGGTGTGTGTGAAAGAAAGGGGAGGTTCAGAAAGCCAGGGATTGGAAGAGACCACAGGACCTGGGGACAAGGAGATCCCCAAGACAGGAAAGCCTGGGAGGCAAGGAAAGAGGGTTAGGGGATGAGAGTCCAAGGTGAGAGAAGGGAAGGGGGGACACCACAAGGGCTCCTTTTGTCCCCCTTCCATGGGACAAATGACCTGTAACAAGGAAGAGTTTTCAGGACGGAGAGGTAGAACAATGGCAAGGTGAATGTGGAGGGGAACAGATGTCATGACAGGAGAACGGTGAAGAGACGGCTGGGGAGAAGGCCCATAGCCCATGAGACTGGAGAGAATGGAGGGGCTTGTTTGAGGAGGGCATGGGTGGGCTGGAGTGGGTGTCTGGTTTAGGTGACCAGTAACTGAATTCCAAAGGCAAAAAAAAAGCCTTTTACTATATCCTGGGTTCTTCACTCAGCTCCCTGTGTGGATTCCAGCCCCCTGCCTCCAAACGCTGGTGGCAGTAAGAGGAAGAGGGAGCAGTCAACAGAAGAGGAGGGCAAGGAGGAGACCGCTCCTGGGCCTGAAAACATCAGGGCCCTAGAGACGGTGTGCGGCCAGGAAATGAGGCCAAAGAAGCAGCGCACATCCACGGTGCTGCCAGAACACCACGAGGCCTTTGCCAGGCTGCTCAGTAAGAAGACACCTGGAGAGCACCCTCCAATCCTTAAAAAAAAAAAACATTTTAATATACCTGTATGTTTCCAACAGAAAAGAACACCCTGCTAGCGGGTGCACTCTCTGTCCTGGGAGGACTCCTGATGAGTCGCCCATCAGGGACACTTAGAAGTGATGCAGGATTAGGCTGGATTCGAAAAGGCTTGCACGTGGGGTTACGAGGCCTGGTTTCAACTGTATCTCTGAGACTCCTTAGCTCTGACTGGCCCTTTGAATCCAAATACCTGCACCCGTGCAAGAGGGCATCATGAGGCCACCGCTGCACCCTGATGTGCTGCCATGGAGAAAATGACTGACTGCTAGGGCAGCACAAGGGGCACGCTCCTGCGTGATGAGGGGGCAGCACTGATTATTTAAGATCCGAGCGATGCGGATATGCTGCTGCCACCCCACCTGCCACCCGGTCCCCCCACACTGGGTGGGTGGAGGTAGTGTCACCCCTGCTTCCTTGCCCAGAGAACAGTCTCCCCTGCCCCTCTTCCTGTCAGCCTCAGCCTTGGCCACAACCTGAACCTTCCCCAATAGGCACATGTTTCTCCTCTTTGCCCCATAATGCACCTCCAGCAACCCTGTTCCTGTGGCCAAGCTAACACCTGCCCTCTCTTCACAGAGGACCCTGTCGTGAAAGGGTTCCTGGAGTGGGACAGAAGCCTGAGGCTCGCAGACAAGGTAAGAGGTATTCCTGCTCTACCTTTGATTCCGGGGCAGTGGGGGGGCGCTTCCCGAGCCCACAGTTCCCAGTCCAACCAAATGCCTCGTCCACCACTTCCTTTTGGGGACCCAGGTATTTCTTGCAGTGTGGACAGCAGCCCTGCCTCTGGCCTGGCTTCTCTGGGATCTGAGCCCAAGGCCTGTCCCTATGGTTATTGGCACATCAAGTCCCCTGTTCTCTCAGCTCTTGGGGACTCCCCCTTGCTCCAGCTTATCAGAGACCCTTGTGATGCCAGCTGTCCTACACTCATGCCCTGAAACCCTTAGCCCTTGCCATCCTGGGAGCACCAGCCATTCCCTTGTCCCACCATTCTTCCCCTTTCACCACATGAGTCCTCTGGCATGTTCTTCCCCTCTTTCCACCAGTACCTGTTGGCCATGGTCATCGCTTACTTCAGCCGCGCAGGCCTCTTCTGCTGGCAGTACCAGAGGATTCACTTCTTCCTGGCCCTGTGAGTACCGTGCTGAAGCCCATCGGTCAGCATTCATCCTCTGGGGAGTACAGGGAGAGAGTGGGCCTCCAACCTCTCTTCTGCTCTTCCAACCATTTCTGCTGTGTACTCTGTGTATACCTATGATAGGACTGTAGTAGAGCGTTTGTTATACTGTTCTTTGTCAAAGCCAACAACCCTAATGCAGTTAAAAGATGGAACAAAGAAAAAGAAAACATAAAAGCCTCGTAAAGAACTGACTCCACTCTTCCACTGAATGAATAGGCTCGAGGCTGACGATTTCTGATTTTTCTCTCCCCCTGCCTCCCACCTCATAACACTCCCAAATGTGGTGGTGTTTCTCCTCAACTGAGACCGTCTTTAAATAACACATATTTGTTGTGAAAGGCTCCCCAGGACCCTGGTCGGGTTGCTTAGCTGTTTGAAGTGCCGTCCAGTACACCAAAATGTTGCAGGTTCGATCCTGGTCAGGGCACCTGCAGGAGGCAATCGATCCATGTTCCTCTCTCACATCAAGGTTTTTCTCTCCCTCCCTCCAAAATCAATAAACATGTCCTCGGGTGAGCAGAAAAAACACAACCCCTAGGGACGTTTCCTACAAGTCTCTCTGAATATACTTCTAAAACACGGGTCTAACCTCTTCACCACCCTGCTCCCAATAGTGTCATTGGCTGACTTTACTCTAAACCAAGGCCAGAGTTCCCAGTTTGACATCAGCTCTCTCTCTGCAACCTCCATCACATTCGCTCCCCACCCTGACGTGGCAATCTTCATTTCACTGCCCTTCCCTGATTTTATATTGTGTTTTAATTCTTGGTATTTTTACACATATGTAACTAAAAGAAATTATTTCTTCTGAAAACTAACTCAAACACCAGAATCTTCAGACCCCCTCACTTCTGTAGCCAAGTAACATTTCAATTAAAATTCTAACACAATGTGATATTTTGGATTACAGTAATTTCTCATCTCCGCTTTCTCCTTCTTTAATCCCATCAGACTAGACCACTGTCGAGGGCAGTCTTGTCAAAACATCAATGGCTCCCTAAAACACTCAGCACAGTTCTTATTTTTTTTTTAAGATTTTATTTACCTATTTTTAGAAAGAGGGAAAAAGAGGGAGAAAGAGAGGGAAAGAAACATCAATCGGTTGTCTCTCACACACCCCCAACTGGAGACCTGGGCTGCAACCCAGGCATGTGCCCTGACTGGGAATGGAACTGGTGACATTTTGGTTTACAGGCCGGCGCCCAATCCACTGAGCCACACCAGCCAAGGTTCAGCACAGTTCCTTCCATGTTACAAAGTTTAAGTTATTTTGAGTCTCTAAGGTAATCAGTTTTGCACTTGACTATGAGACTGAGTATTTTGTCATTCATTCTGTAAAACCTTATCAAGTGCATCTCAAGTGCCTGGAAATGTGAGGTTGGGAAGAGAATTCAAGAAGGGCTGCTGAGTGCATGCACTGAGGAACCAAGCCCTGTACTGGTCACTTGGTAGGAAAGCGAAGAATGCTGCAATGGGCCGGTGGGGCCCTACCCACAAGAACTGTCTAGGGACTTACACTACAGGGAGACAGGTGTGTGCACACACAGCAGGTTAAAGGAAGAGGATGGGCTTCCCCATTGAATCTTATCTGCATCATCAAGGTATGAGAGGTGCCCTTCAGGTGCCAGCTCTGCAGGGACTTCTTGATGACGGGTAGCACTCTTTGACACTGGATAGGGCTCCTGTGGGTCCTGTGTGAAGCTGATTCAGTCTGTGTCCTTTCTGGAAAGCAGACCTCAGGCAGGGGACCTTCTTGTTCAGCTCCGACTGACACCCTCATGACTTTTCTCAGCTACCTGGCTCTTGATATGGAAGAGGATTACCATGCCCCTAAAGAGACCATCTTTTCCTTCCTCTATGGGGACAGCAACTGTGCCCGGCGTCCCTTGTTCCACAAACTGCGATTTCAGTTCTTTCGTTCCATGGGCTACAGGGCATGGGTCACCAAGGAAGAGTGCGAAGAGGTAGGTGGGCTGTGGGGATCTGGCAGAGGGGGGACCAGATTGGAGAGAGAAGGGATCATGGGGGATCACAGTTGGGATGGGGCAATGAAAACAGATTTGGGGACTGAGCAGGAGTGTGACAGTGTTCACCCACACAGTTGTCACCTCCTCAGATGCTGTTTGTCTTTCCAGATCCAGGCCTTTGATCCCGAGCTGTGGGTGTGGAAGCGAGATCGCAGCCTCCTTTCTGACCTCTCAGAGCATGAGGTAGGTGTGCAGGAAGGCAGGGCTGTGTCTGCACAGGTCCAGATGGAATGACTGGTTGTCCCTCTAGGAAATCCAAGACATTTAACTGCTGCACCCATGCTCATCCACCCCACCCCTCCCCATCACCCTACTACACACTGTGAAGTACACCCACCAGGCACATACCCAGGCACCAACTTGGCTCCCAGCCACCAGCTGACAAAACACACCCAGGCTCCTCAATGGGATGTGTGGGTGCCAGGCCTCAAGATTTGGCTGAAATCATTTCACTGAAGCAACTGGGTCCAAATGACAGCTTGTTGGAATGCTGAGTTTTGTGAAAAGTGAATATGTTCCAAATTTTTCCCTATATTGTGTTTTGACTTCCTGTTGTTAATTCAATGAGCCTGTCATCCCTCAGGAATACCAACTATAGAGACTACAACAAAGTAAATGCATAACACGGGATATGAGATAGAACTGTCTCTACATCCAACAACAGAAGACAAATCATGACTGGCTCTATTCTCATCCAAATTTACTCTCAAATTGCTGGTGGCCACATCACAGATGTGTTCTAAATTTCCCCTACCTCACTAATCTCCCCTCTTGCACAAGTACAGGTTTTCCCCTCAGGGTTGGTTTAGGGTCCAGGAGGTTTGTCAGAATGAGCAAAGGTTGAGAAAGACTAGCTCCAGCATGGCTCATAAGACCCACACATTCGAGTTACAGCTGTGGACAGACCATTAAGCAAAAGTTTGCTTTCAACCTTGTAAACTGGCTATCTCAGACTATTCTCGCTGCTATAACAAAAGACCAGAGATTGGTGGCTTACACAGAACAGACCCTGACTTCTGCTAGTTCTGGAGGCTGGAAGTCTGAGATCAGGCCAAGTTCTGGTGAGGACCCTCTTCTGTGCTGTACACGGCCAACTCCCCACGGGGTGCTCACTCGGTGTGAGGACAGAGGCATGGTTCCAGGGTCTTCTATAAGGGCAATAATCTCATCCATAAGGGCTCCACCCATGACCTAATCACCTCCTGAAGGTGCCTGCTTCTTCTTCTTTTTGTAAATCCTCTCCTGAGGATATGTTTATTGATTTTAGAGAGAGAGGAAGAGAGAGGGAGAAACGTTAATGTGGGAAGGGATCCAACACAAAACCTAGGTATGTGACATGACTAGGGATCACACCCACAACCTTTCAGTGTGAGTCTGTGCTCCAACCAACTAAGCCACCATCACCCTAGGGTTTATGAATTTGGGGGGACACAAGCACTGTGACTGTAGCACTTGCCAACTTTGGACCAGGTGTTATGGGTAAACATTAGAATCCAGGGTTAGCTAATTCCAGGGTTAGGGAGCTGGCTCCTGGTCCCATGGTTTGTGATGTTGACATGGCAGGAATGTTTCTAGCATGATTACAAGTTCAGATTTTCATTCGTACAATTGGACCAAGGTGTGAATAAGGTGAAGCAGGACTCTCCCTCTGTGGGCGGCTCCCTGAACAGAATTACTTAGAGTCCTCCTAGGAAGCAGGTCACTGGGTATATGAAGTAATCTTTGGACTCAGGGTCATCAAATTTCAACAATCATACTTGAAAAACAAAAGTGTGAGATGGGGTTTGAGAATAGAGGATTAGAGAGACAATTGGATTTATAGATTTATAGTTTAAACTCTGCTTGGAACTGACTGAGAATATAGATCATCTTTCTATCTGGAGAGTTTCCTTTTTTAAGTGTGACATCCTGTCTTTCTCTCTCTCCCTCTTACTTCTAGGTCGCTGCACCCACAGGAGATTCCAGTTCTCAGCAGCTAGTCAATCCAGGCGCTAATAACAGGCATGAGGAAGGGAAAGAGGAGCCTCCTGTGCAGATAATCTAGCAGAACCCAGAATATTCCAGAATGAGCTGGAGAGTTATTATGCCCTACTCTTTGGAACACTTCTAGGAGTCCGCTTAAGGACAATTGGAAACCAGAGTTTTTTCAGGTTTTGCCCCTTTCTAAGTCAACACCCAAAATTTCAGATGTTTGATTCACATCTCCCCTGAGGGGGAAGCTAGAGGTCCAATTTTCTATGCACTTGGTTGCAACAGTCTAGAGCTGTCAGAAGGTGGAGTTTAGAGGCTCAGAATAGGAGGAAAATGCTTTAAAAGTATTAATTGTCATAAGATTGTGATCGCTGAATGCATGCTATAAATTTTATTGGTTTATTTTGAAAATGTTCCCATAGGATTATTATATGTATTCTTGTATTTAATATTTATATATTTATTATTTAAAATTTATAGGCTTATGTTAAATAGTTTTGAAATAGTCTAAGTTTTGAAAACATGCTGTTCCTACTCAGGTTTTGGGTGACTATTACAGCTGTTTTACATATGTAAATGTAATTTTGTTTACCTTATCAGAAGGGGTTTTTGTGGTTTTATCTGTTATGTCGTAACAATTACCTTAGAGCTAGGTGGATAGTCCCCTCATACTCTTGTCAAAATAAATTTTTATGTTTTGTTTGGCCTCTATTACTGAATTGTGAGAATTCAGTTGTAATTTCTGAACTTGCCCGGCTGACACGTTTGTGTGTTATTTCAGATCATTAAGGAGCACAGTGCAATGCATCTCTGGAGGAAATACAATAAAGGTGAAATTCTCACCTCCATGATGTGTGTGGTTGGCCCAGTTTGATTAGCTGTTCACTGTCAGTGGATTATGTAGCTTAATGGGGTTGATGTTACTCAACCAAATTTCTTAACTCTGAGGAATAAATAATCCTGAATGGTTTTCCAGGTCAGTAGGAAAAACAAGAGGTCGAGGCCAACCTCTTGCCACAGCCAGAGTCTGAGAGCAAGGAAGAAGGGCACGAAACTGAGGTAGGAGAATGGGAAGAAGAGAGAAGGAGAAAGCACCACCAGCACCTAGACAACAATGTTAAATTCAAAATAGGGCACAGGTGACTCAACAAGATGCGCTTCCCTGGAAATGGCTGTGAAGCACGGACCCACTGGCACCAGAGAACACACACAGTGTTCACGGCCCGTGACCCTAATGGGAGTCCTTCTCACAGCCTCCAATACCAGCTTCATGTGGTCGGAGGACTAGAGCCTGTGTTGAGGTGGGAACCATGGGAAAGAGATGAGGGTATTGGAGAAATTCTGAGAAAAATAAAAAAGAAAAGAAAGGATGAGCTCAAGCTGTGAAATTGGATGGGCATGGAGGAGGAGGAGCTAAAAACATGAATAGAGGATCACGGAGGACAGCAAAGCAGCCTGGGAGATGGGATGGTCCCAGATACCAAGTTCCTTGTGGCCTCAGGTTGGGCCTCCCTCACAGCATACAGATATGTTTCACCCACTGGCGAAACTCACCTGAGATTTGCTGACTCGAGCTTTCCTTGGGGGTGCTATATGTAGGCACAGATGTTTCAATCACTGGCCACGTGGTTGAACTCCATCTCCAAGCCCCTCTCCTCCCCAGAAACTGAGCTCTAACACCTGACCTGTAATCACAGGATTGGTCTTTCTGGCCTGACTGGACCCCACCCTGAGTCACCTCAGCACCTTTTGGGTTCTCAGCACCTTTTGGGCTCTGTTTGGTTTTGGAGATTGTAGCCCCACAAGAGCAAAATCTGAAAATGACTAGTAAGTCTCCCTGGAAAACCAGGTAAACACACAGGTGGCAGGCATTACTCGACTCTAACATGGAGGGTTCCCATGGGAATCAGGCCTGAGAAGTATATTTTGTCCTTTGAAGCCTGTTCTGTCTAGCGATAAGCCCTGTCAGTATAACCCAGATGTTTGAGTTCAAAGCATAGGGAGTGAAACTCCCTACCTTATGACATATATGCCTTTACAACCATCTAGCATCTGCATGTCTCGCAGACCCCAGCCTGAAAAGATTTCTGTATTGTTTTCTTTAGATAGTGTCAGTTTTTTATGACTGTAGCCTTTTGGACATTGATTGATAAGCTGTGCACCTGTGCTGTGTCCCCCTGCACTTCCCAACCCTAATAAAATCCATGTGGAGAAGAGCCTGGGGCATTCTCCACTAGAGGGAATAGCCACCCCCTTTCCTGCCAGAGCAACAAGATTGTGTCCATGAAAACTCTTTATTCTCATCTGTGTCAGCTGGGAGAGCTTTGCTGGCCGGAGTTCCCCACAAGCACCAACACAGGGGCCCAGCAAAGTTTGCAGACACTCCTGTAGCTCAGGAAATCCCCAGGACTTAGGAGCTTCCTCCAAGGAACCAGGCTCAAAGGCCAGCCACAGCGTTCATTACACAACACACTGAGGATTGCCAGGAGCTCCGTCAGAACTCAGGTTGGGGAAAGTAAACAGCTGTGGGTGCAGGAATGTTTTAGGCCACAGCTGTGGCAGGGGAGACAGGAGAAGCTGAAAAAGTAGGCAGTAAAATAATAGGGTGCTCATGGGCCATTGGAATAGTACAGGAGGTGCACACATTTAGGACACAGGGGCAGCTAATGACACATGAGTGAGTGAGTGAGGAGAAGCCAAAGAGAAAACATGACTGTGTGCCGGGTGGGGGGTTCTTTTGCCAACAAGCAGGAAGGAAGGTATCCTGGGCCAGTTTTCTATGTTATCATACAACTCCACTCACTATCATTTCAAGTAAATGTGTCACTTATAAGTAAGCATGATATACCCCTTTCCCTTATTTATCAGAGTGTCTGTGGTCCCTGATTTGAAGACTTTAGCCCTCAAGCCAAGGACAAGACTAGCACTACAGGACACCTTATGCAGCAGTGACATTACAGACAGTCCTTAAATTAAGGGGAAATTGAAGTTCATTGTCTGGGTGGACAGTCTTCTCCACACAGTGTCTGTGCAAAAGAACTGTGGGAGTTTTTTTGTACCATCCTTATAACTGCTCTGTCAATTTGAAGTTTTTTCAAAATTAAATGTTGAATAATAGAGAAAGCTATTAAATGTTAATGTATAGTGAAAGTTTCTAAAGGTCTCAGAAAGTAATGTGAGGCGATTCAAAGATGGACCCACTTAATCATCAAAAAGAGTAACAACATCAATAGACCAAAATACTGACAATTCACTTAAACCTATGAGCTAATAACAATAACAAAATGCAACAGACATCAAATCCTGTCACTCAGGATTTTGGAAGTTGTCTTTCTTGCATGAACCGCAGAACCCAGTAGAGAGGAGGTAGTTTTCTTTAGAAAAGTATTCCAGCTAGTAAATGAAGAAGAGATGGTAAATGAGCATATTGCCATTTTGTCTCCCCTGAGGGATTAGTGGGTCATGGCAATGAACGTCAATCACCACATGCTGACATCAAAGACAGGCAGATATATGGGCTTCCAGAAGAAAGAAGACAAGAGGCTCAGACAAAGAACTGAGGGGGCTGGAGATTGAATTCAACCACATGGCCAGTGATTGAAAATCTGAGTAAAGTTCTGAACTACCAACTTTACAAGACATACAGGCAATTAAAACAAGGGAAGGAAGGAGGGAAGGAATGGAGGGAGGGAGAGAGGGAGGGAGGGAGGGAGGGAAGGTTAAATTGAAACATATGGCAATGCAAGTAACACAACCCAGACTATGGGAAAGTGAGGATAAACAACCCAATTCCTTCAAAAACAAAGTGCAGAAGCAGCAATGCAGGCAGACATGGCTCACCTCTTCTCACAACCATATCAAAATACAACTAAAAAAGAACTACCATCACTCAGGAACGTCCAACATCATGTTTAAATGAAAGTCTGACAACTGCAGAATAGAAGAAACCACATGCATCCTGACTGGTAAAGAGGGGCAGAGACACAGAATGCCCTGGCCCCACAACCATGTGGATAAAAATTCTGGAGGGGTATCTCAAGATCGAAGAGTCCCAAACCCACACCAGGACCCCCAGCCCAAGGTTCTAGTGCCAGGAAGATAAGTCCCCACAACATCTAGCTATGAAAACAAGTGGGATTGAAGTCAGTGCAGGAGGCTGCTGGAGTCCTAAGCAGTTCCTCTTGGGCAACCCACAACACAGACTCAACAACTCAGGCTCACTCCCTCTAGCTCCAGCACTGCAGTAGCAGCTTGAAGTGCACCAGTGGGTATGTAGAAAGAGACTGAAGTGTCAGGCTCAGGGTGAGCACAGGCCGTTGTCTCCTTGCTGAGCCCTCCCCACACAGAGCTGGTAGGCTGGTGCCATGGCTGAGATTCCATCAACCTGGCTGACCCACTTGGAGATCCACAGAGGCTCTACCCCACCCAGCTTAAAGGCCCATCCAAGCTGCTTTTCCAGAAGAATGGCTGGTCTTGGCCCCTAAACACTATTAAACAAGCAACAGCTAGTTTCAGTAAGCCCTAGTGGCAGGCAGATTAGACTCACAGCTTGGCTTCACTCGGGACTCTCCTGGCCCAGCGGAAGTAGCAGCCATGTCAGATTGCTTTCCCAGCTCAGGCAGGGTGCCCCAGGCAAAACACAGGTAAGGGCTGACCTTGGCCTGCACCACCCGTGACACCCAGGGCCAATGCACTCACTGAACAGCTACAGACCACGTTGGAGCACCACCACCCTGCTCCTGTGCAACTGATCCTCCACAGAGGGAAGAGGTTGGTGCTTAGTGGTCACAGCCAGTTCCTTGCAGCTGACCGTCCTGGGTAAATCCTTCCCATTGATCTGCCAACAGCAACCAATACTCAACAACAAGAGGAGGGGGTACTCAGTCCAAACAGATGTTCGCACCTGCGAGGACCCAGCTTGGGTTATAGGGGAGGCTGTGCCACTGGACCCTACAGGACACCTACTACCTTAGGGCACTCTACCAAGACACAGAGTCAAGGAGCTCTACCTAATACAGAGACACAACATAGGTAGGCTGCTAAATGAGCAAAGAAAACATTTCCAAATGAGGAACAGATCAAAACTCCAGTAAAATACCTAAATGAAATGGAGATAAGCAATCTCAACAGATGCAGAGTTCAAAACACTGTTTATAAGGATGTTCACACAACTTATGAGGACCTCATCAGCATGAAAGAGACCCAGTTCAGAAATGACGGATACACTAACTGAAATAAACAACAATTTACAGGGAAACAACAGTTTGAGTGGATGAAGCCCAAGAATCAAATCAATGATTTGGACACAAGGAAGCACAGATGATCACAAATCAACAAGTTAAAAAAATAATCCAGAAAAATGAGGTTAGTGTAAGTAGCCTCTGGAACAACTTCAAGAAATCCACATTTTGTTCATAGGGGTGGACAGAAGGAGAAGAGAAACAGAAATACATTGGGAACCTATCTGAAAAAAAATAGTGAAAGAAACTTCCCTGATTGGGTGGAGGAAATAGACATGCAAGTCTATTTCCAGGAAGCACAGATTCCCGATTATGATGGATGCAAGAGGCCCACTCGAAGACATGTCATAATTAAAAGTCACAGGTTAAAGATAAAGAAAGAATCTGAAAAGCAGCAGGAGAAAAGAAGTTATTTACCAGATGGTTGCCAGATGTGAGGGGTATGGGAGAATGAATGAAGAGGTGAAAGGATAAAAAAGTATGAGCAGGTAGTTACAGAATAGCCATGGGGATATAAAGTGCAGTAGAGGAAATGGAGAAGCCAAAGAACTACATGCATGACCCATGGACATGAACAATAGTGGGGGATGACCTGAGGGTGTAAGGGATGCCCGGTGGAGGAGGGCAAAGGGGTAAAATCAGGACACATTTAATAGCATAATCGATAAAATGTAACTTGACAAAAGAAAACATTATGCTAAATGAATAAGACAGACACAAAAGAGCCACATTTATATTACCGTATTATGCTTATGTGAAGTGTGCAGATAGGAAAAGTGAGAAGTAGGTGAGTGGCTTCCGGGGTTGAGAAGGCTAGGGAGGATTGACTGCTTGATAGGTAGAGGGTTCTTTTGGGGAGAACCAGAAAGTTGTAGAATTAGATCGTGTTAAGTATATTCAAAACCACTGTATCATATACTTTTAAAAGATATATTTTATGATATGTAAATGGTATCTAATCTCAGTTTTAAAAAATTCAATCCACCTACAGTTTTATGCTCTTTACATGAGACCCACCTGAAAACAGATGCTAAAACCAAGTCATTTCCCTCCTGCTGAGGGTCTGCTGTCTGCAGCGGAGAGAAGGGAAACTTGGAAATGGCCCCCATCCCACAAGGGACACGAGGTAGAGGACAAGTCCTCCTTCGTGAGGGAGAATTATTATCAATAAAAAGTTGCCACTCTAGAGTTTCACCAATGACCTTTATTGACTACATTTTATAACAGAATCACCCACATTCCCAGAAACTCTATACAACCAAAGAATCCCCCAATGATAAGTAGTTTGATGGAATCTTAGTGAGAACGATATGATCTGAGAAAACATTGGCTAGCAGAGTCTCTCCTTGATTTGAAGAACCTTTGTTAAAGACCGTGGGTATGACTGACCATTTTTTTGTTGATGTTCCCATAGTAGCTGAAGATCCCAATTTCAAGCCTCCCAAAAGTGGCTGGAAAGCAAAGAGAAAGGCAGTGACCAGATTTTTCCCCAGATGCGCACACACAGCCCTTGCAGCGCCTGTAGGAAGCCTCTATGATAGGACTGTGGGGGTCCCCCACAGTGGAGGGTGGTGTCACCCAGGTCCCCAGTGCGCTCAGTCCTGAGGAGCCAGGCAGGAGAGGGATGAGGGGAAGGTGACACCAGGGTGCAGTCCTTAGCTGCTCACTCCCAGCTACTTGGATTTTCAGGAGTCATTCAACCCCTCAGAGCCCACTCTGTCCTTCTACAGTAAGGAGGAGAGTCCAACTTTACGAGCTGGAGAAGAATGGGATGGCATGGAAGCTACAGCAGGTCTGACCAAGAAGGCAAGTGCTTGATCACTGCTCCTCGGGGCTCCCTGTTGAGAAGGTTCTGAGCTCAGCCACCCACCTGATTAGGCCTCAATCAGTTCTAGCAAGTCTCTGCCCAGGCCCAGCGATGGGTAACTGGTGGCTTCTCCTCAGATAAGCTGGTTGTGTAAGTTCAGGGTATCTCACAGGGGCATTTCAACCTGCACTCCAGCCAGGCAGGATATCTCTCCTAAACAGTGGGCCACTGCCTGCATCAGCAGCTCTCCTCCGGGCCCACTCTGACCAGCTACCTAACACTCAAGTTTCTTTGTTTGCCTTTCCCAGATGGGCAGAGGGAGTCCAAACGAAATTTGACATCGAGTTAGCAACATGAAAACAAAGATGATCTTCATGAAAAGCAAAGGGGTAAATCTCACAACGCTGCCCTAACGCTCAGTCTCAGGTCACACCCAAGCTGACAGACCCCCGCCTGGACCCCTTCCTGCGAGCATAGGCCCTGCAGTTGTGGCCCAGGTTACTCCCTGTGAGTGCATCACAGGGGTGTTTGTCATCCCAGGGAGTCTAGCACCAGGGACAGACAAGCAGGACACAGGGGAGAGGGACATCCACTTCTGGCCGTGGCAGAGTGACAGTTAACCTGCCGAAAACTAGAAAATCGGGGAAACCACACCTACGACTGTTTTCAGGTACCAGACATTTTCTAGGATATTCCTCTCACAATTACATGGAGGAGACAATTAGAAAGCAAATAAGTTAATGCATGTAAATTAGCATTGCATACGTTTACCTATTAATATGTATCTGCATGTCATCTATTTACACAGTGGTCTGTTGAAAAGGAGTTGGGCTGGATAGGGATAATGTTTGGGAAAGATGCGTGAACTGGGGCAGGGGGAGTTCAGAGAAAGAGGAAGAGGAGCAAGACTTTTCCAGAGGAGACTGCAGGAAGAAGCCGGGTGTGGGGAGGCCCCAGCTTGAACCCCAGAGTCACCCCAGAGGCTCCTGCAGGAGGGACTCAGCGGCTTCCGGGTGAGAATGTGGAACCTGCTCAAGGTTTGTGGGGTCCAGACTGGGTCAGGCCTTTCTAATACGGAGCCTCTGTGGTCGGGGCGGGGCTGGGGACAGGCAGCCGGTCCCCACGGGGAGGGTGTGCTCCAACCCCAGGGGGCCCGCAGAGCAAGCCGGCTCGAAGATCCACTTTTAACGCTGACGTGATGAAAATGTGTGGGAACTGGAGCTGGGGGTCTCCTGGGGCCGGAGAATCATAGAACTGGGTGACAGAGAACAGGTAAAGAAAGAAAGGTGGGTGGCCCCAAGGTGTCCCTGTCCCAACCATCAGCTCTATTGTGTCTGCATGGCTCTCCCATTGACCTGGCTGGAATGAGAAGACACCGACGTTGAGTATGAGCAAGACTTGGGACGTGGTAAACAACGTAACAGTAATCAAACAGCCACACCCATTTGTCACCATTTTGTTGAACTGCAGCCAACTTCGCCACATCCTAGACTCAACCAAACCTCAGCAGACCCTGGGGGAAGCAGCCCAGGGAGTGAGATGGGCCCAGGACACCTCTGCCCCCTCCCCAAGCCTGCTCACCGAATGACAGCGACGACCTCCAGACATCCTGGAGGGAGGCCAGGAGGCCGAGGCAGAGAAGCAGTAGGGAGGTCTGGGGGCTCGCTCCCCTGCCCTGGGCCAGCGGCCCGTCCTGGTGAGGGGCCTGAAGCCGCAGACGCTTGAGGCAGAAGCATCTGTTGCAGCAGATCTGCCATCCGTTTTTGCCAGAAGTGTGAGTCCAGGGGGGGTTCTAGGCAGAGAAAGCGGGTGAGGCCCCGCCTGGGTGTGAGGACAGGCCCGTCCTACGTTTGTACACTGCACACCAGACACCCCCCAGAACCAGGGCAGGAAGCCAGGTGTCCTGGCCAGGGTAGGCACAGCCCCAGGGGGTGGACGCTGAGCCCGCACTCATGGAGATGAAGAGAACTGTTCACTTATTTCCAGGGCGATTGTGGGGCCCCTGGCTGTTTCTTCAGTCCTTTATCTTTTAGAGCTGCATACTGAAATATTTTTGGATGAAAGGAGGAAATTCAGCTGGGATCTGCTTCACATTAATCTTTTTCTTTTTCTTTTCTTTCTTCCTTTTCTTTTTTTTTAGGGGTAACGGGAGTAGTGAAGCTCAGATGAATCCAGGTTGGTGAGGAGCTGATGACTGGACCAGGGTGATGGGAATGTGGAGTTAATCTGCATATTTGAAATCTCCCATAACAAACAGTGAACAGCAACCACAACCCCCCGTGGGATTCCAACCACTCCACCTCCCTGACGCATTTCAGCTTGCTCAAGACCTGCTGTGTTCAACACGTGCTCTGCTGGTGTTACAACTCATTTATTTTTATTATACTACTAGTATGCTATACAATAAAATATACACTCTAATTATACTGATACAAAGATGCACTGTTAATATAAAATGTAACAAATATATTTTCCTTATAAGAAATTCTACCACAGTCCTGACCAGTGTGGCTCAGTTGGTTGGGTGTCATTCTGCGAACTGAAAGGTCACAGGTTCCATTCCCAGTCAGGGTGTGTGCCTGGGTTGCAGGTTCAGTCCCCAGATGGGCCATGTACAAGAGGCAACTGATTCATGATTCTCTCTCACATTGATGTTTATCCCCTCTCTTTCTCCCTCCCTTCCCCTCTCTCTAAAAATAAAATCCTGCTTGTAAAGAAATTCTACAACAACAGCATAGAGAAGAAAAGCATGTAAGCCCCCTCTTTACAAGGAAAATACAGGAAAAGAAATATAGATTTCTCTCTTTAAAATAGATATCAGCTGGATATGAGGCCCAAAGAAATCCATTTTTCAATTCTTCCGTGTGAAGCTCTGGAAGAGACGTGTACTAATTCTCGTTGTGCAGTGAGAAGGCCCTCTCAACTGTGGCCTATGAGACCCCTGAGGACTTGAAACATTATGAATATAAACTGCCTGAATTATAAAATGGTGGCTGGAGTAAAAGTTGATACTCTTTTTAACAATGTATCAGTTGACACAAATGATTCAAAAATAAACTAAGCTTAAAGACACCAAGTATTACTCAAAGCCAAAAACAACCAATAAAATGAACCCATAAATGTGTGTGATTATATGGTTAGAACAGCAAGTTCTCCTACTGTTCTTCTACTGGTGTAGTTCTTTTTAATTTAATTTATTTACTTTTAGAGAGAGAAAAAAAGGGAAGGAGAAAGAGAGGGAGAGAAACACCAATGTGTGGTTGCTTCTCACACGCCCCCTACTGGGGACCTGGCCCACAACGCAGGCATGTGCCCTGACTGGGAATCGAACCAGTGACCACTTGGTTCACAGGTTAGCACTCAATCCACTGCACCACACCAGCCAGGGCCTGGTGTAGTTTTTTTAAATAAAGTGATGTTTGGTTCTTTAACCTGAAACTATGGCCAATGCCTTGCTTCCTGTTTTGTTCATTATGCATTCCATTTCTCTTTGTGGGGCCTTTACCTACCCTCTTCCCACCCTGATGGGTTACCAGTGCCTGTCAGCTCAGACACACACCACCCAGCCCCTAGCTACATCCTAACAGGGTTACAGATTTGCTTTGTTCATGTGCATTAATGGAGCCCTGCTGTATGGGCTACAGAGACTTGCTTCTGTTCTCTGTTGCAATGTGCCAGGGGTCTGTTTCACTGTCCCTAACAGCTGCACACTCTAGGTGCCACATTTCCCATACACCCGCACTAATGTCCATCCTCCCACCTAGAGGTGCTTATGTTGTTTCCAATATTTTGCCATGGAAATCACTGCTGCAGACAGGGGTGCACATGGGAATGTCTCCAGATATGACCCAGACGTGAGCTTGCTGGATTAGGTTAACCACATCATGAAATTGGATAGACACCTCCAATTGCCCCCTGGCAAAGTCTGTGACAGTTCACACTCCTCCTCATTGTGTTGCTTTTATGATCAGGAAAAACATGAATCTTTTGCAACATGAAGAGGTGGGTGTGTTGGATAGTGGCCGTTCATCTCCCAAGCACTCTCCCACTCAGCACCTCTTGGGCCCTGACAGGGCCGCTGGAATCACTCGCCCATCACAGGAACCCTGGCGACCTCTCAGACCTGCCCCTCCTGTGTGTACAGAATCCACCAAGCGGTGCCCACTATGCAGAGTCTGGCTTCAGCACGCCAAGGGAGGACGTGACACAAGCCCACAGAACACGCCACTCCTTTGCTCACATGCAACACCAGGAAAGCAGACGGGTCGGCCATCAGCACCAGAAAGGCACTTTGAGAGCAAGTCCAACCCCGCTTGTTTTACAGACAATAAATGGGATGGTCAGGGTACAGATAGCCACCTCCTCATGCAGTGCGACGTGAGTGCGTAACTGAATCTATGTACTGGGCCACGAATATGTACATATACGAATACACTTTGTCGTGAATATATGCTGCATCATGAACATACAAATACATGTGCACTGTGTCTGTCACAAATGTATGAAGGTGTACATGAGAGGTCACAAACATGAATGTACAAAGGTTCTGTGTAATGAATATGCACATAAATATAGTGGCACAGACACACGATGTGTTATGAATATACAATGTGGGAATGTGTACTATGTCATGAACATATAAATATATATACTGTCATAAATATATGTATATATAACACATACTCACACACTACGTCATAAATTATAGATGATTAGAACTGTAAAAAAACACTTTAAATACTATCTAACCCCAAAAAGAAAAAGAAGGTTAAAAAAATACCATCTCCACATCCTTGGCAGCACTTGTTGTTTGTTGCTTCATTAACAATAGCCATTTGCATTGCTGGTGGGAATGCAGACTGCCACAGCCACTGTGGAAAACGGTCTGGCATTTCCTCAATAAAATGAAAGATGGAGCTCCTTTTTGGCCCAGCAATTCCACTGCTGGGATTACACCCTAAGAATCCTGAAACACCAATCTGAAAGAACCTATGCACCCCTAGCAGTGTTATTTACAATCGCCAAGTATTGGAAACAGCCTAAGTGCTCATCAGCAGATGAATGGATTAAAAAACTGCATACATTTACACAATGGAATACCACACAGCACAAAGAAAGAAGGAACTCCTACCCTTTACAACAGCATGGCTGTGTCTAGAGACAATTATGCTGAGTGAAATAAGTCAGTTGGTTAAAGGCAACTACCATATGATCTTACTTATAAGAAGAATCTAATGAACAAAATAAACTAACGAGTAAAACAACCAGAAACATGGAAACAGGGAACACATTGACAGTGGCTAAAGGGGTGGGAGGAGGGAGACAATGGTGGAAAGAAAGGGACGGGATTAGTCAAAGAACATGTATGAATGACCCATGGACATGGACAACAGTGTGGCGATTGACTGTGGGAGTAGGATGTGGGCTGGGTGGATGAGGGCAAAAGGAGAAAAATTGGGATAACTGTAATAGAATAAGTAATAATAATAATAAAATACCATCTAACTCCAGATTGCAATTTGATTTCATCCTAAAGCCAATGCTGATAGA